>NC_136064.1:151335167-152030911 GCF_964261635.1 Lissotriton helveticus | reverse complement strand
GCACAACAACGAGTGGGGCAGAGGGCAGAAGGGCACAACAACAAGTGGGGCAGAGGGCAGAATGGCACAACAACGAGTGGGGCAGAGGGCAGAAGGGCACAACAACAATTGGGGCAGAGGGCAGAAGGGCACAACAACGAGCGGTCTCGCACAAAAAAAAACCCGCGAACACGCAAAGCGCCCCGCGAACATGCACATTTCCCCGCGAACACGCAAAGCGCCTCGCGAACACGCAAAAAAAATCCGCAAATAGCACAAATTTGCGAATTTTGCAGATCGCAATTTCACAAATCCGCAAATTCGCGGATCGCGAATTCGCAAAATTCGCCCATACTTAACAAAAAGGCACTGGCCAGCAAAGCATTCATTCCTTTCACTGAAGTAGATTTTTCAAAGTACAAACATTGGCTACCTCTGTCAGCCACTCGGTTAGAAAAAGAGCGGCAGGAAATTGAAGGAACTGGCAGAAGTACTACTGAATCAGCAGACCATCCGGTGTCACCGTACACTTCTGTGTCTGAAGGCAGTCACTTTCCCTCACAGCCGTTACCGACACCAGCAACCGTATCATCATCCTCACCTGCACCTGGCCCAGCCATAATATTGTCGGAAGCGGAATGGATAACTCATCAAGGGTTTGCTCGTTCCAGTGTTGATTCAAAGGCCTCAGATGGTACGCAAAGTTCGGCACCCCTGATGACCTTGAGTGGATGGTGCAGGCCTATCTGGATGACCCAACAGAGGTCTTCATTTATCACAACCCATTGCTGTATTGGTATGGGAAAAGGGGTTAATGGCCACTGATCACCAAGCTGGCTCTAAATTATTTGTCTTGCCCACTTGCAAGCGTGTCTTCTGAACGTGTTTTTAGTGCTGCTGGTGCCATTCTAACTTCAAAAAGGACTCACCTCTTGCCCAAAAATGTGGAGAGGTTAACAATGATCAAGATGAATGAGCACTTCATTCCACCAGATTACAAAATACGTGAATACACGCAGGAAGAAGAGGACACCGACTTAGGTACGGAAGTTCTTCTCTGTTAGCTGACCTACTCCCGTCTCAATTCACAGAGTTTGAGGATGAGCTCTACTTCCCTGACACCTAGGCCTGAAACTGACTTCCTTTTTTTCCGTCCTGACTCCTTATTCACTTTTACCCCTGTGTGTCTTTCTTTATTTGCAACTTTTACCACAACAAACCTCTAATCACAACAAATCCATCAGCAGCACTGTCTTCGTCTTATTTCCTTATTGAAGGTGCTGCTGTCTGCAATCCTGAAGTTCACAAGTTCACAACTCAGTCATGCTCCTCTATCCTCCTCCTCCAGACTCCCCCTATCAATTTCCCTCAAGGCAGATGGCTGGATTACGCAGTATGAAGAAACTGTTGCTTCGTAGACGAGTCCCCTCAAAAGAAGTGGGACTGGAATTACTAACTATATGCTGATTGCTGCCAGTTATTTCTGAAATTGACACGAGAGGCTGCCCTGTGGGACTTCACTTTAAGAACAAGATGCGGACAAAAAGCAGAACAGGTAATGAATAAAGATATGGCATGCAGTGGACAGCACTGGCTGTCTGGATCTGATGAAAGCAATTGCTGTTTGTTTGTTGTGCATGAAATTAATCGTATGTCTTCTGTTATTATTTAATCTTTTACACACTAAATGTAACTCAAGTCTACTCTGTTTTTTTAGCTTGTTTAATTCAAATTGTATTTCTACTGCAGGGGCCACTACATTGCATTTTTTAAAATGCAAAATGGGCTAAAGGGCGACACAACACCCCCACCCCTTTAGGAACAAACACACGTGTTGACAGACTGGCCGTCTCAAGTCTATCTGTAGCGCCTCGCGCTTCCGTGGGCCAAATGAACGTTATGTTAATGGGTGTTTAGAGAACGCCTGTTATCTACAGGCCTGCCCGCTGCCCCCCTCCCCTCCAATAGAAGATCTGCAGGAAGCGCTATTGAAGGGGTGTTAACAAAATCCGACTCTCTGATGATGTGGTTCATTGCTGCGAAACAGTGGGCTATTGAGGGAGAAGGCAGAAGCGGAGACGGAAAGTAATGGAATTGAGCATAAACTGCAAAAACAAGCAACATTTCTGCATTCAAACGCACCTGAAGTCACTAAGATGCTAGATCAGCACTCTGGGGACGGGATCACAGAACGCAGCAAAATGAATTCAGCTGCTGGAAGGAAAGGCACACGGTGTAAACGCTCTGAGGAGTTTCCGGAAAGATTTATTCTGTGTACACGGTTGTAATGAGGGAATAAGTATTTTCTCGCTATACGAGGTTCTCGTAGGACTGCTGACCACCGTGGAACACTAAGGTAGACTGCGCACCTGATATGGCTGAGAGACAAACAGCTAACATTTAACAAGTGAGGCGCCCGAAGGCTTTTTTGTTCCTTTTCATTTTATTTAAAGTGCGAACAATGCTCCGAGAAAACACTGGAGTGCCCGGCAGGCAGAAGAATAACAAGACGGAAAGAAGCCACGGAGAAACGCGCAGAGCAACGAGAAGTCGACGGGCCCCGGCGCCATCTTGGGCGGAATGACAAAAACACGCCTTGCAGGAAAAAAAAAGCAACCGCCCACCGCCGCAATGACGGCAACAAAGGGGCGGAGAGGGGAAAAATCGCCGGGAACGCCCACGAATCGCCTCGCAGATTGACGGACGCCTCTCTCTTCCAATGGCTAGCCTCCATTTATGGAGCTAGCCAATGGAACAGAGAGGCGGAACAAAGGCCCCATACTGTAAACCAAAGTTTTCGCCTGCGCGAACGCTGCTGCGCAGTGGACACCAGGCGAAACCTAAAAAGAAGACTCAGAGTAGGCACTTTAGAAATGATGCTTGTATGTAATACTGTTGCCTCTGAAACTGAAAGTGTTATTTTTGCACTACACACCGTACCTTATATTTTTTTCTCTGTAGTGTTTTTTAATATCATTTCCTGTTTTTCCATCAACAATTACAGGCCGGCTTTTACTCTGTGCGATGGGAAAAACAATTAACTCAGGCTTACCATTAGCGATCCGCAATTCCGCATCCTCCAGGCAGGCAGTGGACAGTGTGTCTGGTCACCAAGATTGATCGACGGAGCGCCAGATGGAATGGAGGAGTACAGCGAATAAGAGGAATGGCTGGATGCATGCAACTTCCCAAATTGAACAGAACAACTACAACATACAGTTACAGTATCCTCTTCACTTCTCCTTATCTTTTAAATAATGTTATTGTTGTGAACTTCAATGAGTACAACTCTGTGTGTTTGTTTGCTCTCTGCTTCAAATTCATCCCTCCAGCTATTTGATACGTTTCTTTGCTATTTTTTAAACTGATTTAATGTACTAATAACTGTTTATTCTCTCTGAGGGCAGATAGGTGAAATTGCGTAATTACTGCAGCCCTGTACTGTCAAATTGTTTCTTCATAGTTAGTAAGTTGTCGTAAGTACTACTTTTCAGTAACTTAACCATCCATTTAGCAAACAACTTCATGCATGCAGTAGTGCACTTCCTTTATGTCCCTTAAAAGATTTATGGATATCTTCGTATCCAAAGATTTGTTTTTCTTCATTTGTTGTTCGTCCATGCTGTGTTTTTTTTCCTCTCTCCACAAAACTTTCCCAAAACCCCCCATTCCCATCCAATTTTCAAACCCTAACACTCTTCCTCCGGGCTGTGTGGTTTTCATTGAGGTGTGACTAAATTACAACAATAATTACACACGCTTGCTGGGGAGGATAAAGTCAAAGCATCAGAAAATCAATTTCAAAGCTGTTGAAGGAATCCGAGGATATATTCTTATTCTTATTCTGCTTGACACACACACCCACCATGAGTATTTGCAAATCAAATCAGAATTTCATGTGCGCCATCAAGTGGATGGATTGATCATCAACTACATCCTCCTCCTACACTTGACAAATCGAATGCTTACGCTGCTGTGTCCTTCATCTTCAGTACTATTTCTTGTAGTAGACATACTCCCCGCAACTAGTACTTATATTTTCAATACTTTAGCATTGCTTAGGCTACAATTTATGGCACTGTTCTTGTGTACTGTACTATCTATTGTACTGTTATAATGCTACGCTCAGGCCACTCAATGTTTCATTTCCTTTTTTTTTTATATGCTGCTACTGCCAGTGTGTACCACTACTACTACCACCACAACGATGACATTTCATCCGCCCAGAATTCCATAGCCAACCTTAATCGCCATTTGCCATGCAGCCAGCCCTATTCTCAATCACAAATCGCAGGTAAGATAAGCATTTTGGGGGAGGAAGAATAATGGAGAGGAGGAGAGAAGAGACTGGCGGTAGTACTAGTAAAGTAGTAGGACAATTGAATTCACTAACTCTGTCAGTGGCACTTTTGTACAAATTTGGGCGATTAGACAATTTGAATCAACCAGCCAGTTAAGTTTCAGGAAAACAAAAGTACAGTGAGTTAACCCACCCCTGCCTCCCCCACAAGACAGTAAAAAAATGCGGATGATATGTTTAAGTTGAAATAAATAATTATTTAGACCCTAACAAAAATAAACTATCCCACAAGACCCGACCCACCCCCTCCCTAACCCAAACCAATGTCCATGAAATAAATGTCCCCAAAAGTTCAAAAACCCCAACGCCCAATTCCCACCCCCCCAAAAGTCTTTAAAAAAGGGGCAAGGGACGGTGTCCTTTGGCCAGGTGGTCACGGTGCTCTCTCCGGAGGTCCTTGAGCAGGGATTTCAGCCTCGCCACCTCCTGCTCAAGGTTGGACACTCTGGGGGTCAAGCGGTGCACACGACCCTTGCACTTGCAGGTACTGTGGGGGGCAGCTGTTGCTTTTGCTGCTCGGCGGTGGCGTGTGGCTGCCAGACCACGGCTCCGTACCACTGGAGGATTGCGCTCACCGTATGACCCAGGGGCAGCGGAGGAGGATGCAGCTGTTGTCGATTAGACTGCGATTCTTCCTCCTCCTGGGCCACCAGCCCTCCGATATTCGACAACAATTGCCTCCAGCTTCCGTTGCTGGGCCCGTCTAGCCAACTCCTTCCTTGTTAGTTTGGAAGGAGTGTCTATATGAAGAAAGAAAAACATACTGTAACCAATGCTCTTCAAGATTAACACAAAAAAATTCAGCAGAAAATTGTGTCACAGTAGCACTAGCAACTTGCAAGCACAGTACATAACTTTTGTGGCACGTTTCTATCTAACCTCCCACGTCGTCGCCCTCTGCTCTAACATTAGTGGGAGTTTCAGGAATTCAACTAGCACTATATGGACTCACTACATTAGACTCAGGCAGTACACCAGTCTTCTTCTTCTCTCTTGTTTAGCGAAATTGGTACGTAAACTTGTGGAAGCCGGCATAATGCCAGCGCAGTCAACTTGCACCCGAAAAAAACAGACACAAGCCATGATGACATAGACTTGTTACCTGTCCAGTACATGCAGGTGGTGAAGCTCTTACTTTTCTATTACGGGTGGCACTGGGCATACTCTGTTACAAGGGCTACTGCTCAATTAATTTAACTTTCACCCTGGCCTGCCCCTGACTACTACAAAAGGAACATGAAGAAGATAATATGATTATCTATCCCTTCACAGGATATTTGCTTACATATGGGATGACTTTAGGTGCTTTTTTTTTGATTGACTGAACACTGATAGGCCACACATCAAGTTCAATGACAGAGTTGTAAAAAAATGTTTAACAGTGGTAGTAAGTGGTCCCCGTAATCGCCGGATATATTCTGTGCTTGCAAACTACTGTTACTAGTCATGGTAGTATTCTGAAAAATTACAACTTCTTTCCTCGGCTTTGCTACTCTGGCACGGACGTGCGGTGTTACATGCTCTTCAAAGTAACAATCTTCTTCCAGTGACCGTCTACTCTGTCTACATACACCTATGCTATCTATGAGGAAGATACCATCCCGGCATCCATCCATTCAAAGTAAATGTCAATCACTCTTCATAATGTCTCAACTGGACAAACCTTACTTTTTCTGACCGAAAACCAACCTTTTTATTTTATGTTGTAAACCGCCAGCCATGCATCCGTGCTTGACTTGCATTTGAACTTGAACCAAAGGATATATTGCGCACACATACAGTTTCTGTTTCACCCACCCAGGCAGTCCTCTTTCTTTCTCCTTCCACCCATCATTGCTTCAGCCTTCAACCGGCCATGCATCAGATTCCCAGCCACCTCGGGCAGCATTCAAAAACACGTATCATTCTTTGCCAGTCATTAATTTTCACTCGCCCGTCTTTCCTTACACCCCTTTTCCCCTTTTCGTTCATCCCATCCATCAAGTTCATCTCTTATCTGACTTGGCTTCTCAATAAAACTTTCACAGCTGAGTTGAAGTCAAATTTAGAGGAGGCCATTGGTTACTCGTCAACTCCCGCCGCTAATGCTATTGCTAATGAGAAATCAAGGGTGACTGTCTCCTACCTGGTTGACAAAAACTTAGTTCTAAATTTGTAAGTCTTCTTAACAGTAAAGTGTACTTGTACTGTACAACATATACACCCCTGCAGAGAGCCTACACTGCATTCTCAATAAGTAAGGAATATAATAGCTTACCACTGCCCGCCACTACCGTGACATCCCCCACAGCAGTTCCTGCTGGCTGCGGCACCGCATCTGCCCCTGGAGTGCCCACCTCCGTGCTTGCCCCGGCACTGGTGGATGGCTGTGCCGATGGTGTTAGGTCTAGAAAATACATTTAATATTTTTAGATGCCATATACACCACTCCCTATTTTGTCTAGGAATAAAAAAATGTTACTAGTACTACATAAACAAATTTAATAACTTGTGACTCTCTAGTCTAAACTAAAAATGTCTCTTTCTTCAGGGAAGGGAGTTTTTTTATTTATGCTTAGCCCTAACATGTGATGCTACACTTTTTGGCACAACTGATGAATGCTTGCTTTTTAACACGCACCAATTTTCTCCTAACAGACAGAAGCTTCCCTTCTACGAACAAGAGCAAGCTCATGAATGATAGTCGGAGTCGTCAACGATTCATCCCCACCGAGACTTTAAGTTCCAACCAGGTGAGGGCTCTCCCACAATTAATGTGTGAAATCAGCCACTTTTCAGCCGTTCACCGTTTATCTTATATACCAAGTTGATTTTAATAAATGTTTTTATATAATGCACAATTTAAATTTTTACAGAGTACACACAGAGCTAGTTGTTTTACTTTTATTAAAGCTTTAAAACTTACATAGACTCTGTGGTTTTTGGTCATGAGTAAGTGAGCGAAAGGGTTTGCAATTTGCAAGCATGAGTCCGTGGCTCTGAGAGGTCGGGACTCTGACTCCGTAGTCTTATGTTCTGGGTTGTACAATCATTGGGGATCATCGCTGCATTCGGGAGCTAAATAAGGACTCTGACACACTAGCGAGTCAGTAAGGAGATTGGGGGTTCAACTTCTGTTATGACTGAGGTATGTGGAAAGTCTAGCTGCGCCTATTATCACCAATGCCCTATTTCTAGTCCATAGTTCTATATGTGCAGAATAGTCCCTGCAACAGTAGTAGTATGGATTGTCCTCCTATCCAATCAAAAAGTAAACTAGTATCCTTTTCTTGGTGGCCATTGACATTTTATTGTTGGGAATTGTCAAAGCATAAACATTAAGAAGACTTCAATAGACATTATGGACAACCCAGAGGACTGCACTCAATGCATAGAGCTATTGCTGAATAGAATGGGAGTTTCGTTTAACACCTTTTGCCAACTGTGCAAGCTTAGCAGACTAATAATAATCTAGTAGTAGCATAGACAGTTATACTAGAGGCAGGATAAGAATTAAGAAACAGTCTACAAGAAGATCAAAGACGATTTAGGAAAAAATAGAATTATGAGGAACGTTTGGAATTAATAGGCGCTGTAAAAGATAGGGAAGTATAATTAATAATATTAACAGGAAAACTTACTGGGCACAGCAGAGGAGCCCTTGGCGGACCTATCCTAGCCTTCCTGTTGTTCCTGCTCCGCTGGCGCTGCTACCTCCTCCTCTGTCCTCTTGCCCCTGGGGGGAGCTGATGTACAACATGAAAGAAAGACACAAACATGGATCATTGTTGTCAACCAAATCAAACATTTCAAAAAAACAATAACAAATTATTTCGGGGAAATAGACAACAATTGCACTAAATTTATTGACCTATCTGATGTGGTCTACTAGGATATTAGTATTGCTGGATTCGCGGACTGTCTAGTTGGAAAGTTATGTAACTCACTAAACCAACTACAAAAAGGTTCTACTAGGACTGGCAGGCAGCACTCCGCAGCACGCGAAGTGACAGACACAGTCCGTCATGATTGCTAAACTAAAAAGTTTCCTACTAAATAGTAAATAACCAGTCATAATATACTCAACCTATCAATTCACCACCACTATCTCTTCTCAGTGGCAGGAGTACAAAGGAAGGACTGGACTTGAGTCTCTAGTATCTAGCATTACGCAGTTCTGTAAAGTACACTCATACATAATCACTCAGGCCAAAGGAGCACAAAATTGAAAACAAGTAGGCATAGTAGCACCGCCAGTGAGCAGGCAAGCACCTTCAATCACAGAAGCTTTTGAAACATAATTTACCTGCAATGTAATCTCTAGTGTCTAGCATTACGCACTTCTGTAGAGTACACTCATACATATAATCACCCAGGCCAAATGAGCACAATATTGAAAACAAGTAAGCATAGTAGCACCGCCAGTGAGAAGGCGAGCACCTGCATTCACAGAAGCTTTTGAAACATAATTTACCTGCAATGTAATCGGCAGAATTCTTGCTCTTCGGAAAAAAAAAATATTTGCAATATCATAATAACACAGAGCAGGAGAAAACAAAGTAGTGATTAAATAGCTACTACTACTCAACAAGCCCAGGGATCTCCACGCCAAGCAGGTGGAGCAGGTCATGTTCCCGGTCCTGGATGTCGGACCACGGGTGCGTCGCCTGGTTGTAGGCGCGCCGGACCCCAGACTTCCGATACATGGCCCGGCACACCTTCCTCCATAGCTGGCAACGCTCCTGGAGCCCGTTCCCGGTATCGGGCCTGCCGCGACGGTCTTGGGGAGGTGGCGCTGGACCAAGAAAACCAGTGCGGCCACATCCACCGCACTAAAGATATCCTGGGCAGTTACTTCCTCCCCCCTTAAGCGCCCGCATAGGAGCCGGCTACGTGGTGCGAGACCCTTCCCCTTAGACTTGCCGGCTCCCTTTGCCATGGTCCTGGGTGAAAGAAGAAAAGAATAGGGAAAAAAAAGTAAGTCAAAGAAAAGAGAGAGCTAAACAAAAAAGTAGTTATTAAAGTAACAAAGTAAAAAAAAACACAAAAATATAGATGTAGAAAAATAGAGGGATAGATAGAGTAAAAAAGATCCCCAAAAAATTCAAACAAACAAAGGATTTCAAAGATTAAAGCAGGATAGAAAAAGCATGCCCAGAACCATAGCAATGAATGAAAAACAAGATGGCCGCGCCCATTGCGACCACGTGGGTAAGTTCCCGTGATATTTTCCCCGCGAGCACGCAAAAACAGGGCTTGGTCGCCCCACTCATTGCTGCCGCTCCTGCCTGCCTTTGCCGCCTCCTGCCTGCAGATTCATTCGCTCGCTGCCCGCTGCTCCTGGGAATTTCCCGCTGCTCCTGGGAATTTCCCGCTGCCCGCTGCTTCTTGGAATTTCCCGCCGCTGCCTCCCTGCGGCCCCGCCCCCCTGTGATTCAATTCGCTGCCCCGCTCCCGCCACCCAGCTGCTCCTCCCTCCCGGCTCCTTACTTATGACGCCCCCAGAGCGACCGCGCAGCGGACGCGCGCAGCGGGAGCGCCGATTGAGCGCCGAAGGTGCACCAAAGGTAAGCCCGTCTGCGCCCGTCCGCGCCTGGCCCGCGCCCAGCGCCAGGACCCCTGGCCCTCCCCGCCGAGGCAAGACGACCCGACTGACCTACGACGCCGCCACTCTCAACGCACTCAATGCCGGCCGGACCCACGCCTGCTGCCGAGCCACCCCGAGACGCACCCACGGACCCTTCACCTGCTGCACCTGCAAGTTCACCTGCCTCCGAACCTGCCCCGCACCCGCCAAGACAAACACCAGCAGCAACCACCTCAAGTGCTTCCTGATCAACACCCGCTCCGTCCACAGACACGCCGTGGAACTCTGGAACCTCCTCTACGCTACATCACCGGACGTCGCCTTCCTCACGGAAACCTGTATGAACGCCTCCTCTGCACCCGACATCGCCATCGCCATCCCGGACGGGTACAAGATCATCAGGAGGGACCGCATCAACCAGACCGGAGGTGGCATCGCCATCGTCCACAGGAACACCATCCGCATCACGACCGATGCCAACGACTCCTTCGCTGCAGCCGAACATCTCCACTTCCAGATTCACACCGACCCTAAGACGACCCTCAGAGGCACCCTCGTCTACAGACCCCCGGGACCACGCACACAATTCAGCGAAGACATCACAGACTTCATCAGCCCGCATGCCCTCCCCTCCACTGACTACATCCTCCTCGGGGACCTCAACTTCCACCTGGAGAACAACAAGAACCGCAACACCACCGCCCTGCTGGAAAACCTCGCCAACCTCAGACTCAAGCAACTGGTCAACACCCCCACCCACCTCGCCGGCCACACGCTTGATCCCGTCTTCTCTTCCAGCAAGTACATCACCTTCAGCCACGCCACCGGACTCCACTGGACCGACCACAGCTGCGTCCACTTCAGCTTCAAAAGATCCATGACCCACCACCACCCTCAACAGGTACCTCACAGGAATTGGAGCAAGATCACCGCAGACCAGCTCACAACCTCCCTCAGCCAGAGCCCACCCGCCAACACAACGGACCCCAACGAAGCAGCCCGCAACTTCACACAGTGGCTGACCGCCTGCGCCGACGACCTCGCGCCACTAAAGAACCCTCCCAGCAGACCCAGAAGCAAGAAGGCATCCTGGTTCACTGACGACCTCAAGGACTCCAAGAAGACCTGCCACACCCTCGAGAAAGTCTGGCTCCTCGACCGGACCACCGACAACATGACCGCCCTCAAACACGCTACCCGCAAGCACCACCAGCTCATCCGCACCACCAAGAAGAAATCCCTGAAGGAACGACTGGACAACAACGCCCACGACAGCAAAGAGCTCTTTACTATCGTCAAAGAGTTCTCCAACCCCAGCACCGGCACCAACGACATCACTCCGTCACAAGACCTCTGCGACTTCCTCGCCTTGTTCTTCCACCGCAAGATCGCCGACATCCACAACAGCTTCGGCGCCCCACCCAAGCACCCAACAGTCGAACCAATGCCCCCCACCGCCACCCTTCGCACCTGGACCACGGTGACCACCGAAGACACAGCCCGCATGATGAACACCATCCACTCCGGATCACCGACCGACCCCTGCCCACACCACGTCTTCAACAAGGCCGACTCCACCATCGCACCCCAACTCCGGAACATCATCAACGCCTCCTTCAACACCGCCACCTTCCCGGAGAATTCTCACCAAACCGATCTTTGCCTTTCGGCGTAACAAAAATCTAAGAAATTACCTTGTACAAGGTGTAGTTCGGAGCCAAGTTGACCTAAAACAATCAGGCATATTTGGCCTACCGCCGGTAAAAGGAAACCATCGATGTGGCAGCTGCCACATATGCCCTAATGCCATTGTGGGCGAATCGCTCAACATCGGACATCGCCAGATAAAACTGAATTCCATGAGCAATTGTCGATCAACTAACGTAATCTATGTGATCATCTGCCCCTGCGGATTACCCTATGTGGGCGAAACCAGTAGGGAGTGTAGAACCAGAGTGGGTGAGCACAAAGGAAATGTTCGAAATGAAAGGCTGGGTGCCCCCCTCGTTGCCCACTGGACTAAAATGAAACACACTGAAGATGACATAAGATGGTCCATCTTAGAAAAGATCCGAGAAGTCCCAGGTAAAAACACTACCTGTATCCGGAGAAAGAGGGAGGTCTTCTGGATCTTTTTATTGGATTCGGCGAAAACAGGCCTGAACGAAGCATGCCCGTGGGAAAACGCGATCTACTGAGACCCAGACTGCCCCCTGGGCATGATGTCATATCGTGCATGCGACTTAGAATATTAAGTAAAATTTAAACTGGTATCCGAAACATGGCACACGTAGCATATAATGATGCTTGCACTGACGCAAACTCAATTCCCCCCAAAAAACGTGCCTGCCACCCTTAGTCTGTGTGAAATCAAAATAAAGATCCGGATGGGTATATTCCATCTCGGGTTTTGCGCAGAATCAGGAATCCGACCCGGATTTTCCATCTCTCTTATACCGCTTTGCGTTTGAGCGCACCTGAAAAATGTTAGGTGCTGGCTCCACCCTTTAAAAAGGATGAAGCAGGGTGCTGAGCTGTCGTCCACCGGTTGCCGGATGAGAAAAGAAGAGGAATCGCCATCAGAACGCCCGTGTAAGTACCACGCGCTGAAGCTCTCTCTGATTCTATGTTCGGAATCCCGATCAGCCGAAGCCGCCTTAAAGGTGTGGCATGTATCCATCGGTCTCGCGCAATGCCTACCCCGGGCTGTAGCGAACCGCCCCTCTGTCTTGAAGGTGTGGCATTTACTCGCCATTATCGAGCAATGCCTACTCCGGACTACAGTGAACCGCCCCTCTGTCTGTTTTAACTATCTATATGCACGTATCCATGCGACGGCGTGTAGCATAAAAGCTTACTGTCATGTGTACATTCTTTCCGACAGACCCTGACGGCGCCTCCTGGTGAAATCGCCGCCTGGGCTGCATTTCAAACTGAACGAGGAGACGCACTGTGAGCTGCATATCGCCACAGCCCCTTGGTCCATCGTAAGAAAACCCATGCTACCATTCACAAGACTAAACACTCTCTAGCAGGTAACCCCTGACCTCCAGTCATGTTTTCCATCCCGGCTATGGAAAGGAAGGAGGGTTTAATTAATATCTCTGTTTTTCAGGCAGAACGCGACTATCGATTCTAATCTGTCTGCATACCACGCCTCCCGCCCACTAAAACATTTATGTAGGTAAGAAGGGAGCTATTAAACCCTAGAAAGTAGCGGGCGTGTATGTGACAAATATGATTTTGAGAAATGATTATTATTTCTGTATAGGATCTCATGAAGGCGCCGAAAACGTGCTAACTATCAAAAAAGACTGGTCGTCGTTTTTCCTACAGCACTCTATACGCTGAGGTGTATTTGAACGTCAGGTAATGCTTTCACGTTATGTAAACAAATGCCATATGCCTTGTAGCTCAGAAAGATGCCAGTATGGCACACCACTCACGGATATTTACTTAAATGGCAGGTAGCGCTCTAGACGCATTTTGGGGTTGAGTAACATACTTAAAGACTTAGTGTCTTAAAAGCCAGACCCCTTGTGATGGAGTACGTAAGTGTGTTCAGTCTCTAACACACTAAAAATAGATGAATGAATGAATGCTCACATGAGCTATTCTCACTGCATAAAAGATATGTATTAGCTGAATTAGCGTATGTGTGAGGGTCCACTGCATGGGTAATGAAGATTCTCTGAATACCTATTAATCTTGGTCTGTTTATTAGTCCTATCCTGTTCTGTCACCCATTTTCTCGAACTCACCAATGCCCCCTGTATTGGATATGGCCATTGCAATAAGATATCACGGTCCTAGCTTCCCCATGTATTGACAGTCTGAAAATTGTTGCAAAAAAAGAAAAATGATGAGGATAACCAAGGAGTGTTTCTCATACCTGTGAATTCTCACTATGACTACTTGTGAATTTTCTCTGTGACTAGTAATGTGGCGATTAGCACTGAATATAGCACTAGAGATGGTTATCTGAAATGGGGGCTAAACACTATACTAAAAGATGTGTTTTTTCTACAGAGTGCCTGGATATCAGAAGTTTTAATTCTACTGTTGAGCACAACCCCTCCTTCCTTTTCTCTGCCCTGACGAAGGTGCGGCCTATCTTGGGGCCTGGCACCGAAACGCGCGTCGGCGTTGAAACCATCTTCCCTGAACACCTTTCCATCTATCTCCGGCCTATGGCTGAGATAAATATTCAGGACGATCTCAGAGCAAATTGTCTTTAATCTTATTTGAGTAGAATGTATGAATGAGTTTTGTTTGAGCATGATTGGGTGCGATTTTTGAAATTGTCGAAGTTTGAATGCTGGAAGGTATGATGGGTTGTGTATATATATGTTTTTATCATACTATCATAAAAACTGTCTAAAAAATGACTTTGTATAATTGTGCTATATATAGAGAGCTATGAAATAAATAAGAATAAAAATGACTTTTTTTCTATCAAATTGCCTCTGTCCAAACTGTATCTGGCCTTGATCTATTGGTGAGTGACTAAATGGGTGACTATTGAAAATTCCGGACTCTAATTGAGCCGATATTTGATTCTACATGGGCAGATCTACCTTCTCTTTTATGTAATTTGACCGGAGAGCTGGAAGCACGCCGAGATCAGCGCCCTCCTGAAGAAACCTACAGTGGACCCCACCGATCTCAAAAACTTCCGCCCCATCTCGCTCCTCCCTTTTCCTGCTAAAGTCATCGAGAAGATCGTCAACAGACAGCTGACCGCCTTCCTCGAGACGAACGGATCCCTCGACCCCTCGCAGTCCGGCTTCAGAGCCAACCACAGCACCGAGACCGCCCTCATCGCAGCCACCGACGACATCCGGACCCTGCTCGACAAGGGGGAAACAGTGGCCCTCATCCTCCTGGACCTCTCCGGTGCGTTCGTCACGGTCTGCCACCGCACCCTAGTCCAGCGCCTCAGCAACATCGGTATCCAAGAGAAGGCACTGGAGTGGATCATCTCGTTCCTCGCCGGAAGAACACAAAGAGTCCGCCTCCCCCCGTTTCGCTCCGAGGCCACTGAAGTCATCTGCAGCGTCCCGCAAGGATCTTCACTCAGCCCCACCCTCTTCAACATCTACATGAAACCTCTCGCAGCCATCGCACGCCAGCACAACCTCAACATCATCTCTTACGCCGACGACACCCAGCTGATCCTCTCCCTCACCAGAGACCCCGACACCGCCAGAACCTGCCTACACAAAGGGATGAAAGACGTCGCCGAGTGGATGAAGGACAGCCGCCTGAAACTGAACTCGGACAAGACGGAAGTCCTCATCCTGGGATCTTCGCCCTCCGCCTGGGACGACTCCTGGTGGCCCCCAGCCCTGGGCACCGCACCCAAGCCAACCGACCACGCACGCAACCTGGGCTTCATCCTGGACCCCTCCCTCTCGATGACCAGACAAGTCAACGCCGTCTCCTCCTCGTGCTTCAACACCCTGCGTATGCTTCGCAAGATCTTCCGCTGGATCCCGACCGAGACCAGGAAGACTGTCACCCAGGCACTCGTCACCAGCCGACTGGACTACGGAAACGCCCTCTACACCGGAACCACAGCCAAGCTACAGAAAAGACTCCAGCGCATCCAGAACGTCTCCGCCCGACTCATCCTGGATGTCCCCCGACGCAGCCACATCTCCAGCCACCTGAGGAACCTGCACTGGCTCCCCGTCGACAAGAGGATCACGTTCCGGCTCCTCACCCACGCACACAAGTCTCTCCATGACCTGGGCCCCAAGTACCTCAATGACCGCCTGACCTTCTACACGCCCACCCGCCAGCTACGGTCCACCAGCCTCGCTCTCGCAGCCGTACCACGCATCCGAAGAGCCACCCCCGGAGGAAGATCCTTCTCTTACCTGGCTGCCAAGACTTGGAACTCCCTCCTCATCCACCTTCGGCTGACCCAGGACCATCTCGCCTTCAGGAAACAACTCAAGACCTGGCTGTTCGAGCAGTAGCATACCCCTCCCCCCAAGCGCCTTGAGACCCTCCTGGGTGAGTAGTGCGCTATACAAATGGCATGATTGATTGATCACGTAATTGCGCCCCGCACGTAGGAAATGCCCAACGCGAGCATGCAACTAGCGCCCGGAAACGGAAATACCCAACGCGAACACTGAAAGCAAGATAGCCGAACCCATGTACGACCGCATGGGTAACTTCGCGGTAGCTGCGCTGAAAAAAACCCTGCGAACACGCAAAAATAAAAAATCTGCAAATTTGCACAGATTCGTGAATTTTCCTGACCGCGAGTACGTATTCGCACGAATTTGCATACCGCGAATTCGCAAATTTTGCCCATAATTATTCATGTTGGCTTAATCCGACAACAGAGATGCAACGTTGTTCTTATGTACAAATGTATTGTAGCGTACATTGACATCAACTTTATCAATATTAACATTCTCCCTTATATTTGAATTCTCAACTACATGATTTACCCCACACTTTATGCCCATTACATTATTAGGGGTTTGTTGTGCTTCAGTTTTGGCTATTAGTACTTATCTAGTTACTCGCATTCTATCCAATTTGAGGACTGTGTTTTACAGCAAGAGACCCCCACTTGTAGGAAACCACACAAAAATCAATAAGATGAAAACAGGCAGCAATGACGTACACAGACCATTGAACCACTGGGGGAGCCAGTTAAATCAACTTGCCCACCATTCCTGCTCAAGGGCTCCTCCCACCTTAATGCATGTCCGTTTGTAAATGTTGCAGTGCTTGGATGGCAAAAATCGGGGTTCCTGTTACCCTTGTCATTGCCTGGGATAAACAGGGCGCACAGATCTGAGTACACACCCCTCCCTCCATTTCGGTCATCCAACCGGTCCAACACATATTGATGTTGCATCATCATGAAGTGGATGGCTCTTAGTTCTTACTTGATCCCATTAAGGATGAGCTCAGTAAAGTTCATAATTTTGAGCATTTCCCACCTGGTTAATTATAACCAGCAGGCATTCACTTTCATTTGCACAGTGAAGAAGGTATGTACCCTCCAGCTGATAATTGTGCATTGGAAACAGTCTGAATTCTTCCAGAATGTCCTTGTACTGAGCCCAGCCAAAATAATCAGTAGTTCTTTTTCATTGAGCCTGATGCAACAGAGTCATTTTCTTCTGTAGCAGATGTTGATACAATTCTGACAGATCTTCTCCAGGAATGACCATGGTTGGGGTGTGTGTGGTGTCAAGATAGCGGAGGCCATGACATCTGGGAATGAGCTGAGTGTAAGCACTGTCAGTAGGTATCCATCATTCTGAAGGTAACACATTGCATGTGCGGTGTGTGTGGTATTGCACCACAATTCTCATTTGAGCTGAGAGGACTCATTCTTTTGCCTATGAAACACAAGGAATACAGTGCAAGTTTCCTTACAATTAGCCCTTCCCTTCTAACCATGTGTATTTATTAGGGGTGGGCATAATTGGAGGAGTACTACTATGTGGAATTCCACGAAGTTGAACAAAAACTCAGTGAATTCTGCAACTTTGCTTCCATTAAACTACCAATTAATAAAACAGAAACCTCATATGCTTTTGGAAAAATAATAAGTATCTCTGTCTTTACATGCTAAAATGCATATAGTCATTTCACAAAAGTGAAATGAAAATTTAGCAAGCAGTGAGAGAGATGACGATTTTGGGATCCTTCCTAACCTAGGGAGAGAGCCAAGCAGATGCCTTGAAAACAAAGAGCACATCTTGCTGAATGGTTCGGTGGAGGTCCCATCCTCTTAGGACCACCCCAAGCACAGTTACTGGCAAAAATACAATCCCAACCATAGGCTGTGCAAAGCACTATGGGACGAGAGTGGCAGTGGGCAGTGAATATTATAGTATCCAATATCAAAATAATTCTACAAAGAGCTGCAGTTCAACTAGTCGTTACTAGGTGTACCTGACGAGTCAAATGCAAAAGCATTGACATTATTACATCAAGCTGCAGTTCCACTGGTCGTTACTAGGTGTCCATCATGAGGCAAATGCAAAAGCATTTGACTTGAGGGACACCTAGCAACAACTACTTGAACTGCAGCTTGATGTAATAATTTCAATGCTTTTGCATTCTTGTATAGAAAGTATGTGATACAATGAGTAATAAACAGAAACAGAAGAAAGTTATAATAAGTGTCAGAGCAGTGAAAAGAATAAAGAGTTCCACCGTGATGCTGACACAATGTATTTATGCAAGTATATGTAATGATATCACAATCTAACATATGCCTACTATGCAACCCCTAACCTATGTGTCTCGGGTGTAAATGTATGTTCTGCCAAGAAACCCCCTATTGGATGATCCAACCCTGTTACCTGGTGGGCAACAATGTAGGACCCGCACTGGTCACAAATTGGACACCCCTCAAGGAGATTTCAGTCAACTGCTGGGCAAAAGCTTCAGCATGCAGGGATCCCTCGAAGTCAGCCAAATTGTCCCCTTCGATTATACTTGGAAACAAAAAGTTACATATTTAAAAGATGCATCCTTTCCTTAGGCCAAGGTTATGATCGGGTTGCCATTGTTTATATTCCACAGATGGCAGTATCGCCAAATGATTGTAATAACAGACATATATGCACAATGCACGTGAGAGCCTTGTAACTAATGCCAATGCAATGTGATTGTGTTCTTGCGAAGTTCTAAGGTGTCGCAAATGCAAATATGGGTACAAAGTTGATGTTACAAAGTGAAGGCACCTTTGGGAAAGAATTGTGTACATGTAAAAAATAACAACAAGTCTTGCTAGCCCTAACTGGGCCACATGACAAAAGGAAATGATGACATGTATGTTTGGTATGGGTAATGTAATATAAGTAAATGCCAATGTCCCAACAGTCTAGCATGTGGTTATTTAGACTGTTATGGGATAGATTACGCATTATCCATACAAACAGTAGAACGGTGAACAACACAACGTGGTGTGTTTGATGTTGTCATAGGCAAACTCGGCAGTCCAGAGCAAGGTACTCCATTCAGCTTCATGGTGCAGGGAAAAACACCTCAGGTATTGCTCAAGTATTTGATTTAACCTCTCAGTTTTTCCATCGGTTTGCGGAGGTAAGCTGGTTTAGAGGCGCAAATCAATGTTCAGGATCTTGCAGAGTTCTTGCCAAAAACGGTATGTAAACTTAGATCCTCTGTCCATTATGAGAACCGCTGGTATGCCATCTGCTCATACCACATGTTGTAGGATTACACTGGATAACACGGAGGAAGAAGGTACAGCCTTCATTGGTACGAAATGACCCATCTTGGTGTGGTATATAAATAAATAATACCGGATCTAGGTTTTACTGGACATAGTAATAACAGATAGCTCAATAAATAAGAGTCAAGATTCGAGGTAGTAGGAGTTTGCAGGTTTTAATACAGCATAAAGGACAGGAACAGGACAACCTGCATAGGAATAGGATGGCAGGGCCCGGCAGCTGCCGGGGCTGGATATGGGATGAGCGCGCTAACATTTAATAACAGTACACAAGCATATATACTAAAACAATTGCATTACAGTGAATACAGTAGGCGGAGCAGTGGGTGTGGTCAATAGCAGTCGCGAAAGATAAGGGTGAAAGTGGGTGTAACAGGAGGCGTATACATGGACATGTGATGTAAACGTAACAGAATATGTCATAAATGGGGCGGAAACATGGAGGGGGCTACCTAAGGAGCCGGGACCTCTAACCTAATGGTGCGCGCAAACTGACAATGACGTGTTACTAGGAGAAGCTGGGGGCTATGAACTCTGCGCTAGGAGTAGAGACTGAAGTCTGGAGAGTCAGGGCGACATGTGCCTAAACAATATCTAGTATCTGATGTTTAGAGAACATGTTGATATAAACTAAAAGGTATCGGGGTAAAGGCTAACAGACTCTAGGACTGGTGCATGCATTATTCTACATGTAGTGCGTGTTGAAGAATATTAAATGACCATTAATACAGTATTTCTCTTACATGGAGACGTAAAGGCTAGACGATGACGGAAACTATTGATGCGATTCAGTAGTTTAGGAATGCAGAGAAGGAGGGCTGGACTGATAACTAGAATCATAACATATTCTTGGCAGACTCGTAGGCAGAGCCAGGCCGAGCCGGGCACTGTGAGGCAGGAAGTAAGTGAAGGGTCAGGAACACAGGTGGGGGCTGTATCGCTCCTCAGCGAGGGCTCAGGAGACAGGAGCTGAATCTGGTGTCCAGGCCCTTTTGAGGCCTAGAAACGGGGACTTTACAATGAAATAACGTGCACACTGGGAAACGTGGCAACGTAACTTTACATAGGCCTAATACTCGTAGCTTTCACGAGAACTGGGAACTGGCATATTAGGGATGGACACAACTGTAATTGCGTCTTTAATCAAACATGGGGGATACATATGCATATTAATCATGCACACTTAACATAAGATGGGGGACACGTAGGGACACAGAACATGGCAAAATTTACTTTTCCACATTCCCTCCTTGTCACTACGTTTCCATCAGGAAACATCAATATTCATGATACCATCTATCATTTCATAAAGTATCATTTGCTCGTCTCGAATTTTCTTGGAACGGGATTTAGAACGGGACTTGGGACTAGGAATACAAGAGGTAGCACAAATGCCACAAATCGCAGGGCCACATTGTAAACAGAGGCAGCAACTGAATATGATCGCTACTGCAATACCTAGAAAGGACAACACTTTCCATCCCCAGGCGGAAATTATATTCCAGAACCAACCGGACCATGTCCAGGTGCCTGGATCTTGGTGTAACATATGGGCAATATTATGGAGTCTGGTAATAGCTGAATAAACAGACGGCGCGTTATTAGGAATGAAAATGCAGCAACTAGATCCGATGACTCTACATGCCCCGCCCCTATCGGCCAGTATGACGTCAAGGACGAGACGATTCTGGAGCACGACAATTCTCATAAAGGATTGCTCTTCGGTTAAGTTACCTAGAGCAGAAGTAGTCTCAATCACTACTGCTTCAAGTGTTCTGGTTAATCTACGTATCAGTTTACTATTCACAACAGTACCTAAATAGGGGAAGACACCTTTATTGATATCTATGTATTGTTCTAGAGCAGTTTCAGTATAATCGACAATCGGGAGGTCTCTCTTGTGTCTCGTATGTACTAGGTGGGAATTCCTATGATAGTCAGGTGGGGCTAGAAAAACTGGTGGCAGTAGGAAGGCAATGTAACAGGTTCCCTCCCAATCGAGGGGCAGACGGACATATGCGGTCTGACCACAAACAAAATAAGAATGACGTGAAGCTTTAAAAATAGATTTCCTACTGTCACTATACTTGACAATAGTAGTACAATCACTATGTCCTACATGTACGGAACCATTCTTTCGGACACATAATTCACCTTTTACTGGTAATACTGATATAGCAGGTAAGTCTGGAGTAGTATCAGACTGAACATTCAGGACCATAACATTCGAAGAATAATTACCTAAATTATAAACTTCATTTTCTAGATCTAACCCTGTTCTGTGGGGAAGACCTTGCTTGTCTGGGAAACATGTACTGTTAAGAAAAGACATATCTGTTGAGGATGATGTTAACGTGGACCATGCTCCACATGAACCATTATGTGAAAACGGATAAGGAAAGAGTGGCAGAACTCCCTTCGGTGTCTGGAAAGGGGGAAGTCGACCACACACCCAACAATTAGTGGCATTGCTGGTCTGGTGTGAATAATGTAACATGCGGATAAAGGAATTATTACGCATAGCAAGACGATATGAGACTTCATGAGGAGGCAGATCACTAAACGTGTGCTCTACTGTAACAATAGAAGACTTATTTACATGTGAAATAGGAAAACACAAATAAAATGCATAACTGGTGTAGGTAATCATGAGGCTGAAAAACAATATGAAACTTAGAAAAACTATACATCGGATTGAGTTTTGACTAACTCTCTCACTATGGGGGTCTATTTTATACATGTCAGAAACCGGTCTAACCGTTTCACCTAGGGGAGGACTTAGACAATCAAACTGGCTGACTTATTTTACTAGACCTTAGTTTTAGCTTATACTCCTGTTGCGGAGTTTTCTCTAACAGGGAGGGTTCAGTATCATTGTCTTTTGCGGGACAGTCCTTAAGAATAGTACTTTGGCAGTCTTTCAAATCCTGGGAAATGTTCTTAGAAACAGGCTTTAATCCGTAAAATCTTTTCACATGAGACAGGTGAACCCAGCCCTTCCTGCCTTCCAGCTTGACGGCAGTACGGGTGGCCAGGAGGACCTGTTTTGGCTCCTTCCAGCGAGGCTCCAGCGGACTTGAACGATCAAAGTTCCTCACAAGAACCATGCATCCGGGAACGATTTCATGCGGTGCCACCTCGGTATTGTCTGGAAATGCGGCAGCAACCTGTGAACGACAAGAGTTGAGGGCAGACATCAAGGAAGCTAGGTAATCTGTCAGCATATTACTTGAAACATCTGTAATACTTCGGGGTCTAGGTGTACCCCACATATTAGGGGGGCGGCCGAATACGACCTCGTACGGGGACAGACCGGACCTGGAATGTGCGACCATGTGCATGTAAAACAAAGCGACTGGCAGAGCTACTAGCCAGTCCACACCTTTCTCTTTACAAATCTTGGCAATACGGATTTTCAGGGTCTGATTATGTCTCTCTACGAGACCGGCTGCTTCGGGATGGCGTACACAATGGAACTTCCACTGGTACCCTAACAAAAGGGAAACATGTTTCATAAGCTCAGATGAGAATGGCTGGCCGTTATCTGAATATACGACCCTAGGGAGTCCATAACGGGGGAAGAACTCACGAACCAACTGCTTGGCAGTGGTCGCGGCTGTGTAATCTGGGACTGGATATGCCTCTGTCCATCTGGACAGAGCGCATACAACTACAAGGACATACTTGAAACCTCAACATCGCTCCATCTGAATATAATCCATCTGGAGGACTTCAAAAGGGTGGTCAGGGGGCTGGAATCCACCTTGTTCCACCGGGACACTTTTACCTGGATTAAACTGGCAACATATCATACAGGTACGGACCTTCTGCTTGGCTGCAGCTCGTAAATGCTTGTTGAACCAAATGTTCTGGATACTATCTAACATAGCTTTTTCTCCTAAATGTGCTGGACTATGTGCGGTATTGATAATGACTTGAACCATTGAGCCGGGGAGAAACCATGTGGCTTTACCCTTCGTTACCCATCCCTGATCTGTCTGGACCCCTCCTTGTTCGGACCATTTCTTGATTTCATCGGGAGTAGCATGTAACTGGATATCTATGACATCTTGAGTAGGGTCCTTAACTGTCATACAGGTAGTCGGATCTAGAGTATGTGTCTGTGTCGGATTAACTGACATGTCCGGAGTCTGTGCTGTAAGCTTGGCTGTGCGATCTGCTAGATCATTACCTTGAGAAATAATGTCAGTAGCTTTCGTATGTGCTTTGCACTTCATGATGGCAATAGATGTCGGTAAGTGTATGGCATCTAACAGAGCTTGAATAAGGAGACCATGCTGAATCTTGGTTCCATGAGAAGTCATGAAACCTCTCTCCTGCCAGAGCACTCCGAAGTCGTGTACAACTCCAAATGCGTAACGTGAATCTGTGTAAACATTAACTTTCAGGTTCTTGGCGTGAATGCAGGCTTGAGTCAGAGCAACTAGCTCTGCTGCTTGAGCAGACAGAGTGTCAATACGATGTGTTTCTATAACTTCAGTGTCAGTAGTCACTGCATACGTGGCTACTAGTTCTCCTGTACTTGTTCTCATACATGAACCATCCACATAAAGTGTCAGGTCGGGATCTGGTAATGGAATATCTGTCAGATCTTGTCTTGGCTTTGTCATAATATTAACTACTTCCACACAGTCGTGTGTGGCAGGATTCGAATTAACTGACGGTAACAGTGTAGCAGGATTTAGAACATTGCAGCCTCTGATTTCTATGTGTGGCTGGAACAGTGTCAGTTCATAACCTGTTAAACGTGCAATTGTCAAGTGCTGAGTCTGTGTTCGGTTTAAAAGAACTTCCACGGAGTGTGGAACTTGTACTGTCAAGGAATGTCCTAATACTATGGAATCACTTTGTCTGATAGCTAGAGCTGTGGCTGCAACTGACTTAAGGCACGCAGGCAGGGCCTGGGGTACAGGATCTAATGTGCTTGAGAAATAAGCACAGGGCTTGTATTGTCCTGCTTGATCTTGTGTGAGAACAGATAATGCTGTACCATCACGTTCTGTGACGAAAAGTGTAAAAGGCTTACTGTAGTTCGGTGTAGCTAGAACTGGAGCTTGGCATAAGGCTTTCTTTAACTCATTAAAACTAAGTGTATGTTCAGATGTCCAAGGGAGGACAGTCGATACGGCTGCCTCCTGTGTCGTTAACTGTATCAGTGGCTTGGCTAGAAATGCATACTGAGGGATCCATTGTCTGCAATAAGAAGTAAGGCCGATAAAAGCACGTACCTCCTTCTGGGTCTTGGGTTGAGGAAGACTCGCTATTAACTGGATACGGTCTGGTGTCAACTGCCTACCCCTCTTGGACAGTAAGTGGCCTAAATAGATCACTTGCTGGACACAGAATTGAAGCTTCGAAGGGGACACCTTGTGCCCCATCTCGGCAAGGAAATACAAGACTGTAAGTGATGCTCGCTCGCAAGCACGTTCAGAACGGGCTGTGATCAGTAGATCATCGACATACTGGAGCAGGGCAGTGTCTGTTGGCATGTGAATGTTGTCTAGTTGTCTCTTAAGTGCTTGACTGTAAATACTAGGACTTTCTGTGAAACCTTGAGGAGCTCGTGTGAACATATAGCTCCTTCCATTTAAACAAAATCCGAAAAGAAACTGGCTGTCTAGATGAATGGGGACACTGAAAAACGCGTTCTTGAGGTCTATGACTGTGAAAAATGAGGCTTCGGAATCAATGGCTGTCAGTAGGGAAGAAATATCTGGGACAACTGGGTACTGGGGAATAATACATTTATTGAGTTCTCGAAGATCAATCACTAATCGATATACTGGGGGTGCATTTGGATCAGTACGTTTCATGACTGGAATGATCGGAGAATTACATACATTGGAGTCAGTTTCTACAACTACTCCTTGAGCGGTGAGCTCGTCAATAATTTTGGATAAGGCTGTTACAGCATCAGGTGGCAATCTGTACTGTCTGATTCGTGGTAACACTACACCTGGCTTGAGAGTCACACGATGGGGTGTGATTTGCATATAACCTACATCAGTTGGACCTTGCGCCCATAGATGCTGCGGAACATTAGACAATCTTGGATCAAAATCTCGTAATACATAGTGACCCTTGAAGTCACGTAGAAACAGTCGTATTCCTTCTGGGGAGCAGCAAATAACTGCACCTAATTCTTTCAGTGTTTTAATACCTAACACATTTTCTGGACATGACTTCGTAAGTAATAGATCAGTGGTGCGGGACAATGGACCTACTTCTAGAGTAACTGGCTTAGATATCTCGTTTACAATAGGCTTTCCTGAAAATCCAAGGGAAACATTTCTAGAGCCTGAGAGTGGAGCCCCTGGAACTTCGGCGTGACTAATGGTGGTCCTACTTGCCCCTGTATCAATCAGAAACTTTCTGTCTTTCCCTAGTACTTGACTATGAACATAGGGACCCTCTTGATCTACAGGAATCTCGATGAGAGGCAAGCCTACCTCCCTCTCTAGGCTGTTTCATGAATACGCTTGATACTCTGGATACTCGGACTGTGCATACTGGTACATCTGCTGTGTAACATGCTGTGTTGCAGCAATAGGCTGCGGTGCTGTAACTGTCTGTTGTGCATTCTGTGGCTGAGAGGTCTGTGAAACCTGTTCTTGTCTAGGCGGACGTGGTCTTTCTTTAGTCTTACCAGTAGCTATATTATGTTTCAGAACTGCACACTCGTTTATAAAATGACCTGGCTGTTTACAATAATTGCATGTCCCTTTAACGGGAGCTGCAGGATGACTGGCTTGATTCGGACCCCTCTTCTGACTGTCTTGAGGAACAGATTGTGCAACTAGTACTTTCATTTTCGTGTCTTTCATACGTTTTCTTTCATGATCTTGCTCTTCTCTGATTCTATTCTGGTGGTACTGAAGCATCTGTAACATCTGGGACGGGGTACTAGCTTGCCAGGTACTTTCGACTTTCAGAACTCGATTCTTAACTTGTGGACTTGAATTCTCGACTAATTTAGTAACAAAAAGATGAGGGTATGACTCACTACTTGTCTTGAGGCCACTGTTTATGATAAAACATTTCTCAAATCTAGAATAAAAATCACTAGTATCTTCGTCTTGTTTCTGTTTACAGGCTGAGATTGCATCCCAGTCTTCCTTTTTAGTTGCTAATAATCTTGGCAAAACTTGTATTAACAGTTCTGGTAATTCTTTACATTTCTCTCCAAGACCGGTACCTGGTACGCGTATCTTATCTTCAGCTTCTAGAACTGCCCAATCGATCTTTTTCTCTCCCACCTCCCATTCTTTTTCCTTGAGTTTTTCATATACCCCTGCGGGCAACAGGACTTTTAACATTTTAATTATATCTGGATACGTGTATTCTCCCATACGTAGCATGTCTTTTAATTCTCGGTGGAACCCTGCTGGATCTTTGTCGTGACAAGGAATTAATTTTTTCATTTCTAAGAGTTCCATCTTTGTAATCGGGGTGTAAACAAACACTCGTTGCATTTCACCATCTGTTGTCCTGACTGGGTGTACTTCTCGTAACGGATTCTGTCTATCTATGTAAAAGGGTTTACTTTCTGGAGGTGAGACATGAACAAAATGCGGGTTCAAAAACATACTATATTTGTGACGCTGTTCTAGAATGACACTAATTAAATCGGTACCTAAACCTTTCCATCTATACTGGAGTAACTCGTTCAGGATGTCATGTAACGGACCTGGATCAGAATGTTGACCCTCATACAGCGTAATGAGGTGCTGGATCATATACATACCCACCAGTCGCTGCTCGGCTGGGGGCAGTTTCAGAAACATTTGTGCCACTATTTCGTCTGGAAAAGTGGTAGAATCAGTAATCCATCGGACTGCTGATCGGGCTAGTTCTTGTTCATGCATAGTACTTAATTCACTATAACCGATTCGTGATTTCAGAATGTGATCGGTAGCTTGAAATACTTGTTCTAGAGAACCTTGTTCTGGTGCTGGATGATGAAAAACTGACTTGCGTTCTAGGCGTAAATGGTGGTCTGGAAATCTAGATTTTCCTACATACGCTATTCTGGCGGGATTCTCGTCCTCTACCTCTTCAGGAGAAGAGTCATTCTCTTTCTCGCTTACTTGTGCTGCTTTACGTTGTTCGTGTAACTTTATTATTTCCTTACTAATTCTCTTGTACATACTCTCTATACTACTGATAGTTCTGTGTTTACCCTCGGCTATATTATCACTCCACCTTGTCAAGATTCTCATTTCGGCCGGATCTTTAGTCGGATAATCTTGTTCTCTTATTAAACAATTAATCAGAAACTTTAATAACATGAGCTGGATCTCAGCTTTCCTTTGAGACATGGCTTCGCCAATACTTTCTGGATCATCCCCTGTACGGATGAAACGATATATTCTGTCTAGATCTTCTTTCATATTCGGTAGGGTATCCAAATACCCGGTCACCCGTCTTACACGGATGGAATATATAACTGTACTATCATCACCTGCAACTGGATCATAGCGGCATTCAGTAAGAGCTCGTCGGATGTCTGCAACGGACTTGTATTTGGGCGTACGCTGTAACGCACATTCATGTAACTCGACTAACGTTACTCGTTGGTGTGGTGGCGGGGTACCAGGAGGACCTCCTCCTGCGGCCCCTATACTGGAATCGTCGACTGATACTCTTCGTGCTGGCAGAGTGGCGGGAAGTTGTAATGTAGGCTGGACCGGGGGTACCGTAACAGGTACTCCGGTGACTGGAGGAGCAGGATTTACATTATTTACAGGAGCTGGCGGGACAGGATTTGCATATTCTGGGACTGTGTCGTCCAAATAGGACGAAATAAAAATATCAGCTGCGGTCGGTTTGTGACGTAGCTTGGTCGGAACTAAGGGTGGCGGAAAATTACTGGATGCCTCCGGGGTTGCTTTTGGCAAGCCCTCGGCAAGAAGAGGATACATACCCTTAATAAGGGCATGCCTCTGTCTGTCTGACTGTTCGGTTTTGACTCGTTCACCTATCTCGATTAATTCCCTTTCTTGGGCTCGTTCTAAGGATTCTCTACTTAGTTCTGACTTTCTGATTTCTTTTTCGGTTCTTTTATGAGATTCTTTGCGCCATAACTCGATGGCATCTTTCTGTGACTGTCTGGCTTTCTTTTTCCATAATGCTTCTTCTACTCGCATAATGCACTCGGCATCCCATGTGCCTGATACGGGCCATCTATACTTTTCTTCTAACTGTTTGGTATACTCTACCCATAAATCTAGATATAATATGGCACTTATGCCATGCTTCTGATACATAAAATGACCTGGACTGTCCCTAGGCGGGACAGGAACTGCTGCTTCTGGCAGACCTTTTCTGGTTTTTAACTGACGTAGTTTAGAAAATAAGGGCATGACTGAACTGTAACCTAGACACAATACAATACACAATGAACACGATAACTACACCACTTTCATACCACGACATTAAAATACATGAATGACATTTTAAAATAACAGTTCGAACAGAATACTACCTGGGATACGGAAAACAGAATACATGAATCTTCTCGAGAACAGAACTGACTAGAACAGAAACTAGATGCACTGCTAAAACAGTACGAAACTTACCGGTCTCTTAAAGAGACACGTCAGGACCCGCATCCACCGAAGTGGACACTTCGTTTTGGGATCTGTGTACCACCAAACCCCACGGACCAGAGACAATTAGATTGACCCTGTCTAGATACTACCCCAGCAACGGTACTCACCGGGCAGCAAGAACGGAAGGCCTCGGACTGGACTGGACTGCTTCGACGCCGGACGGACGAACTTCGGACTTCTGTTACGGGTGGGCCTCCGGATACCTCGGACCTTGGACTCTCGGCTTGGGCTCTGGTCGGGACTCGCCGCGTTCCTCCACCGCCTCGTCTGGATGCTGGACCGCAACCTCCGTCTCCTCCGTGGGCCTGAGGGATACTTGAAGCAGAAATATCTGCCGGTGCGCAGAAGAGTTCCGTCACGGCTGCAGAGAGTCAGGGGGCATACGTGGCTTCACCGGCGCGTGGGGAAAGGGCAAGTCCCTATTCGGGCGCCATTATGTGGTATATAAATAAATAATACCGGATCTAGGTTTTACTGGACATAGTAATAACAGATAGCTCAATAAATAAGAGTCAAGATTCGAGGTAGTAGGAGTTTGCAGGTTTTAATACAGCATAAAGGACAGGAACAGGACAACCTGCATAGGAATAGGATGGCAGGGCCCGGCAGCTGCCGGGGCTGGATATGGGATGAGCGCGCTAACATTTAATAACAGTACACAAGCATATATACTAAAACAATTGCATTACAGTGAATACAGTAGGCGGAGCAGTGGGTGTGGTCAATAGCAGTCGCGAAAGATAAGGGTGAAAGTGGGTGTAACAGGAGGCGTATACATGGACATGTGATGTAAATTTAACAGAATATGTCATAAATGGGGCGGAAACATGGAGGGGGCTACCTAAGGAGCCGGGACCTCTAACCTAATGGTGCGCGCAAACTGACAATGACGTGTTACTAGGAGAAGCTGGGGGCTATGAACTCTGCGCTAGGAGTAGAGACTGAAGTCTGGAGAGTCAGGGCGACATGTGCCTAAACAATATCTAGTATCTGATGTTTAGAGAACATGTTGATATAAACTAAACGGTATCGGGGTAAAGGCTAACAGACTCTAGGACTGGTGCATGCATTATTCTACATGTAGTGCGTGTTGAAGAATATTAAATGACCATTAATACAGTATTTCTCTTACATGGAGACGTAAAGGCTAGACGATGACGGAAACTATTGATGCGATTCAGTAGTTTAGGAATGCAGAGAAGGAGGGCTGGACTGATAACTAGAATCATAACATATTCTTGGCAGACTCGTAGGCAGAGCCAGGCCGAGCCGGGCACTGTGAGGCAGGAAGTAAGTGAAGGGTCAGGAACACAGGTGGGGGCTGTATCGCTCCTCAGCGAGGGCTCAGGAGACAGGAGCTGAATCTGGTGTCCAGGCCCTTTTGAGGCCTAGAAACGGGGACTTTACAATGAAATAACGTGCACACTGGGAAACGTGGCAACGTAACTTTACATAGGCCTAATACTCGTAGCTTTCACGAGAACTGGGAACTGGCATATTAGGGATGGACACAACTGTAATTGCGTCTTTAATCAAACATGGGGGATACATATGCATATTAATCATGCACACTTAACATAAGATGGGGGACACGTAGGGACACAGAACATGGCAAAATTTACTTTTCCACATTGGTCAAGTGATCCACTAGAACTAGGATAACTGTATGTCCGTTGCTTGGTGGCATTTCCACTATAAACTCCATGGAAACTGTGCACCATGGAGTGTCAGGAATAGGGATAGGGCACAGCAACCCTGCAGTTTTGGTATGCCTGGTCTTGCCTTGGGTGCACACGCCAGGATGTACTGCTTTACTGATTCTCTTAACCCAGGACACCAAAAATGTCTTTCTACGAGGGCAATGGTTTTTCAGATTTCCATATGACCTCCCAAGAACATGTTGTGAGCCCATTGAGTTACACATTCTTGCAATTGGGCTTTCAACAAATACAAGGCATGGAGGCACTAACGCAAGACCTCCTTCTCACTTCTATTTCAAGGGGGTCTTCAACCACCCAGGCCTGTTTGTTCACTTCCAACAGCTCTAGTTTAAGGTCTTTCAGAAAATCTTCTTCAGATATCAAGGCTAACTCTTGAGCAGGAAATGTTGCCATGCTCCGGATGGGAGGAGGTGTTGTATGCAGTTGGTCTTCCTCTCTAGGGTAGTCATTAAGCCTAGACAAAGCATTTGCTTTGCCATGTTGGCTCCCTGGTCTGCAGTTTATCACAAAGTCGCTGCAAAGAAGAAAGACAATTACAGATGTCGGGTGTAAGGGCTCTGGCTATCTTCAGAAACAACACATTCTAATGATCTTGATAGTGTGTTTAGCCCCCATCAGATGGTGTCTACCTTCTTCATATGCCCTCTTGACCGCTAGTAACTCTTTATCGGTGATAATTTAATTTACCTCACATGGAGTAAGCTTTTTTGAATAGAAAGCCATGGGATGTAGCTGTTTGGTATCTGGATGTCTTTGTGAGAGGTAAGCATGGGTGGAAAATGTGTTCCGCTTGCGGAATTTGCGGATTTTCTGCAATTTTGCGACCCGCGAATCTCACGAAATTGTAGAAAAATCCGCTAATCCGCGAGCGGACCGGATTTTGCAAAACTGAAGTACATCAAGCACTTACAGGGTTACAGCAGGTGCCCAAGTTGAAGCTAATTTCTTTGTAACCATTTACAAAATGGTTACAAAGAAATTAACTTCAACTTGAGCACCTGCTGTAACCCTGTAAGTGCTTCCTGAGCGGCGCCTCCAGAATTTGTTGCCTACTTGCAACTATTCTCTGACCCTGCTCTGACCCTCGAAGCAGGTCAGAGAATAGTTACAAGTATGGCACAATGCCCCTATCACAAAATTAAACAGCAACAGGAAGCACTTACAGATAAGGAAGCAGGTGCCGAACTTGAATCTCAAATTCAGTAACACATTAACGAGCCCCAAATAATTCATCTCGGTTGAGGCTGGGCAGGTGTGCTTTCTCCCCATAATCTACAGTGGTGAACCAGAGGGTGCTGTGATGAACCATAAGGTGCAGTGGTGAACCAGAGGGTGGCAGTGATGAACCAGAAGGTGCAGTGGTGAACCAGTGGGTGCTGTGATGAACCAGAAGGTGCAGTGGTGAACCAGAGGGTGCTGTGATGAACGAGAAGGTGCAGTGGTGAACCAGAGGGTGCTGGGATGAACAAGAAGGTGCAGTGGTGAACCAGTGGGTGCTGTGATGAACCAGAAGGAGCAGTGGTGAACCAGAGGGAGCTGTGATGATCAGGACGGTGCAGTGGTGAACCAGTGGGTGCTGTGATGAACCAGAAGGTGCAGTGGTGAACCAGAGGGTGCTGTGTTGAACCAGAAGGTGCAGTGGTGAACCAGAGGGTGCTGTGATGAACCAGAAGGTGCAGTGGTGAACCAGTGGGTGCTGTGATGAACCAGAGGGTGGCAGTGGTGAAACAGAGGGTGGCAGTGATGAACCAGAGGGTGGCAGTGGTGAACCAGAGGGTGGCAGTGATGAACCAGAGGGTGGCAGTGGTGAACCAGAGGGTGTTGTGATGAACCAGAGGGTGGCAATTGTGAACAAGAGGGTGGCAGTGATGAACCAGAGTGTGGCAGTGATGAACCAGAGGGTGGCAGTGGTGAACCAGAGGGTGGCAGTGATGAACCAGAGGGTAAAAGTGATGAACCAGAGGGTGACAGTTGTGAACCAGAGGGTGGCTGTGGTGAACCAGAGGGTGCTGTGGTGAACCAGAGGGTGCTGTGATGAACCAGAGGGGGACAGTGATGAGCCAGAGGCTGGCAGTGGTGAACCAGAGGGTCACAGCGGTGAACCAGAGGGTGGAAGTGATGAACCAGAGGGTGACAGTGGTGAACCAGAGGGTGCTGTTGTGACCCAGAGGGTGGCAGTGATGAACCAGAGGGTGGCAGTGGTGAACCAGAGGGTGGCAGAGGTGAACCAGAGGGCGGCAGTGATGAAGCAGAGGGTGACAGTGATGAACCAGAGGGTGACAGTGATGAACCAGAGGGTGACAGGGGTGAGCCAGAGGGTGGCAGTGATGAACCAGACGGTGCTGTGATGAACCAGAGGGTGGCAGTGATGAACCAGAGGGTGGCAGTGATGAACCAGAGGGTGACAGCAATGAACCAGAGGGTGGCAGTGATGAACCAGGGGGTGACAGTGATGAACCAGAGGGTGACAGTGATGAACCAGAGGGTGACAGGGGTGAACCGGAGGGTGACAGTGTGAACCAGAGGGTGGCAGTGGTGAACCAGAGGGTGCTGTGATGAACCAGAGGGTGGCGGTGGTGAACCAGAGGGTGACAGGGGTGAACCAGAGGGTGACAGTGTGAACCAGAGGGTGGCAGTGGTGATTCAGAGGGTGCTGTGATGAACCAGAGGGTGGCAGTGGTGAACCAGAGGGTGACAGTGGTGAACCAGAGGGTGACAGTGGTGAACCAGAGGGTGCTGTGATGAACCAGAAGGTACAGTGGTGTACCAGAGGGTGCTGTGATGAACCATAAGGTGTAGTGGTGAACCAGAGGGTGGCAGTGATGAACCAGAAGGTGCAGTGGTGAACCAGTGGGTGCTATGATGAACCAGAAGGTGCAGTGGTGAACCAGAGGGTGCTGTGATGAACGAGAAGGTGCAGTGGTGAACCAGAGGGTGCTGGGATGAACAAGAAGGTGCAGTGGTGAACCAGTGGGTGCTGTGATGAACAAGAAGGAGCAGTGGTGAACCAGAGGGTGCTGTGATGATCCAGAAGGTGCAGTGGTGAACCAGTGGGTGCTGTGATGAACCAGAAGGTGCAGTGGTGAACCAGAGGGTGCTGTGTTGAACCAGAAGGTGCAGTGGTTAACCAGAGGGTGCTGTGATGAACCAGAAGGTGCAGTGGTGAACCAGTGGGTGCTGTGATGAACCAGAGGGTGGCAGTGGTGAAACAGACGGTGGCAGTGATGAACCAGAGGGTGGCATTGGTGAACCAGAGGGTGGCAGTGATGAACCAGAGGGTGGCAGTGGTGAACCAGAGGGTGACAGCGGTGAACCAGAGGGTGTTGTGATGAACCAGAGGGTGGCAATTGTGAACAAGAGGGTGGCAGTGATGAACCAGAGGGTGGCAGTGATGAACCAGTGGGTGGCAGTGATGAACCAGAGGGTAAAAGTGATGAACCAGAGGGTGACAGTTGTGAACCAGAGGGTGGCAGTGGTGAACCAGAGGGTGCTGTGGTGAACCAGAGGGTGCTGTGATGAACCAGAGGGGGACAGTGATGAGCCAGAGGCTGGCATTGGTGAACCAGAGGGTCACAGTGGTGAACCAGAGGGTGGAAGTGATGAACCATAGGGTGACAGTGGTGAACCAGAGGGTGCTGTGATGAACCAGAGGGCGGCAGTGGTGAACCAGAGGGTGACATTGGTGAACCAGAGGGTGGCAGAGGTGAACCAGAGGGTGGCAGTGATGAAGCAGAGGGTGACAGTGATGAACCAGAGGGTGACAGTGATGAACCAGAGGGTGACAGGGGTGAGCCAGAGGGTGGCAGTGATGAACCAGACGGTGCTGTGATGAACCAGAGGGTGGCAGTGATGAACCAGAGGGTGGCAGTGATGAACCAGAGGGTGACAGCAATGAACCAGAGGGTGGCAGTGATGAACCAGAGGGTGACAGTGATGAACCAGAGGGTGACAGTGATGAACCAGAGGGTGACAGGGGTGAACCGGAGGGTGACAGTGTGAATCAGAGGGTGGCAGTGGTGAACCAGAGGGTGCTGTGATGAACCAGAGGGTGGCAGTGGTGAACCAGAGGGTGACAGGGGTGAACCAGAGGGTGACAGTGTGAACCAGAGGGTGGCAGTGGTGAATAAGAGTGTGCTGTGATGAACCAGAGGGTGGCAGTGGTGAACCAGAGGGTGACAGTGGCGAACCAGAGGGTGACAGTGGTGAACCAGAGGGTGCTGTGATGAACCAGAAGCTACAGTGGTGAACCAGAGGGTGCTGTGATGAACCATAAGGTGCAGTGGTGAACCAGAGGGTGGCAGTGATGAACCAGAAGGTGCAGTGGTGAACCAGTGGGTGCTGTGATGAACCAGAAGGTGCAGTGGTGAACCAGAGGGTGCTGTGATGAACGAGAAGGTGCAGTGGTGAACCAGAGGGTGCTGGGATGAACAAGAAGGTGCAGTGGTGAACCAGTGGGTGCTGTGATGAACAAGAAGGAGCAGTGGTGAACCAGAGGGTGCTGTGATGATCCAGAAGGTGCAGTGGTGAACCAGTGGGTGCTGTGATGAACCAGAAGGTGCAGTGGTGAACCAGAGGGTGCTGTGTTGAACCAGAAGGTGCAGTGGTGAACCAGAGGGTGCTGTGATGAAGCAGAAGGTGCAGTGGTGAACAAGTGGGTGCTGTGATGAACCAGAGGGTGGCAGTGGTGAAACAGACGGTGGCAGTGATGAACCAGAGGGTGGCAGTGGTGAACCAGAGGGTGGCAGTGATGAACCAGAGGGTGGCAGTGGTGAACCAGAGGGTGACAGTGGTGAACCAGAGGGTGTTGTGATGAACCAGAGGGTGGCAATGGTGAACAAGAGGGTGGCAGTGATGAACCAGAGGGTGGCAGTGATGAACCAGAGGGTGGCAGTGGTGAACCAGAGGGTGGCAGTGATGAACCAGAGGGTAAAAGTGATGAACCAGAGGGTGACAGTTGTGAACCAGAGGGTGGCGGTGGTGAACCAGAGGGTGCTGTGGTGAACCAGAGGGTGCTGTGATGAACCAGAGGGGGACAGTGATAAGCCAGAGGCTGGCAGTGGTGAACCAGAGGGTCACAGTGGTGAACCAGAGGGTGGAAGTGATGAACCAGAGGGTGACAGTGGTGAACCAGAGGGTGCTGTGATGAACCAGAGGGTGGCAGTGGTGAACCAGAGGGTGGCATTAGTGAACCAGAGGGTGGCAGAGGTGAACCAGAGGGCGGCAGTGATGAAGCAGAGGGTGACAGTGATGAACCAGAGGGTGACAGTGATGAACCAGAGGGTGACAGGGGTGAGTCAGAGGGTGGCAGTGATGAACCAGACAGTGCTGTGATTAACCAGAGGGTGGCAGTGATGAACCAGAGGGTGGCAGTGATGAACCAGAGGGTGACAGCAATGAACCAGAGGGTGACAGTGGTGAACCAGAGGGTGGCAGTGATGAACCAGAGGGTGACAGTGATGAACCAGAGGGTGACAGGGGTGAACCAGAGGGTGACAGTGTGAACCAGAGGGTGGCAGTGGTGATCCAGAGGGTGCTGTGATGAACCAGATGGTGGCAGCGGTGAACCAGAGGGTGACAGGGGTGAACCAGAGGGTGACAGTGTGAACCAGGGGGGCAGTGGTGATCCACAGGGTGGCAGTGGTGAACCAGAGGGTGGCAGTGATGAACCAGAGGGTGGTAGTGATGAACCAGAGGGTCACAGTGATGAACAAGAGGGTGACAGTGGTGAACCAGAGGGTGCTGTGATGAACCAGAGGTTGGCAGTGGTGAACCAGAGGGTGGCAGTGATGAACCAGAGGGTGGTAGTGATGAACCAGAGGGTGACAGTGATGAACCAGGGGGGCAGTGGTGATCCACAGGGTGGCAGTGGTGAACCAGAGGGTGGCAGTGATGAACCAGAGGGTGGTAGTGATGAACCAGAGGGTCACAGTGATGAACAAGAGGGTGACAGTGGTGAACCAGAGGGTGCTGTGATGAACCAGAGGTTGGCAGTGGTGAACCAGAGGGTGGCAGTGATGAACCAGAGGGTGGCAGTGGTGAACCAGAGTGTGGCAGTGAGGAACCAGAGGGTGGCAGTGGTGAACTAGAGGGTGGCAGTGGTGAACTAGAGGGTGCTCTGATGAACCAGAGGGTGGCAATTGTGAACAAGAGGGTGGCAGTGATGAACCAGAGGGTGGCAGTGATAAACCAGAGGGTGGCAGTGGTGAACCAGAGGGTGGCAGTGATGAACCAGAAGGGTAAAAGTGATGAACCAGAGGGTGACAGTTGTGAACCAGAGGGTGGCGGTGGTGAACCAGAGGGTGCTGTGATGAACCAGAGGGTGCTGTGATGAACCAGAGGGGGACAGTGATGAGCCAGAGGCTGGCAGTGGTGAACCAGAGGGTCACAGTGGTGAACCAGAGGGTGGAAGTGATGAACCGGAGGGTGACAGTGGTGAACCAGAGGGTACTGTGATGAACCAGAGGGTGGCAGTGGTGGACCAGAGGGTGGCAAAGGTGAACCAGAGGGTGACAGTGATGAACCAGAGGGTGACAGTGATGAACGGGAGGGTGACAGGGATGAACCAGAGGGTGGCAGTGATGAACCAGACGGTGCTGTGATGAACCAGAGGGTGGCAGTGATGAACCAGAGGGTGACAGTGATGAACCAGAGGGTGACATTGGTGAACCAGAGGGTGGCAGTGATGAACCAGAGGGTGACAGTGATGAACCAGAGGGTGACAGGGGTGAACCAGAGGGTGACAGTGTGAACCAGAAGGTGGCAGTGGTGAACCAGAGGGTGCTGTGATGAACCAGAGGGTGGCAGTGGTGAACCAGAGGGTGACAGGGGTGAACCAGAGGGTGACAGTGTGAACCAGAGGGTGCTGTGATGAACCAGAGGGTGCTGTGATGAACCAGAGGGTGGCAGTGATGAACCAGAGGCTGGCAGTGAAGAACCAGAGGGTGGCAGTGATGAACTGGGGGGGCCAGAGGTGAACCAGAGAGTGGCAGTGGTGAACCAATGGGTGCTGTGATAAACGAGAAGGTGCAGTGGTGAACCAGAGGGTGCTGTGATGAACGAGAAGGTGCAGTGGTGAACCAGAAGGTGCTGTGTTGAACCAGAAGGTGCAGTGGTGAACCAGTGGGTGCTGTGATGAACCAGAAGGTGCAGTGGTGAACCAGATGGTGCTGTGATGAGCCAGAAGGTGCAGTGGTGAACCAGAGGGTGCTGTGATGAACCAGAAGGTGCAATGGTGAACCAGTGGGTGCTGTGATGAACCAGAAGGGGCAGTGTTGAACCAGAGGGTGCTGTGATGAACCAGAAGGTGCAGTGGTGAACCAGAGGGTGCTGTGATGAACCAGAATGTGCAGTGGTGAACCAGTGGGTGCTGTGAGGTACCAGAGGGTGGCATTGGTGAAACAGAGGGTGGTAGTGATGAACCAGAGGGTGGCAGTGATGAACCAGAGGGTGGCAGTGATGAACCAGAGGGTGGCAGTGGTGAACCAGAAGGTGGCAGTGATGAACCAGAGGGTGGCAGTGGTGAACCAGAGGGTGGCAGTGGTGAACCAGAGAGTGCTGTGATGAACCAGAGGGTGGCAATTGTGAACCAGAGGGTGGCAATGATGAATCAGAGGGTGGCAGAGATGAACCAGAGGGTGGCAGTGGTGAACCAGAGAGAGGGTGCTGTGATGAACCTGAGGGTGGCAGTGATGAACCAGAGGGTGACAGTGATGAACCCAAAGGTGACAGTAATGAACCAGAGGGTGACAGTGGTGAACCAGAGGGTGCTGTGATGAACCAGAGGGTGCTGTGATGAACCAGAGGGGTGACAGTGGTGAACCAGAGGGTGGCAGTGATGAACCAGAGGGTGGCAGTGATGAACCAGAGGGTGAAAGCGATGAACCAGAGGGTGACAGTGGTGAACCAGAGGGTGGCAGTGGTGAACCAGAGGGAGCTGTGATGAACCAGAGGGTGCTGTGATGAACCAGAGGGGGACAGTGATGAGCCAGAGGCTGGCCGTGGTGAACCAGAGGGTGACAGTGGTGAACCAGAGGGTGGAAGTGATGAACCAGAGGGTGACAGTGGTGAACCAGAGGGTGGCAGTGGTGAACCAGAGGGTGCTGTGATGAACCAGAGGGTGGCAGTGGTGAACCAGAGGAAGATAGTGGTGAACCAGAGGGTGGCAGAGGTGAAGCAGAGGGTGCTTTAATGAACCAGACAGTGCTGTGATGAACCAGAGGGTGGCAGTGGTGAACCAGAGGGTGACAGTGGTGAACCAGAGGGTGTTGTGATGAACCAGAGGGTGGCAATGGTGAACAAGAGGGTGGCAGTGATGAACCAGAGGGTGGCAGTGATGAACCAGAGGGTGGCAGTGGTGAACCAGAGGGTGGCAGTGATGAACCAGAGGGTAAAAGTGATGAACCAGAGGGTGACAGTTGTGAACCAGAGGGTGGCGGTGGTGAACCAGAGGGTGCTGTGGTGAACCAGAGGGTGCTGTGATGAACCAGAGGGGGACAGTGATAAGCCAGAGGGTGGCAGTGGTGAACCAGAAGGTGGCAGTGATGAACCAGAGGGTGGCAGTGGTGAACCAGAGGGTGGCAGTGGTGAACCAGAGAGTGCTGTGATGAACCAGAGGGTGGCAATTGTGAACCAGAGGGTGGCAATGATGAATCAGAGGGTGGCAGAGATGAACCAGAGGGTGGCAGTTGTGAACCAGAGAGAGGGTGCTGTGATGAACCTGAGGGTGGCAGTGATGAACCAGAGGGTGACAGTGATGAACCCAAAGGTGACAGTAATGAACCAGAGGGTGACAGTGGTGAACCAGAGGGTGCTGTGATGAACCAGAGGGTGCTGTGATGAACCAGAGGGGTGACAGTGGTGAACCAGAGGGTGGCAGTGATGAACCAGAGGGTGGCAGTGATGAACCAGAGGGTGAAAGCGATGAACCAGAGGGTGACAGTGGTGAACCAGAGGGTGGCAGTGGTGAACCAGAGGGAGCTGTGATGAACCAGAGGGTGCTGTGATGAACCAGAGGGGGACAGTGATGAGCCAGAGGCTGGCCGTGGTGAACCAGAGGGTGACAGTGGTGAACCAGAGGGTGGAAGTGATGAACCAGAGGGTGACAGTGGTGAACCAGAGGGTGGCAGTGGTGAACCAGAGGGTGCTGTGATGAACCAGAGGGTGGCAGTGGTGAACCAGAGGAAGATAGTGGTGAACCAGAGGGTGGCAGAGGTGAAGCAGAGGGTGCTTTAATGAACCAGACAGTGCTGTGATGAACCAGAGGGTGGCAGTGGTGAACCAGAGGGTGACAGTGGTGAACCAGAGGGTGTTGTGATGAACCAGAGGGTGGCAATGGTGAACAAGAGGGTGGCAGTGATGAACCAGAGGGTGGCAGTGATGAACCAGAGGGTGGCAGTGGTGAACCAGAGGGTGGCAGTGATGAACCAGAGGGTAAAAGTGATGAACCAGAGGGTGACAGTTGTGAACCAGAGGGTGGCGGTGGTGAACCAGAGGGTGCTGTGGTGAACCAGAGGGTGCTGTGATGAACCAGAGGGGGACAGTGATAAGCCAGAGGCTGGCAGTGGTGAACCAGAGGGTCACAGTGGTGAACCAGAGGGTGGAAGTGATGAACCAGAGGGTGACAGTGGTGAACCAGAGGGTGCTGTGATGAACCAGAGGGTGGCAGTGGTGAACCAGAGGGTGGCATTAGTGAACCAGAGGGTGGCAGAGGTGAACCAGAGGGCGGCAGTGATGAAGCAGAGGGTGACAGTGATGAACCAGAGGGTGACAGTGATGAACCAGAGGGTGACAGGGGTGAGTCAGAGGGTGGCAGTGATGAACCAGACAGTGCTGTGATTAACCAGAGGGTGGCAGTGATGAACCAGAGGGTGGCAGTGATGAACCAGAGGGTGACAGCAATGAACCAGAGGGTGACAGTGGTGAACCAGAGGGTGGCAGTGATGAACCAGAGGGTGACAGTGATGAACCAGAGGGTGACAGGGGTGAACCAGAGGGTGACAGTGTGAACCAGAGGGTGGCAGTGGTGATCCAGAGGGTGCTGTGATGAACCAGATGGTGGCAGCGGTGAACCAGAGGGTGACAGGGGTGAACCAGAGGGTGACAGTGTGAACCAGGGGGGCAGTGGTGATCCACAGGGTGGCAGTGGTGAACCAGAGGGTGGCAGTGATGAACCAGAGGGTGGTAGTGATGAACCAGAGGGTCACAGTGATGAACAAGAGGGTGACAGTGGTGAACCAGAGGGTGCTGTGATGAACCAGAGGTTGGCAGTGGTGAACCAGAGGGTGGCAGTGATGAACCAGAGGGTGGTAGTGATGAACCAGAGGGTGACAGTGATGAACCAGGGGGGCAGTGGTGATCCACAGGGTGGCAGTGGTGAACCAGAGGGTGGCAGTGATGAACCAGAGGGTGGTAGTGATGAACCAGAGGGTCACAGTGATGAACAAGAGGGTGACAGTGGTGAACCAGAGGGTGCTGTGATGAACCAGAGGTTGGCAGTGGTGAACCAGAGGGTGGCAGTGATGAACCAGAGGGTGGCAGTGGTGAACCAGAGTGTGGCAGTGAGGAACCAGAGGGTGGCAGTGGTGAACTAGAGGGTGGCAGTGGTGAACTAGAGGGTGCTCTGATGAACCAGAGGGTGGCAATTGTGAACAAGAGGGTGGCAGTGATGAACCAGAGGGTGGCAGTGATAAACCAGAGGGTGGCAGTGGTGAACCAGAGGGTGGCAGTGATGAACCAGAAGGGTAAAAGTGATGAACCAGAGGGTGACAGTTGTGAACCAGAGGGTGGCGGTGGTGAACCAGAGGGTGCTGTGATGAACCAGAGGGTGCTGTGATGAACCAGAGGGGGACAGTGATGAGCCAGAGGCTGGCAGTGGTGAACCAGAGGGTCACAGTGGTGAACCAGAGGGTGGAAGTGATGAACCGGAGGGTGACAGTGGTGAACCAGAGGGTACTGTGATGAACCAGAGGGTGGCAGTGGTGGACCAGAGGGTGGCAGTGGTGAACCAGAGGGTGGCAAAGGTGAACCAGAGGGTGACAGTGATGAACCAGAGGGTGACAGTGATGAACGGGAGGGTGACAGGGATGAACCAGAGGGTGGCAGTGATGAACCAGACGGTGCTGTGATGAACCAGAGGGTGGCAGTGATGAACCAGAGGGTGACAGTGATGAACCAGAGGGTGACATTGGTGAACCAGAGGGTGGCAGTGATGAACCAGAGGGTGACAGTGATGAACCAGAGGGTGACAGGGGTGAACCAGAGGGTGACAGTGTGAACCAGAAGGTGGCAGTGGTGAACCAGAGGGTGCTGTGATGAACCAGAGGGTGGCAGTGGTGAACCAGAGGGTGACAGGGGTGAACCAGAGGCGACAGTGTGAACCAGAGGGTGCTGTGATGAACCAGAGGGTGCTGTGATGAACCAGAGGGTGGCAGTGATGAACCAGAGGCTGGCAGTGAAGAACCAGAGGGTGGCAGTGATGAACTGGGGGGGCCAGAGGTGAACCAGAGAGTGGCAGTGGTGAACCAATGGGTGCTGTGATAAACGAGAAGGTGCAGTGGTGAACCAGAGGGTGCTGTGATGAACGAGAAGGTGCAGTGGTGAACCAGAGGGTGCTGTGTTGAACCAGAAGGTGCAGTGGTGAACCAGTGGGTGCTGTGATGAACCAGAAGGTGCAGTGGTGAACCAGATGGTGCTGTGATGAGCCAGAAGGTGCAGTGGTGAACCAGAGGGTGCTGTGATGAACCAGAAGGTGCAATGGTGAACCAGTGGGTGCTGTGATGAACCAGAAGGGGCAGTGTTGAACCAGAGGGTGCTGTGATGAACCAGAAGGTGCAGTGGTGAACCAGAGGGTGCTGTGATGAACCAGAATGTGCAGTGGTGAACCAGTGGGTGCTGTGAGGTACCAGAGGGTGGCATTGGTGAAACAGAGGGTGGTAGTGATGAACCAGAGGGTGGCAGTGATGAACCAGAGGGTGGCAGTGATGAACCAGAGGGTGGCAGTGGTGAACCAGAAGGTGGCAGTGATGAACCAGAGGGTGGCAGTGGTGAACCAGAGGGTGGCAGTGGTGAACCAGAGAGTGCTGTGATGAACCAGAGGGTGGCAATTGTGAACCAGAGGGTGGCAATGATGAATCAGAGGGTGGCAGAGATGAACCAGAGGGTGGCAGTGGTGAACCAGAGAGAGGGTGCTGTGATGAACCTGAGGGTGGCAGTGATGAACCAGAGGGTGACAGTGATGAACCCAAAGGTGACAGTAATGAACCAGAGGGTGACAGTGGTGAACCAGAGGGTGCTGTGATGAACCAGAGGGTGCTGTGATGAACCAGAGGGGTGACAGTGGTGAACCAGAGGGTGGCAGTGATGAACCAGAGGGTGGCAGTGATGAACCAGAGGGTGAAAGCGATGAACCAGAGGGTGACAGTGGTGAACCAGAGGGTGGCAGTGGTGAACCAGAGGGAGCTGTGATGAACCAGAGGGTGCTGTGATGAACCAGAGGGGGACAGTGATGAGCCAGAGGCTGGCCGTGGTGAACCAGAGGGTGACAGTGGTGAACCAGAGGGTGGAAGTGATGAACCAGAGGGTGACAGTGGTGAACCAGAGGGTGGCAGTGGTGAACCAGAGGGTGCTGTGATGAACCAGAGGGTGGCAGTGGTGAACCAGAGGAAGATAGTGGTGAACCAGAGGGTGGCAGAGGTGAAGCAGAGGGTGCTTTAATGAACCAGACAGTGCTGTGATGAACCAGAGGGTGGCAGTGATGAACCAGAGGGTGGCGGTGATGAACCAGAGGGTGACAGTGATGAACCAGAGGGTGACAGTGGTGAACCAGAGGGTGGCAGTGATGAACCAGAGGGTGACAGTGATGAACCAGAGGGTGACAGTGATGAACCAGAGGGTGACAGAGGTGAACCAGAGGGTGACAGTGTGAACCAGAGGGTGGCAGTGGTGAACCAGAGGGTGGCAGTGGTGAACCAGAGGGTGACAGGGGTGAACCAGAGGGTGACAGTGTGAACCAGAGGGTGGCAGTGGTGAATCAGAGGGTGCTGTGATGAACCAGAGGGTGGCAGTGGTGAACCAGAGGGTGACAGTGGTGAACCAGAGGGTGGCAGTGGTGAACCAGAGGGTGCTGTGATGAACCAGAGGGTGCTGTGATGAACCAGAGGGTGGCAGTGATGAACCAGAGGGTGGCAGCGATGAACCAGAGAGTGGCAGTGGTGAACCAGAGGGTGCTGTGATGAACCTGAGGGTGGCAGTGATGAACCAGAGGGTGACATTGATGAACCCGAGGGTGACAGTAATGAACCAGAGGGTGGCAATGATGAGCCAGAGGGTGACAGTGGTGAACCAGAGGGTGCTGTGATGAACCAGAGGGTGATGTGATGAACCAGAGGGTGGCAGTGATGAACCAGAGGGTGACAGTGGTGAACCAGAGGGTGACAGTGTGAACCAGAGGGTGGCAGTGATGAACCAGAGGGTGGCAGTGATGAACCAGAGGGTGGCAGTGGTGAACCAGAGGGTGACAGGGGTGAACCAGAGGGTGACAGTGTGAACCAGAGGGTGGCAGTGGTGAATCAAAGGGTGCTGTGATGAACCAGAGGGTGGCAGTGGTGAACCAGAGGGTGACAGTGGTGAACCAGAGGGTGGCAGTGGTGAACCAGAGGGTGCTGTGATGAACCAGAGGGTGCTGTGATGAACCAGAGGGTGGCAGTGATGAACCAGAGGGTGGCAGTGATGAACCAGAGAGTGGCAGTGGTGAACCAGAGGGTGCTGTGATGAACCTGAGGGTGGCAGTGATGAACCAGAGGGTGACATTGATGAACCCGAGGGTGACAGTAATGAACCAGAGGGTGGCAATGATGAGCCAGAGGGTGACACTGGTGAACCAGAGGGTGCTGTGATGAACCAGAGGGTGCTGTGATGAACCAGAGGGTGGCAGTGATGAACCAGAGGGTGACAGTGGTGAACCAGAGGGTGGCAGTGATGAACCAGAGGGTGGCAGTGATGAACCAGAGGGTGAAAGTGATGAACCAGAGGGTGACAGTGGTGAACCAGAGGGTGGCAGTGGTGAACCAGAGGGAGCTGTGATGAACCAGAGGGTGCTGTGATGAACCAGAGGGGGACAGTGATGAGCCAGAGGCTGGCCGTGGTGAACCAGAGGGTGACCGTGGTGAACCAGAGGGTGGAAGTGATGAACCAGAGGGTGACAGTGGTGAACCAGAGGGTGGCAGTGGTGAACCAGAGGGTGATGTGATGAACCAGAGGGTGGCAGTGGTGAACCAGAGGAAGATAGTGGTGAACCAGAGGGTGGCAGAGGTGAAGCAGAGGGTGCTTTGATGAACCAGACGGTGCTGTGATGAACCAGAGGGTGGCAGTGATGAACCAGAGGGTGGCAGTGATGAACCAGAGGGTGACAGTGATGAACCAGAGGGTGACAGTGGTGAACCAGAGGGTGGCAGTGATGAACCAGAGGGTGTCAGTGATGAACCAGAGGGTGACAGTGATGAACCAGAGGGTGACAGGGGTGAACCAGAGGGTGACAGTGTGAACCAGAGGGTGGCAGTAGTGAACCAGAGGGTGGCAGTAGTGAACCAGAGGGTGCTGTGATGAACCAGAGGGTGGCAGTGGTGAACCAGAGGGTGACAGGGATGAACCAGAGGGTGGCAGTGGTGAACCAGAGGGTGCTGTGATGAACCAGAGGGTGCTGTGATGAACCAGAGGGTGGCAGTGATGAACCAGAGGGTGGCAGTGATGAACCGGGGAGGGAAGTGGTGAACCAGAGAGTGGCAGTGGTGAACCAGAGGGTGCTGTGATAAACGAGAAGGTGCAGTGGTGAACCAGAGGGTGCTGTGATGAACGAGAAGGGGCAGTGGTGAACCAGAGGGTGCTGTGATGAACCAGAAGGTGCAGCGGTAAACCAGTGGGTGCTGTGATGAACCAGAAGGTGCAGTGGTGAACCAGAGGGTGCTGTGATGAGCCAGAAGGTGCAGTGGTGAACAAGAGGGTGCTGTGATGAACCAGAAGGTGCAGTGGTGAACCAGTGGGTGCTGTGATGAACCAGAAGGGGCAGTGGTGAACCAGAGGGTGCTGTGATGAACCAGAAGGTGCAGTGGTGAAAAAGAGGGTGCTGTGATGAACCAGAATGTGCAGTGGTGAACCAGTGGGTGCTGTGAGGAACCAGAGGGTGGCAGTGGTGAAACAGAGGGTGGCAGTGATGAACCAGAGGGTGGCAGTGATGAACCAGAGTGCGGCAGTGATGAACCAGATGGTGGCAGTGGTGAACCAGAAGGTGGCAGTGATGAACCAGAGGGTGGCAGTGGTGAACCAGAGGGTGGCAGTGGTGAACCATAGAGTGTTGTGATGAACCAGAGGGTGGCAATTGTGAACCAGAGGGTGGCAGTGATGAACCAGAGGGTGGCAGTGATGAACCAGAGGGTGGCAGTGGTAAACCAGAGAGTGGCAGTGGTGAACCAGAGGGTGCTGTGATGAACCTGAGGGTGGCAGTGATGAACCAGAGGGTGACAGTGATGAACCCGAGGGTGACAGTAATGAACCAGAGGGTGGCAGTGATGAGCCAGAGGGTGACAGTGGTGAACCAGAGGGTGCTGTGATGAACCAGAGGAGGGTGGCAGTGATGAACCAGAGGGTGACAGTGATGAACCAGAGGGTGACAGTGGTGAACCAGAGGGTGGCAGTGATGAACCACAGGGTGGCAGTGATGAACCAGAGGGTGAAAATGATGAACCAGAGGGTGACAGTGGTGAACCTGAGGGTGGCAGTGGTGAACCAGAGGGTGCTGTGATGAACCAGAGGGTGCTGTGATGAACCAGAGGGGGACAGTGATGAGCCAGAGGCTGGCAGTGGTGAACCAGAGGGTGACAGTGGTGAACCAGAGGGTGGAAGTGATGAACCAGAGGGTGACAGTGGTGAACCAGAGGGTGGCAGTGGTGAACCAGAGAGTGTTGTGACAAACCAGAGGGTGGCAGTGGTGAACCAGAGGGAGATAGTGGGAAACCAGAGGGTGGCAGAGGTGAAGCAGAGGGTGCTTTGATGAACCAGATGGTGCTGTGATGAAACAGAGGGTGGCAGTGATGAACCAGAGGGTGGCAGTGATGAACCAGGGGGTGACAGTGATGAACCAGAGGGTGACAGTGATGAACCAGAGGGTGACAGGGGTGAACCAGAGGAAGACAGTGTGAACTAGAGGGTGGCAGTGGTGAACCAGAGGGTGCTGTGATGAACCAGAGGGTGGCAGTAGTGAACCAGATGGTGACAAGGGTGAACCAGAGGGTGACGGTATGAACCAGAGGGTGGCAGTGGTGAACCAGAGGGTGCAGTCATGAACCAGAGGGTGGCAGTGTTGAACCAGAGGGTCACAGTGGTGAACCAGAGGGTGGCAGTGGTGAACCAGAGGGTGCTGTGATAAACCAGAGGGTGCTGTGATGAACCAGAGGGTGGCAGTGATGAACCAGAGGGTGGCAGTGATGAACCAGAGGGTGGCAGTGTTGAACCAGGGGGGCAGTGGTGATCCAGAGGGTGGCAGTGGTGAACCAGAGGGTGCTGTGTTGAACCAGAGGGTGGCAGTGATGAACCAGAGGGTGGTAGTGATGAACCAGGGGGTCACAGTGATGAACAAGAGGGTGACAGTGGTGAACCAGAGGGTGGCAGTGGTGAATCAGAGGGTGCTGTGATGAACCAGAAGGTGCTTTCATGAACCAGAGGGTGGCAGTGATGAGCCAGAGGGTGGCAGTGGTGAACCAGAGGGTGCTGTGATGAACCAGAGGGTGGCAATTGAGAACCAGAGGGTGGCAGTGATGAACCAGAGGGTGGCAGTGATGAACCAGAGGGTGGCAGTGGTGAACCCGAGGTTGGCAGTGGTGAACCAGAGGGTGCTGTGATGAACCAGAGGGTGGCAGGCATGAACCAGAGGGTGACAGTGATGAACCAGAAGGTGACAGTGATGAACCAGAGGGTGACAGTAATGTACCAGAGGGTGGCAGTGATGAGCCAGAGGGTGACAGTGATGAACCAGAAGGTGACAGTGATGAACCAGAGGGTGACAGTAATGAACCAGAGGGTGGCAGTGGTGAACCCGGCAGTGGCAGTGGTGAACCAGAGGCTGCTGTGATGAACCAGAGGGTGGCAATGATGAACCAGAGGGAGAAAGTAATGAACCAGAAGGTGACAGTGATGATCCAGAGGGTGACAGTAATGAACCAGAGGGTGGCAGTGATGAGCCAGAAGGTGACAGTGGTGAACCAGAGGGTCCTGTGATGAACCATAGGGTGCTGTGATGAACCAGAGGGTGGCAGTGATGAACCAGAGGGTGACAGTGGTGAACCAGAGGGTGGCAGTGATGAACCAGAGGGTGACAGTGATGAACTAGAGGGTGAAAGTGATGAACCAGAGGGTGACAGTGGTGAACCAGAGGGTGGCAGTGGTGAACCAGAGGGTGCTGTGATGAACCAGAGGGTGCTGTGATGAACCAGAGGGGGACAGTGGTGAGCCAGAAGCTGGCAGTGGTGAACCAGAGGGTGACAGTGGTGAACCAGAGGGTGGAAGTGATGAACCAGAGGGTGACAGTGGTGACCCAGAGGGTGGCAGAAGGAAACCAGAGTGTACTGTGATGAACCAGACGGTGCTGTGATGAACCAGAGGGTGGCAGTGATGAACCAGAGGGTGGCAGTGATGAACCAGAGGGTGACAGTGATGCACCAGAGGGTGACAGTGATGCACCAGAGGGTGACAGTGGTGAACCAGAGGGTGGCAGTGATGAACCAGAGGGTGACAGTGATGAACCAGAGGGTGACAGTGATGAACCAGAGGGTGATAGGGGTGAACCAGAGGGTGACAGTGTGAACCAGAGGGTGGCAGTGGTGAACCAGAGGGTGCTGTGATGAACCAGAGGGTGGCAGTGGTGAACCAGAGGGTGCTGTGATGAACCAGAGGGTGGCAGTGGTGAACCAGAGGGTGACAGGGGTGAACCAGACGGTGACAGTGTGAACCAGAGGGTGGCAGTGGTGAACCAGAGGGTGCTGTGATGAACCAGAGGGTGACAATGGTGAACCAGAGGGTGGCAGTGGTGAACCAGAGGGTGCTGTGATGAACCAGAGGGTGCTGTGATGAATCAGAGGGTGGCAGTGATGAACCAGAGGGTGGCAGTGATGAACCAGAGGGTGGCAGTGATGAACCGGGGGGGCAGTGGTGAACCAGAGGGTGGCAGTGGTGAACCAGAGGGTGCTGTGATTAACCAGAGGGTGGCAGTGATGAACCAGAGGGTGGTAGTGATGAACCAGAGGGTCACAGTGATGAACCAGAGGGTGACAGTGGTGAACCAGAGGGTGGCAGTGGTGATCCAAGGGTGCTGTGATGAACCAGAGGGTGCTTTGATGAACCAGAGGGTGGCAGTGATGAGCCAGAGGGTGGCAGTGGTGAACCAGAGGGTGACAGTGGTGAACCAGAGGGTGGCAGTGATGAACTATCGGGTGGCAGTGATGAACCTGAGGGTGGCAGTGGTGAACCAGAGTGTGTCGGTGGTGAACCAGAGGGTGGCAGTGATGAACCAGCGGGTGGCAGTGATGAACCGGAGGGTGGTCGGGATGAACCACAGCGTCGCGAACAGTCTGGACATGTGGAAACAACATGTTTGCGACTGTTGCGACCACACAAGTAAGTTTGCGTTCCAAACTTGTAAAAAACCATTGCGAACTGGCAAAAAAAAAAAATCTGCAAATTCGCGGACTTTGCGAAATTTGCGAATCGCGGTTACGGTTTCGCGCGAATTTGCTTACCGCGAATTAGCAAATTTCGCCCGTCCCTCCCAGGACATGTTATGAGACATCAGTTTCCAAGTCAAAGGGCAGCTCTATGTCAGGGTCTCTCAATATCTGTACCTTTGTGAAGCAGGACTTCAATGTCCGGGAAGCGGCTTCAGACTGTTTGGTCCACACGAAAGATACTCTTTTCTTGAGTAGGTAGGTGAGATGTTGGATTTAAAAAAATGTACCCTTGTAAAAGCACATGGCCAAATGATGTGCCCATTGATACTTTTAAAGCTGTTATATTGTTATGGGCACTCGCCCATACTAACTCAAGTGTGGCAGCTCACAACCACTTCCCTAAAACAAGGAGTGATAGCACCATTGTACCCATTTTTAAAAAAGGACACCAGTGAGACCCAAGGTGCTATCGCCCAATATCCTATTAGACTCCTCTGTGAAAATAGTCTATTGGGTGATCCTGGACAGATTAGAAGCGTGGACCCAAAAAAACATATAACTGAATGCCAATATGGGTTTAGGAAATAATTTGGCACTGTGGGGCAGGGTATTAATTTACGTCTGAAAATTAGTAAATATACACTTCCACGCAAGGGGCAGTAGAGCATTTGATTTAGTAAATCACACAAAATTGGGGCAGGCTTTAGCTGAAACAGTTGCCCCAGTTGACATCATATGCCATCTTTCACAGCTGTATGCCTCATTAACAGGTCGCGTTTGCTTTGGGAAAATTGGGGACTGTACAGACAAGTTCAGAGTGACAAAAGGCATTCAGCAGGGCTGTGTCTTGACCCCTTTTTTACTTTCAATATATACAAACGGTGTTTACTCCATGCGCTAAAACTTAAATGGTGATGCACCCAAAATAGGCTCACGGGCCACCCCGATTTTACTATACGCAGACAATAGGGTGCTGTTATATAGGATAGTAAGTGACCTTCAGCTTTTATTTGATAACTTTGTATCTTTTATTGAAGGAAGAATATTAAAACTTAACTTAATCAAAATATACACCATGGTCTATGGTAAGGTGAGGAAAAACGCAAAGACACAATTTGCAACAGGCTAAAAGCTAGAACAGGTAAAGAGTTTTAGCTATTTGGACATTTTATTCTCACAGGGCAGGCACTGGGAACCCATCAAAAAACAATTTCCAGTTTGGTTGGTTGAAACCCATTAGAGAAAAGGTAAAACTGTAAAAGAGCTAATGTCTACCAGTTGCTTCATATGAGGTTCCAATAAGGGACATAATAAACAGCTAACATATACTGTTTCAGGAGAATATCTTTTTATGTAGACTTTTAGCAGTCCCGCGTTCGACCACAGCTTATTTAACACACAAAGAATTTTCTATTGAAGATCATATTCATCTTGTAAGTGTAATCAAATGGGGCAGTTCTGGAGTAAACAAGGCACTAAATTTACTAGAGAGATTATAAGGGATTGTTCAGACCTTGACCACAATGATAAAATACCCTGGTTTTGGTCCATCAATGGAGACCCATAGAGAACTAAGAGAAAGAACTAAGGCCTGAGTGAAGGGTTATTGAAAGGGTCCAATACAGCAAGGGATACAAGGTTATCTGATAAGTGTGTTCAATAACCAGGATAGATTTTACTGACCTTTCGATTTTACTTAACCAGATTACACTTCCAGTTACTTCATCACACCGTTGCATGTCCCAAATCAAGAGCATGGTCTTCCAACTTACCTATGTTCCCATGTGATGGAAAACTTGGCAACTCACAGTGCATTTTATGTTGTTTTGTGCTAAGAGTACTTTGATCCTTATTGTTATCACAGAGTCTTATTTTCCATCAGGTGGCCTTTGATTTTCATCTAAAACTGTCAGATGTTTACACTTTTTATGTTATCGCGACCTTAATCAAGTAAATATACAATTTGAAGGTGTAAATCATTGAGCCCCCTAGAAAGACTAGGGGGGTCATTAATTCGTCACAGGATTGGAACTGTCTGCCTATATAGCGGCGGTCCCACAAGTGCAATTACAATCCGACCGCCACTGTGGCGGTTGCATTGTGCATGTTTAGCATTTCAGCGGGCCTGCTGTCGACAGCACCGGCCGCAATGGTAAAAATACATGCTGAGCATTTCCCTGCACTATTTGGCAGGCCCCACATGGTACCTGCCACATGGTGCAGGGAAATGTTGGGGCACACCAAGTGCACAACTAAAATGTTCCTGCAAAAGGAGAGCCTGCAACAGGCCCACAAAGCACATCCCCGCCAGCCTGTGAATGGTGGTTGAACGGCCAGAGGCTAGCGGGGATGCAGCATACTAATCTGGCAAAATGGTGCCTGCTACGCACGCCCCCATTTTGTGGATGCAGGGTGGATCGCAATGATTGCCTGTGTAGGACCCGTGGTGGATGGACTTCCCGTCTTCCAGCAAACCGCCTACCTCATCTGGGGGGCGTAGAATGGCTGCACGATGGCTGTAATTCCGCCACCAGATTTAACCCTGTCATAATGACCACCTATGTTATGAGGCAGATTAGGAAAGGGCCTTGATTGTCATCTCAAAATAAAATCAACAACCTGAATTAATTACTGCATGAGGCCTTTAGCACAGTTTTAAATGATTGTTGATCTTATATGAAGTTTTTATCAGGTAGATGATTTTATTACCTATATCTTTGCATTTTTAATAACTGTATTTATTATATATAGTTTATATAAATGTATTTATACTAAATATATTTATAACTCAGATTGTTTATTTCTTAATCTGCTCAAATGAATTCATATGTTTATCTTTCATGCTAGCAAACTGCTAAAAAAAGACCCTGAACCCCACGATACAGGCCAACATGCACAAGACCTCGAGGTAACGACGCAACTGCCACCAGCACCCTCATATTATTTCCTCCCTTTTTCAGTAGATTCTCTGCTTTGGCCTTTCTGCAGCTTCTGAGAACATCAGTTGTTGTTGGGCTTTGTTGTTAGTCACAGGTGTGTGGGGTGAGCATGATAATACCAGAGTATTGTTTATTCTGTCCCGTAGGACTCGCTGCAATTCTATAGAAGTGCATCAATATGATAGAGTTGTTGAGCATCTGATGCTGCTTTGTGCACCAATGTGCAGTGTCCTGTACAGAGCATGACACTACATAAACCTAAGGGTTCAGCCAGAGGTAAAACTTTAAATCATGATCAACTAAAATGCATGAAGCTACATCTGGCATGTACTGTTTCTTGTACAAAGGTGACTGTTTACTGTATAAGTGATGAAGATGAAGCATAAGGTGCAGATTAATTCAGACTCAAATTGGTAGCAGTCACTGCCACGTGCAGTGAAATGAACACTCCTGGTCTGCTAGTTCTTCTTAGGATAAAAGGACAAACTGAATTATCAGCCAAGATGGATACCACTGTCTATCACAACACCCATACCAGCCCAGCAGCTATCTTTTAATGCTCTTCTTTAAAATTTGCAGACAGAAACTTCCCAGCCATATACACCATGGCTCCTCGGAATCCTAGCCTGAAAGAACACACCTCTCACATTTAATACGTGCATTCAGCATAGGACCCCACCAACAAACCTGACTTCTACCCTACAAATTATCCTGTAACTGGTATCATCTGATCCTGAAAATCTTGTGCACATCAATTTCAGGTACATATCATTCAAAATGGGGCTCATTAAACACTCATTCCGCTCCACTGAGAGAACAAACATATGTCTCAACCTACTCAATCAAGTTTGCAAAACATCAATCAGATTTAAAGGTATCATTAAGCCATGCTCAGGAGCAGCTATCAAATAAAATCTGATCATACTTATGGGCCGATTACGATCGCGTCTGGAAAGCATTCTGACCATTTCGGTTCCGGAATGCTTTCTGAACGACAACGATCAGGGGAGTCTGATATTGCAATTTGGATGCATCCAGATGCTTCCAGATACAATTCGGTTGGACTTCCATTGACTTTAATGTTCAGGATGAGAACTCAGAAAAGGGTGGTTGGGAAAAACCAGGCCACCAAAGACAGATTCCGAAAGCCATTTTGTTTCAGGCAAACCAAATCAGAACAGCTGTCTGAATTTGTCATCGTAATCGCTCGCTCAGAAACTGTGTCCATATAGCTGTACGATTTGGCTTCAAAAGGCTCGACCTGTCCTAATGCCGTTTGGAACCGATTTGGGCAGCCTTAACGGTTTCCAGGTTTCATAATCGGTTGTCCGTAAAAAGGTACGATTCGGTCAGAAATAAGGGTTCCTGAATCGAAATCAGTAAACAGGAATCCGATACGGAGCCCTACCGAACGGGATTGTAATCGACCCCTTGGTCTTGAAATCATAGATGTCTCTCTTCAACATGGAAGAATCTACATTAATCTAAAGCAAGCAGCAATAAGCCCAGCCACCATTACTGAAGAAGCAAACTACAGACTTTCCGAGCCATTAAAATAATGAACCATAACAAACTTCTCCATCATTAGTAAAATCCTAGAATGTGAAGTCATATGGTGGTTTCAAGTTTTTATTGAATTCAATAACCTGTTACATGATAGTCAGAATTCAGGCATACGAGAGGTACAGAAGCAGAAATATCATACATCAAGGAAGATCTGTAATCCTTCCTAATGCAGGGAAATCATACATTCTCACTATTCTCGATTGAGCAGCATATGACACAAGAAACTGCAAGTTTCTGCTCAATCAATTAGAGAAGTGAGTCAGGTGAATGGAACAGCACTCTCAAACCAAGATATGAGCATAAAATCATCCCTGAATCATATCAACCATTGAATTACAGATGGCTACCACCACCTAAACAGTTGAAAAAACAAGTCCTGATCACTGTCAAGATCCATACGATCAGCTTCCTGTTCAATGTCCGAAGGTGATAGGTGACGATATAGTTCCAAGTAAATTGGTGAGAACCCCTGGATCTGGTTTAACAAATATGTTTCCATTAAACACTAGTTCAAACAGATGTCAGGAGCATCATTCACCACCTCCTGGCAATTCAAATGGTGTCCACTTTTCCCACATAGACACCCGATTGACCTCGCCAGGAGAAAGGTCCTGTCTTGACTTGGCTAAGGCAACATAGTTTACACAGATGCAAATAAAAGGACGCACAAAAACTTCACAGTAGTCAAAATCAGAATCTGCCTGTGTAAAGAACCATGAGCACATCACACTGCACACTGATCCACCCTGGCTGGTTGGGTTGGAAAGCAGGAACCGGCCCCGGCGCCTGGGTTTGGGAGCCCCCTGTCCTACAGCCTGCCAAGAGTCCATCTGCTCAGAACAAGGGTCCCTGGTGCAGAGCCCCGGAGACCTGCAAGGCTCACGGGCAGTTCTCCCCTGGGCAGCTGTGCCCCAGGAGCGCTTGCAGGTCTCCCCATGCCTGAGGCCCAGAGTGGAGTTTTGGAGCCCCCTGAGCCCCGCAGCCCAAGAGCAGTGCAGTCCTTCAGCCCCCGAGCCCTGCAGCCCCGGAGCTCTGCAGCCCCAGAGCCCTGCAGCCCCAGAGCCCTGCAGCCCTAGAGCCCTGCATCCCCTGAGACCTCCAGCCCCTGATCCCTGCAGCCCGAGGGCCCTGCAGCCCCAGAGCCCTGCAGCCCCGGAGCCCTACAAGGGCAGGCGGGGGGAGAGCCCTCCTGTGAAGGCTCGGGTGGGCAGCTGGGAGTGCTTTCGATGGCAGCCAAAAGCAGTTTGATCTATTTTTGGCAGCTCAGCATGATTTTTAGAACTCAGAGATGACTCGATCTGTGGTTTGAAAGCATAGACCATATTCTTGTCAGGATGACAAATTGAAATCTGTGTTTCTGTACTATTTGACTGTACATTTGTTGAAGCAACAGGTAGAAGGCATACTTTATTGTTGTATCTTATTGGAAAGAGGAGGCAGGTAGTTACCCATGAGCCCCCATGGATTGATTTTAGTAATTGGTCACATAGTGTGGTTTGATCAGATTAGTAAGGATGAATCTTTTATCTTTGCAACTGACAAGAGGCAGAACATGTACAGGCAATCTGTGTAATGGGCCATATTATTGCTTATTCGTAATCTTTTCCCTGACCCGATCACCAGCCTTCGGGATGCAGCCAGGCCTTGCCAGTACTTCCTCCACTTACCCAGTGGCTGTGCATTTCACTTGGACATTGCTTTGTTCATCTCAGAAGCTGTTGAGTTCCTGTAAAACAGACAAACGTTAATTGATATCAAATGGTGTTTATGCCGCCACTGTGCTGGGAATGTTGAGGACTGAGACACACATCTTTAACCCAAACAGGTTTCCATCGGGAGTCTGACTATCCAGGGCTTTTGTAGACAGGGTATTGAATGCCTTCTGGACCCCATACAAGTGATGGAGCAACTGCTACCTAGGCCTAGTACACTAGCTGTTAAAGACTGCTTTAAGTCAAGGGTTTTCCTCTCCACTACCGAATTTCCATCAGGATGATAGGGGGAGGAGAAACACAGGATCACACCCAAACTTCCCACGGCCTCTTTGCTAGCCCTAGACATAAACACCAGACCGTGATCAGAATGTAATGTGCCTACTGAGTATGTTCCGAGAATGACTCGCAGATCCTTTATAACAGTTCGGGCATCAGCCGACCCCTGTGGCCATACCCGGAGGAATCGAGAGCGGAAATCCACTGCTAACAAGATCTACTTGTAAGCCCCATCTGATGACAAATGGCTGCAATGGACCAAGAAGGGCAAGTCAGAGGCTTGTTTGAAATCAATAGCAGTGTCTGTGGTGGGTGTGCTATGGCAGACCATGTATCTGCTGGCAGATGTTACATTTGAGGACAAAGTCCTTGGTCTGTTTTTAAAGGCCTGGCCACCAGTAACATTGCTTCAATATTAATATTGCAGTACCCACCGCTGTGTGTGCAGACAGCAGACTCTTGTGTGCTGCTAACATCAGTTCCATCCAACAATCAGAATTAGGTGTCACTCTATCCCCCACTCCACGGATGTGAGCATATGGTATGTTTTGTGGATCTAATTTGTAGGAGTACTTCAGTGGAAGGCCTTTTAGCAGGTGAGGGTCATTGCATGCAGTGTTGACAGCTACCATGATGTCTCTGTCTATCCTCGTACTTGAATGGGTAATTGCATCAACTGCAGCAGTGTGAACTGTTGCTTTTGCAGCTTCATCAGCCATCAAGTGCCAGAATTAGAGCCTTTAGTTCTGCCAAATGTGCTGTGCAATCACAAAGTGAATGCTTGTTGCTTTTCTCAGGATGAAATTCTCCATCTTGCATGCACCCTTTCACAATTCCCCACACTGCTGGGTATTGTTGTTTTGTCCCTACGACAGGCTACTGGATTTTGACCATTCAATGACGTTCAATATGAATTAATAATATTGAGCGAAACTTTACCGTGCAAGTAATTTAATGCATGTCGATGCATACATATTTGTGTTCTTTGAAGTTGTGGGACCACTTTCTTTTTCTACTTCAAAGGTCATTCAGAAATCCATGGAGAGGGATTATATTTCTTTTAGCAGATAGTTGCATTTTGCGGATAGTTGATAATATAGGATGTGCAAGGTTCATTCAGCAAGAAAGTTCCTTGTTCCTGCTTGCATTTACCTTCAGGTCCTAGAATAGTGAGTGACTCAACTTCATCTTACATTGATAGTGACTTCTAGGTTGATGGAAGGGACCTCATTTTTCTTTGGGCTCTAGTTTTCAAGAAAATGGAGTGTAATTATCTCAGCTTCACATTAACCTTGATTGAAAGTCAAGTTTGTGGGTGATGGTTGGGTTGTGGGAGCTGTGCCAACAGCGTTAATAGTAAAACTATGTTTGTCTTTGTGGGAAAATGTGTTTGGTCAGAGGTTGATAGTAGTTGGGATGGTTTTCCATGTCGGTTGCATGTTATTTCCATGCAAACAGGATATCATTTAACATTTAGATTGGGATTGAGGAGATTAAATGACTCTTTGTTTGCTAGAATGTGAGACAGCATTTTTTAGGTTATGGGTCCCAAATACGACATCTGGTCTGAGCCACCTATATTAATATTAGGAGAGTGGAGAATATGGCCACACGTTTGGATTGGATTTTGTGCGGGGATAGCCTTGGATTATGATTTGGCTTGACCCTGTAATGGAGTCCAGGAATAGAAGATGCTTATTGCTGTACCTGTTATTGGAGCCATTTGACACATGAGGCCTGTGCTTGTTTGTGGTTGCTGTTTTTCCAAATTTTAAGTAACATATTGTACTGACAGTGGAGTAAGTTCAGTGTAAGGTGTGATGCTTATATTATGATTTTCTCAATATTGATTGAGCTGGGCATTTTAGTTTCTAGTAACGATGGTGCAACAATGGTGAGCTTCTTGAAATTAGTAAAGTTTGGATTGGTAGGACACCTTTCAGGAGTTTGATATAAGTAGGACAGGAGTCATATATAAAGACTGGGAGATCATGTTTTAGATTTCATTTTTGGGAACAGTAGTAATTTCTGGAAATGAGGGTTTCCTAAATTTCCATAAGGTTTTATTGGTTATGGTTGTTAGCAGCATTCCTAGACAAGTCGAGAGAGTATCCAATAGTAAAGGAGCGGGAGACCTCTCTCTTTAGGCTTTTGGAGGCAGGCAGCATCCATACTACTATTGTAAAGAGAGAGCTGAAACCTTTGAGGCGGGTAAGCTCAAGAAGTACAGCACCAATCACAACACCCAATACAGCATTGGAAAGGGGAGTTGCAGCAGATGGACATAGGCTATACAGCTGCCCACCATATACATTAGAAAGGTCAAAGAACCTTAGGGGTAAAGTAGTCCCTTGTGGGCGTTGGCGTTGTGCTGTCAGGGATGGGCGTGTCAAAGTACACTTCACATTAGTCATTTGTGCGTGTGCAGCGTTGTCAGAGGGGCTTGGCCCAAATAAAAAAAAGGGGCGGAGATTTCGCTAGCGCGGCATTAACTGTGCGCGCCCATTCACACTCCATTACGGCTAACACTCACAGTACTCTCTTTGCCACGTTCTGAAAGGGCCCGCTCCAAACACCAAGGTGCGCCACATTCACGGCCCTTGGCATTCAGGCGGCATTACTGATATATAGTGCGGCGCAAATTTCCAACAAAAACAAAGCTTTACTCCTTTGTGGGCGTCAGCGTTGTCAGCGTTGTCAGAGGGGGCAGGACTAAAAAACAAAACAAAAGGGGCGCGGCTTTCACAAGCGCGGCATTCATGCTCCATTACTGCTAACAGTCACAGTACTTGCTTTGGCACCTTCTGACAGGGGCGTCTCCAAACAACAAGGTGCGCCGCATTCACGGCCCTTGCCATTCAGCTGGCTTTACTGCTATATGGTGCGGAGAACATTTTCAACTAAAACAAAGCTTTACAAGAATCCTTTGTGTGCGTCTGCCTTATGCAAAAAATTCTCATGCCTTAACAGATTGCTCCACGGCTCCGGCGGAGGCAGAAGCGAGGCAGCGTACCAGACGATATAACACAGTTTACGATTTAAATTTAGTCCGGGGCTCAGGCGGGGCCTCAAAGCAGTCAGACTACCAGCGTGAATCACACACGCCCAGCCCTCGCAAGCACGCTGTCATGCAGGGCGCTGTCAGTGTACACAGATTAACGTCAAATACAAAGCGCAAGGGGATTCTATAACCAAGCCACTCCACAACACCCACAAGCTGCAAAGGTTAACGCTGAGGACGCAGAGATCACAAAGGCTCTTCAAATACGGTACAGCTAAGGAGGCACATATCAAGAACGCTCTTACTAACAGTGCATGCAGAAGCGGACAAAGAAATTCCAAAAATATTACAAACTGACGTTAGCCTATATGAACAGGTAAAAGACGACGTGCAAGATCAATGGTAAACTGGCAATGTGCAAAATCAATTTATTCTACGTCCACATACGAATGAAACCAAAAATGTTGTATACCGTGAAATCTTACAATAAATTGGGATTTACTATTACAAACATTACACATATTACATTTCATCCCCGGACAACGTCGGGACGTGCTGCTAGTCGTTGATATAGCAGTCATTGTGGCAATGATAAGACATGTGCAGTCAGGTGTGGTGGAACTCATTGATCATATATGGATATTACTTAGTTTTTAGTTCATTGCAAGACTGGTCTTTGCATTAAGTATTGTTTTGTGTTCATCTCTGGCCTACAAAGGACAATGTAACACTTAGGAATAAAGATGCAACCTAAGAGTCCTCCAGTAGAAGACAAGATGGCAAAGATCTCTACGGCAACCATGTACTTCCCCCGTGTGCTCAGGTAAGCCGGGATGAATGAGATCCAGACGGCCAGAAACACAAGCATGCTGAAGGTGAGGAGGTTAGCCTCATTAAAGCTCTGGGGCAATTTACGGGCATGAAATGCAACCACAAAGCTGACAGTAGCCAACAAGCCTAGATATCCCAACATCAGATAGAAGAAGAGAACAGAGCCCTCGTCACACTGGATGATAGTAGTATCCCCCATGTGTATCTTCACTGGGAATGGAGGATTGAGAAGAAGCCAGATTGTACAAATCAGGACTGGAGCAAATGAACATAGAAGGACCACCCCATTGGGCACTCTGCTCCCCAGCCACTTAGAGGACCGGCTGGTGGGATCGCGTGCATTGAACGCTATAATCACAGTAATGGTCTTTGCCAGAACAGTTGAGATACTGATGGCAAACACAACACCAAAAGAGTTTTGGCGGATCATGCAGGTAAGTCTCATGGGGTGACCTATGAAAGCAAAGCAGGAGAGGAAGGAGAGCATAAGAGCGATGATAAGCACGTAGCTGAGTTCTCTGTTGTTCGCTTTGATGATTGGGGTATCTTGGTACCTCTTGAATACGCATAAAACAAAGAGAGAGATTAGAAATAGGAGGCTCGTCAGGCCCGATAGTGTGATCCCCAAAGGCTCTTCTAACGACAGGAACTGGAGAGTTCTTAAATCACATTGTGTCTGTCCTTCATTGGGCCATTGGTCTTCAGGACACGGCCAGCAGTCCACAGAATCTAAAAGAGAAGGATGTTTAGTTACTGACGAGAATCAATCGATACTGTTCATGGGAAACATAAATGTTTTAGTTGCTGTACTTCACCCACTCTAACAATTCAAAATAACTTAGTGCTACATTCAGATATCTGCACCAGCAATTAATTTGTAGAGATAAAAGAAAACTTATTTTACTCTCTGTACAACTCAGAAGGGTTGATATGCATGGAGGTCTGCTCCAGCGAACAGTGCCTGGTCTATGAAACATGACATTTAGCAGAGAAGGTATTTATTGGGGAGAAGTTGTCTGATGGAGTATGACCTTCTGCACAATGTATGATGTATATATGATGGAGGTTTATAAAGGCCTGACTGTTGCCTTTCATCTGCTTTTAGGTATTGATAGGGCATGAATGGTAGCATTTGTTGGTGGAATGAGGAGTATAAAGTACTATCAGAAAGGGAGGTGATCAGTGTCCACAAATCTTTGTTCACATCCTCTCTTCTAAGCTGAGTTCAGTTTTCAAACATTCCCTGAAACACCAGTGGTTGGGCTCAGATCTACTGTGTGGGTTGAGGTAATTCCAGTTTAGGGGTCTTTGCATGCCCAGGATAATTCCTCAGTTTATTGGGACCCATGAGTTGACAGTTTCTGCATGTTTGGAGGTCCCAAGAATGCCTTGAGGAGCATAAACGAAACCATTAATTTAATGTAAAATTAACTTGGAGCCAATTGAATGCTTTAAGGGTGGGCCTGATTTGATCTGCTTATGAATGCTGAGGCATATTCTAGCTGCTCCGAAGTGATGACTTTGGAGCTTAGATGTTTGTTTATTTGGGAGAAAAGGGAGAACATAATCCTACAGTAGTCGAGAAGTGACCGGATGAGGGATATTGTAAGTTCAACATGTACAGAAGAGGGACGATTCTCCACAGAAAGGAGAGCTGCATGTTCATGCCCTAAACCACCAAGCTGAATTGGGATCAAAAGTGAGATCAGTGTCAAAGCTAACCCATGAAATCTTTACAATTTGTGGGGCGGATGGTGAGGTACTAAGGCCTTGAGGATCGGTCAACGGATGGTGGATCCAAATACTAGATCTGTGGTTCTTGACACCGTTCAAGTACTTGAAAATCCCCTTCCTTGACGGGAGCCCATGTAACAAATAAAATGCGATGTTGACTTGATTTTAGGGAATGTTTTCCTGTTGGAAGTGGATTTTTGTGTTCCTGACATAGATTCGCAAGTTCCCTTGTTACTGTTCAAGGAGGTATGCCAAGGGGCCGAAGTAAATATTGAACAGAAGGCACAAGAGGGAAGACCCTTGAGGGATGCAGCAAGCTGCTGGGCGGGGAGAGTTGAATAATCCCATACTGATTTTCTGGCTTCAGTGGGAGAGTACTGATTGGAATCACTGCTGTATGGGGCCGGATATTACTGCCTAATGTGTGAGCCTTTGTATTAGAGTTCAATGTTCAACAATGTGAGAGAAAGTCAGAGTCTACATGGTCCAACAGTACAATGTACTCTTTAGTCATGCTGGCCAGGAAGCAAGAGTTGTTTGCATAGAACAGCTGGCCTCCCTACCAATGGCGTCACAGATGAGAAAACTTTTCCTGTATAACACAAGAATGGAGAAGAGTATATTGTGCTGGATAACTTTCTGTGGAGTATCAATCTCCATGGAGACAGAGTGGTTGAGGTAGAGCTGTAGCCCAATGGATGACTGGCTTAATTTGTGTTCTGGTATTTAATTTCAGGCAGGCCATTTCTTTCCTGAATTGCCCTATGGGCTGTTGGTAGGGATCTGGATGTAGAAGTTGTCAGGCCCTCCACATTGTGCTTTTTGCTTTGCTGTAATTGAGGTAAGAGGGAGAGGCTCTGAATATTTTCAACCTTCCCTTTCTCCATGTTTCTGTTTCCTGAAGCTGAGCGGTGTGGACCTCACTGGGTGCATGAGGTTCCTCAAGGTTCAGTGTTGGGATTCTTCCCAGATACTCATTGCCAGTGATTGTTGAGGAGTGTCCAGACCTCGCACTACGGTCTGGTGGAATCATCTCTATGTCTGCTCACCTCTGGTCCTCCACTGCCACTTTGGATTTCACACTTTTCCAGGTGGAGAAGAAATATAACCATTATTTTAGATTGTTCACTTTCTTTGGTTGCACGCATTTAAGAGTACACTTTAGGTCTCCTTGTTAACAATATTGTTGCTTCTTGCATGGTAATTCTCAAAGAAAGCACATTGATGGCTGGACAGCTCTCGGTTAGCAGAGCTCGGCCATTCCTTTTCTATTATTTAGCAGTGAACGATGGTGGGATTGCTCCATGGGCCACTGCGTCCCCTATTCAGATCTGTGTGACATGAGATTTGTAGTTTTGCGTCTGTGAGTTCCTGTCTCTTACCCTTCTGGAGCAGTGCAACGAGTGACATTGAGTTGGGAAATACCAGACTTGTTTTCAGTAAAGCATATTGTAGAGTACACTGCGTCCAGATAAGAGGAATCACTCTCAATTTAGGAACTCCTAAGTACCTGGGTCCTCAGTGATTTTCACAGTCGATTACTCTGTTCTTTTTCTCAGTTTCTGTGGCTTAAAGCTCTTCTTCTGGTCTTCTTTCTGCATGCTTATGCAAGTTCTGCAATTGCTTCGGGGGGTCACTGCTGCACCTCACAAATCAGCATTCATTATCATCATTATGACGTGCCATATATACATAGTAGTGATTAAGAAAGATACATTTTGAACTTCAGAAGTTGACAAGATCTTTATGTATTCTTGAAACCTTCACCTTAACGGTTGCTGCTATGACTTGCATTTCTACCAAATCAAATGTGCCTGCTTTTGTCTGGTCCTGGAAAGCAATGTCAGGTTTGACTAATTTCTCAATCAGGTGTCCACCTGGTTTGTAAGTGGATTCTGTTGGGGGTTTCTCCTTAGGCCTTTTGGCCATGGCTGTGATGTTGAGGGCTCCTTGCCTTGTTTCGAACATTGCTCGTCTTGCAAGGCTCTCATGTTCTCCTGTGTCCCTCCTGTATTTTTCTGGAGCTGATATCAGTTATTTGTTGGTTGCTCTTCTCTTCCCTGGGCTTCTGTTATGATGGACGCTGTACTTGTGGTGCTTCACACAATTGTCACTGTGGAAAATCACCTTCAGGACTGTACCCAGAGCAGTTGGCGTGATCGCCCTCCAACCTCGGAATCCTACCTATGGATAACTTGCTGTTGGGGATAGGGCTAGTGCCCCACTTCTTTGCCTACAGCAAGAGAGCATCATAGAACAAGCTCTGTCTTTGTAGCTTTTTTGCTACATGACTACTTGATCATGGAGGGGCTTCTTAGGAAGACTCCACGTATTGACACCTTTAGTCCCTTTTCTGGAAATAGATAAGTAGGGTTGTCATCTTAGTGTTGGAGTAGGGATAGATTGAATGTGTTTTACTCACCAACCCCTTGATGTAGGGAAACTTGGGGTCATGCTTCCTGATCTTTTGCATCCTACTTCTTGAACTAGTTGTATTGCGTATGTTACATCATCTAAACTGGGTACACATATTTGGTTCATTCTACTTCCAATGTATTTCTAAACCCTCATGCTGGGGTGTGTCTATGTCAACTATTCTTAAGTAGTTGTCCATAGTGACTATGTGTCCAAGAGGATTATTGACTAATTGATTGTCCTCCTAATGACTTTTCTCCCCTTTACGCATTCATGCTGTGAAAAAGAACTATCTAGTTGTTACTCTAAAACACTTTTAGAACTCTTAGGTCTGGCCCCTTCACACCCAACCTTGATATCGCACCTGTTGTCCAAACGACCTTGTTGTGAGAGCATACCATCCACATAGTATATATGATTCAGAATATTTCTCGTAAAAAACAGTTACCACTACTACCGTCACAGAGGGGCCTACTCCACTATCTACCCCTAGTCTGACTTCCGTAGAAGATAAGTTGGCTGAGGTCAAACATAAGCATGGGCGGATTTTGCGGATTGGCAATCCGCGAACTTGCGTATTTACGGATTCGCAATCCGCGAAGATCCGCGAACTCTAGCGGATTTGCGGATTTTTCCGTTTTTTGTGTTGGCGCGTGTTCGCGCCGATTTTGGGACAAGTTCGCAATTGCGAACTTACTTTTCGGCTTGCAACGGCCGCGACTATGTTGTTTCTACGTCTGGTTTATCATCACAGGTTCACAGCACCCTCTGTTTCACCACTGCCACCCTCTGGGACACCCATGCCACCCTCTAGTACATCCTCACAGGCACCTATTAGGTTTATTTATTACTGTAGATTATGGTGGTTGAAAAAAGCTAGCACACCTGCCCTTCTTCAACTGCCATCAATTAATTTGTGTTTCATTAATGTGTCAGTAATTTTGAAAGTTCCAGTCTGGCTGGCACCTGCTTCCTTCCTTATCTGTAATTTGCTTTTTGTTGCAGTGAAATTTTTTTTTTACAGGACCTTTATGGTGCTATTCTATGAGCCTGCTGTTTGGGTCATAGCAGGGTCATAGAATTGTTGCAAACTCTGGAGGGGCCCATCAGGAAGCACTACCTTGAATGTTACTAATGTTAAGTTTGAACTTTTGCACCTGCTCATTGCTTTCATTTTAGCTAAAATCGTTTTTTTTGCAATTTCGCGCGTTATTTGGGGCGCGAATCCGTGCGAGATCGATTTCGGAAGCCGCGAATACGTGCGAATACAAAATTGTTTTTGTTGCGACGTGTATGTTCGCGTGATCTTGCGCGTGTTCGCGAGGCGCTTCTAGCTATTCGTTTGCCAAGTTACCCTATCGGTCGTACACGGGCGCGGCCATCTTGTTGGCGTGACGTAATTCCGTTTCCGCCCGCTATGTGTAATCTCGCAAAGTGTGCTGCTCGCGAGTAAAATTTCGCGCGTACTCGCAAGGAAAATCTCGCGCGAACTTACCCACGCGGTCGTGAACGGGCGCGGCCATCTTGTTTCTCATTCATTGCTATGGTTCTGGGCATGCTTTCTGTATCCTCTCTCAATCTCTGCCATCCTTTGCTTGTTTGAAGTTTTTTTGATCTAATTTTACTTATTATCTAACCCTCTATTTTTCTAGCTCTATATTTTTGTGTTTTCTGCAGCTTTTATTTACTTTTAAACTACTTTTTTAAACTCTTTTCTTTTCTTCTTCACTATTCTATTTCTTCTTTATCATTTAAGTTTATTTCTGCCCAGACCATGGTAAAGGGAGCCGGGAAGCACCCTGAGAAGGGGAAGGGTCCCGCACCCCGTGCCCGGCTCCCGTGCGGGCGTTTAAGGGGGGAGCAAGTGGTCCCGAGGGAGATCTTCAGCGCGGAGGAAGTGGCGGCACTGATCTTCCATGTCCAGCGCCGCCTCCCCAAGACGATCCTGGGAGGCGGCAAGATCGCGACCGGCTATGGCATCCGGGAGCGCCGCCAGCGGTGGGAGAAGGTGTGCCGGGCCATGTACAAGATCTCTGGGGTCCGGCGCACATATAACCAGGCCACCCACCGCTGGACCGATGTCATGGACCGGGAGCGGGACTTGCTGGACGCGCTCGGCGTAGAGGTCCCCGGGCTTGGTGAGTAGTAGTAGTAGTACATTTACTACTCTGTTTTATCCTGCTCTGTTATTTGCAAATCTTTGTTCTTTACCAAGAGCAATAATGCTGCCGATTACATTGAGGTAAATTATATTTCAAAATCTTCTATGCATTTCATTTTCAGGTGCACTGCTCTCCTTCTCAGTAGCCTTGCTTGCTACTATGCTTCTTTGTTTTGTATGTTGTGTTCAGAAGCATTTCATTGGCCTGAGAAATTATGTATGAGTGTACTGTAAAGAAAAGAACTGCGTAATGCTAGACAGTAAGGGTCATATTTTCAATTACCGGCGCATCCCTGCAAAGTAGCAGGGATGCGGCAGTAATTGTGTGCCATGCCATGCCACCACCACCCATTGGCCCAAAACGTCACAGAAGCCTTACGCATCTGTGCCGTAAAGGCAGCGCATTGCTGGAGTTGCGTGCCAACGATGGCGCAGCTCCAGCAATGCTCTGGGGTACCCTATCTCCCCAATGCTGCATCAAGCCGTACGTCGGCTTCAAGCGCGCAGGGTTTGAGTCATGCATCATTGTCCTAAAAATGACTGATTGACATCTTGTAGATTTCCCTCAGCCACTTTTAGGATTCGTTCCTGCGCAGGTACGCCCTCCCTTGCGCCGGAACGCCCCCTGATGGCGCAGGGCTTTACAACGTGATGCATCGCCCATATGCCCATATGTGTTTTTTTTTTTAATATATACGCCGCACCAACACCATGGCGAGTCTTTTGTTCTGCCGCTGCGTCAGAAAAGGCACGCAACAATGGAGGAAAATCAGCCGCAACTTCCGCAAGGGACTTATAAATCAGCCCCAACAGACTGAAGTCCAGTGTCCTTCCTTTAGACAGTCACATGGCTATCAGAAGAAATAGTGGCGGTGGTGGCGGGTGGATTGATAGTTTGAGTATTCACTGATCTGCAAGCAGGATGGACTTTGTCTGTCACGTGTTGCGCACTACTGCCTGCAGTGCCAGGCCTAGGCAAACCTCTTTAGTAGTCTGTTTATTGAGTTACATAGGAACTTTCTAAGTCAACGTTCCGCAAATCAGGCAATACGAATAACGTAGTATACCACATGAGATAGATCCCGTGGAATAGTTGTCTATCTATTTGCTATTTTTCCAAAATATGTTGTTATTGTTCTTTTGAAATGTTTGATTTGGTTGAAAAATCTCATCCATGTTTTATGGTTTTTCTTTCTTTCATGTTGTACATCAGCTCCCCCCAAGGGCAAGAGGACACAGGAGGAGGGTGCTGAGGATGCAGGCCAGGATCGGGCAGGCGAGGGCTCCTTTGCTGGCCCCAGTAAGTTTACATTTTACTAAACAGTACCTATTTTTTCCTAGCGTTCCTCATTCGATTTTTTCTAAATCGTCTTTGATCTTCTTGTAGACTGGATATAAATTCTTATCCTGCCTCGAATATGACTCCCTGTGGTATTACTAGACTATTCTTATTAGTCTGTCTGTGTAGCTAACTAAGATTGGACATTTGGCAATTCCATTGGACTCCCATTATATTCAGCAATACCTCTATGCACTGTCTCCTTACTGACTAGATAGTGTGGCAGAGTCATTCAGCTCCCGAAGTCACCGATTATAGATCCCCAATGATCTCTAGATTATCGTACGCAGGACAAGAGAGTAGTACGGAGTCACAGCACAGTCAAGAAGTGTCAGAGGCACTCATGCTTGCAAAAATTCCAAAACCTTTAGCTCATCCACTCTAGTCTAGAGGAACAAAAACCACAGAGTCTATTTAAGTGTAAAAGCTTTATTAAAAGTAAACACATTTATTAAAATCTACTTTGTCATAAAACTATTTAACTGTAAACGGAAAAGTGGTTAGTGCTGACGATTAATTGGACACATTTCTTGTGGTCGAGCCGAACTCTCACCTACTTTGAACTTGATCCTGGTCGTGTTCTTAGGACTCAGGAGTCAAGCTTCTGTCTGTTAGGAGAAAAAGTGGTGCGTGTTAAAAATCAAAAGCAAGCATTCATCAGTTGTGCATAAAAGTGCAGCAAGACAACAGCCTTCCCTGGAAAATGGGACATTTTTACTATGGAGTAGACAGTCACAAATTATTACATTGTATTCTGTTTTTTTAACATTTCTCCTAGACCAAATATTATATAGTAGTGAGTGGTGTATTCTAACTTTCTTAAATGTACTTTGTAGGTGTAACATCTGGTGACGGGGCCAGCGCGGAGGTGGCTGTGTTGGACTTGGACTCGGAGGCCTCGGGGGAGGATGCGGCGTTAGAAGAGCTGGTGGCCGTTCCTGTGGGGGATCAAACGGTGGTGGCGGAAACAGGTAAGCTATATATTCCTTACTTATTGAGATTGAAGACTGCATAGTGTGCTTTCTGCACGGGTGTATTACAATTACAAATCAACCAGGTAGTAGCCTCCTCGAAATGTACTTCGACTTAGCTGTGAAGTTTTTGGTGAGAAGAATCCCAATAAGTTCTTAGACGAACGTGATGGATGGGATGAACGAAAAGCGAAAGAAGGGTGTAAGTAAGTGGGACGCGAACTTGTATGATGGCTGGCAAAGAAGAACGATATGTGTTTGCTTGGACCCAGAGGTGGCTGGGAAGGAAAGAATATGGTATGGTGCATGGCTGGGTCAATGATGAAGCAAGGATGGGTGGAAGGACAGCAGCCTGGGTGGGTGAAACAGAAACTGTATGTGTGCGTATACTTTGAATGAATGGATGCCTGGAGCATGGTATTCTCTGACTCTTACATAGCAAATGTGTATCTAGAGAGAGTAGATGGTCGCCAGGTGAAGTAAGTGTTACCTTGAAGAGCATGTACCACCGCACCCGCACGTCCGTCCCAGTGCAGGGAAGGCAAGGAAAAGAAATTGTAAATGTGTCCAATACTACCATGAATAGTAGCAGTACTTTGTATTGCGTTTGCATTCACAGCATATATCTGGTTATTACGGTGGACACTCCGTACCTCTCTTAATAACTTTAGTTTACTTGTAGTACGTCATTCATGTGTGGGTGTATCACTGTGTTCACTCAATATTAAGCAAAGCACCTAAAGTCATCTCATCTGTCATTAAATACGTCCCATGTGAAGTGATAGATAATCAAATTAGTTAGCTTCTTCAGTTTCCTTTTCTAGTACTCATTTGCACTGTAGGGTGAAAGGTAAATTAATTAAGCAGTAGCCCTTGTAACAGAGTATTCTCAGTGCCACCCGTAATAGAAAAGTAATAGCTTCACCACCTGCATGTACTGGACCGGTACAGTAACGCAAGTCTGTCTCCATCATCATGGTGTGCAACTTTTTTTCTCGGGTGCAACTTCACTGTGCTGTGTCCATGTCATTCTGCCGGCTTGCATAAGATAACGTACCCATTTCCCTAAACAAGAGAGAAGAAGAAGAATAAGACTGGTGTACTGTCATAGTCGACTGTAATGGAAGTCCATAGTGGTCGTAGAATTAGTTCATTAAACTACCACTACTGTTAGAGCAAGGATGCAGAAGTGGGAGGTTACATAGATACTGTCCTCAATAGTTATGTACTGTGCTTTCAATTTGCTACTTGTACTCTGTGACCCAACTTTCGGCTCAATCACTTTGTGTTATTAATAAGGAGCATTGGTTACGGACTATGTCTTTCTTTCTTCATATAGTTGCTCCTTCCAAATCAACAACAAGGAGGGAGCAGGCTAGATTGGCCCGGCAACGGAGGCTGGAGGCCACAGTCGCCGAGTATCGGCGGCTGGTGGCCCTGGAGGAGGAGGAGGACACGCAGTCGAGCGGGGCAACATCTTCGACTGTGACCACTGCATCCTCCTCCGTGACTAAACCAGCGGGACCGAGCCGGGCTAAGAAAGCCGACCGCCACCGCCAAGCACCCGAAATACCAGCTGCCCCCCACAGGAGCTGCAAGGAACGCCAACGCCGCCTACGAGTCCGCATGTCCAACCTGGAGCAGGAGGTCCTGAGGTATAAGACCTTGGTTAAGGGCCTCCGCTCCGAGCTTGCCACCCTCCGCAAGGAGTATGATGCCCATGCCGCATCATGCACCAGCACCAGCACCCTCCAGTAGTGGAGTGTCCCTTGCCCTTTTTTTATAGACTTTTGGGGGGTGGGATTTGGGAGTTGGGATCGTTTTGGGACGTTTCAGAGACAATCGTTGGGGTTAGGGTGGGTGAGGGAGATTATTTTGTTAGGGATAAATAAATATATTTTTCAACTTTATCTGACCATACCTGTTTTTTACTGCTTTTCAGTCTGGTGGGTGGGGGGCGGGGGTGTAACAGTAACTTTGTTTTCCTGAACAGTCGTAGGACTTTAGTAGTACAACCGTCAATCTCTTGTCTACTCCGAAATAATACTCCATTATACTACCTCCCACCAAACGCTTATCTTACCTGTAATTTGTGTTAGAAATTAGGGCTAGGCCCAGGGCTGGCTCCAGGTGAAATGGGGATTAACGTTGTCATTCCTGGGCGGGTGACATTTCCTCATTGCGGTGTTACTAGTGGTGTGACACAGTGGCAGTTGCATGCCTATGGAAAAAAAGAAAACGAAACCTTGTTTGTACTCCTTACTGTAGCATTACAACGGTTACGGTACGATCGAGAAAATAGCAGGTGACAGTACACTAGAACAGTGCCATAATGTAGCCTAACAAATGGTAAAGTATTGCAAGTATAACTAGTACTTGCGTTGAATTTATTTGACATTGGCTACTACTACTAGAAGATATAGTACTGAAGCTGAGTAAGTCTAGAAGATATCCTCGTATTCCTTCACCAGCCTGTTGCTGCTATCACCTTATCCTCCCCAGCAAGTGTGTGGAATTATTGATGTCATTTTAGTCAGACATCAAGCAAAACAACACAGCCCGGGGAAAGAGGGTTAGGGTTTGTAAAATGAATGGGAATGGGGGTTTCTTTTTGGGTAGGTTTTGTTGAGAGAAGAAAAAAAAAGCAGAGCATGGACAAACAATAATTGAAGATACAGAGTTTACAGACAATCTTTGGTTACAAACTAAAGGTAAGCACATGCAGTCACACTCATAGAATAAAAGACAACAATGGATACTGTATCTGTATTGCGTATGTTGTTGGAGTTGTCCTGTTGAAATTGGTAAGTAAGTTGCATGCAGCAAACAATTCCTCTTATTGGCGGCACTCCTCCATTCCAGCTGACGCTTCGTCCATCAATGTGGTGGTGACCACTGACAGAAGAGACACCCTGTCCACTGCCTGCCTGGCGGATGTTGACTGAAACCCGGCCTGTAATTATTGAACGGAAAACAGGAAGTGCTATTACAATACCACTGATAAATAAATAAAAGGTATGTACGCTGTGTGGTTCAAAAAGTGACACTTTGATTTCCCTAATAGACAGTACAATATTTTTGAAATTGCGTGCTCTGTCTGAGTCACCTTTTTAAGGATCAATAAGTATGGCCAAAATATTATAGCGGATCTTTCCCCTCAAGGTGGGTGTACTACTGTGTTTTAGAACAAAATTTGACCTTCCCAGCAATGCTCCCACCAAGACCCTTACTAAAGCCAGTCGCAAAAATGTAGAAGAACCCAATCATATCTCCAAAAACGATGCCTAGCAGAAAAATGGTTACAAAACGTACTTTGAAAGTAACAGTAGACCCAAATACAGACCGTGGATTGTATTCAAACCACTTGCCTGCAAGCAAAAGTATCCATAGCCAGCATCGCTCCAACAGTGCTCTACAACAACAGAACCGCGTTGCAATCGAACCCCCCTAAACACATGCAATCCTGCTGCTAGGGCTAACCCTAACGAACCCTAACTTACAAAAAGTGCCAAAACTGGTGTTTCCTTATGGATTTTGTCCAACTAACTTTTAGCCGGTATTAGACCTTCCCAGGAATGCCCCAGGCAAGACCCGCCAACCCACCCGCAAAAAAACAGCCGACACAACACCACCAAACAGCGAAAAAGCTAAATCTCATACTTACAATGTCTCTCGGCCTTCGGTCCAAACGCGGCGCTGTGCAGCTAGGTCGTCATCATCATCAATCATCATAACTCCTGTTTTCCACCACGGATTTCCTGAAAAGCAAATGCAATCAAGATTAGACTGTCGCAGCAGTGCTTCGACAGAGACCCCGGCCGCAACCCACCCACGAACAGCAGGAAGCCCCCCAAAACGCTACATTGAGCAAGATGTCTGAAGAAATGGCAAAAAAAAGGCTGTTCCTTATGGATTTTGTCCAAAACACTTGTATCCGGTATTAGACCTTCCCAGGAATGCCCCAGGCAAGACCCGCCGGCGCCAACCCACCCGCAAAAAAACACCCGACACAACACCACCAAACAGCGAAAAAGCTAAATCTCATACTTACAATGTCTCTCGGCCTTCGGTCCAAACGCGGCGCTGTGCAGCTAGGTCGTCATCATCATCAATCATCATAACTCCTGTTTTCCACCACGGATTTCCTGAAAAGCAAATGCAATCAAGATTAGACTGTCGCAGCAGTGCTTCGACAGAGACCCCGGCCGCAACCCACCCACGAACAGCAGGAAGCCCCCCAAAACGCTACATTGAGCAAGATGTCTGAAGAAATGGCAAAAAAAAGGCTGTTCCTTATGGATTTTGTCCAAAACACTTGTATCCGGTATTAGACCTTCCCAGGAATGCCCCAGGCAAGACCCGCCGGCGCCAACCCACCCGCAAAAAAACACCCGACACAACACCACCAAACAGCGAAAAAGCTAAATCTCATACTTACAAGTTACAATATCTCTCGGCCTTCGTTCCAAATGCCGCGCTGTTCAGCTAGGTCATCATCATCAATCATCATAACTCCTGTTTTCCACCACAGATTTCCTGAAAAGCAAATGCAATCAAGATTAGACTGTCGCAGCAGTGCTTCGACAGACACCAAAAATTACACACAAACCCCCGGAACCCCGCCAAAGAGCACCTCAAAGGCAAGCAAGTCAGCGAAAACGGCAAGAAATTTCCACCTCATATTTGGTCCAAAACACTTTTGTCCATTATTAGAGCTTCACAGCAATGGGCCCAAAACCGTCAACTCACCCGCAAAGAAGTACAACACCCCCACAAGTGCTGAGTCTTTCTTCATTGTGCGTAATCCAGCACTCTGCTTGGAGGTAAATCGCAGTCTGGAGGAGGAGGATAGAGGAGCATGTTCTTCAGAACTTGTGAACCTGAGGAATGTAGACTGCGGCACCTTCAAATCAATAAGCAAACAAGTGAAGACAGTTCTGATGATGGTCTTGTTTTTGGGATTAGGTGATTAAAGTTTGAATTAAATTAACTGTGCAAAACAAAGAAAGAGAGACACAAAGCACACAGGAATAAAAGTGAATAAGGACGAAAAAGAAAGTTCGTGATTGATTGTCTCATTTTCAGGGCTCGGTGTCAGGGAATAAGAACAAGATTTCGTCATCATACTCTGCGAATTCAGGCTGGATGAGGTCAGTGGCACCGAACAGAGAAAAAATCCCCTCATCTACGTTGCTGTCCTCCTCGTCTTCATGTGGCGTGCTTTCTCGCACTTTGTAATCTGGTGGTATGAGGTGCTGATTCATCTTGATCATTGTCAGCCGCTCCACATTTTTGGGCGATAGGCGGCTCCGTTTGGGAGTTACAATGCCACCAGCAGCACTGAAAACACGTTCAGAAGACACACTTGCAAGTGGGCAAGACAAATAGTTTATAGCCAGGTTGTAGAGCTGTGGCCACAATTGTTTTTTGCCATGCCAATACTGCAATGGCTCCTCATTAAGAAAGACCACTGTTGAGTCATTCAGATAGTCCTGCACCATCGACTCAAGGTCATCAACTGTTCCTCCACTTTGCTTACTTTTTGCTGTGCCTGTGACATTTTTTCGAGAACCATACCCCATCAAACTTAGCCAATCCTCCTCCCCAGCCACTGTTAGTGTTGTCATTGTGTGTGGTGCAGATGATCCAGTTGCCGGTGTCTTTAACGGCTGAGAGGTCACTTGTGCCCCAGCCACAGGTGCAGAAGTGGATTCTTGTGACTGCGGATGGCCTGCTGATGCTGATGTACTGGCTTCTCCTTCAATAACCTGCCGTTCTTTTTCAAACCTCTTGGCTGACCAGGCTAACCAATGTTTGTACTTTTGAACATTTGCATCAGCGAAAGGAAAGAATGCGTTGTCTGCCAGCGCCTTTTTGTAGCGTGGATCCAGAATAGTAGCACAAATGTAATGCTGATCTGAGTTGATGTTTTTAAGACGTTCATCACCACGTAGGCGATGTAATAATTTCTCAGACAAAATGAAATGTTTTTTTTTTTTTTCATCTTTTTCAAACTCAGAAGAAACCGCCATCAGTTGGTGCTCCAGTATGCACAACAATGGGATAGCTTTTCCCAAATTACAGTCCTCCTGGCTGACTGCACGCGTGAAGAACTCAAAAGGACGAAGCATGTCTGTCAGGCTTTTAACTATGGCCCATTGCGCCTTACTCATCCGCAGGTCCTCCTTCTGAGATGTAGCCTCTGTCAAGAAATAGTGATCGAGTACCGTATACTGCTCATGCAGACGCTCAAGCATGTAGAAGGTTGAGTTCCAACGTGTTGCCACCTCCTGGATGAGTGCTTTCACTGGCATTCCACGTTGAAGTAGCAGTCTCCGCAGATGCTTCCGGGCCTTAAAAGAATGGCTGAAATGGTTGCACATTTTGCGGCAGGTGGCCATTACCTCGAACGCTGGACTCTCTTTATCACTCAAGAATTTTTGAACTACCAGGTTGATACAGTGCGCCAAACACGGCACTCTAACATAGCCACCCTCCGACATGGCCTTAACTACATTGGCGCCATTATCCGTGGAAACATAACCAATCTTGCGTTTTAGGGGGGATAGCATTGTCAAGACCTTTTTGTTAAACTCTTGCAAAAGGTTTTCTGCTGTGTGACTTTTCTCCAAGCCAAACATGGCTAGTGTTGCATGTTTCCGAGCAGCTTTGAAAACTTGGTCCGGGTCAACACCTGCGTTTAGCTTTGCTATAACACCTGAAAAAGAGACCCAGTGTGCAGTGATGCACATGTAATCATCGCCTGGGCCACTGGTCCACATGTCTGTTGTCAGATGTATTGTGTGAACAGCACTCTTCTGCAAAGCTGCCCCAATCGCCTGCAGCACATCTTCATGTAGTGCTGGAACCGCAACTCTGGCAAAATAGAACCGGCTCGGAACCTTCCATTTAGGGCAGAGCGTTGCAACTAATTCAAGAAAACCTACCGCTTCTACAAAAGAAAAAGGTAGAAGGTCCACAGCTAGCATTTTAGCCAGCTTAGTGTTATACAGACGCGTCAGTGGGTGGTTGCGTTCATATGGCACCTCTGAAGTAAGCATTGTTCTAATGTTGCCCTGGACCAAGCATTTACGGGCTGATAATGACTTCGTTGACCCAATTTTGCTCGCTGGTGAACTTTTGTGCGTTGGTGTCTCACTCGCTCCAACACTCTTAGTGTGCCTCACATTGGGTGTGCTGCTGAGAGGGGTACTGGGTGTAAGGGAAGTGTTTGACACGTCTTCTTCCTGCTCGTCAACATCAGATGAAACATCAACGTTTCCTTGATTTTGGCCTTTCTTGATCGCAGCTAGGTGCGCAAACCATTGGACAGCGTGCTTTCTCTCAAGATGACCACTCTGGCCGCCGGTACCATAGTTGCTACCTGGCTTACCACGACTAACTGCAAGCTTACAAAGGGTACAAATGGCAAACTTTGGATTTTTGGGACAAACAGTAAAGAAGTCCCAAACTGGGGACTTGAAGTGTCTGTGGGACCTGGAGGAGGCGGCGATACTGGTGGTGGTGGTCATGAAGCTAATGCCAGATGAAGTGGAGGATCTGGATTGGCCAACTTTTGTACGTTTTCCACTTTCACCGCCACTAATTAAGGTCGAGGTTGACGCAGGTCTCTTCTTGCCAGAAAGAAATATGGAAGCGGGACGAGTTGGTGTACTACTTAACTCCAATGATTGTGGTGTTTCCACTGCCTCCTCATCGACAACATCATCATCATCATCATCACGCGCAGCAGCTCTTCGGGCTAGGGTCAAAATGTCTGTTTGCTGCATGCCCGCTGGGGCTGCAGTGACCTTTATGATGACTGGGTCGTCGTTGGCAGAGTCTTCATCAGCAGCAGTATCCGCCACTTCTTGTTGAGCCTCATCACACTCCATAAGTCTGAGACTTTGGACGAGCTTCCTTTTACGCTTAAGTACCTTTGTTGGATCATGGTGTGCCTCACTCTCAGACGGCTGTGGTGCTGGTTCCCAAGTTTGATCCGTATCATCAGAAGGAGGTGTGCTTGAAGAAGATGTAGACACCACCCTTGATCTCTTCCTTGCTAGGGGTGTGGAAGACAATGAAGGATCATCAGGAGGAGTGGCTTCCTCAAATGATACCTCGCCTTGATTGTCGATTTCCTGATGTGCCCCTACTTCGGGAGGAACAACTATTGTGGGCACTTGTGACCCTCCATGCACCTCTGCTTGCGCATCTCCTTGCGCTGCCTCTCCTTCCACATGTACTTGGGCTTGTACTTGCACATGTGATTCTTGTTGCGGCTGTGGTTGTTCAACACTCGTCAGATGAGCTACAACAACCTGTGTTGATTGAGGGACATTGCTGCTGCTTTCTTGCGATGAGCCAACATCACTGGTCGATGGTGATTGAAGAACTATACTGGCTGCCTCTGCAGCACTCAAGGGCTTGGACTTAAGTTGGCGTGGTGGTGGTGGTGGCACTGAGCCCAATGGAGCGGGGGTGCTGCTGCCAGCTTGGTCCCCAGCAGATCCCGCTGCTGCTGCAGGCATACTTTTTTTTTTACTCCCAAAAAAAGGGGCGGGCGGCACACCAGTGTCCTTGGTAACTTGCTTCTTCTGCTCCTTACTGGCACCTTTCTTGCTAGAGGAGCTACGGGTTACTTTTTTTGGGGCCATCTTCTTCAGAGCAGGTCAGCGGGCAGCAGTTGCACGAGTTGCAGAGGGTTCTGTGTCCAGACGTGACGTCGCGTGACGTTATGCTGCACACACACACCGCTGCAGGACTTCTTCCTGGCACTGGTGGTTCTCTTGAGTCTTCTTGTGCACCTAAAAGCAATGGAAGACAGAGGAACATCAGTTCAGTTATACACCCCAAAAAATCGACAAAACACAGAAAAATGAGCACAATCCCATGCCATCCATGATGTTTACATTGAAGACATCCCACAGAAAGACTACGGACATGCAAGTATGCAACACTCACTACCCCTGGGCATAATGGATGAAAAGTAGGCAAAATAAGTGCAGGCCTCAGACACTGCCTCTCCTCAAAATGGCCCCTTACACCCCAGGCACATGTTGCCTGTACCAGCCAGCACTCAAGATGGCCACCACCACCACCCACATGACCAGTCCACATCAACAGTACACCCCCAAAAAACAGAAAAACAGCCAGAAATCACCACAATCCAATGCCATCCATGATGTTTACATTAAAGAGAGTGAGACCACACCACAGGCACACTCAGTCCATGCACCACCCACCACCCCTGGGCAAAAGGCCACACCAGCAGCCCCCCAAAAACGACAAAAAACAATAAAATAAGCACAATCCCAGCCCATCCATGGCCTCTATTATGTTTAAATTCAAGAAGACACCCCACAGAAAGACTAGGCCCATGCAACACTCACCACCCCTGGGCAAAGGGCCCCACCAGCAGGCCCAAAAAAACGACAAAAAACAATAAAATCAGCACAATCCCAGCCCATCCATGGCCTCAATGGTGTTTAAATTCAAGAAGACACCCCTCAGAAACACTAGGCCCATGCAACACTCACTACCCCTGGGCATAATGGATGAAAAGTAGGCAAAATAAGTGCAGGCCTCAGACACTGCCTCTCCTCAAAATGGCCCCTTACACCCCAGGCACATGTTGCCTGTACCAGCCAGCACTCAAGATGGCCACCACCACCACCCACATGACCAGTCCACATCAACAGTACACCCCCAAAAAACAGAAAAACAGCCAGAAATCACCACAATCCAATGCCATCCATGATGTTTACATTAAAGAGAGTGAGACCACACCACAGGCACACTCAGTCCATGCACCACCCACCACCCCTGGGCAAAAGGCCACACCAGCAGCCCCCCAAAAACGACAAAAAACAATAAAATAAGCACAATCCCAGCCCATCCATGGCCTCTATTATGTTTAAATTCAAGAAGACACCCCACAGAAAGACTAGGCCCATGCAACACTCACCACCCCTGGGCAAAGGGCCCCACCAGCAGGCCCAAAAAAACGACAAAAAACAATAAAATCAGCACAATCCCAGCCCATCCATGGCCTCAATGGTGTTTAAATTCAAGAAGACACCCCTCAGAAACACTAGGCCCATGCAACACTCACTACCCCTGGGCATAATGGATGAAAAGTAGGCAAAATAAGTGCAGGCCTCAGACACTGCCTCTCCTCAAAATGGCCCCTTACACCCCAGGCACATGTTGCCTGTACCAGCCAGCACTCAAGATGGCCACCACCACCACCCACATGACCAGTCCACATCAACAGTACACCCCCAAAAAACAGAAAAACAGCCAGAAATCACCACAATCCAATGCCATCCATGATGTTTACATTAAAGAGAGTGAGACCACACCACAGGCACACTCAGTCCATGCACCACCACCCCTGGGCAAAAGGCCACACCAGCAGCCCCCCAAAAACGACAAAAAACAATAAAATCAGCACAATCCCAGCCCATCCATGGCCTCAATGGTGTTTAAATTCAAGAAGACACCCCTCAGAAACACTAGGCCCATGCAACACTCACTACCCCTGGGCATAATGGATGAAAAGTAGGCAAAATAAGTGCAGGCCTCAGACACTGCCTCTCCTCAAAATGGCCCCTTACACCCCAAGCACATATTGCCTGTAGCAGCCAGCACTCAAGATGGCCACCACCACCACCCACATGACCAGTCCACATCAACAGTACACCCCCAAAAAACAGAAAAACAGCCAGAAATCACCACAATCCAACGCCATCCATGATGTTTACATTAAAGAGAGTGAGACCACACCACAGGCACACTCAGTCCATGCACCACCCACCACCCCTGGGCAAAAGGCCACACCACACCAGCAGCCCCCCAAAAACGACAAAAAACAATAAAATAAGCACAATCCCAGCCCATCCATGGCCTCTATTATGTTTAAATTCAAGAAGACACCCCACAGAAAGACTAGGCCCATGCAACACTCAGTCACCACCCCTGGGCAAAGGGCCCCACCAGCAGGCCCAAAAAAACGACAAAAAACAATAAAATCAGCACAATCCCAGCCCATCCATGGCCTCAATGGTGTTTAAATTCAAGAAGACACCCCTCAGAAACACTAGGCCCATGCAACACTCACTACCCCTGGGCATAATGGATGAAAAGTAGGCAAAATAAGTGCAGGCCTCAGACACTGCCTCTCCTCAAAATGGCCCCTTACACCCCAGGCACATGTTGCCTGTACCAGCCAGCACTCAAGATGGCCACCACCACCACCCACATGACCAGTCCACATCAACAGTACACCCCCAAAAAACAGAAAAACAGCCAGAAATCACCACAATCCAATGCCATCCATGATGTTTACATTAAAGAGAGTGAGACCACACCACAGGCACACTCAGTCCATGCACCACCCACCACCCCTGGGCAAAAGGCCACACCAGCAGCCCCCCAAAAACGACAAAAAACAATAAAATAAGCACAATCCCAGCCCATCTATGGCCTCAATTATGTTTAAATTTAAGAAGACACCCCACAGAAAGACTAGGCCCATGCAACACTCACCACCCCTGGGCAAAGGGCCCCACCAGCAGTCCCAAAAAAAAAGACAAAAATCAGCACAATCCCAGCCCATCCATGGCCTCAATGGTGTTTAAATTCAACAAAACAGTTGTATCATGCACCCCTAACCAACCCTGGTCCTACTGGATACTGTGGCTACCCACAATATAATTTATTTAATGTTCTGAAAAAGTTCCAAAATTTTACTTGCAGCAACTGTAATGCCCCAAACAAACTTACTTGTGAAAGTTGATTTCTAATCCAAAAGTGATCCAAAGACAGTCAAAAAGGCCTCAAATCCAAATATCCAGCAGCACCCACAAAAAGTAATCCTTCCAGCTCCAGATCCAAATGAAAGTGACCAGGAGATGGACAAAGCACTGGGAGGAGCCTGCTGGACAGGAACAGGAAGTTGGAGACTGTGGGGCACTTCCTTCCTCCCCCCCCCAAAATGGACTCCTTGCAAAAAAAAAAAGCCATGCAAATGTCAACCTGAGGAGTGATTCTGATAAAAATCATAATTTTCAGAAGGTTTATCCTGTTTGCTGGTGATTTTCTTGTGCGAAATGGCAAAATCTCTATTTCGCAAGTGCGAGATTGTTCCTTTCCGCCGCAACTACGTGTTCGCAATTGCGAACTCTCGCGAGGTGTGCTGTGCAAGGTGGCAAGCCGCGAGTACGTATTCGCGGGCGACAAACTCCCGCGGGAACACGCAGCAAGATCTAAAATGGCGCGTCACTCGCAAAGAAAAACAACTCGGCAAACGCTAAAATGACGGAAAGTGAACGCCGTGCACCACGCCGCGCGCCGCAACCAAGCAAAAAATCCGCCGCGAGCGGATTCACGGATTTTCGACAAATTCGCGAGCGTTCGCGGATTGCGGATTTGCCGAAAATCCGAAAAATCCGCGAGCGGAGCGGATTTTACGCCCATGCTTAGTCTTCAACTAGTTAAAGATAGACTGCAAATCCTATTATATTTCGAAAATCAATTCGATCCCTGAGACTAATCTTCCCAGTACTCCTGCTACAAGCAAGCAATGCTTGAGAATAACTGCGTCCAGGAAAAACCCGCTCAGTTTTCTTGGGAAATCCCAATCATATCCTAATCACCATGCCAGACCCCATAGAACAATCAACCATCTGTTTGAGGATGTCTCCACACCCTTCTTCTGTCATATAACTGCCCTCTCAGTGTTTTTCAAGCCTCAGCACTCAATTTTTAACCTAAGGACACCAGTCAAACAGTCTAAACTTTGGTGTAATGGCTCCCTCAATGAGGAGCTGTTAGAAATGGGGGTCTCTAGTTTGCAGAGGTGGGTATCTATGTCCAAATAGGGACTCGTGCTTCTAGTCAGGGTAAGAGGAAAACACTTCTAAAATAACCCCTGCTCACCCCCTTGGTAGCTTGACAAAAGTAGACAGACTTATCTCATAGGCAGTGTGTAAAGCATTTGTGAACACATATAGCAATACAGTGAATACGCTACTAATGGACACCACACCAGTTTAGATAACTCTGCAGAAACATGGGGATCAGAAGCATTTGTGAACACATATAGCAATACAGTGAATACGCTACTAATGGACCCCACACCAGTTTAGATAACTCTGCAGAAACATGGGGATCAGACTCTACTCAAGTATGAAACTGACACACTCATTTGTTTGCCATTTCCAAGTTCCTTTACTCGATGTGGTGCATCCGCATAGCAATTTTAAAGAAAACTATTGCAGGAAACCCCTACTTCCCAGTACCCCTGATATATGCTGGTATGCTACATTTGCAGCTATCCACTGTATGATTATTGCTACCGCAAATTTTCTCCCCCGGGTTTTTCTTTTTAAAGTATTTTATATTACCTGTTTTAATGTGACTTTTTAATACTGTTACATATATCTATTAGATAAAGTCACAAACTTTTTTTTTTAACACTACACTACAGCTGCATAAAGGGACCAGAAGAGTTGTCTCCAGTGACCATGTGTGTGTAACTTTGCCATCACGCCGAAAGGCGCCAGGGTCCCTTGAGTGAGCTGTCTATCATAGTGGGTAAAGTGCAAGAAGACGGTGCACACCGCTAGAGTGTGGGGCAGGGCCAAATGGGTGGGGCTTCTATGCGAGTTCACATGCCTTTTGTGTTTATAAAAGGTCAGAGACCGATAAGAGCAGCAGATGAGGAGAAAGAAGCTCCTGGTCACAGGAACTGCACAGGGATTGCCCTCGTGAAAGTCAAGGATGCAAAGACCTCCATCAAGAATCACAGCTAATTTTCGACGGTAGATATGGGGAGAAAGCACACCTGCCCAGCCTCGACAAAGCTCATGATTTTTTTGGGCTGATTAATGAGTTACTGAATTTGAGCTTCAACTCGGGCACCTGCTTTATTTATATCTGGAAGGGCTTCATGTTCAGGTTTAATTTTATGACAGGAGCATCGTGCCAGAATGAATCCTGCCCTGCATATTTATCAAAGAAGACGCCACCGTTTTGTGCGATACCTCTACTCAACTGGAGTACTTTGTACTGGCTAATCAGTAAGTGCTACCTCGTTGGGTAAATGTATAGTGCTTTTCCTACACTACAGCTGCATAAAGGAACCAGAAGAGTTGTCTCTAGTGACCATTTGTGTGTAACTTTGCCATCGCACCGAAAGGCGCCGGGATCCCTTGAAAGAACTGTCCATCATAGTGGGTAAATTGCGGGAAGACGGTGTACACCGCTAGTGTGTGGGGCGGGGCCAAACAGGCGAGGCTTCTATGCGAGTTCACATGCCCCTTGTATTTATAAAATGTCAGATCAGAGCAGCAGATGAGGAGAAAGAAGCTCCTGGTCACAGGGATTGCGCCTGTGAAAGTCAAGGATGCAGAGGCCACCATCAAGCATCACAGCAAATTTTCAGCAGTAGATAGGGGGAGAAAGCACACCTGCCCAGCCTCGACAAAGCTCACAATTTTTTGGGGCTGATTAATGAGTTACTGAATTTGAGCTTCTACTCGGGAACCTGCTTTATTTATATCTGTAAGTGCTTCCTGTTCAGGTTACATTTTTGTGACAGGAGAACTGTGCCAGAAAGAATCCTGCCCTGCATATATGTATCCACAAAGATGCCACTGTTTTGTGCAGTACAATTCCGTTCAGCCACGGATCGTGTAAGTTTTGACATTTTCGTGTTCCGCATGGAATGCCGAAATTTTGCAAGTTCCGCGAGTGGAACGGAATTTGCCGCCCACCCCTAGTTTTAGGCAGCTGTAGGTCATCCAGATTACAATGTCTTGCATTTCTCTCTGGAAGTTGAGTTTTGCCGTTGTGGGGGCTCTGGTGAGGGAGAGGATGATCTGGGTGTCGTCGGCATAGGATACGATGTTGAGGCTGTGTTGTCAGACGATGGCTGTGAGGGGGGTTATGTAGATGTTGAACAGGGTCGGGCTCAGAGATGACCACTGTGGGACTCCGCAGGTGATTTCCATGGTGGCGGAGAGAAAGGGTGGTAGTCTGATCCTTTGGCTTCTTCCGGTGAGGAATGATCGGATCCAGTCCAGGCAAGTTCCTTGTATGCCAGCATTGTGTAGTCTGTTGACTAGTCTACGTGGGAGACGGTGTTGAAGGCTGCATATAGGTCTAGGAGGATGAGGGCTGCGGAGTGGCCTTGGTCCAGGAGTGTGCAGATGTCGTCTGTGGCGGCAAGTAGGGTAGTCTCAGTGCTGTGGTTGCTTCAGAATCCAGATTGGGATGGGTTGAGGATGGAGTTTCGATGAATTCGGTCAGTTCCCTATTGACTGCCTTCTCTGCCACCTTGGCTGTGTAGTTCTTGAGGTCGGAGGGGTCGGCCCTGGGCTTCTTGAGCTGGAGCCTGACATCTGTGTGCTTCCAGTCATCTGGAAAAGTGCTTGCTGTGAAGGTGGTGTTAATGGTCCATTGTAGTCTGGGTGCGATGGTGTCCGCAGGCAGCCCTGTGTTAGATATGCTGGGAGCAGGGGTCGGTGAAAACCCCAATTGGGTGTAAAATCCTCTGTCAATATTGGTGTCCAGTTTGAGATGGTGGGCTGACTGGTGTCTCTGGCAGGTGGGGGGCCTGCTGTAGTGTCTTGGGGTGGTCGGGGGTGTGAGTGTCTGCCACCACATGAATCATCAATCATCACTCACAATCACTCAATAATATATCACTCATTGAAACAATAGTTACCTATTCCAATCTAAGCACAGTGGTACACAATTATATCTCTTCTTTAATGGAATAAAACTCATTAACTATCTTGTAAATCAAAGGATCTTTACTCGGGTAGCCCTGCTGGCAATGCAAATAAGAAGGATAGGCATGGAACAAAGGCAGGATTGTCTTCAATGTATTTGAAGGGAATGAAGAAGCTTCTTCACTGCACGCTGGTCTAACTTTAATCTGGCCTTACATGCGCTTAAAAATGGTGGGGTTATATAAGTTGGACACCAGCAAAATATATAATGTTCTGATAGCTACATCCATTTTATTTGGCAAAGCAGGTTGATGATAAATAATTACAATTTTCTATTGTGCCTACACACTCCGGTGAGGAGAATTTGTCCTCAAACTCGGGGGGTTTGCCCTGAAGATGGTTAGCTAACAAATTTGAGTCTGACCAATGCCCTCATTCTCTTTCTCCTGTGGTATTTCAGGAGCAGTGTAATTGTATGGAATTAAGTGTTGTTCATTTTATATGATGGTCTACCACTCCACGATTTGAGTCTAGAAATTGGTCCTTCTCACTATAATAACTGTACCAGCTGCACTGAACACATGCCCAGCAGATACACTGGCTACAGGACAAGCCAGATACATTATTGCCAGCCTGCTGAACTCTCGCCTTTGACTCCTCTTCCCAACCAAAAGATAAATGGGTTTCGATCCACATAAAGCTCTTTTGGATCATCCAGATAGCCCTGAAACATCCTCTGAATGGTCATTAGTGCCTCAACTTACTCAACCTCTTTTGCCTTCGCCTCTGCACTTGATTTAAGCTCTGCCACTTGAAACCAAGCCAAAGCAGAGGCTGTGTCCAATTTGCAGTTCCTGTTATTTTTGCTGGTGTTTTTTTTTTTTTTTTTTTAAAGACCTTTATTGACAGAAATTCGCAAATACAGCTCAGTAAAGAGCCCAAAGGGCTCACAGATACAGTACAGTGCAACACAATAAGCGCAAAGGATCTGATACAGGAGTAATGAGGTATAATTTTTCAAGGTTGTTTCTGAAGGATAGACGGAAGCAGGATATCACAGCACAATAGATTGGATCCGGCCTAGTACGATCAGGATAGACAAATGCACATTTCAACAAGATGCCAGATTCGCTGCGCACCACCTAGAAGATAAACGTCTAAACCCAGAAAAGAAGAAAAGGAGAAAGAATAGAAGGCCCATAGAACCAAAAATAAAAACAAACCCCCCCCCATCCACCCCCCACCCTGCACCCCTGCAGCTGGCTACGGCCTACCCCCCCCATGCAGTGTGCCTGTCGCCCAATAAAAGGAGTCCCGAAATATAGAGAGTAAGAGAAGAAACCTAAACTAAAACTCCTATAAAATAAGGAAGGCGGGGAGGAGTCCACCACCCGTCCCTCGGCTCCACCCTCCCGTAAGGCCAATAACAGCACAAAATATAGTGTCCGGCGGTGGCAGGCATTACGGCCAAAAGATATTAAAAGCACAAAGGCAGCCCGCAGCTTAACCAAGTGTAGCCATCCACAACCCACCTGTCCAGGGCAGCAACAAGGAAACCACCGAAACATGAGCATAAGTGCACATCCCCGACCCACTCTCTTTTCCCCACCACTGCGAACTATGGAAATCCAGCAGCAAGCCGTCCCCCGGCTACACCCTCCCGCAAATACAATAGTGACACAAAGCGAATAGTCCGGTGGTAAAAACAGTTCGCAGCAAAACGGTGTAAAGCACAAAGTCAACACATCGCACCATCGGAGAAAACATCACATCACCCAGTTGCCACGGTCAATAACGAGGAATCTGCCAGTCCGTGAGAAGAAGCGTTTATCCCTGTCCCGTTTTCTCCTTACCGCCAATGCACATCCATGCAAACGAGGAAGACGTGTGCGGTAGTCCAGAAGTGTCACTGTGGTATGAACACCCAGACGTGTCGTATAGAAGAAAAGCCAGTGATCCCAGGGAGGACATAAAAGGTACCATCTTTGCATTGTGGAGCACGGGCGAGATCCACAGTCCAAAAACACCAACATTAAGCAACCGGGCATCAGCCATGGCCGCCTCAAGGCGCTCCGGGGACTCCAACCAGGATCGAGAGCAGATAGGCAGGGCGGCTTGTAACAGAATCGGGTCAGAGAAGGAAGACACAAAGTCCACCAATGGCAGCAGCGGCGACTTCAAGTACGGAGGGGGCAAGGATCGGAGCGGGCGCTTCAATCGCAAGTCCGGCTCAGAGTCCACCCCGTGGTCTGGACATAGAAGTTCCTCAGCAAGGGACACAACAGGACAAAGAGCCTCAACAATGGCACTCGGGGCCGCCATCTTGCAATGGAGAGGCAGGAGATGCGGTGGGAAGCTGTGCTCTGCCTGTCCAGCCAGCCTCGGACTCCCCATTAAAGAACCAAGCGCATCAAATCTGTTAGCAAGATCTCGAGCAGAATATTCCATTACACTGCGGAGGTCAGCAACAGCCGACATCAGGTCACCATATCGCCCTCCTCTGTTGTGCCCCACCTCACCAACATCGGTCCGCTCCAGTCGTCCCGAATTCACTCGGGATGTGGTCTCCTCTCGGCCGGCGATATCCATGTCCGTTTCCGTAATCCGCACGGTCCCACCGTCACAGGCCGGGAGAAATGCGTAGGGCTACAGTAGTGGCAGAGGAAGGTAGAACCTCGAGAGCTGTTCGTAGGGCGAAGTGTCTCGTCGGGTGTAGAAGCAGACAACAGGGTGGGAGTCGCCCGCCGATCGCCAGGCAAACACAAGCCGCCACTGTGACCGGGTAAGCCGTGTGGACAGCAGAGAGATGCGCCCAAAATTAGCCGGAACACCCCATGCTTCGCCGCTAGTCTAGCTGAGGCACAGCTCGAAAATCGGCCACTTCCCAGCTGAGGTGGTCCGGCCGGCACCAAATTGCCGCGGTCATCCGCTGTTGTTCACTCAGCGGCCGGCCCGGATTCCAACTAGAGGTCCCGGTCTCAAGTCCACAACAGGCCTCAGGACGTATTCGATCGGCGCTACCGCTAGCTTTCAGGTAGGGGCTGCAGAGTTCCACCGCCGGGCATCGGAGAGGATCGGGCACACATTCGTGCCGTTTTCATACAGGAGCACTGGCAGGATAGATGCGTCGGAGGCGATGGTATCAGGAGCCGAGGGATTAGTCGACCGTCCCGGTCGCCATCTTGGCTCCTCCCCTTTGCTGGTGTTCTTGTTGCTGGTGTTGGCTGCTCTGAGACTGTGGGAATGGGTGAATATGATGTCAATGAATACTGTGATATGTGCAGGCCCAACAACAGCAATACCAAGAAATGTAATAACATTGTTTGCCATAACCTGTGACCGAATAATAATGTAAACACCCATAAATGCACTGCCAATGTATGTCATAATCAATGCTTGCCCAACAGTGTCAATATCGGCAGCAACAATGTTACTTTATGCCATAATCCATGCACGACTGACAATGTTGTTACCAGTAAAAACAATGTTGATGCACTCTTTGACCTAGGTACACATAAATGTGTCAACATCAGTAAAGACAATGTTGGTGTACTCTATGACAACTGTACACACAATGTTGAGAATGTCAATAAAAACTATACCAGTGACTGCCATATTATTTTCAGGAGTTTCAATGAACTTGTATCATTGCTGTCTGATTCATCCAAGGTGATCTCCCCATCAACCCTGAGTCAGAGGTACATGGTCAGTCAGGCTCTGTGACCCAGACCCATGCCTATCGAATAACAGGTCACAGATACACGTGCACCCAGGGAACCCCTGATAGATCCCCTAGATAGCCTGATGCACCACAGGAAATTAGCCCCAACAAAACATGTTTGATCAAAGGCTTGCATTACCAAAAATACCACAGAGCTAGACATCACATGTAGATAGGAAAACTCAGCCAGTCAGGACACAACATGCATACTACATGTAATGATCATGTGCTATTCATGCCGGACATCTGGACACATACACACTGGTCAACAATAGCTCTCCCTGAGGTCAAGAGCCATCTACATGCCCACACTTATTGATTAATGACTGAGAAGCTTTTTCAAGAATGTAGAAATTGTTTTATTGTACCTCACAAGATGTATGTAATGTCAGCCAAACCTTTGTACACCGAGAGACTTTCCTCAGACACAACCTTTCAAGACTCTCCCAGCTACTGCGTTTAATTAAGCCATCATTTTCTTGTTTTGCCAAATGCCTGTTTTATTTTTTTTAAGGTAAATACATTTAACTCCAAGTATGAAGACAACAGCACTGCCCTGTCTGGAAGCTGAAGGCTGCACCCCAGAACGTATGCCCAGGACTCTAATTTCCTGCTGTTCGAATCCCATGTTTCTTGCTTCATCAACAATCCACGTCTTGTATAGTGAAACAGCCATTTCGGAAAATGTACCGTGGATCAAGTGTTGTGACACAGATGTACTCTGTGCATAACACAATGTCTCTTTGAAGCTTTGGATTAATAGCCAAGCAAAAAGTCCTCCACAATCAGGTTGATGCAATGCGCAAAACACAGGACCCTGAAAGAACCACCATCTGCCATGGCCTTAACTATATTACTCAAACAAATATTGAACCGCTGCACTCCAAAGTGTGTGTGGTAGTAAAGTTTTTCGTAATATTCAAATCTTATAGGTACTCCAGGTGTTCACCTCCTGGGTCATGAGGTGCTCAGAACAATAGCTGCGGGAAATCCTACGACGAGTAGGAATGACCTGAAGTACACTTGACTCACAACAGTGCTGTATAGTTAGTCCAATATAATTAGAGAATTTTTGTACATTCCAGTTTGAATTTGTTTAAGTCATTTATTTGTTGATCATCATATTTCATTCATATGATTAAACATTCTCATCTTCTAATTTCTTTTCATTATTGAATCTCAAACGACGTGTTAATGATCCACATGAATTATTAAATGCCCCAATGCATTTCGCACAAAAGTGCGCTTCCTCAGGGGGTCTGTAATTAAAATAAAAATAACAAGAGTAGGTATACTAGTATATTTCCAGGAGGCGGTACAGTACAACTGAATATGCGTGATTAGAACAACTAAGTGAAGTCAACACAAAAGTAAATAAATCAAAAAAATGAATAGCGAGGGGTGTACACCAGAACTCGACCGAAAATCATGCATGTGCTCAGAAACACTGTCCTCAGAGTTTGAAACGCCGAAAAAGAACTACAACAACCAACAAGGGTCAAAAAATAGAGGTGACTGTTTGTGAATTAAAAAGTAACACGAATATGTGACTAAAAGGGTAACCGAAGTGAAGAAACCATGAATATAGTGACTATTAAAGCTATACGGTGTGCTGCCCCATGCACTAGAATCGAGTCGTCAAAGTATCAAAGACGCTCACGTAATGATATAAACATGGGAATCACAAGTTTAGCGGTAGCTTACCCGGTTGCTGAAAAGTTCAAAAGAACCGCATTAGGTAACGAGAATCCGGCTCCATGCAAAGCAGGAACCCGGAAGACGCCACGCATGCGCGGTAGCGCATTGAAAAAGGATGTCGGACGGTAAACAAGGAAAAAAGACCGTAGCGGCTTGCAGGTGTACCTTAAAGATAGTCCGATGGGCTTGTAAAAAGAAAGTAGCATGCATCAATCCTAGCTAAAATGTAAACATCCCGTAATGCACCAAGAAAGGTGAAATGTGTGAAAATAAAAAATGTAAAATAAAGAGATAAACACAGAAAAAACGGTGGAAAGAGTACTAAATTAGCAGTACAGTCAAAAATGCTATGTACGAAAATCAGTCTGAACGAAACATAAGAGTAAGGCAATGTAACGCTAAGAAAAATGAAAGGGTAAGTACAATACAAACCTATAGGTACATCCCTAATTGGGCATGATATTTGAATGCAACTATTTACAAATTATCTTCATTTCACAGCCAATGGAGGTCAATAAATACAGTACATTCAGATGATAGAATTGAATACTTAATCATAGATGGCATCCAAATTCAAGACGCTCATTAAGTCCTTTAGGCTGAATTGCATGCAGTCTATATATCCAGTGTAGTTCTCGCTGTAGTAATTTTTTATTGTTATCGATGTGTGGTTGTTTCTCTACTGTTTCCAAAATCAGGAAGCGTATTTGACTTGGGTTGTGGGATTGTTGAGTGAAGTGTGCCGCAATATTAGATTTTGTATTTTTTGTGCGGATGTTACTCCGGTGTTCATTTAGCCTGATTTTTATTTTTCGTTCAGTTTTGCCCACATATGGGAGACCACATGGGCATTTTATCATGTAGATAACGTTGGTCGTATCACATGTAGCATTCACTCGAAGATTGATGACAGTACCTTGGGTAGGATGCATCATGGTAGATCCAAGAATTACACTGTTGCAATGGCTGCAATTGTGACATGGGATGGTTCCTTTGAAAGTGGTTTGTTTTGTCACTGTAGGTTGTTTGATGAGTTGTTGAATGGTCTTGGTGCGTTGGTAGGCAAAGATTGGAGGTGTTTCAAAAATATGATTAAATTCAGTTTCTGATTGTAGTAAAGGCCAGTGTTTGCGAATAACCTCTTTAATTTGTCTTGATTTTGTGGAGTCACAGAATTTAGTTGTTAACATTTCGAAATGTCCTTTGAATCAAGCACAAGTACAAGTTTTACAAAAAGGTTTGAATTTTGTTCTCACATACCAAACTAACGAACTGGACATTTCTATCTCATTCTATAAATTTATGAGAACATTACGACTCAGGCACTTTTTTGAAAACATTTGTGTACCTTCCACCACCCCAGATAAAGACACTCTTCTGGGTCTACGCCCTTCCAGTAATTTTATGGCTCCCATCAGCCACAAGGTTCTTGACGTTTTTGAGAAAGCAGTACAACAAGATCTACATTCGTTGTTCGTCACTCCTACAAACAATCGAAGTAATTTAATGCTGAAAGAAAGACAAGCTATCAAACAACTAGCCAGCAATCAATCATTAACTATAAGTAAAGCGGACAAGGGCGGCGCCATTGTCGTTCTGGATTCTACTTATTACCAACAAGGTCTGCATGAACACCTTCACAATCCTGATTTATACATGCCGTTGAGATCAGACCCCACGCAGGCTTTCAAGGACGTACTGACAAAGATTATTGATAAAGCTGTTTCAGCCGAAATCATCACTGACAGAGACAAAAGATACCTTATCAAGGATTACCCTCAGGTACCATATATTTATTTAGTACCTAAAATTCATAAGAATTCCAGTCAACCACCATTCAGACCAATTGTGAGCACTACCAACTCCATACATGCCCCAACGGGCACTTACATTGACAAACACTTACAAGCGAGTGTTAAAGGTATGAGCACATTTATCCAGGACACGACTGATTTCTTAAACAAACTACAACACATTGTAATACCTAATGATCAACCAATTGTCCTATGTACGATTGATGTCAACGCATTATATACCTCAATCCCCCATAATTTGGGTTTGGAGGCTCTTGAGACTGCTCTAGTACAAACTGATAAACCACTGGGTCTTCAAGTATTCCTAATGGAATTGATGCAATTCACTTTACATCACAGTTATTTCAGAACACGTGACAATCAATACTATTTGCAACTATCTGGAGTAGCAATGGGCAACTGTGCTGCTCCAGCATATGCTAACCTTTTTATGTATTCATTCGAACAACAACACATATTACACAATGCACTTTGGCAACCATACATGTGTGCATACTACAGATATATTGACGATATCTTTCTTGTTTGGCAAGGCACAGAGGCCCAACTTCTTGCTGCAATTAACCACCTCAACACTGTTAATGACAGGATTCAATTTACCCACACTCTAAATAATACTGAAATTGCTTTTCTTGATGTACTTGTGAAATTGTGTGGCAACCAATTTATCACTTCCATTTATACCAAAGCTACAGACCGCAACAATTACTTGCACCATAAAAGTTTTCACCAACCAAGTTTGAAAAAACACCTTCCGTATTCTCAACTACTAAGCGCTAAGCGCATTGCTTCTACTGATGATCTATACAACACTAACAGCTCAAGAATTGTTCAAAAATTCCACCAACGTGGATATCCAGAGCATATCACAGCGGCCGCTGAAGATAGAGTAAAGCTCAAGAACCGAGATGAGTTACTGAAACCGAAATCGAAAGTCCAACAGCAAGTGACCCGTAATGTTTTTGTATCCAAATACTCTACAAAATCAAGACAAATTAAAGAGGTTATTCGCAAACACTGGCCTTTACTACAATCAGAAACTGAATTTAATCATATTTTTGAAACACCTCCAATCTTTGCCTACCAACGCACCAAGACCATTCAACAACTCATCAAACAACCTACAGTGACAAAACAAACCACTTTCAAAGGAACCATCCCATGTCACAATTGCAGCCATTGCAACAGTGTAATTCTTGGATCTACCATGATGCATCCTACCTAAGGTACTGTCATCAATCTTCGAGTGAATGCTACATGTGATACGACCAACGTTATCTACATGATAAAATGCCCATGTGGTCTCCCATATGTGGGCAAAACTGAACGAAAAATAAAAATCAGGCTAAATGAACACCGGAGTAACATCCGCACAAAAAATACAAAATCTAATATTGCGGCACACTTCACTCAACAATCCCACAACCCAAGTCAAATACGCTTCCTGATTTTGGAAACAGTAGAGAAACAACCACACATCGATAACAATAAAAAATTACTACAGCGAGAACTACACTGGATATATAGACTGCATGCAATTCAGCCTAAAGGACTTAATGAGCGTCTTGAATTTGGATGCCATCTATGATTAAGTATTCAATTCTATCATCTGAATGTACTGTATTTATTGACCTCCATTGGCTGTGAAATGAAGATAATTTGTAAATAGTTGCATTCAAATATCATGCCCAATTAGGGATGTACCTATAGGTTTGTATTGTACTTACCCTTTCATTTTTCTTAGCGTTACATTGCCTTACTCTTATGTTTCGTTCAGACTGATTTTCGTACATAGCATTTTTGACTGTACTGCTAATTTAGTACTCTTTCCACCGTTTTTTCTGTGTTTATCTCTTTATTTTACATTTTTTATTTTCACACATTTCACCTTTCTTGGTGCATTACGGGATGTTTACATTTTAGCTAGGATTGATGCATGCTACTTTCTTTTTACAAGCCCATCGGACTATCTTTAAGGTACACCTGCAAGCCGCTACGGTCTTTTTTCCTTGTTTACCGTCCGACATCCTTTTTCAATGCGCTACCGCGCATGCGTGGCGTCTTCCGGGTCCTGCTTTGCATGGAGCCGGATTCTCGTTACCTAATGCGGTTCTTTTGAACTTTTCAGCAACCGGGTAAGCTACCGCTAAACTTGTGATTCCCATGTTTATATCATTACGTGAGCGTCTTTGATACTTTGACGACTCGATTCTAGTGCATGGGGCAGCACACCGTATAGCTTTAATAGTCACTATATTCATGGTTTCTTCACTTCGGTTACCCTTTTAGTCACATATTCGTGTTACTTTTTAATTCACAAACAGTCACCTCTATTTTTTGACCCTTGTTGGTTGTTGTAGTTCTTTTTCGGCGTTTCAAACTCTGAGGACAGTGTTTCTGAGCACATGCATGATTTTCGGTCGAGTTCTGGTGTACACCCCTCGCTATTCATTTTTTTGATTTATTTACTTTTGTGTTGACTTCACTTAGTTGTTCTAATCACGCATATTCAGTTGTACTGTACCGCCTCCTGGAAATATACTAGTATACCTACTCTTGTTATTTTTATTTTAATTACAGACCCCCTGAGGAAGCGCACTTTTGTGCGAAATGCATTGGGGCATTTAATAATTCATGTGGATCATTAACACGTCGTTTGAGATTCAATAATGAAAAGAAATTAGAAGATGAGAATGTTTAATCATATGAATGAAATATGATGATCAACAAATAAATGACTTAAACAAATTCAAACTGGAATGTACAAAAATTCTCTAATTATATTGGACTAACTATACAGCACTGTTGTGAGTCAAGTGTACTTCAGGTCATTCCTACTCGTCGTAGGATTTCCCGCAGCTTAACTATATTACTGCCATTGTCCGTGGTGACAAATCCAATTCTCATACCTCTGGGTCGCAGCCATTCAAAAACCTTGCTGTTAGTCTTCCAAGATGTTTGCATCTGTATGGGATGTCTCTATGGAAAACATGGCTACTGTTGCAAGCCTCCGAACGCCCTTAAAAGTTTCTTTAGCGCTGAGACCTGTAGATAACTGTTGCCTAACCCCCCACAAAAGAGATCCAGTATGCAGTGATGCACATGTAATCAGCGGCTTCAAAACTGGTCCACATGTTTGTTGTCAAGAGGATAGTATGAGCAGCTATCTGCTGCCCAGCTGGTCCAACCAATTGCAGCACATCTTGGTGGAGCACTGAAACAGCAAATCTGGCAGAATTGGTCCAGTGGATGACCTTCTATTTCACCAAAATAAAAAGGGAGTAGCATTTTAGCCAGCTTCCCATTGTACAAAAGTGCTGTTGGGTGGTTGCGGTCATACGGCCCCTCCTGCCCCCACATGTATGTAATAGTAGCCTGTTTTTTTTATTTTTTATTTTCTGGTCCTTCTGATGCAGGCAACTTCCAGAGCGAATAACCAAAAGGTGGTAGATTCAACGTACGTCTTGGGGCAGTCACTGTATGCTGTGGTGGCTTGTGATTAAGCATGAGCGCAAAATCCGCTCCGATCGCGGATTTTGCGGATTTTCGGTAAATCCGCGATCCGCGAACTCTCGCGGATTTACCGAGAATCCGCAATCCGCGATCGGAGCGGATTTTGCGGTCAAAAGTTCAAGCCTGCATAATTTACGATGGCGCCGGCAAGCTGCCAGCGCCATCCTCAAATGGTTACTTAATTAGCTTCGACAGGAAGCTCTAATAGATAAGATACAGCAGGGGCTCGAGCGCCTGCTTTATTTTAACAGTTGGAGCTTCCTGTTGAAGCTAATTAAGTAACTATTGCAGGAAGGCGCTGGCAGCTTGCCGGCGCCATGGTAAATTATTTCAACGGTGCCCTAGTTGAAGCTTTAATTCAGTGACTCATTGATCAGCCCAAAAATTAATCTGCTGCTCTGATCGGTCTCTGCCCTTTTATACACACAAGAGGCATGCTCGCATGGACGCCCCGTCCGTTTGGCCCCGCTCACACACTCGAGGTGTGCACCGTCTTCCCGCCATTTACCCACTATGATGGACATTTCACTAAAGGGACCCCTGCGCACTTCGGCGCGATTGCATAGTAACACACACTTGGTCGCTGGAACTAGTTGAAGCGCAAATGCAGTGACTCATGCATCAGCCCCAAAAAAATCGTGAGCGTTGGGAGGCTGGGCAGATGTGCCTTCTTCCCAAATATACCATCGATGCTGCTCTGACCTTTTAGACACACAAGAGGCATGTGCGCTCGCGTGGAAGCCCCGTCCGTTTGGCCCCGCCCACACACTCGAGGAAGCCCCGCCCCAATCCGCAAATCCGCTGAATCCGCTAAATAGGCGGATTTTGCGGATCCACGATCCGTGGATCCGCTAAATCCGCGAATCGTGGATCCGCACAATCCGCCCATGCCTGCTTGTGATACTGGCACACTGCTGGGGACAGGACTGCTTTGTTTACAGTTCTCACCCTATTCTTCCTCATCACCTTCACCTCCCACTGTGAACAAAGCTGAATCCCCTCTCCATTCACCGCCACCATCTCAAGCTATTTTGTAAGGTGTGCCTCCCACTGGATTGCATGGTGCTTTTTCATATGGGTGGATTGGCCACCAGTACCACAGTGTGAACTAGGCTTTAATCGATGAACACTCGCACGGCAAATGGAGCATATTGCATTATAATCTTCCTGTTTGCTAATTGTAAAGAAGTCCCAAACTGGGGAGGAGAGTTTCTTAGTGAATCACTGTCACTGCTTGAAGAAGAACAGGAAGTAAGTGGGTGTGTCGCTGATTTGCTCTCTGCAGTGTGTACTTCAACTGAGGTAGTGGTGGATGCAAATTTCCGCAGGGGCCTTACAAATTTGGAAACTGGTGGTGGTCGAACCATTGCCACATCCTTCGGAGACGGGTGAATAGGAGAGGGTACGTTAGTGTTCGCTAAGCCCACTTCCATGACAAATACTGGCTTGTCCTCCTCGTCCCCTTGTATAATTGTAAGCCTGTTGGGAACTTTACTTATCACTTGTCTCTCGTGGTGGGTCTCGGACTCATCGGAGGCCCAATCCATGTCCTGATCATCAGAAGGGGGGCTTGGTGAAGATGGTCAATCAATCACTCAGGATTTATAAAGCACAGCAAATCATCCAAGAGGGTCTCAGGCGCTGGAGTTGCCAGCTGCTTCGTGGAGAAAACAGTGAAGAATGAGGCAAAAGCAGGAGGAAGCACTCAGGCAAACAGGGGCAAATATAGGAGAAAAGTGATGAAAGAAAGGAGAAAACAGTAAACAAAAATGGGGCAAATGCAGGAGAACACACTCTGAAAAACAGTAGGTGAAGACAGAAAAACTATAAAAACAAGGCAAAAGTAGGAGAAACTACTCAGAAAAACAGGGAGGAAGCAGAGTGGTGCAGGAGCACAGGAGAGCTGGGCCTAGGTCCCGCTCAATGGAGTTGCGCCGCGGCCTCCATTAAGTAGGTCGAGGGAGGGGTGCTGAGAGGCAGTGGTCAGGGCCAGGTGGGAGGCAGGAAAACGGGACACCCACCAAAATCAAATTTAAAAATTGGATAAAGGTACAAATAAATACTGGTACATGCCCTCTATCAAACAAACGGCACCTTTATAGAAGGCTTTTTCAACTTACTTGTGATATCACTAAAACAAAGTCCTTAAATTCAATTGGCATTGATCCTTTGACCTTGAAATCCAAATGAAAAGTGGCCGGAGATGAAGAAAGCAATGGGAGGAGTCTGCTGAACAGGATGACAAAGGGGCATATTTACAAGGGCTTTATCTCCGCTTTTTGGCAGAGATAAAACCAGCGCTCTATTTACAAGAGGATGCTAACATACATAATCGCATGTTAGCGCCCTTTTTCCCAACGCCTCTCTTTGCTTCTTCAATGAGATGCAAAGTGTGCCTCACTAGGCGTACCCCTGATTGATTGATGACCTTGCAAATATTGCTGATGTTTACATCGCAATATTTACAAGGCAGCCCATATGATTTTAGCACGCATTATATTTTGGCGAAAATCTAACGTCTGCTAAAATCCTGACTTTTAGCCATCCCTAACATAGGGGATGGATTATGCTGATATGACCCTGTGGGTCGTAATAACAAGGTTATTGCCCTTTTGCAGGGAACATTGCTGGAACACCTGTAAAAGGGAGATAACCTCGCTATCTCTAGAATTTTTATCGCTCTGGAGTAACACGTTGTTAATTACGTGCTACGAGGGCGATAAATACCAGAGATAGCATACGATAATATAATTATCGCTAAGTACGGCCAGCGATAATTAATGCTGGCCGTTGTTAATATGCCCGAAAGTTAGAGTCTTTGGGGCTCTTCCTTCTTGTTGAAAAAAAGTCAAGTAAAAAAAATGCTGGGGCCTGCAGCTGCAGCCGCTGGCCATGTCAGCATCATGAAAATGCTGCTGAAATACTCTGTGCAGACCGGAATCTGTGCTAGCGGCCAGCAAATTTCACTTGCACTCGCTAGTGGGTGGCAAATCTTGTAATGCTTGCCAGTGTGTGCCAGAGCAAGTCTTGCACGTGTCAATGGAAAAAACACTCCGCCCAATGACGGAATTAAGCAGGAACTCCATGTTACATGGGTCGCGCGGAGTTCCCAAATACTGCTAACTTAATGAGTGGAATTATCTTTCCGCCCAGGCCTAGAAATGTCCTGCCACAACACATAAGTGTCTCTTCTTCCTCATTTCTTGAATTCAGCAGAAAGCTGAAGACCTGGCTTCTTGAATGGTCAAACTAGGCCCTAAGCGTGTCTAGACGCACATCTGCTCATTGCCAGGGTACCCTTCCAGGGACTGTGCGCTCTAGAAATCTGCATAACATAACAAGTCGCATATTACATAGCACAAAACAGAACATTGTTGTCAGTCTTAGGTTATTCACTTGCTGATAAAAGATAAATTAGCACATAAATTAATAAGTAGTCTCACCAGTCATATTAGAAATCTCACCAGCAGGGCAGGGGACACAGTCAAAGCAGCAGCTGGGCTGTCCTTTCCTCACAGACTGTCTGAACCCAGGAGGGCAGCTCTCACTGCAGAAAGAGCTGGGGACCTGGAACAGAAGCAGGGACAGAATCAAAAATAATATGGATCAGCAAAGATATTGGGGGTCTATCAGACAAAACAGCCAATGTTGTTTAGGACACCTTTTTTCCAACTCAAATATGGACGTCAATTGCTTGTTATTATCAGTTGCCACATCCATTTCAAGGTTACTTCACAGCCCGGAAGAAACAAACTCTGTGGACTGTGAGTCCCACCTAGAAGAGGCGTCTCACACAGACAATGAGCCGGAAGTCCAGCCCAGAAAGCGAGCTCACTTCCGGGGCAGCAACAACCAAACCTGGCAGGAAGAAAGATTCTATGAAGATGTCTGGAAGGAAGAGATGTCACTGATGACCTCATTATCTTGGTGTCAAGGCATCAAACCACACTTGACATTTAAACCTTCTCTTCATGCATTTTATAGGAAATGCTGTCATTGCAAGTGACCCACCAGCATCCAGATCTGAGATTCAGGCCACACCCACCATTCAACCTGTTCCCTCTATGCAATATGCAGGAACTATTAGTGCAGGGCATACCATTGACAGGCATTAATAGGATCTGAGGGTGTATATATGCTGTATATATGCTACAGTGCACCACACTTAGGGGCACCACACTTAGGGGCATACATACAATGACATTTCAGAGCATGGAGCTGCACCAAATTTGGCAGTGCCAAGCTCCGACATTTTGAAAGTGTAGGGATGCACTCTATTCACAAGAACACGGTGCACCCCTGTGTTTTCCCGAGCACTGGAGCAAAAAAAATGCTTAGCATCAGGGCAGGCACCCTCCCGCCATGTTGCAAGGGTACCTGTGCTGCAGGAACAATTGTTTATGTGGAGGAAGAAAAACCTTCCTGCACATACACACTCAACCATGGGGGTTTGCACCTTCTATGCGTGCTGTAGAATGCAGCACACATGGAAAGAGCAAAAAACGAGCACAAATTCATAATTTTTTCTTGTATTACCATTCTAACGCCTGGTATTCCATGGCATTTTGATATAATTCCGAGTTAGGCCTATGTACAGATGCAGCCTATTTCCTACATTGCCCTAGAAAATAAAGTTTCAGCTGGAAACCTTTGCACACATTTTCATGCACAACAATGTTGGATTAGTTTCTCTGAAACTTTGTTAACACATCCAGCTTCACACATTGTTATCACGACGCCTTGAACATCATGTACTAGGCCACTCTATGCACTGGGTACCAAAAGTCATCTTATCTTCATCCACGAGGTGACAACGCTATCTACATATCCATACCATCACTAATTTAATGCGCACATTGCGAGGGCTTTCCATGGCCTTATAAATATGCGCCCCTTTGGCACAGAAAACTGAGTGAAAGGGGCATTCTATTGGTGTTGGTAGGGGCATTTCAAGGCACATCCATGACTTTTTGACACTGCCCCAGATGTTTGAGAAATTGTAAGTCTGAGGCAGCGCTAAAAACTTACACCTCCCAAGGGGGGGCGTAAGGGAGGCCTTCTGCAGCACATACAGAGAGAGAGGAAAAAGCCTCTTGTGATTGTTGTTGTGCAGGAAGGTTTCCCTTCCTGCACAAAAATAATCATCCTAGCATCGCAAGCACCCTTGCACCATGGTGCCAAGGTGCCTGCAGTGGGGCACGGCATCCCATTGTGCACAGGCGCAGGGCAAAAGGAGAGGACTGCACTGTATCTAATAGATACAGGGCATTCCTGCCCTTTTCTTTTACCTGCTGCACTGCCCTACAGCAGAAAACCCATAAATGAGGCCCTGTGCCTTTAGGAATCAACATGATTATATGGATGTCGTCGGCATATGACACTGGTTGTAGCCCCAAGGAGCGCATGAGTATGGCCATTGGGGAGATGCAGATATTAAATAGCGCGTGGCTCAAAGATGAGCCCTGTGGCACATAACAGGCCGAAGCGGTCAGATTGAAACTGACTCACGGACACCCTTTGTGATCGGTCCTTATGAAATGAGGACAGATTAGAGCCCTATCTGTGGTACCCAGTTCCTGAAAGCACTCGATCAGCAGGTATGGAGAGATGGTGTCGAAGGCTGTGGACAGATCCAACAGGATTAGAGCCGTGGCCAGCCCTGCATCCACTCAGCATCCAACACTATCCATAGCAGAGAACAAAGCTGTGTCTATTCCGTGATTTTTCAAGAACGCTGTTCCTGCACATAAGCCGTCAAGTGGCTGTTAAAATGTTTCTCCAATATCTGGTCTGGCACTAGGGACAGAGAAATAGGAGGATAGTTTTTAAGGTTATGTGGGTCTAGATTGGGCTTCTGTATTAATTGATTTAAATAATGCATTAAATGCCTTTGAAAAATAAATTAAGATAACATTTAACTGGTATTTTTTTGGAGGGGGGAATAATGTGAGGAAGTGTTTAGTACATTGAGAAAATAAAATGTATATGATTAAAATTCATAACCAATTCATGTTTTTATGTATTTAATTTATACATAAATGTAATATTTACATTAGTACACAATGTAATGCAATGTAATTAGTTATTGGCCTTGCTGGCAAATTTGGGCCTGATTCACAAAGGTGGACTTGCACTTTTGCGTAGGTTTACATTTTTGGGGGAATTCGCAGAGTCTGATTTCTCAGTGGATTTGTGACTGCATGGGTTCTGCATTCGGGGCTGAGAGCTTCACTCATAAAAAGGTAGGCCTGTTGTATCCCTGAGTTTGTGGAGTTTTATGCCCTGACTGCGGAGTCTCTGCTGCCATACACTTGCTGATAGATCGAAGTTTGTGAATTCAGGCAGGCGTGAGCTTGCACTGAAGTATAGACTTGCCTTTGTGAATTAGGCCACAGTGGGAAGTGTTTTTTAAATAATAGTTTTTATTTGAAGATATGGCTTGGTTAAAATGGAAATAACATCCTTATTGAATGAGGGCATATTTTAATCAATCTTTATGTCACTGAATCTTCAAAATCTATCACATATTTTTGGAGGGAGTAATTGCCAGTAGTTTTCCTTAAATATTGTTAACAATTCATGACATGCTTTGTGTTGTTTATCGGGTAAGAGTACATTAACCTGGGCTTCTATGGGAATTCACAACAGCATATTATCAAGCCCATTATCGCCAGCCCCTAAACCGGCAATAATTTTAACGCCGTTCTTGATAATATGCTCCCATGTCTTTTACATTGTCAGTCACTTCAGATGCTTTTATTGCTGACCTCCTCAAAATCCCTAAAATCCATCCATCCCTGACCCCTCACAATCCCTAAAGACAATCAATCTCTGCCCCTTGGAAAACCCTCACAACTTAACTACACCCACCTCTGAACTCTAAACACCCTTTCTTCCCTTACAGTTCACTTATCCCTGAACTGTGAAACTCCTCTCTACTCCTAAACTACATTAAAACTACTCACCAAATGTAAACTCCACCCATGCCTGACCCTTGAAACCCCCTCATAGCTCTTAAACAGCACACATCCATGACTCCGAAAACCCTCTCAACACTCTTAACCTCTACCCATTCCTGAAGACTAACAGCCTGATTCATGTACATGCCGTTTTGCGTGGCCCTAATAGCGAATCATAGCGACTCGCTATTGAGGACACGCAAAACGGCATTCATGTAGGAATTGCTAATAAAATAGCGATTCCTACATGTTCTTTATTTGCGAGTAGCAAATTGCTACTCGCAAAAACTCCCCATTCATTCCTATGGGCCAAGAGGCCCATAGGAATGAATGGGGAGTATCCCTTATTTGCGAGTAGCAATTTGCTACTCGCAAATGAGATAGCGATTTTAAGGGTGCCAGGGGTGTCCAAAGGACGCCCTGTAGCACCCCTAAAATGCACATTTGAACAGGTGTTGCGCACACACATGTCCAAAGGACATGTGTGTGTGCAACATGCAACTTAGAAAAATGCTTTTAAAAGCATTTATCTGAGTTTTTGCTATTTACCGACAGGTCTGACCTCTCGGTAAATAGCGGCCCCAAAAGTGCAAAATCGCTATTTCTTGATGTGTCATGAATAGCATTTGAGGAATCTCTATTAGAGATTCCTTAAATGCCATTCCTCGCAAATATGCGAATTCTTAAATAGCGATTTTTGCATTTGGGATTGTGAATACCAAATGCAAAAATCGCACTCGCAAAGGGCCAGATTCTCAGAATCTGGCCCTTTTGCGAGCGCTATTGCCTACATGAATCAGGCTGATAGTCTCCCTTTCTAAATTTCAACTACACCCACAGCTGAATCCCTAAACGTCCCCACCCCCCATACTGCACCCAATCCTGAAACCTAAACATCTTCGCCACCCTAACCTCTACATATAACTGAACCTTAAAAAAAACCACCAGCCCTAAACTCTGCAAATCCATGAACCACAAAATCCCTCAACACCCCTGCACTCAACGGATCCCTAAACTAAAAAATACCTCACACCCCTAAACACCATCTCACGCGTGAACCCTGAAACCCCTCACCACCCCTTAACTCCACCAGCCCCTGATACCCAAAAACAAAGGCCCGATTCACAAAAGTAATTTGAGACAAAATCCTTACTTTATGACTTTCGGTATTCACAAAAGGTATTTAGGAATCTATATTGGTTCCAGGGTATGTAAGAACCCTGGAACCACTCACAATTTATGGAGGCCTGTTGAGTCCTACCATCGGACACTAGTAAGCACACTGCATTTGCATTATCAATGAGCCATTTGCTATGTGGCGACTGAGGAGGTTAAATGTCATAATACAAAGGGACCTGGGCACTGAGTAGCCCCCTCGCCAACTTAGCTTTGCAAGTATGATAGTTAGTATAGTTACTTGTACTGTATCCTTATGATGAAGACTGATGCTATATAGAACTATTTTAATCACTTTTAATATTGTTATCCAATGCTTGTTTTTTAAAAGGTTTATTATAACCTTTACACTGTCACAGTGAATGTGTTTTTATGTGATGTAATTATGTCTCTTTTTTAGAGAACTGCTGAAATAAAGAGGGGCAGATTTACAATAACTTGCGCATCCCTGCATATCAGCAGGCATGCGCCCGTTATTGTGCGTCAGGGCTCCACCACCGTGGGGCAAAAACTGAGAAATGTGTGACGCATCTGTGCCGTAAAGTTGGCGCATTGCTGGAGTTGCGTCGCAAGCGCGATGCAGCTCCTGCAAGGCTTGGGGGTGCCCTATCTTTTAAATGCTGCATCAAGCCTTGCGCCTGCTTCAAGCAGGCGCAGGGTTTTGACGCAGCATGGGATTAAAAGTAACTGAGTGAAATCTTGTAGATTTCACTCTGCCACTTTTAGGAGGTGTTCCTGTGCCGGAACGCCCCACCCCTGCACCTGAATGCCTACTTCTGGAGCAGGGCTTTACAACGTGACGCATCTCCCAGATTAATGAGAAGCTAACAATCAGTAGGCCAAATCAGCCAGCTTCAAACAATCCCTGGTGCTTCTCTCATGCTGGGTAATGGTATTACCAGCATGAAAGCATCATCTGGATTGGCATAAGGGAGCTCCCACGGGTCTGGGAGCCTGTGCACTAGTTCACGGACTACCGCTCCGAGGCAAGGTGGCGGCTGGAAGGTAGATACCCGGTTTCGTTTTTTTTTATTCTCCTCTGCACTTCCTCTCTATGTTCCTTGGACACCTGCCTCCCCCGGTTGCCCTCTTGGCATCAGGCCTCCCTGCTGTAACTAGTCATAGTCTCCATTATGCTAACATACCTTACATAGCATCAGTAACTCATCATCAATGGAAGGGTAACTGTCGGACTCCGTTTGGGAGGGCACAGGACACACAGGGATACTGGGCCTCAACCGTGGATGTAGAGGTTCTTTGACGCAGGGGTATGGCATACCGTAGCTCTGCAAAGTGGACCAGATAGTCCCTTGAGCACTTGACTCTCAGTGGTTGTATTAAGACGAAATGTGGGGGGGGCTCGAGCTCAGCACTCAACAAACACACATTAGTTTAAGTTTATGATTGTCCAACCTGATGCTTGACTTTTAAACCCAAAATTATTTTAGTTGCCACAAAGCATTAAATGCTATATACATGAAATGAACATGACTGAATTTAGTGTCCTGGTGGTTGAGTAAGTCTGAGCCTTTTACTGCTTGGTGCCAGTGCCGGTCCGCTGTTATGGTCCCGTGATTCCATCCTCAGATCGAAACTGGGTATAACTAGGCTCTAGTACAATTTACCCCATACTATCGTTGGTCCACACTGCCTTTCTTTTAGTTTACCTTTAGTACAATTTACCTCCATACTATTGTTGGTGCACACTGCCTTTCTTTTAGTTTACCTTTAGTACAATTTACCTCCATACTATCGTTGGTGCACACTGCCTTTCTTTTAGTTCTCTGTTTCTCACCCAAATACTCTCTCAGACTATGATTGATCAGTAGTCTGAGGTGGCTACCCTGCATCTGTGGTGGTCTAACCTAAAGCCAGCAGTTCCTCTCAGCCTCCTCGGCGATCACATCTGTGATGATGCGGCAGCTCTGGCTGTTGGGGACAGCTGCTAGGTGAAATAAGTGATCTCTCACAGCTAAACTGGAGAGATCCAGCTACAGGATATGTTCTATGTGCGCTGCACAATGCAGTACACATAGAAACAGCAAAAATGAGGAAAAATAATGCATGTGTTCTCATTTCGCCATTAAGACCAGGTTTTCCCTGGTCTTAATTTTTAATTTATTTATTTATTTATTTTTGAAAGACCTTTATTGAAAATATTCACAAGGGGGTAAACACAGTTTACAACCTACAACCTGCAAGGCCGGCCATTTCAGATGCATATGTTTCCAATACTGTTCGCATGTACACAGCCGTAAGGCCGACAACCCTGGGGTCCGGCGGTGTATCAGTAAAACGTCTCGCATGGTACATTCCACGGCGAGTTTTACAATTCGTAGGTCTATCATTTTTATATTTTGTTGTTTCATGAACCATAACTCGTAACTAAGATAAAGATAAACATTCACACATATTGACACTTACCATGCCTGCCTCTACCCACTGAGTAAGTCCATTCGTATATATTGGTGTAACTATGAGGTATACCGTAGGTATGATGTATCGTCCTTTTTTGCACATGACCTAATCCACCCTCCTACTCCTTCTAGTCACCTTCTTCCTCCTCGTCGGAACTCAGATTACCGTCTTCCGGTAAGGGGTCACACAACTCTCCTCTGTATACATTCCAAGCTGACCATACTTTATTCCATTTACGGGGGCAGGCCCTAAGCACATATACTGCCCTCTCCGTGTACATTAGTAAGTCCATGTTCCTACTCCACATCAACACCGCGGGCAATTCTGGAGCGCCCCATTTCTGCGCAATATCTCTTTTAGCCACCATGATTGCTAAAGTGGCCTATAGGAGGCCGTATCTAGACATTCGTTTGGTTCCCAAATATTTATGAGGCATTTTCGCGGTTCAGGTATTATGGAAATTTGAAGTGTTTGTGAGATAGTCTCCATTATGCGTGGGCAATCCCAGAGTGTATGGAACAGTGTACCCTCTTCACCACAGCCGCGAAGACAAAATGGGTGTGGCGCTCTGTGTATCTTGTGGAGCATGTGTCTAGTGTAATAAATGCGATGGAGAATTTTGAGCTGTACTAATCTAAATTTCGCCGAGATGCCCACTTCTTTCAGGGATTCTAGTGCCTCATTCCATTGCGAGTCATCAATATCGCCAATGTCTCCTACCCATTTCTCCTGCAGTGTCAGCGTGGGGTCTTTCTGATTATTGAGTAATTTCCTATATGTGAGGGAGGGTGCACCTTGCTGCATGTAATCAGTAAGAAGTCTATCTTCAAGTGGTGAGGAATCCGGGACTTCAGTGCCCAGCGGTATTGCCTGCAAGAGCGCATGTCTGATTTGTATGTACCTATAAGTTTCGTTTGGACCCAAACCATATTGTTGCTGGAGTTGGGCGAATGTAATCACAGTGTCTTTCTCCCACAAATCTCCCACTGTGGAGATGCCAATGCTATCCACTGTGTAAATCCCTTACTCTGCCTCAAGCGCCCTAGGGCTTTCATGTCCCAGAGAGGGGTCAGTTTGGTGATCTTTCCCTTCCACCCCAACCTTGCCTGCGCCGCATGCCATAAAGTGATTGTGTGCCTTGTAGGACCTATCAGGTTCGAGATCTGGTGTTTATTGTAGAGTGCCGAAAGCATGCAGTCCGTCCCTAGCTGTGCCTAATCGGCCCTATATGCAGGGTCATCCCGCGGTGTGTGTAACCACTGATTCAGAATTTTGAGCTGTGCGGCCCAGTAGTATAACTGTACGTCCGTTAAGGCAATGCCCCCTTCGTACCAACTTCTGGTCAATTTGGCATGTGCAATGCGTGCCGGACCATTACTCCACAGCAAGCTTGAGTCTAACGCCGTGACCTGTTTAAAGTAGCGCGGCGCGATTGGATATGGTGTGTTTTCCAGGGCGTATAAAAATCTGGGAATCGCCATCATTTTGTAGAGGGCAGCGCGCCCAAGGAGGGTCAACGGCAGGGCCGCCCAGTGTTTCACGTCTGCTCGGAGATGTTCCAGGTTTTTTTCAAAAAAGTCAGGGGCGTTGTCGGTGATGTGGATGCCCAGATACTTAAATGAGCCTGATGTCAGTGTAAGCGGGAAGTCCAGTGCGAGCACGGTCCTCGGCCCCTTCATTATGTAGATCACCGATTTTGACCAGTTCAGTGTGTAACCCGATGTCTGTCCGTGCGCGACACAGAGCGCTAAAAGCGCCGGGATGCCTCTTTCAGGGTCCGTTAGATAGATCAGCATGTCATCAGCGTAGAGTGATACACGGTCCTCCCAGCCGTCCGCCCACCCAATCCCCTTCAATAATGGCGTCTTTCTGATCAATGTTGCCAGCGGCTCCAACACCAGGGCAAAGAGTAAGGGGGACAGGGGGCAGCCCCGACGAGTACCCCTTGCCAGCGGGAATGCATGCGAGATGTGTCCGTTGGCGGTGACCTGGGCGATAGGGTTGGTATATAGGAGTCAGATCCAAGCAATGTATTTAGGGCCAAAGCCCATACGGGCTAGAACTGCAAACAAGTATTCCCACTCCACTAGGTCAAATGCCATCTTAGCATCTAATGAAAGGATCACCACCACCTCTGACAGTGAAGGGGTTCGCGCCATTATCCCGTGTACCCGCCTAAGATTAAGGGCCGTGCTCCTATGGGGCATAAAGCCCGATTGATCCGGGTGGATCAGTAGCTGTAGGTGGTTCATTAGTCTGTTGGCTAATAGTTTTGCTAGAATTTTAGCTTCCGCGTTAAGGAGGGATATAGGGCGATATGAGGAGCATTCCGCCGGAGGTTTGTCAGGCTTAGGTATAGCCACAATCGTGGCAGTACGTTGGTCTAGTGGGAGTTCCGCCTTCGCCAGGCTCTCTACATACATTGCCAACAGGGGCTTACTAAGGGTATCGGACATAAGTTTATACCATTCTATGGGTATCCCGTTGGGACCCAGGGTCTTTCCGGATTGGATCGCCTGGATCGCTCGCTGTATTTTGTCAACTGTCCGATTGCACCACCCCGCAGAACCGTTTTGTATGCCTCACCCAGGATCGAGGGAGAGGGTACTGATGTTGTGTTTTCAGCAAAATAATACTTGGTCGCCGACTTAAGGTCCTTCTTGATCTTGGGAATCAGCAAATAATTGGGGTATATGGGATATACTCTTGCGCATTTCTTTTCTTTAGTGGAGAGGGCCATTACCACAGGGGAGTGGTCAGAGATGCCCCTTGGCAATATGTCTATTGAATCTACGTCCCTCAATCCATCACCCATCAGCAGAAAATAGTCTATGCGGTACAGACTATTATGCACCGGCGAGTGATATGTGTATGTTGCGTTGCGGGGTGGTTATGGTGCCAGACATCCGCCAGTCCCAATGCCTCCAAGAAGCCCGGGAAAGCAGAGCGTCCTGAGGCGCGTGTACGAGTGGGAAACGTGTCTAGCGCCGGATCTATAATGGCGTTGAAGTCCCCCCTATGATTGTGTCCCCAGTCGGGAGGTTCAGGAGAAACTCTCCCAACGCAGGTAGCGCTATGGAGTGGAGAGCTGGAAGAACATAGACGGATACCACATTTAAGAGTCTACCCTCCCATTGCCCAAGGACTTCCGCGAATCGGCCCTGATCGTCTACTTTGTGTTGCAAAACTATAAAGAGGAGGATCTTTTCACTAGGATACCCGTCCCTCTCGATCCCACTGTGAACTCTGCGTGTGCCACCATGTTATAGCCTCGCCTATCTAGTGCACGACATGCTGTCTCCGTGAGGTGTGTCTCTTGTAATAACACCATTGCCGGGCCCTGTCGTTTGATTGCCTGTAGGACCAACCCTCTCTTTATTTTATCTCCCAGACCTCTAACATTCCAAATGAGCAGCCAAAGGGGAGGCACTGCCGCGCGGCGTGCCGTGTCATCTGAGGCTACTGTGTGTGATTGTTGTGCCATCATGTGATCGTAAGAACGTTCCTTGTCTACCTATCACCCGCGGCAGCACGTTCTCGTCTCCACCAGTGGATATGCATGTGTAGTTCGTGACATAGAGTGTCATAGCGTGTGAATCTTGAACCAGAACTAACCAAACTCCCCCACCCCCCTCCCTGCCTCCCTGCTCCACGGACACAACACCGCCCGCTTCCCCAACTTTGCAGAGTGCTTAACCCCATCCCAAACCATCATACTTTCCTGTGGGGGTAAAGAGTCTCATTACAGCATCGGCTCTGCCCACCTTACTCAGCTTCACCCAGTCTGAAGTCCCAGGGTCATCTTCCCGGCATCAGGGATGTTCATCAGTTACCTTGCGGAGTAATGGGTTGTCAGGAGTCCGGCGGTTGGCCACCATTTTCCGACCATACTTTGGATGTACTGTCTTGATTTGTCGGGCCTTTTGTCCGTGCGCCTGTGTGGGATCCGGTGTGCTGGCCTTGATGTCCTCTGTTAGATCGGCGAGGTACTTCCACTTGCCTCCATCTGTTGAGCCAGTCCTGCGCTGCCACAGGCATGTCGAAAAACCAAGTCTTTCCGTCGGCCACTACTCGCAGTTTCGCTGGAAACAACATTGAGTATGGCAGCTCCTTTGCCCTCAGGGCCTTCTTGACCTCGGAAAAGGTTTTGCGACGCCGCGCCACTTCTGCCGTATAATCTGGGAAGAAGGCCAGAGTGGAGTTCTAGAGCTTAATGGGTGGCAAGACTCTTGCCGCCTGCAGAATTACATCTCTGTCCCTAAAGTTGAACAATCGGCCCAGGACCGGTCGTGGCGCGGCACCCGGCTTCGGTGTTCCGCCGGGTACTCTGTGCGCTCTCTCTATCGAAAAGAATTGAGACAGGCCTTTGGGCTGCAGTTTAGTCCTTTTGAGGTCTTCGATGTAGAGGTCCATCGCCCTTTTACCTTCAGTTTCCGGAATGCCTAGGATCCGCACATTGTTGCGGCGTGAGCGTCCTTCCTGATCATCCAGTTTTGCTTGCAGTTGCCTGGTCACAGTCTCCATGTGTTCCATTGCTATCTGAAGTTCCAAAGTGTTGTCTACAAGTGATTTTGTGACTATTTCTACTTGCGCCACCCGTTCAGTCATTTTGTGGAAGTCCGCACGCAATAAATTGACATTAGTAGAGATAGAGCCCACCGTTGTTTGGACATTGGAAAGAGTCTTCATGATGTCTTCCAGTGTGACTTTTTTGGCCCCCTCTGCCTCCGGACCCTTACCCGTGGAGGTGCGCCCCTCCGTGTGTGGTGGGTTGTTTTTCGTAGGCGTACTTATCGAGCCTGGCCTGAGTCGACATGTTCTTGGGCCCTCTGCCCGTCATGGTGAGTGAGGTTACTTGGCTGCAATGTGTGAAGCCTGATACACCAGTTACTGATCCGGTGATTACGCTGCTTGTTGTGAGTCGCAGCAAATAGCGCCGTGAGGGGCAAATGAACACTCAGGGACGGCTCTCCCCCAGATGGTCGTTGCGTTGAAAACTCAGTGCCCCTGGAGGTCCTCCGGTCTGCAGGTTACAAAGGAAATGATCAGTCTATATTCACAAGGAGGGCCCTTCTGTACAACGCAGTCCCGCCTTAAGGTCAAACAAACACCACCCAGTAGATCTCCGGTTACTCTGCTTCCCAGGAGTACTCTGAGTCACAGTGCTGCACCCCCGACATATGCTTCCGGGTCTCTGACCTGTTGCGTGTGGCAGCCTACCCGCCCGGGACGCTGGGGCAGCAATGGAGCCGATTGTCCGATCAGGGCATGCGGGGGAACCCCACCGCGCCTCCACTGTGCACCTCCGGATGTGATCTCGCCGTTATGACCTCCTGAGGTGCTCACGTGTGGGTCGCTCACCCGTCTACTGTGTAGATAATGGGGGGGGGAGACCTCCGGCAAGCTGTGTCACGATTATGCGCTCCCCACCGCTGCTACAGCTCTTCCCATTGATTCCCCCCTCACTCCGGCCGGTCACTCATACTGCCAAAGGCGTCCCAAGCGGTGTTGGGCTGCGTTTCAGCCCCGCTGCAGCGTGCCTCTCTTGCAGACTTTCTTGCTGCCGCTGCGGAGCCAGAGTCTCTCAGAGTCTGGTGGCGATGATTTGTGCCCCTTACCGCCTACTGAGCCGGCGTATGACAACCCGTCTCCGCCACCGATTTCCAGGCTGAGCGGCGGGTGGTGTCACCTGTGTCCCTCCGTAGGTTCCCCAACGCTAGTATTAGGGGGGGGCCCGCCACGGTGCACCGGCCTCTGTTCATGCCCCGATGCGGCGTGTACTCTGCAATGACTCCTGCGGCAGTATCTCCAGGCCGCGGCAGCTACCTTACTGCCAGGGATGTGCCACTGTGTCTCCTCGCCCTACCGAGCCTATGTCTCTGTGTCCCTGTGCGGGGATGGCGTCAGGTTCTCCGCAGGTCGTCACACTGCGCTGTCAGAGAGGCAAATCATACTCCGGCAAAGACCCCCGTGTAGCAGGCCAAGCGATGGTAGAACTTCACTCCAGGGTACCGCATGCGTGGTCTTGTGAAGTCAGCTGTATGTGTCCACTCTTCCGGAGTTCCGGTATACTGTGGCCGTCCTCGGCCGTCTAAGTCGCACTTCCGCCGAGGCCCGTTTCAATCGAGGCCGGTGTTACAGCAGTGCTGGAAGGCCTTAGGCCGGCCGTTCACGACTGGACCGCTTCCCGACACCCGATTTTTACTGGGGTTGGGTTAAATGATGCCGGTTGTCCCCAGGACTCGGGATCTGCTTCTTCAGGAGGGATTAATCCGGATAATTGTTACGGATGTAGGAAATGAGCCGGGAAGCTCAGAGAGCTCCTTTGCTACGCAGCCGCCATGCTTGGCTGCTAGCCACGCCCCGTCCCTGGTCTTAATTTTGGTGGTGACTCCTATTTACGGCACCCTTGTAAATATAGGGTAGCGCCAAAATCAATCGGTGTTGCGGCAGAACTCCCATTTCAACTCCCATTGCCCACCCCTTTAACGCCATGCCTGAAAGGATGCCTTTTTTACAAGGCGGAATTAAGCCATGTTAAGTGGGGTAGCACAGCCTTGCAAAGCCCCTATTGCAACAGGAACGTTGTTAAAAATGATGTTCCTGTGGTGATAGGGTTTGTAAATATGCCCCTTGGTGTTTTCACCAAAATGTGGTGAAACTAATACAAGTGAATAAACACACTTCTAAACTTTATCGTAAACCCACACTTTAAGTGTATTCATACTAATTCATTATTTTCACATTGTATCCAATATAACAATTATAAATATTCAATATTATTTGTCATACAAAAAGTTAATGCTAGCATCAGCATCAGAGCATAAAGTGGAACTTGACACAAGAAAGTTAATACATCTTCACTCCATTGACATAGATAGAAAAAGGTCTAGTCACTACTACGGGTTCACGAAACACAGTCACTGCCACCGCCACTCTATTTACTGAATCTATGACAGGGACAGTAGTCCACTCTCTGTAGAATGTATCACGCTTGACACGCCTCTCCAGCTCACAGGACAAACCAGGACCACATTGTGGATGGCGTCTTGAGAGTTCTGGACCAAGACACACCTTGTCTTCTAATTCTTCTAGACTTGTCCTCTGCTTTTGACACTATCAAACATGATAACTTGATTAACCTGTTGCAATATAGGATGGGGCTATCTGAAGGATGGCGCTATCTGGCCCTGTCTTAAACTGGTTCTCCTCCTTCCTGCACAATTAAACACAGAGAATCAAAGTCAACCAATCTTTAGCATCAAGCACCCTAGTCACTATTGGGGTACCTCAGGGATCTTCTCTCTCGCCCACGCTCTTCAATCTATTCATGGAACCACAAACTGCTATTTTGAACGGGTCAAACATTCAATACCATATGTACGCAACTGTATTTGAAGATCTCCTCTCCAGATTACATTAAAACTCTTAATGGAAAAACTGACCCTGTACCCTAAAAATATTCCTTTACCCAAAAACTAAAAACTGACCCTGAACCCTAAAAATACCGCTTTACCCAAAAACTAAAAACTGACACTGAACCCTAAAAATACCCCTTTACCCAAAAACTAAAAACTGACCCTGAACCCTAAAAATACCCCTTTACCCAAAAACTAAAAACTGACCCTGAACCCTAAAAATACCCCTTGACCCAAAAACCCAAAACTATAACATTTTAAATATAATTATATACTTACCAATACTTACGTTGTAATGGTATGCGTTGTAAAGGTATCTGCGTTGTAAAAACATGCGTTGTAAATGCATGCGTTGTAATGGTTGTTTCCCTATAAACATACAACCCACTACACATAAATAAATGAAATCATTTAATCACTTAATAATTATTAATCACCAATTAATTATTAATTAACAATATCAAAAAATAATAAATTAAAAATATTAACACATTAACTCTAATTAATTTAATTTACTACTTAATATTATTTCATTACAAATTAGTTATTAATTAACAATAACACTAAATTAAATATATTAGCACAATACATCTAATTAATGTAATTAACTAATTAACATTAATTAATTACCAATTAATTATTAATTAACAATAACAATAAATTATATATCTTAGCACATTAAATCTAATTAATTTAATTAACTAATTAATATTAATCAATTAATAATTAATTATTAATTAACAATAACACTAAATTTAATATATTACCACATTGTCGTGTTTTGGCAGCTCCTGAGTTAGCGTTTAGCACAGCTACACGGTATTTTCTGTTAACTTGACCAAAACGAACGGGGGCCATTTTGAATCCTTCTGCCTTCCGTTTCCTATGAACACGCTGCCTCGTGGTCAGTGTGCCCTTTTGTCCTTTCTCGATACCCATGGTCACTAGTCTGCTCGGCAACAGGCTATTTTTAGTACTGGTCAAGCGCACATGCGCATTACGCACCAATTGGTCACTCTTCAGGAATGTTCATGCTAACTGACCAGTGCTGTCGAAACTCCTCCCACGTGGTGGCTGTGTTCCAAAAATGACCTTATATGTACCTAAAATGTGTAAACTTGTAACCGCCTATCTTTTTATTGCTATTAAACTATATAAAAGAGGTCGCGCACCGATGTTCGGTGTGCTACTTCTTACATTACCGAAGGGTGCTGTTGGAATGTATCACCACCCCATGGGGTCTTAATAAACTTGTCTTTTACCTTTTCCAGTGTCCGTGCCAACTTCTATACTAAGGTGTTCGAGAGTTTAGCAGAGTATGTAGGCCTGATTTGAACCCAACACCACAATTGGCGACCACGAAGGGACTCATCGGCGACTCGGAGGCCCGAAGGAGAGGTCGTGACGAAGGTTAGGAAACTCGCCATGGACGCGATCGCTGCCATTGAGTGACCCGAGTCTCGGCACCCACGGTGTGTTTTCCCTTCCTTCCGATCTGACCTTCCAGGTGGCGCCGGTCTTCGACTGAGATTCTGATCTTGGATTGTCGTGATGTGCCGTTTTGGCTGATTTGACCACAGAATTTGGCAGTTGGACGTTGGACGTTTGCAAATATTTGGTAAGCTTTTGAGCGGTGAGGTAGTCTACTGACACTTACTGTGGCTTTTTGAACCTTTGAATTTGAATTTGAATTTGTTAGCTAACGTTTTGAATCTTTGAATTTGAATTTGAATATGTGAAGTGCACCTCACATAGGCAGGCATGTAGGGATATTTCTCTGATTTATTTGACTTGAACGGTACACCGCGTTCGGTGTCACTTTTGTAGTATCGCGTTTTCGTGGTACTTTTTGAAACATGCCTGTTTTTAGCACACTCCGTAGGATGTGCTGTTCTGAAAATGGTACCAATTATCGATTAAGTGAAAAACAGCCGGCTCCCCCAGAGGGGACTCCAAATCGTGAAATGTATATTAAATTCGGTATTCCACCTATAATGTATAGTACATTATGGCATAAGTATACTAAGACTGATCGTGAATTACAGTGGCCACTATATGGGTCGTTTGACCTTCGAAAGGTACAGTATGTAGAGCAGTGTTTGTTTCAGCGAAGGTCTAGACAAGATATGTTTGATTGTGTGCGTATGTGGGAGAAGGAGGTGCGTGAACGAGTGAAGCGTGAGGAAGCCTTGGCGGAGAAAGTGCAGCGGAAGGCTGCACATGACAAAGCTTTACAGCTACAGGAGAAGGAATTACAGGAAAAGAAAGAGAGGGAGAGACGAGAACGTAATTTACAGGTTAATGGTCAATTCCCTATCAGGCGTCCTCTCTATCCAGTCCTTACTAATGAAACGGATGATTTTTCATTACTAGATCGTTGTCCGCCTCCGTACGTCGTACCTACGGCTCCGAACGAGGACTCGGACGAGGATAGTGATCGAACACAGCGTACCAGGTTATATACGGAACGAGCTGCGGAATTGCGCTCAATTGCGCGAAAGCTAAATAATAATACTGTTACTGTTTCTGATGTTACTAAACAAATGGAACAGTGGTCTGATAAGGAACGACTGTATTTTTTAGATCATTTTGGAGATGAAGTTGTTGAGCGGTATAGAAAATATTCTCTCGAGTTAGAACCTAAGGAGATATCCAAGGATCGTGAGAATTTTCGTAAAGGTCTTTTTGTTCTTTCAGATGCGGACGACTTCTTCAAGCGTTTGCTTGAACTGCGTAATGAGACGACACGGCTACGGGAGTTGGAAAAGTCGAAGAATTCGTCTACGTCCGGAGCGACGGGGATATCCAAAGAATGCCCTATCTTTGAAACAGATAAGATCGCTGCGATTAATGTTAGACCTATGCGAGAAGCTGCGCCTTTATATGTCCCTCATAAAGGGGATGGCACAGATGATGATAAAAGCTCCAAAGACGCGAAAGGGTATTTTGTATATAATTGGGTTTATACGCCTTGGAATAGAGCAGATGTCATGGCGCTTAAGAATGCTTTACCTGATCCCCGTAAAAACCCTGCGGCTTTTTATGAAAATGTTGAAAGTGCAATTTCTTCATGTATCATGACGTTAGTTGATATTGATCTATTTTTCGGGTTGATATTGCCCCCTGATATGTGGAGAGCCATTCGTAGGTTTGATGACCTCACGACTCTCGGGGCCACTTGGAAAGATATTGTTCAGGCTGATTTAGATAGAGAACCAGCATGTAAGCCGTGTCAATTAATATTAGACCTTCCAGGTGCCATACTAACAAAACTAAAGACTCTTGCTCCCGCTAAAAAGATTGATTGGACTATATTAGCCTCTTGTAAGCAGAAAGCGGATGAATCAGTTTCCGATTTTTTCTCTCGCTTCGAGGAAGCGTTCCATGATTACAGTGGTCAATTATTGACAGAAGATACTGGCAGGCATCTATTCGTTGATAAGTATGTAGCTAATCTCCTACCGGAGATTGCGAAACGATTAAAAGCGAGTGAAAGTTCATGGACCACAGCAACCCCTGCTTCTTTATTGACTATGGCTCAATATTATGAAAGACAGGAATTGGAGGCGAAAGAAAGTAGTGAAAAGAAGGCGAAGGAATTGAAAACGAAGGTAATGTTAGCTCAGGTTCAGGCTACGAGAGGGAACAATAGAGGAGGGCGAGGATCGTACAGTAATGCTCCTCCCCCTCGTTCTGACATTTCTGTGAATCAATGTGCATACTGTAAACAGTTTGGGCATTGGATTGCAGACTGTCCGGTGTTTCGAGAGCAGCGTAATTTGAGGGGACGAGGAAGTGGGAGATCTAGGAATTATTATGGAGGGTCAAGAGGAGGTTATGGCACGAACGATCGTGGAGGATATGGAGCAAGGGGTCGTGGTCAGTCAGATTATAATACGTTTGATAACCGCAATCAATATCAGATAAATGAGGGTGATCCTGCTGAACCACGGGATGAGCATTACGCATAGGATTGCGTAGGATGGGGTGTGGAATCGGTTGAGGTACCAGTTGATCAGAGGGGTCCATACATAGAAGCACATGTTTTGGGTTCTACTGATCAATTTCTGGTTGATACAGGAGCTACTCGTAGCGCTTTGTCCAAACACTTGGTTCCAAGGGCTCCCCTGTCTGGCGAGGTAATTACAGCAATAGGGTTCGATGGAACACCTACTTCTAGCCCACTGTCTCAACCAGTTGCATTTCATGTTGATAAATTTGCTGCCCCTTGTCCCTTTTTGTTGTCTCCAAATACACCCGATAATATTATTGGACTCGATATGTTAAAACACTTTCGAGCTACCATTCGCTGTGCCCCAGAAGGAGTGCGAGTTGTGCTGAATGAGAATTACCCAGACTTTGAGCGAGTGTGTTTTGTCCATGAATCTGAAGTTCTGGCCTCCTTACCAAAAACATTGTGGGCCACTTCTGACACGGATGTAGGACGAATGATAATTCCCCCAGTGCGTATTACTGTAAAGGAGGGAGTATCTCTGCCACGTGTCCTGCAATATAAGATTTCTAGAGAAGGTGAACTTGCTTTAATACACATTGTAAATGATTTGATTTCGGCAGGAGTAGTCGAGGAAGTTCCTTACAATGTTTGCAATAGTCCAATTTTACCGATCCTTAAGAGAGATACCGATACTAAAGTTTACCGTTTCATTATTGATTTGAGGGAAATAAACAAGATAGTAGTGCCTCAGCTTGCTCCATGTCCTGAAGGGCCCGCAGAGCGCCCTGCTGCACAATGACGACCGCCATCGCCACCGAATCTCTGCTTGCACCGTGACCTGTGGACACTGCACTCCGTACCACATTACTTCACTCCACGTCCCTAGTCCCACTGCAACGTCATCTGATCGCTGACCTCGAAACCTGTGACTGTACTGTGGTTCGCGGGCACCTCTAATGAGTAACATGATACACCACCTCATCCCACAGCAAAGTCTGGGCTGACCAGCGCCAGCTCCCATCAATCAGCAGTGTCATTTGCACTGTGATCTGTCAGCACCGCCATCAGCAATGCCTCATTCTCCGCCACATCCCTGGTCACACCAACGCCGCTGGACGACCATCAATGAGCTGTTGCCTGTACCGCGACTTGTGGGCACCACACACCGCACCGCTATACTTCACATCGCAATGGCTACAGTTGCCACGACCGGCCCACACTGACACAGTCGGCCAGAACCAAAGGTACTGTTTACAAGTCTGTTGACACTAACGCCGGTCTGCACCGATGCGGTTAGCCAGAACTGTTGGATTCTGTTATTTTCAGCATTGCGGTAGCCCAGGATAGAGCTATCGGCTTCAAGGAACTGCATTTTAAAGTGATTCTTACAATATTTTTGGATTACTGTATATTGGTCTTTTCTCATTTTGGTCTTGTTTGCACAGATAAATATTGGTTATTTTTCTAAAACTGGTTTGGTGTTCTTTTAAAGCGTTTTCACCGTGTTACTGTTGGTTATGTGTACATGCGTTATACACTGTCTCTGAGATAAGCTTGGCTGCTCATGCCAAGCTACCAAGGGGGTGAGCAGGGGCTATTTCAGAAGTGTATCTCCCTTATCCAGGCTAGAAGGAAGGCTCTCTGTTTGGAAAAAGGTGCAAACCATTGCCAACTAGAGGCCCCCATTTCTATCGGCCACCCTGCATGGCTTTTTCATGGCCTCATAGATGTGGAGTGAGGCAAGCTCTGCGTTTTCTTACTCTGGGTAAAGGAGTTCTTCTATGGTTGCTGCTGTCGGTGTTCCCACCCAACACCCATGGGTTTTGGTGCTGTCTCAGATTTTCAAAATCATCCAAACCTGGGGCAGCACCAAAAAAGTACGTCATCTCAGAGCAGGCGTCATGAGCAGGAATGTTTTCATTTCTTCAAATTGTTTCCTCTTTTCATGTTTGCTGCATTTTGCAACACACGTGGAATATGGAAAACACCTCCATGATTTGTTTTTATTCAGGTATCATGCCAGCACTGCAGACAGGGTCTATGCATTGGCGCTAAGCAGCCCATTGTGCACTGACGCAGGCAGAAAGGACAGGAATGCGCAGTATTGTGTAAATACAGTGCTTTCCTACTCTCTCAAATTGGCATAGGGCATCGCAGTGAAAAGACTTAGGGTGCTGTTCTGTACCAATTTGTTGTAAATGAGGCCCTTCATTTATGGAGATTACAAGAGTTCCTTTCAGGAGTGGCAAAAGGGGAAGCTAAATGATGAGCCGCTACCCGGGGATGAGAAGCAGCCACCTTGCTGATGAACCCATCCCTGAAGGTGTTAGCCCTGGAGAGCCCTGTGAAGGCTGTCACCGGTCAATCCTTTGTGACAACTCACTGTACTATTGTGTAGTGGATGACTCTCTACTTGGCAAAGCTCAAGTTGCCTCTGAAAACCAACACAGTTCTTCCAAAGCAGAAAATGAAAATGAATCCACCCCTGCTCCCTCAGTGAAGAAACATTTTGGGTTTGCATTTTGTCAGGTTTGTCAGGAAAGCAACAAAGGTGATTTTTTCTCTTCTCGCTGATAGATGTGCAGAGGCGGCAGGGACCCTCTGCCTCTCATGATTACCCAATTGTTGGAACTCATTCAACAGCACATGGGCTGCTTGTGGCCTGCAAAGCCATGTCACGTGCCATCCCGTAGACAGGTGCACTTGGCTCGGGGATTAACCTGAGCTGGTGTTTTTCCCGGGCAGTGCTTTCAATGTACAGGTACAATGTGGTGCTGAGTACCTGCACTTCTTTCATTTGAAAGGAAGAGTACCTGCACTTCTCAGCACTGCTGCTGTCTGTGGAAGAAGTGACAGAATTGGCTCCTCCACAATGGCGTAGGGGCGTCGCCCCACTGGCTCAGAGCCAGCCGGTGAAAAATAAAATATTTTACTATTGTTTTATTTTTTATCAGTCGGCTGTGAGCCAGCGCGTGCAGGGAGGAGCAGCGCTGGGGCATGGGAGGGGGGCTGGAGTGCTATGCGCACTTCTAAGGCTGCATGTGTGTCTTGCCAGCCGTCTCAGCCAGCTGGAGAAACAGCACAGTCTCCCTGTCCTGAGCAGAGTTCCTTTTCAGCCTGCTCAGGCCAATCCCCGCGCTTCTCTCATGGCATGAGAGCAGCACAGGATTGCACAGGGAGGCGAATGCTGCCCCAGTGCCTGCTGGGACAAGAAAGACCTCGGCGCGATGCGGTAGGCAGCCGCCAGCTCCAGGTGACCTCACTCGCTGCTCCGTGAGAAGCGGTCGCTCCCTGCTCGCCCCGCACTGCTCACACAGCCTGCCTGCATTCAGATTAACATCTGGGTATCGTAGCGCTCTCCCCATTGCTTGCTTTGTGCCAGGAAATCGTAGCGCTTTGTCTTTACTTCCCTGCCTCACTGCGCTCGCATTGTATAACTTGTGTGTTTTGTGCTGTTTTCTCTCGCATTGTGGAACGTGTGATTTTCATTAATATTGCCAGATTGTAACGAGACCATAGCGTATTCCACCTCTGTGCCCCAATCTCGGCCAGTTTGACTTGGATTTTCATTGCCATTTTGTTTGTTGTGCCTGCTGCCAGCCTCCCCACCCCGCTCCCGCCTCCCAGCTTGATCCTCCCTCGACGGACTTTAAAGGTCTGCCCCGCCGGAAATAGCGCTGTGACCTCACTCGCTGCTCCGTGAGAAGCGGTCGCTCCCTGCTCGCCCCGCACTGCTCACACAGCCTGCCTGCATTCAGATTAACATCTGGGTATCGTAGCGCTCTCCCCATTGCTTGCTTTGTGCCAGGAAATCGTAGCGCTTTGTCTTTACTTCCCTGCCTCACTGCGCTCGCATTGTATAACTTGTGTGTTTTGTGCTGTTTTCTCTCGCATTGTGGAACGTGTGATTTTCATTAATATTGCCAGATTGTAACGAGACCATAGCGTATTCCACCTCTGTGCCCCAATCTCGGCCAGTTTGACTTGGATTTTCATTGCCATTTTGTTTGTTGTGCCTGCAGCCAGCCTCCCCACCCCGCTCCCGCCTCCCAGCTTGATCCTCCCTTGCCCCCGCCCCTCCACCATCCATATATGACAGATGCTTTTACTCGCAGCGTTCACGCGCAGCGGTCGCGCCCCATACGCGCCGAAGGTGCGCCAAAGGTAAGCCCGTCTACGCCCGTCTGCGCCTGGACCGCGCCCAGCGCAACCCCCCCTGGTCCCCACCGCACCCATCCCACTAGATTCTCATATGATGCCGCAACCCTCCTTGCCCTCAACCCCGGACGCACACCACAATGCTGCGAAGCCACCCCAGGACGTACCCACGGCCCATTCGCCTGCCTCTCCTGCAAGTTCAACTGCTTCAGGACCCGCACCAAATACACTTCACCCATACACAGCTCCGACTCTAACCACCTGAAATGCATCCTGCTTAACACCCGCTCGGTCCACAGACACGCAACTGAACTCTGGGACCTACTCGACACTGCGTCACCGGACATCGCATTCCTTACAGAAACATGGATGAACACATCATCAGCACCCGACATCGCCATAGCTATACCGGATACTTACAAGATTATCCGAAAAGACCGCATCAATCAAACAGGAGGAGGCATCGCCATCATCCATAGGAACACCATCAAAATCACGACCAGCTCCGACGACAAACTTGCAACCGCCGAACATCTCCACTTTCAGATCCACACTGACCCTAGGACCACACTTAGAGGCACCCTCATCTACAGGCCTCCAGGAACCCGCACTCAATTCAGCGATGACATCACTGACTTCGTCAGCCCACATGCCCTCGCCTCCGAGAACTACATTCTTTTAGGAGACCTCAACTACCACCTTGAAAACAAACACGACAGCAACACCTCCACCCTTCTGGACAACCTGGCCAATCTCGGACTCAAACAACTTGTTGACACCCCCACCCATGTAGCCGGACACACGCTCGACCCTATCTTCACCTCCAGCAAGCACATTTCCTTCGTTCGCACCACAGCTCTCCATTGGACGGACCACAGCTGTGTTCATTTCAGCTACAAATCCACCCTGACCCACAACCGCCCACAACCTATTCCTCGGAGAAACTGGAACAAAATCACCTCCGACCAACTCCTCACATCACTCAACCAAAACCCTCCCACCCTCTCATTGGACCCAAACCAAGCGGCCACCAATCTCAAGCAATGGATCACCCACAGTGCTGACGAATTAGCACCCCTGAAAAAGCACCAGATCAAATCAGCCAGCAAAAAGGCTTCCTGGTTCAATGATAACCTTAAAAAATCCAAGAAGCTATGCCGCACCCTGGAGAAAACATGGAGAAAAAACCCAACCACCGTCAACAAGGCCACCCTCAAGGCAGCCACCCGCAAACAACACCAACTGATTCGATCCGCCAAGAAATCAGCATTCAAGGATTGTCTCGACAACAATACGCACAACAGCAAGGAACTTTTCAACATCGTCAAAGAATTCACCAACCCCACCGCAACATCTAACAACATCACTCCCTCCCAAGACCTCTGCGATGCGTTATCCTCCTTCTTCTACAACAAAATTGCCGACATCCACAACAGCTTCGAGAACACTCCCAGCGATCAACCCTCCCCACACCCCTCGTATCCTACTCCGCCAACTAACAACCTTAGCGCCTGGGACCCAATCACCACTGAAGACACCATCCGCCTAATGAACTCAATCCACTCTGGCTCGCCAACCGACCCCTGCCCCCACCACATCTTCAACAAAGCTGACTCCATCATCGCACCCCATCTGCGTGATGTCATCAACTGCTCGTTCAACTCTGCCACCTTCCCAGAAAGCTGGAAACACGCCGAACTTAGCGCTCTCTTGAAGAAACCCACAGCAGACCCTTCTGAATTTAAAAACTACCGACCCATATCCCTCCTCCCTTTCCCCGCCAAAGTCATTGAGAAAGCCGTCAATAGACAGCTCGCCGCCTTCCTTGAATCCAACAACTCCCTCGATCCATCTCAATCCGGATTTCGAGCCAAACACAGCACCGAAACCGCCCTCATTGCAGCGACCGACGACATCCGAACACTACTGGATAACGGAGAAACAGCGGCACTCATTCTACTCGACCTCTCCGCCGCGTTCGACACAGTCTGCCACAGCACCCTTATACAACGCCTCAGCAACATCGGCATACAAGGAAAAGCCTTGGACTGGATCATCACGGGAATTGAAAAGCCATATGATGAGTAAATACTTGGCATAGGGAAGCCGACGGATTGCCAGTATGAACTACTACATCAGCTGAAGAGTGGTCCCTCTTCATGAATACTATCTTTATCAAGAAACTGACTCCACTCACTAGCCTCGGCTGTACCCTTATCAATACCACAGTCCTGGGTGAACCAATTGCTGGTCTCTGAGCCAAACTATATAACCTCTACCTCACCTTAGCTACTGATATGGATGGTGCTATAAGCTAAGCCTCTCTCACCTTTATTACTAATTGCACATGTGTTTGGTATATACTTATTTATTTAGGCATCCGTTATAGCCACAACCTCTTCTACCTTATATCTGTTGGTTGTTAGAATGGATATATGACTGTCAATGCGTAACCTACCTCGATGTAATGTGATGTAGTGTGCGGAGATGGTTTAAGCCACTCCTATGCAATAGAACTCAACGAGTCCAAGTTACTAAGCAATCTCAACCCCTTGTCCTCATGCAATCGGGGTCTCGCAAGGCCCACCTTATCTACTGATATGGACCATGTTATGAACTAGGCCTTTCTCACCTTTTACTACTAATTGCACATATGTTTGTAATAGGTTTATTTAGGCACCCCTTATAACCACTGCGCCTTTTACCTTATATCTGTGTGTTTTTAGAATCTGATATTGGACTGTTAATGTGTAACCTACCTCGATGTTAAGCGCTCTGATACCCACGGGTCTTGTTCGCGCTATACAAAACTCTATAATAAATAAATAAATAAAAATAATAAAAATCTCGTTCCTCGCCGGGAGAACTCAAAGAGTCCGACTTCCCCCATTCAACTCAGAGGCCACTGAAGTCATCTGTGGAGCACCTCAAGGATCATCACTCAGTCCCACCCTCTTCAAAATTTACATGAGCCCACTTGCATCCATCGTGCGCCAACACAACCTCAACATCATCTCTTACGCCGATGACACCCAATTAATCCTTTCCCTCACCAAAGACCCCAACACCGCCAAAACCAATCTTCACGAAGGCATGAAAGAAGTAGCCGAATGGATGAAACATAGCCGCCTAAAACTCAACTCAGACAAAACGGAGGTGCTCATCCTAGGATCTTCCCCCTCTGCCTGGGACGACTCTTGGTGGCCTTCCGCTCTGGGCACAGCACCCACACCCACAGACCACGCACGTAACCTTGGCTTCATCCTAGACTCCTCTCTCTCGATGTCCAGACAAGTCAACGCAGTCTCATCCTCCTGCTTCAATGTACTTCGCATTCTCAAAAAGATCTTACGCTGGATCCCCCTCGAAACAAGAAAGACTGTCACCCACGCACTGGTCACGAGTCGACTGGACTATGGTAACACACTATACGCCGGAATCACAGCAAAATTACAGAAAAAACTCCAACGCATCCAAAACGCATCAGCGAGACTCATATTGGACATCCCTCACCAAGACCACATCACCGGACACCTAAAAGACCTCCACTGGCTTCCCGTCAACAAAAGAATTACGTTCCGTCTTCTCACCCACGCACACAAGGCCCTCTACAATCTAGGACCCGAATGCCTCCACACTCGACTGTCCTTCTACAAACCCACCCGCCAACTAAGATCGTCCAATCAAGCCCTCGCCGCAGTCCCGCGCATCCGAAAATCCACCATGGGTGGCAGATCCTTCTCCTTCCTGGCTGCCAAGACCTGGAACTCACTCCCCACCCACCTCCGCCTTACTCAAAACCACATCTCCTTCAGAAAAGAACTTAAAACCTGGCTATTCGACAAATAATGAACCCCTTCCCCAAGCGCCTTGAGACCCTCTGGGTGAGTAGTGCGCTATATAAATGCCCGAACTTGAACTTGAACTAGGTAGGTTTTTTTTTTATTCTTAACACTCCCCTCCAACTCCCCAGTCCTGCGCCCTCCATGCCCACACCACCTGTCCTACCACCTCTTCATTGTGTGGGCACCACTAAGGAGTGGCCGGGATCTGAGGGGCACTATGTGACCATTTTCTTTATTTTAATAAAAACAGGGGCATATTACCAACAACTAGTGATAATTATCGCTATGTTGGTTTAGCGGCGATATTTTTATCGCTGAGCTGCGGCTATTTTTATCACTTAGGAGCCTTGATATTATCAAGGTTTATCTCCTAAGCGACAAAAAGTCAGCCGAAATGCATGAATATTGCTGAAAAGTCAGCGATATTCATGCATTACCGAGCAAATGCTCTTAGCCATGTTATCCACCTACCATTGGATAACATGGCTAAGAACTGCTCAGGGGCAGGTGTTAGCTTTTGGAGATATTCGCGCTTAGCGCGAATATCTCCAAAAGTTGGTAATAGGAGATAGCGATGTTAGCGACTGTTTCCAGTCGCTAACATCTTGGCACGCCCACTTTGCATGTCATTAGCGATAAATATCACTGACATGCAAAGCGGGGCCCAAGATGGTCGCTGTCTCCTACAAACTGTCACTAACTGGTGTTAGCGACAGCTAGGTGATAGGGAGATAATTTTATCTCCGCTTTCGTGGCTTTTAAAGCCAAAAAAGCGGAGATAAACCCCCTTGATAATATGCCCCACAGTTCTCCTACTTCTTGTGGAAAGGCACCCGTCCCAGGCTGGCTGGTTCTGAAAGGTGAAATAGTTTGGCTGAAGCATAAGGTGGGGGGTCTCCTGTAAGGTGAGCCTGAGGGGGGGTGGAGAGCTCAACAACCCTTGCTGCCAGGGTGCCAGATACCTGAAAGAAATGTCAGTGGTTGCAACAGACAATCTCAAATGTAAAGCCTGCTTGGAAGCTGGCATTGGCTTTATGTGAAGGAATTAATTGAAACTTTGTGATGGCACAGATGTATTGTTATTGAGTGATACCTCAAGGGAGCTACCATTCGAGAAGTGAAGTATGTTCTTTTAAAAGGTAGTTATAAATCACCGCACGCAACACTGCAGGCTGGGTATTTCTAAAGTCTTTATTTTGAATGTACTTTTTTTCACTTTTACCTTTTTACTCGTTTTGTAGCAGCCTATCCTCTAATGTGTAAGTTTAAAATAATAACTGACATATTCAGAGTGCTTTTTGTCACTGACCGATCTCGTCACACTATAAATACACAAGTCACTATAAGTGCTTTACGTCATGGAGATTTCATTATGATTGATTGTTCATTATTTTATCTGCAGGTACCTAAAGGTGATAGACTGAAAAAAGTTACAGAATGTTTTTCATGCACCAAGCACGCACAAGGTTTTGACGCATCGGCGTTGGAAAAGTGACTGAGTGAAATCTTGTAGATTTTACTCAGCACTTTTCTGAGGCGTTTCTGCACCGGAATGTTCCCCCCCCCCCTGCGCCACAACACCCACATGAAACCCGACGCAGGTTTCATGTGGCGCAGGGCTTTACAACGTGACGCATCTCCCTAGATGCATGACATTGTAAATACCCCGCAGCATGGCGCTGGCTTTAAGCCACCGCTGCGTCACAGAAGTGACGCAACGGCGGTGCAAAAGTGGCGTACGGGGTTTGTAACTCTGCCCCCATGGTTCTGCATTTCTACATTCCCATTTAAAGCACTGCCCCGGGGTAATGTCAGACGCGCCGCGGCGTAGATGAGTGTCAGATGAGCGTGTTTAATGTAGTGCTGAGCGAGCTCTCTTCGGTCGACCACTCTCACAGTTATGTCGCTTCAGTGGGAAGGTAGAAAACTGCCTTTAAACGTCATTGTAGTTGTTGTTGTGTAAGCTTTATTTTGACAGCTCGCATCGTAAAAGCTAAAACACCATTCTCAATAAAAAACAAAATATCAAAAATACAATCGATACAGTGGCATATTTCAGACAGGTATTCACAGTCAGTATGCTGAAGTGCAGTGTGTTGTTCAGCAAATAAACCCATAAATATCGTAATTATACAACATGATAGAATAAAAACATACATAAAATACATTCTAAGCTGGGAGGCAGGTGCACTGACATGCTATCTATTATGGCGCATCCTCAGAAAGGCCATGTTTGGAATCACCCCTCAAGGGAGCATTATGGGGAGACTAAAAACTATCAATTGCACCTGCAAAGATATATAATAAAACATAATTTGCCATCCTAAGAGCCCTCCATCAGCCTTATGCAACCCTCTAACTACTATCCACTACTACTTTCCTGTCCAGGTCTTTTGTCTTATAGATCACGCGTGGCTTAAAAACTTTGCCACACTGCCGGCACAGAGTGGGCACAGAGTGGGCACAGGGTGGGCACAGAGTGGTCATGGGTCTGATCTAAGGATGGGCAGGGCAGCGCAATGGTCCCGTGTGCCCAGGTTTTGGCAAACCAGTTCAAGCCACTTTGCGCTTGGTGTGGAGTATGCCTGGCAAGCAAACATACCACGGCCAACACTTTCTACTGGGGCCTTGCAGCCGGGACAGTTCTTGGATGTTGCGTAGCTGTAATGTCACGAACGGGGAGTGTCCCAAGCCGAAGTGGATATACAGCGTCCTGTCCCAAGGGACCGTGATTATACCTAAAAAGGGCTCTAGGGGGCCGATTCACAGAACTAATCCGAGATAAAATCCCAACTTTATGACTTTTGTTATTCACAGAAGGCATTTAGTAGTAGTAAAGTTGGGACACAGGATTGACCCCATAGGAGTCAATCCTGTTTTTGAAGATAACATTCTACAGTTAAACTCCCCACATTTAGTTTATTTAGGGGCATATTATCAAGGGGCCGCGATACAATTATTGCCGCTTTAGCGTCCGTTTTTGGGCGAAAAGCAGCGATCATTTTATCGCATTATCATCAAGGACACGCTAGCGCATGATTTCATGCCTCAGCCCCCGTTTTCTAAACGCCCAGCATCGCAACACTCATGATACGAACGGAGGCGTGCCTGACAAAACTACACGGGAGAATATCGCTAACCGGGCATCGCGATATTTACAACAATGCCCCGGCTGCCACAGAGATACACAAAATCGCGCTAACTGCCCATTAACGCTGGATTTTAACATCTGATAAAATCCAGACTTGGGTATACTTTGCATGGGAGGAGGATTCTTGGGTTACGACCACAGGGTCGTATCAGCAAGGTTTTTGACGTTTTTAGGTGAGCATCGCTGGATTTCCAGCGATGTTCACCCTTTTGCCCGCCATCGCTGGAATTCCTATCGCTAATGCGCTGAGCGTTGTTAGTACAGCGCTAGGTTGGCGATAAGCTCTAGCAATAAGCAGCGATAAAAAATCCATGTTAAGCGCAGTCAGCGATAATTTTCGCTGCCTCTTGTTAATATGCCCCTAAATTCTTGCCGGTCCAACCATTCCCAATAGAGGCGCTTGAGCTCTTCTTTCCTCGGCGTGTCCTGCTCGTCCCAATGTGCTTGAAGCCCTAAAACTAACATAATTTTCCTTACACTAGAAATCTAACCCACTCTTCTGCTTGCGTCAGGCCTGATGACCTCAGATAGGGCTTCTGCAGAAGGTGAAAGCTCAGGGGTTCGTCTGATGGGGGCCCAGAAGAGCAACGGGCGAAGCATTGCTACATCGCTAATGGATCGTCTGCCCATATCAAGCAAAGGGGGGGTAAGGAGAACATATTTGGACAGCATCACTAAATGCCTAAGGGATTTCTGCTCAGATCTGCAGAGGTCTTGGGTCTTCTCAAAACCCCACAACTCTGCTCCGTACAGTGCTGTACTAACTGCCTGTGCATCGTAGACCTGCAGGGCTGGAGCTACTGGTCTACTGTGCGATAAACGATGTTCCTTCCCAAGTGATCTGTCTTCCTTTTTGTGGTTCATCAACATCTTAGCGAGGTGGTGTTACCAAGACATATTGTTTGAGAGTCGGAAACCAGGATAATCAAAGGTACCGACTCTATCTAGGGAGTTCCACCAAGTGAGGGGCTGTCTCTGTACAACTTGTGGGGGTTAAAGGCCATACATTTTGTTTTGGCGGTATTCATTACCAACCCCCTGCTATCGTAGAAAAGCTGGAACCTGTTCAACAGCCGCTGCAACCCCATTGGGGTCTCAGACACCAACGGGGTATCACCTGCGAACAAGAGGGTCGGTATCTTTACACCCCCCAGGGTTAGGGCATCTGCTGGATCTTCTCGCAGGAAACTGAGCACACCATTCATATAAAGAGAGAATAGAGTGAGAGCCAGAACTCAACCGTGGTGGATTCCCTTACTGACCATGATGTGATCTGTCAGCTGTCCCTGCGATCCCCAACTTATCTGAGCATAGGTCTCCTAGTGCAGCCTAACTACAAGGTTAAGAATAAGCGGGGGATGCCCACATTGTTATGTGCCAACCGTAATTTACTTCTGGGGATTAAATCAAAGGCAGTTTTTAGATTGATAAATGCTAAATATAAGCTGCCCTTGCCGATCACCCCCTCTTTCCAATAAATGAGATGAAGCCTGAATGCCTGATCGATAGTGCCTGTCCTATCCCTAAAACCAGCCTGGAAACTGCAATAAAATTGCATTTTCATCTGCCCACAGCTGGATCCTCTGCAGCAATACTCTACTGCAGACCTTCTGCATGGCATCGATCAGGCTTATAGGCATATAATTTGATGGGTCATCTTTGACTCCCTTTGTGTAAACTGGGACCACCTCTGCTCCTTTCCAAGACCCGGGGACTGGAGCAGCTTTAGCCACTGCGTTTGTCAGGAGAGGGAATATAGATGGACCAATTGGGGATATCAGAAAGAAATAGATCAACTGGTATTTCTGCCTATTGCGGCCTCTATTTCACCAAAGGAAAAATGCTCGTCGTCCATGGGTGGCCTGACAGACCGCTCTAACTCCATCATAGGCGAGTCCTCTGAGGCTAGAGTAACTAAGTAGAGCTTCCGGAAGTGGTCATATCAATCCTGACCAGAAATATTATTAGGAGGCGTGGGCGCTCCTGACTTGTGACCCCAGGTGACTAAAGACCAGAATGAAGGGGCGTCTTTTGCAATGCTTGCATCTTTGAGCTGCTGCCAACAAGATTTGTCCCATGCTGATTTTGCTGAGCTCAGGGTGGCATTGTAGCACTTTCTGGGAATACTAATTAAGGAGGAATTCTTATCCTTAATTGCTGTAGCCAAGAGTGCTCACCGCATCTACAATCCTTGGCGTACCATGAATGGGCTCCACTTTGCGACCTAGGTGGCTTGCGGTCAAATCTAGGAGCTAAAAAATGCACTTTAATTCGATCAAAGATGCGGGAGTGCAGCATGATTGCATCAGCCTAACTACTACTGCTGGCAGTCGCAGCCTGGAGCTCTGACGTGCCCTCTCCCAAGTCTTTCTGTACGCCTCGAATCTTGGGGCCTCATTTATGAGGTTTTGCGATAGGGCAGCGCAGCGGGAGGGCCTGCTGCGCTTCCCTACGGCAAAAGAAAAGGGCAGGAATGCACGGTATCTATAATATACGGTGCATTCCTGTCCTTTCCCCCTGCCCCAGCACACAATGGGCTGCCGTGTGCCAGCGCAGGCACCTTTGCACAATGGTGCAAGGGGGCCTGCGTTGCTGGGATGATTATTTTTTAACAGGACGGGAAACCTTTTGTAAAAAATAATCACAAGAGTCTTTTCCTCTTTCTATGTGTGTTGAAGGATGCAGTACACATAGAAAAAGGAAAAAACAAGGAGAAATAAAGATATTTCTCCCCATGTCGCCTCCCTTACGCCTCACCTGGTGAAGGGTAATCTTTTGGCACCGCCTCAGATTCACGATTTCTTGTAAATCTGGGGCATTGTCAAAAGGCCATGGGTGTTGCTGGGAACGCCCCCAGCAACACCCATTACACGCCCCTTTAATGCAGAACACTGCGTTAAAGGGACTGATATTTATCAGGCAGTATTGAGCCAAAAAAAGTGGCTTAGTGCTGCCTGGTAAACATCACGCAGGCTTCTGCACCACGGAACGTCACAAAAAGAGACGTTCCGATGGCGCAAGCGGCCTCATAAATAAGGGCCCATGTTTTCTTACAGATCCACCTTCCGCCATTCTAATGATCTGTTGTTATTCGAGGAGAGATTTTCCCTGGTAAGTGTCAGAGGTTGGTTACTCATGGGATAACATGGAGCTGCCCACAGAGGCTTCATACTTAAACAGAGCGGATCGTGGTTGGTCTCTGTGGCTGTGCCCACTCTCATATCAACTAGGTCTCTCAAAGCCTCACGCCGAGAAGAATGTAATCAATATGAGACGGGCAACTTGCTCTGTTGTATGTAGTGGTGCCTTGTTTATCCGAGGGTGTTCTGCCATTTACTGCCCTTGGGCCAAACTCGAAACTAAGGGCATTAAGGTGGAGTGCAGTTTGTGTCCATCTTTTGACTGGAGATAGATGTAAGGCAGAGACAGACCATTTGGTCTCATCATCCTCGGTGCCTAACAGGTATTCATTGTCAAGTGGTTCAAAGGTACAATTAAAATCACCCGCTACTGTCACTCTGGAGTAAGCTGAGCATCTGGCTAAGTTTCTTCCAACAGGGTGATGGTGGGTGATGGGCCTCCCCCGCTAGTCCCTCTCACACAGACATTGGACAAGTCAATATGGGTTCCACCCCTAGATCCACTAATGCCTAGCCCCAGAATATCCGAGCTTGAGCTTGAGCTGGGGTGGATGGTAATCCGACTTCCCAGGGCGATGCTTCGCCAAATATTCAGGCCCCCTGCCGGACGCCCTCTCCCTATTGTTGCTGGTGAGCAAAAGCAAACAAAACCTGATTTAAATAGGGGAACTAAGCTCCAAGTCTCTTGAAAAATGCAGATGTCATGGCTCCTAATTAGGTCATTCCAATGGGTAAGTGACATTTTGTTGTTTAACCCAGCCACATTCCATGACAGCACCCCGAGCTGTAGGCGTGGATCTAGGCTAAGTGACGATACAACATTTGAGCTCAACGGCTAATGGCGAGCCACAACCTGGGCTGGAGCCTGTGCTGTGTGCAACTTAATTTCTACATCGCAGCAGCTCCTGAGCTCATCCGGCCCCAGTCGCGCATCGACCAAGGCAGGTTTACTTTCACAAATGGAATCGGGAAAGTCTGCAGGCAAGAAAGCAAGTGTGCATTGCTGTAGTTTTCCTGCAGACCTTACCTTAGAGTGAGACACAAAAGAGACTTTTGCTGTCCACTATCAGATTTCTTGCATGTTAGTCTCTGCTGATTCCTAAGTCTTACATGACAGATCGGAGACCAGTTGACAGCTCTCATCCTCTGTTGCATATGATAGAAAAGTTTATTTTACCAAGGATCTAAACATTTATGCACAAATACATCAGACGTCTTTGCAAATGGAGGCCCCGATTCAGAAAAGTGTCACGCAACACAGATATGGCTCTCTCCTCAACTCTCCCTAGTGCTGGCACTGATTTCAGCTGCCGTGTGCCGTGCACATACCTTGGCACCATAGTGAATGAAATGAAATAAAAGACAATTTGTAAAGCGCGGTGGCTAACCTGAGGCGTCCCAGCGCTGCAAGAGGTCATGCTTGAGATAGAGCCGCTGAAAGCTACTCTGGTTTGTTATAGAGCAGGGTTTTTAGGAGTTTCTGGAAGGCGAGTAGTCTGGGCTCTGATCTGAGTGTGAAAGGAAGGGCATTCCAGAGCCTAGCGAGATTGTGAGAGAATGAGCGGCCTCCGCATCTGGCTCTCTTGAATCTGGGTATTATGGCGAGGTATGAGGATCCTGATCTGAGTTGTCTGTTGGGATGGTAAGCAGTTATCAGGGGGCGATTAATGATGAGTCCTGTTCCCCAGTAAGAACGATGTGCAATGCACGTAGCCTTGAATTCTATCCTTGCCCTTACTGGGAGCCAGTGAAGATCTTTTAGTCTGGATTTAACTGAGACTCGCCGAGGGATTTGGAGAAGGGTTCTGGCGGCACAGTTCTGGATTATCTGTAGCTTATTTAGGGTGGACTGGGGAGCCCGAGGTATACGGCATTCCCACAGTCCAAACGGGACAGAGTTAGACCTTGTACCATAATCAGTCTGGCATGAAAGGGTAGGAGCGGGAGGATTTTGCGCAAGAGTCTTAGAAGGCCAAAGCAGGTGGCAGATAGTTTGGCCGCCTGGTGGTTAAAGTAGAGTGACTTGTCTAACCATATGCCAAGGTTTTTGATCGAATCTTTGGATGGAGGTGGAGGACCCAGACAGTGGGGCCAGTGTGGATCAATAGTCTTATCAATGGTGTTACCAAGGAGCATGAGCTCTGTTTTGTCCCTGTTTAATTTGAGGCAGGAGGAGGTCATCCATTCGGTGACTGCTTCCAGACATTTTTTCAGGCCATGGTGTGAGTGAAGGGGGGGATTTAGAGCCACCACTAGCTGGGTATCGTCTACGTAGGGGACAATTTTTACTCTCAAGGGGCAGACAATCTCAGCCAGTGGGATCACGTAAACATTAAAAAGGGTGGGGATTAGAGAGGAGCCCTGTGGTACCCCACAGTTCAAAGGTTTGCTGGGGGAGGTGCATTCCCTCGCAAATACCTGGAAGGAACGGTCAGAGAGAAAAGACCTGAGCCAGGTTATTGCCATTCCTGAGATTCCTATCCCGCTGAGTCGGTGCAGTAAGATATTATGGTTTACAGTGTCGAAGGCGGCACTTAGGTCAAGGAGAATGATGGCTGTCGAGCCTCCATTGTCCAGGATCCTTCTGGCTTCCTCCGTCACTGCAACCAGGGCGGTTTCTGTCCCATGGAGGGGGTGGAATCCCGTCTGGGACGGGTCCAGACTTGTGTTTGTCTCCAGAAAGTTTGTCAGTGCGGCGTTGACATGTTTTTCTAGGAGTTTGCTAAGCTAGGGCAGTAGAGTGATGGGTCGGTAGTTAGAGGGGTTATTCTGATCTAAGTTTGATTTTTTTTAAAAGGGCTTTGACCATGGCTTGCTTCCAGGGGGGTGGGACAGTACCAATGTAGAGGGAGGTGTTGAGTAGATCCAGAATGGTGGGTGAGATGTGATGGATGACTGGGAGAAGGATGCGCGGGGGCGCTGGGTCTTTTGGTCAGCCAGACTTAACCTGATGCTTGCTTAACTCCAAGTTGGTGGGATCTAGAGGAGGAAAGTGCTCAAGTGTGACTGGGGGAGGGGGGGCGGGGTCTGGGGAATTACTGGTCAAAGGGAAATGGTGGGAGAAAGAGGTGTTGATTGTTTCGATTATTGCGGAGATAAAACTATACTAGGTTGTCGCAGTGGGCATCGACATCCACTTATTCTTTTGGCGCCTCAGATAGTTGAAGGAGGGATTTCGCAATGAGGTATATTTCCTTGGGTTTAGAGGCTTGTTGGACCTGGCCCTTTTGGCAGGTTCACCCCGAAAATGTTTGCTTTTTCCTAGCCTGTTTCTGGGACCTAGTGTTGGTGATTTTAGGCCTCTACGCACTTTTTCACTGTGGTACAGTGTAAAGTGCGTGAGCTCTCTGTGTATGTATGGTGAGTGACCTGCCCTCCCATAGGAATGAATGGGGAATATGTATGTCCATGGTAGGTTCTGATGTGTGGGGAGTGCAGGGTCGAGTTTGATATGTGCGAACTCGTGAGATTGAATGCTGCGTAATGGTGTATGCGGCATGACTGTGTCTAGTCTAGAAGTGCCACTTTGAGAAATTGGCATATTTGTGTAATTTGTGTCTGGCGTGTGATTGGCTGGTGAGCCTGGCCCAGAATGCCTGGGCCTGCTTGTGGATTGACTGTCTGGTTTGAGGGTGACAGGGGCTGCAGAGCCCCCAGGAGGTTGTCTGAGTCAGCCCGTGGATGAAAGGCAGCATCTGCTGCCAGGGAAGTGGGTGGAGATAGCACCTGAGAGTGAATGAGGCTGTGCCTGCCTGCCACAATGCTGGCTCCACCTCCCCGCTGGGCGACTGTAACCTCTGTCCCTGATACTGAAAGGACTTCCCTATAACCAGTTCTAGTTGGTTCTCACACTGCCTGCACAAAGACTTCAAAGACTTTTCTGTGTATAAGAAGGGGCTGTGTCCCCTTCCAAAATGTTCTTGTTTTTGGACTTGAATCTTGCCAGAGGCGTGCTGCTGCTTGGGCTCAGGGGAATCCCTGGGCCCTGCCCAGCCCCAGGAAACCTGATGGACTTTTCCTGGACCCCAGATGGACTTGTCCTGGACCCCTGAAGGACTGTGCTGGACTGGTGACCTTTGGTTGCCTATAGCGCTGGGAGCGCTTTATTTTCCCCTTCTAGTGCTTGGGAGCGCTTTGTTTGACTTCTAGCGCTTGAGGGCGCTTCTTCTGGACCTTCAGTGCTGGGGAGCGCTGGGAATTGCTTTTAGCGCTGGGAAGCGCTTTAATTGACTTATCCCCAGGATTGTGGAGCCTATCGAGTGCCCACCTCGATTTATTGTTTATTTTGTTTAAAAAGCCGGTGCCCACCCGGCATGTGCTGCCAATTCACCGCTGCTGCCCTGGGCTTGAAACCGCCGAGAAACCGAAGGAGCTGAGCCCTGATTGGCTCAGAGCGACGAGCCCCCTCAGTAAATGCCGCGCTGTGATTGGTGGGCCGCGGGAGGCTCGCCCTGGAAGGCTGCGCTGTCATTGGTGCAGCGCTGGAGGCTGCCCTGACGAGCCGCGCTGGGATTGGCCAGCGCCCAGAAAAGAGGAGGAAGGTGGCGCCAGCTTCCGCGGGGGCTCCCATGTCGCGAGGAGAGCCCCGCGGTGATGTCCCAAAAGCCACGGGTCCCAGGAGGGGGCCTGGGTGAGTTGTGTTTTCCTTCCTGGCACCTCTGAATGTTTTATGCATCATGTGTTTTCTTTCCTTACACCTCTGAATGTTTTATGCATCATGTGTTTACCTTTTTCCCTGCACCGCTGAATGTGTTTTTGATGCATCATGTGTAATGTGTTCTTGCTTCTACCCCTAAATGTATTTTATTCTTAGGTGGTTGTGTTTTGCCCAGTATAGTTATACTAGAGAGGTTATGTGTCCATGCGTGATCTAGGCCTATGGTTATTAGTATTGTGTAGTGGGTACCTACCTTTACCAGTAGTTACTGGTTGTGATTTATAACTATTATTTTGTGCTACAGTGATTTTATATCCTTTATTCTAATTTCTTGACAGTATTTCTATTTCTACTAAGTGCTGATTATGACAGTGGCCCATGTGGCCCTGTCCTGTACATAATCCCTTATGAATGTCACCCGTGCCAGTTGGCACAATGTACATGTGTGATTTTTATCTGATGTGGTTTGACAATACAAAAGTTATTTTAATATAACCTTGTGTGGAGTTCCTTTTGTGGTGTGCCTAGGATGTTGTTGCTGTTGTGTGCTGGCGCAAATGCTTTACACATTGCCTCCGAGTTTAGCCTTACTGCTCGTGCCAAGCTACCAAGGGGGTGAGCAGGGGTTATCGTGGCGTGTGACTCTCTTGCCCTGACTAGAATGGTGGTTTCTGCCTGGCTTTGGCGTCAGCCTTAGCCTACCAGAAAAAGCCAGTTCTAACAAGGCTGATTTGGCAATATTTTCCTCAAATTAGGTTGCCTGTGATAGTTTAATGCAGGCTTTGTAGGTTTTAATTGCAGTTCTACATGCCAGTTTTTTGTGGGTGAGTAGTCCAGGCGCCATTTCCTCTCCAATTTTTTGCAGTTACGTTTCGATTCCCGTAGATTGGTAGTATACCACGGGGCAGTTGTATTGCTGCGTTTGGGTTAGGTAGTTTTGAGGGGGAGCACCAGATCGAGTGAGTTGGTGATCCAATTATTATAGTTCACATTCCCCTCGGTGGGGTTGGAGGTGTTGGGTGGTTTGGTGGATTTGAGCTTCTCCAGCCATTCTGGTTGGGGGAGTTTTGACCAGTTCCGGGATTTTCAAACTGCTATGGGCTTGGGTGGGCGAGGGTTTGGGGTGGTCCACATGAGAGGAATAAGAAAGTGGTCTGTCCAGGGGAGAGGGGAGAGATTTCCAATTTGTAGGTCCGAGAAGTTACTGAAAATAGGGTCAAGGAGATGGCCCTTGTGATGGGTGGGTAAGAGCACTCGTTGTGAGAGTTCGAGGGCGGATAGACTGGAAGTTATTTCTCTGGCATTGGGGTCGTTGAGATCATCAAAATGGGCATTAAGATCTCCTAAGAGAGTGAAATTTGAAGGGCTATAGGCAGGATTTGCTATAATGGGTGAAAGGGCGAGAGGGAATTGTCCCTGTGGGCCGGGAGGGTGGTATATAAGTATTACCGAAAAAGTGCTTGTGGGAGGGAATTTAATAGTATAAGGTAGACCTTCACAGTCTGGGATAGGGGTAAGAGAGCTGCATATTACATAGCAGTTTTTGTAGATTACTGCCAGTCCAGCCCCCCTTCCTGGTTTGCGGTCGTTGCGCAGTATTTGGTATCCTTGGGGGAGAACTTGGACGAGGTCAGGTTCCGACTGATCGTGCAGCCATGTCTCTGTGAGGAATAGATCGTCAGGTTTTAGCTCCTCTATTAACATTGAGATTTCTAGGGCGTGCCTAGGGAGGGACCTGCAATTTAGGAGGTACATAGTGTGTTGACACGTTTTGATTGGGGGTGCAGGTAGAAGTTGAAACCCACACTGAGGGCAGGTATTGTGTTGCTCTGCTGGGTCCCAGGAAAAGTGGCACGAGGGGGGTACTTTCCCCTTTAGCTTGAGTAGGAGGTTTGGACTATAACTCCTGATGCGGATGGGCGACCGGACAGGGGAATGGCCCCTGGCCCCGGTCGGCCGCGGACGGGCGCAAACGGGCTTGCCTTTGGCATGCGGTGCGCGCGTCCGCTGCGCGTGATGAGAGGCATCCGATTAAATGGGGTGTTGCCGGTGAGGTCCGCCCTCTCCTCCCCTCTAGCCCGGAAGTGCTTGATGCTCCGCTCCTCCCCCCACAGCAATCGGGAGAAATCTTGTGGTGGACCGGGGAGGTGCGGGGAAGCCGGGTGTTCAAGGGTGCAGGCAGGAGTGCGGGTGAGTTGCTAGTAAGCAGATTGCCTTTTTGTTTTTAAAATGGCGCAAGATACAATTTTTAAAATACAGTTCAACAACAATTTTTAAAAAAGGTGGCTGAGATGCCGTCGAGAGCAGTCGCAGCTCTGCCTAAGCGTGCCTCTCTGCTAGGGTGTGTGCCTGAGTCTAACTCAGATTTGTACAAGCAAGGTATTGTTTCTGTATAAAATACTAATGGGCATATTTACAAGCCCTGTGCACCACCAGAATGTCACTTTTTCTCACGCAAAGGGCTTAGCGATATCTACAAGGCCACGTAGAGCCGCCCTGAGTGGCTTTTCATGGCCTTGTTGATATGGAGTGAGGCACGGCAGCACACGTTGCTGTGTTGCCTTACTTTGCCTGAAATAGGCGTTCCATAGGTGTTGCTGTGGGTGTTCCAACTCAACACCCATGGAATGTGATAGAGCCCCAGAATACAACATCAGGTAAATCTGTGGCAGGGTCAAAACCTTGATCATCCCTAGAGCAGGTAAACATTTCTCCTCGTTTTTTTCTCTTTCCATGTGTGTTTCAATCTGCAGCGCACTGACAAAGAGGACACGCCTCTTGAGCTCATTTTTGTGCAGGAAGGGGCACCTTCCGCACTAAACCAATCTTGCCAACAACACAGACCACGATGCAAGGGTGCCTGAGATAACTCAAGGCTGCAAAATGTGAGCCGGCTGAAAGGACAGGAATGTAATGCATCTTGTAAATATGGTGCATTCCTGTCCTTTTGAATTGGCGTAGGACAGATCAGCAAGAAGCCTTGCGGCGCTGCCCTATGCCAATTTCTTGTGACTATGCCCCTATGGCTAAACAAGTGAATAACCTTTTCCCACTTTATCACACATGCAAAGTCAGAAAAGCATGGAGAAATGAAAAAATGTCTCCTTTTAGTGCCTACTTTTCAACAGCATTTATTTTTGGCGCTAAGTTCTGTCTACTTATGTTAGTAGATCGGGAATTTATTTACAATGAAATGGCACAGCGCCACGCTGCAAGCAAATCACAGTCACGTGCTGCATGATTAACAAGAATCCCTGTCCTCACCCCTGCGCCAGTGCTACCAAAGCTGCTTAGTGCCAACACAGGCCCCTTGCGCCATGGTGGAAGGGCGTCTGTGCTGCAGGGAATGATTGTTTATGTGCAGGAAGGATCCCATGAACAATCATTAATGGTAATTTTCTCCTTCTATGTGCGCTGCAGAGAGCAACAAACATAGAAGGAGCAAAACATTAGGAGAAATAAAAGTCTGTCTCCTCATTGCACGTCAGTTCTCCTCTTTGCCCCACTCTAGCGCCTGCTTTGAATGGCATTAGTGTTTGGCACTGCCTCAGACTTGCCCATCCGTGTAAATCTAGGGCAGTGTCAAAGAGCGATGGGTGTTGGGTGGGTACGCCCACAGCAACACCCACTGCCCGGTCCTTTGACGTAGAAAACTGCCTGAAAGGGTACAATATTTACAAAGCGGCTTTAAATATGGAGTGGGGCATTGAGCCACCGGAGCATCAGAAAAAGTGGCGCTCCTGTGCTGCCCTTGTAATTAGGCCCCAGTGTTTTGTGTCAAACAGCATGGGTGGGAGTGCCCACGTACCACCCATGTGACACCCCTTGACACAAAGTAATGCCAGGCAGCGTTTCGCGCTGCTCTGCATTACTTTTCCATACAAACCATCGCAAGCACCAATTTGCATTGGTTTGTTCTAAGCATGGGCGGATTTTGCGGATCCACGATTCCCGGATTTGCGTATTCACGGATCGTAGATCCACAAAATCCGCGGATTTTGCGGATCGGCGGATTTGGGGCGGGGCTTCCATGCCAGGACCATCGTGCCAGAATTAACCCTGCCCTTTATATTTATCCAAGAAGACGCCACCGTTTTGTGCTATACCTCTACTCAGCTGGAGTACTTTCTACTGGATAATCAGTAAGTGCTACCTCGTTGGGTAAATGTATAGTGCTTTTACTACACTACAGCTACCTAAAGTGCCAGAGAGTTGTCTACAGCGACCAGGTGCGTGTTACTATGCAATCGCGCCGAAGGGCGCAGGGGTCCCTTGAGTGAGCTATCATAGTGGGTAAATGGCGGGAAGACGGTGCACACCACGAGTGTGTGGGCGGAGCCAAACGGACGGGGCTTCCATGCGAGTGCACATGACTCTTGTGTGTATAAAAGGTCAGAGACCGATCAGAGCAGCAGATGAAGATACAGAAGCTCCTGGTCACAGGAACAGCCAGGGGATTGCGCTCGTGAAAGTCAAGGATGCAAAGGCCTCTGTCCAGCATCACAGCTGATTTTCGATGGTATATTTGGGAAGAAGGCACATATGCCCAGCCTTGACACTGCTCACGATTGTTTTTTGGGCCGATGAATGAGTCACTGAATTTAAGCTTCAACTAGGGCACATGCTTAATTGATATCTGTAAGTGCTTCCGGTTGAGGTTTAATTTTTGTGCCAGGACCGTCGTGCCAGAATGAACCCTGCCCTTTATATTTATTCAAGAAGACGCAACCGTTTTGTGCCTGTTGTAACTATTTTACGATGGCGCCGGCAAGCTGCCAGCGCCATCCTAAAATAGTTACTAAGTTAGCTTCAACAGGAAGCTGTAATAGATAAAATAAAGCAGGCGCTCGAGCACCTGCTTGATTTTATCTATTAGAGCTTCCTGTTGAAGCTAATTTAGTAACTATTTTAGGATGGCCCTGGCAGCTTGCCGGCGCCATCGTAAATTAGTTACAACAGGCCAGCAAGGCTTGAACTTTTGCCCCCGGAATCCGCCGCTCGCGGATTTGCGAATTCGCGGTAAATTCGCGAGCGTAACGGATTTTGCGCTCATACTTAGTTTGTTCTTCCGCAAACAGGTTTAGCGTTGGGTTTGTGTTATAAACAGACATGGCTATGGAGGAAAGACTGGCAGCACGCCAGCAAGGAAGCCTACCAGAACTCAGTTAGATTTTACAAAGCCTCCATTAAGCGCTCTAAAGCCTCCCACTACGACACTCGGATAAGAGAATCTACCAACTTAGCTAGGGAATCCTTCCTAATCGTAAAAGAGCTACTGAAAGTACCAACCACTCCTTCCTCCAACGCCCCCCCTGTTGACCGAAGCAACGAATTAGCCACCTATTTTAATGACAAAATTGCCCGAATCTTAACATCCCTCCCCCCCCCCTGTCCCTCTAGTCACACGGACAATGAATCACCCTCCAGCCAAGCAGGAAGCAGCATGCGCCCCCAACTAGCTACATTTAGGGCAGTAACCTGCAACGAGGTAGATGCAACCTTGGCCAAAATGAAAAGCGGATCACCTCTGGATCCAGCACCAATTAGATTCCTCAAAACCGTAGCCCCTGTCATAGTTCCCACGATCACAGAGCTTATTAACAGCTCGCTTGCACAAGGTTCTGTCCCAGATAGCTGGAAGAGCGCAGTCGTGAAAGCACTCCTTAAAAAACCCCAGCTAGACCCAGCAGACATGGCAAACTACCGGCCAATCTCACTCCTCCCTGGCATCAGCAAGGTAGCCGAGAAATTGGTCAACGGACAATTGTCTCAGTTTCTCGAGGCAAATAACATCTTACGGCAATCCCAAACTGGGTTTCGCCCGGGTCATGGCACTGATACCGCCCTTCTGGCCGTTATCGAGGAGGCAAGGCGCATTTTGGATTCAGGAGGGTCAGTGGCAGTGATCCTCCTGGATCTTAGTGCAGCCTTCGACACAGTCAACCATCGTGTCCTCCTCCAACGGCTGGCGGCAGCAGGGCTCACCGGGATAGCGCTCAGGTGGATAGAGTCCTTCCTTGCCGGGCGCACGTTCCAGGTATGGGACAGCAATCACCACTCGTCCATCCTCCCCCTCACGAGCGGGGTCCCCCAGGGATCATCTCTAAGCCCTACGCTTTTTAATGCTTATATGGCCCCCCTTGAAGACGTGGTGACACCCTTCGGCATCAAAATTGTGAGTTACGCGGATGACACACAGCTGGTCGTCTCCCTATCCCAACTAGAAGACCACCCAGACAATTTGGCAAATTGCCTTACGAAAACCTATGGCTGGATGTGTGAATCTTCACTCAAATTAAACGGGTCGAAGACCGAAGTGATGATCATGGGAAAGCAATGGGTGACCATCCCCCCATCAGCCTGGCCAGACGTGTTCGGGGAAATTCCCACCCCGAAAAAAGAAATCAAGACCCTAGGAGTCTGGCTAGAACCCGAGCTATCAATGAAAACACAAGCGGCCAAAACTGCAGGAACCTGTTTTGGGCTTATGCGCACCACCCGCAAGATTCTTCCCCTACTCCCGCCCACCTCCAGAAAACTCCTAGTCCAAGGACTAATACTGTCACGGCTGGACTACAGTAACATGGTTTACCTGGGTGCCCCTGAGGCCACCTTGGCTAAAATACAACGAACACAGAACGCTGCAGCCCGACTACTCATGAACCTTCCCTCCAGAGTGTCAGCTAAACCCGCCATCAAAGCCCTGCACTGGCTCCCGGTGCGTTGAAGGGTGGAATTCAAAGCCATGTGCACGGCCTACAAACTGATTAATGGAGCTGGCCCTCCGATTCTCAGCGACCTGGTAACTCCTTATATAGCTCCCAGATCCCTGCGGTCCGAGAATGATCATCTAGCCAACATCCCCAAATTCAAAAAGACACGCACTGGAGGCCGACGCTTCTCTGTGAAAGCTTCCACCGGATGGAACTCACTCCCCCGTACCCTCAGACTGGAACCCAGCTATCTTATTTTTAGAAAAAAATTGAAAACACTTCTATTTCCGAAATAACGTCCCCCCTTTCTCTTCTTTTCTTCTTTTTTCTCCTCCATCTCATCTGGATATCAAAATCATTACAGCGCGGGGATGCCTTCGGGTCACCAGGCGCTCTACAAGTCGTTAAAATAAATAAATAAATAAATAAAAGTAATGCTAACCCGAAGCTAAAATAATGGCATTTCAACAGCAGCCGGACAGAGACTTTACAAGCCTGACCCCTGACTCCTGAGTCCTATATAAGGTATAGAGACAGAAAATCGAGTTGGAAATGTTGACTTGCACTAATTTCCAGATACAGAAATATCGACGGTCAGAATATTGTGTTAAAAAATATCGAGTCTAAGGTAAGTAATACCGTTTTAAAAAATATCAAAGTTAATAATATTGTTTGCAAATATATCGTTGTTAAAAATATCATTGTTTTAGTTAGTGTTATGTATATTACTGTGTATTTTAAATGTATGGATCTTTTTTGTCTAAGTATTGCATTTGATTTTTAATATATGTGTTACATTTTTAGAAGTATATTTTTTTTTTCAGTAAATTTCGCGTTTTAGTTCTGTAGCGGGTTGTGGATTTATAGGGGATTAGGATGGGAAGTAATTTAATTATAATAGATTTAATAATAATTTTTAGAAGCAGTTAATTTTTTTTAATAAAGTTTTGCGTTTTAGTTCCATAGCGGGTTGTGGGTTCATAGGGGAAAAGGGTGGTAAGTGATTTAATTATATTTACTTAATTAATATTTTGTATTAATTAATATTTATGTATTTAATATTTCATATTGTTATTTGTGGAAATTAATTTATTATTAAATATTTATTAATTGGCTATTAATAATTACAAATTAATTGTTAATTATGTTAATTGTATAATTCTTTTAGGAGCCAGTTGTGGGATTATAGGGGAGTAGGGTGGGAAGTAATTTAATTATAATTAATTCATTAAGTAATATTTACTATTAATAATAGTTATGTATTTAATATTTAATATTGTAATTGAGGTAATTACTATAGGAATAATTAGTTATTATTGGGTATTACTATTTATTAATACATTTTTAATTGTGTTAATGTGTCATTTTACTAGGATCAGGTTGTGGATTGATAGGAGAGGAGGTTGGGAAGTAATTTAATTGTAATATATTTGTTAATATTTTTAATATAATATTTATTTAATGTTATTTTATAGTGTTAATTGTGTGAATTAATGTATTAATAATTGTTTTTATTTTGCTTGTTAATTGTTAATCATTAAGTAATTAATTGTTAGTAAATTATGTTAATTGTGCCACTTTTTTATGACATTGATGTCAGATCAGAAATACTTTATTTCAACTCTAAAAGAGCCATACAAGGTTGTACAAACACAATTTTATATAAAAAACAGCACATCCACATATGTGAAATTTACAGGTTTTTAAAATGATGAGTATGTACTACGAATCTTAAAAACAGAAAGAGGTCATTTAAAATACACTGTATGATCTGAACTGTTCTTAGGGAGAGTAAAAACTCCATTGCCAGTTTGTAATTCATAATGCCTGCAGCAAGTAATAAAGGATGAATAAACTATTTCCTCCGGGGGGGTGTAAAGACTCCAAAAGAGAATAGAGTGCAAAGTGCTTTGAGGTAAACGATTGTGACACCGACAAACAGGGAGTGAAGCAAATCACGTGCCGTGGATAGGAAAGGCGGCTAGAAAATGAACTGTTTTTAAACGCAACGTCGTCAGCTAAGATATCCCTCTTTCATTGAAGTCAATTCGCACGTACAGGGCAGGTTCTCTCTGCAGTCTTGAGAGGCACTCCGACACACCAGTCATACTGCATATAGGGCCAACCCCGACATAGCTTTAGAAAAGTGACTTTATAGGGACTGGTGAGACATGTTTTAGCATATCGGGGTTTGAATAATTCTCTGGAACACCCATTTGAGCAAAACACGTTTTAACATACCGAAGCCAGGGTATGTCTACACTAGTATCCAGCTCCATGCATCCTGTCAGTATTATCCTACAGAGGGCGGCCTCTGGATTCTTCCAGGTTTTTACCCAAAGCAACAACGGCTGAATCGCGATGTAGTCTTTCAGATAAGTCATCTCAACTTCCTCGTGACAGATAGAAACAGTAGAACACTGCGGCACTGAGAGAAGTCATAGTCATAGTCATACATTCTTATATAGCGCACAATTCACCGCAAGGTCTAAAGGCGCTAGCAGCTAAAGAATGGAGGACAGGGATGAGCACTGCAGCTAGTTGGAACTTATTCTCTGCAACTTGGAGTGATTTGCAATGTACATGTCCCACCCCTGGCCCCAAAGGTTACTACAGAGATGCTTTCACTCTTGTAGACACATAACATCTCCTTAATCGGTTTATGTCCCAATCTTTTAGCAAGCCTAAAAATTGCATCAATAGATTTCTGGAATTGCATAATTCTAATATTTAAAACATGTTTCCAATACAAATCAGCATCAAATGGTACCCCCAGGCAGTTCAAATATGGGACCTTCCCGATGTCTTCGCACCCCAGTAAAAATGTTCTTGTTTTGGCTTTTTTTGGGCCTCATTTCATGATAAGAGATTTTGTGCGGTTTACTTTCAGCACTGATTGTTCTTAAAATCATTGAATGAATCTAACAAAACTTGTAGACCAGTTACTGTCCTGGCTATCAGGACAGCATCATCAGCATACAGGAGAACCAGGATTTGGCACATATTACATTTTGTTATATCTTTTCCCACCTTACATAGTTGGTCTCCAAGCCCATTAATATATCTTCAGTGAGTCTGATGCTTTTTAACATTTATGTGTCCTCCCTGGCTCCCCTTATTGAATCCTTTGGTTTTAGCTTGACTTCATACGCAGACGACACCCAAATTGTGGTGGCGATAAGACCGAGCTGCGATAGGACATCACCTTCAGACTACAAGACCGCATGAACGCAGTAGGAACCTGGATGGCACACAATTGTTTAAAGCTAAACTCCAGCAAGACGGAGGTTGTGCTTTTCGGCAATAATCCAACCTTCTGGACCCCAGACTGTTGGTCAAACTCCCTAGAACCATTGCCCTCCCCAACTAGAAAAGATTAAGAACCTAGGAGTATGGATTGATGATACACTTAGTTTCAAAGACCAGGTGACCTTCGTGGCATCTACCACTTCGTACATTATCAGATCATGCAAGAAAATAATGCTGCTGCTTCCTAAAGACGCACAACAGACCGTAGTTACAGCATTGGTAATGTCGAGGTTAGACTATTGCAATAGTCTCTACCTCAAGTTACAAGAAGGAGCAACGAATAAACTACAAATGCTGCGAAATGCAGTGGCCAGACTCCTTACGGGCCCTCCAAAACATTTATTTATTTAATTATCTATTTTGAGAGTTATATAGAGCGCGGACAAGACCCTTGCGGGTATCAGAGTGCTTTACAGTACAAGGGGATAATCAAGATATACAAAAGCGATATGACCATGAAGTATACATAACACCATAGAGCAAGAAAGGGCAGGGTAGTAAGGATATGTGAAAAAAAAAAACATCAATGAGCCCACAAAAAGCAAAACAATAGGGTGCATCGGAGCAAGCTGAAGAGGCATGGTGGCAGCAAATAGAGTGATTATGGAGAAAACTTCACTGGCTACCGATTAGGGAGCGCACCCAATTCAAGGCTGGTCTTCAAGGCCCTCCAGGAAAGAGGCCCAGACTTTTTAAAACAACACTTCCATTGGTACTCACCTAAAAGAGCACTCCGGTCCTCAGATGCTAAATTGGTGATGTTACCCTGGATGAAAAAAACTAGCTGCAGCGGTAGAAGCTTCATTGCCAATGCTGCCAAAGCATGGAATACCCTCCCAATACATCCGAGAGGTATCATCAATCTGATGGCATTCAGGAAGGCTTTAAAAACATGCCCACGCAACACACTAATCTTATGATCCCTCTCAAGTTCTTCACCCCAGCACCAGGACACCTCCGGGTAGCAGCTGCGCTCTACAAATGTAATTACCATTAACATTAACATAGCAGAAAGAGGAATGGGACCAGGCACGACCCTCTCTTACCCCAATATCTGAAGAGAATCCTTCCGTCAAATCTCCCTGATTATTATAGCGTGCTGAGGCTGAGGTATATCCATGAAGCCTGCTGACAATTGCTCCATCAATCCCCGTTTTTAACATTATGGACCATAATTGGCTACAATTCACTGTGTCAGAAGCACAGGTTAGGTTCCCAAATGCTGAGTGGACACAGCCAGGTTGTGCTTTAGTGTACTTATGAACATTAAGGACAGATTTAAAGATTGTTCTACAGTTCCAAGTCCTGAGTGGTAACCAAATTGGTCAATTGAAAAGGCCTGATGTTCCAATGCCCAAAATTTTTATTTGTCCAAAATTACCCTGCCCAATATTTTAACTGAACTATCGAGCAGGGAAATTGGGCCATACCAGTGGGGTTTGGTATTATCCCCCTTTTTAAAAATCGGCCCATAATGGCTTTATGCCAGGTCTCAACTAGGGTCCCACTATTGCAGCTTTTAAAAGATTTGTAATCAATGGGGCTCAAAAGTCTTGTAAATACTTATATAGGTTCACAGGAATTCTATCTGGTCGCAGGGCTTTCTCTGGGAGACTATTTTCTAAAGCTAGTAACACCTCGCTCACCTCAATAGAGTTACTTAGGGCACGGACAGCTCATATATTACAAGCAATTTCTGTGTCTGGCGATGAGTTAACTATCCTTGGCTTTTGGGAGAAAATTTCAGAGAAGTGGTTAACTCAAGATTCAGCATTTCATCAGCAGACATGGGAACAGAAGTTACCACCTCCTAGAAGGTATGTGAGTCTTTTAAGGATGGTGCAGTTTTTAAATCTTCCCAAGCCTTGCCCTTCAAAAAGTGCTTCCTTCCTGCAGTTGCCTTTCTATAGTCCTTCTTGCTTTTATTATTTCATCCTTATATCTCTGGGTCTTTTCTAATGCCACCCACAGCGCCTTGTGTGCTTTGGAGCAGATCGCATTGAGCCACCGTGGATGTTCAGGGGGTTTTCTAATGTATTTGGTAAATGTATCTGCCATGAAGCTATTGTAAAGGCCACCATGACGTTTTCTGGGGGGGGCGGGCAGGATCTGAGAGTACTGTCTCTATATTTGCCTTGTTATTTATAATAAGGTCTATAACGAAGGCCTCCTTAGCAATCTTTTCCCATTTGATACTAAGGCTCTTGTTTCTATTATATGTAACATTATGTTGTTTTTTCTTTTCCCTCTCTTTTTTTACACCAGTAGGTTTAAGGTCAAAATGAATGGGGTTATGTCACTCAAATAACTTGCATTAACTACATACCCCTTCGAGACCGGCACTAGGTCTTTACTAATTAAAATATGGTCAATGGTTGAGGATACGGGACCTACATATGTTGGGATCGGGGGTGATAGTCACATCCAGATCTTGTGCAAATTTCAGATGCTTTGTAGTGGTGATTCTATTTAATGTATCCCCGGATGGGTATGTTTAAAATGATTCAGGGGCTGATCCCATTCGTCACAAATGCCGCATGATTCCCGATCCTTAAAATTACAGGTTCCTATATTAATATCCCCACCCAGATTATTTGCAGACCCTTTCTATGTTTTTTTTAGCATTGGTAATGACATCCTTTAAGTCATCTATAATATTTGTCACAGTTGGATCAAAAATATTATAATACAAATTAATTAAAAGCAGATAAAATGACTGCTAGAATTGAGAGTTACACAGTTTTCTTGTTGGAATGTCTGTCAGTGCATTACTTAATAATGTTTTGTATTAATTAATATTTATCTATTCAATATTTTATATTGTTAATTGTGGAAATTAATGTATTATGTAATATTTATTAATTGGTTATTAATAATAATTAATTAATTGTTGGTTATGTTAATGTTGTCATTCTTTTAGGAGAGGTTTGTGAGTTTATAGGGGAGTAGGGTCGGAAGTAATTTAAATATAATTAATTCATTATTCTTTTTTATTAATTAATGTTTATATATTTAATATTGTATATTGTTAATTGTGGTAATTAATTTATTATCAATTTGGGGTCAATTACGATGGTGGGCGGACACCGTAACTGCTAGGTGCCTGCCACCTTGTGCATGCAAATGCAGGGAGGTACCATAGGTACCCCCCATATGTATCCCCACCCCCTCAACATCCTGGGGGCCCGCAACAGGCCCTTGAAAGTGAAAACCACCTGGCATTCCATGGCGGGGTCTCTGCCATGGAAAGCCCTGCACCGCCACCCATCATAATATGAATGGCAGTGTCTTGCAGACACCGCCACAATACTAGAGCCATTTTATGCCTGGTCGCCTGTCCGACCGACGGAAAACTGGTGGACGGTCTTTCCATCCGCCGGCGTCCCCACCGCCATTATGATTTGGTGGCGGGGAAATGGTAGGAGGGCGGTAGTAAATAACGGGCAAATCGCCACTGCCAGATGGTCAGTGGCGATCCGTCCACCAACCTACTAGACCCCCTTAGTTAATAATTGGTTATTAATAATTAATAATTAATTGTTAATAGTGGGTTGATAAGGGAGTAGGGTGGAAAGTAATTTTATTTTAATATTTGTTTACATTATTTATAGTATATTTATTTAATGCTATTTTATAGTGTTAATTGTGTGAATTAATTTATTAATAATTGATTTTAATGTGCTTGTTAATTGTTTTTAATAAACTAATTAATTATTAATTAATTATGTTAATTGTGGCATGTTTTACAACATTGGTGGTGTCATTTATGGGAGAATATGGTTGGATGTAAATTATTTTTAATTAATTAATTATTTGCTAATTAATGCTAATTAATTTGCTGGAGTGGGAATAGTAAATTATTCTCCTTCGCTATCCAACACTTTCCCTATTGTTGCAATTGATGGATGGGAATAGTAAATTATTCCCCTCCGCTATCCAACACTTTCTCTACTTTTGCACTTGCTGGAGTGGGAATACTAATTTTTACCCCTATGCTGACCAACACTGTGGTGTAGTCCTAATAGTATTTATTTATTTATTTAAGTAGTTTATACAGCACGCAGCTACCCCCGGAGGGGTGTCCCGGCGCTAGAAACAGAACCTCAAGGGAGGAGGGGTGGCATAAGCTTGTTTCTAGACAGAAATCATAATCTGGAGAACAGCCAGGTTTTTAATTTAGCACGGAAGATGGATTCAGACGGGCAGAACCTGAGGTCGATTGGGAGGCAGTTCCATAGTTTAGCAGTGATTACGCTGAACCCTCTGCCGCCCATTCTGGAACGTCGAAAGCGAGGTGCAATCAAAAGGCGTAGATTGTTAGATCTAAGTGATCTGACAGATTGAGATATTGACACTCGCTTTTTTAGGTAACTAGGTCCAAGGCCGTTGATAGCTCGGAAGGCGAGGGTAAGGATCTTAAATTGAATGCGGCTTGCAATGGGAAGCCAGTGGAGCTCTTTGCGATAGGCGGCAACCGACTGACGGTAGGGGATATTTCCGATCAGCCTGGCCGCCGCATTCTGAACGATCTGAAGCCGATCGATCAGATATTGAGGTGCGCCGGCGTATAAGCTGTTGGCGTAATCTAGGTGAGAAGTAATGAGGGCCTGAGTGATTGTTCGGCGGGCGTCCAAGGGGAGGTAGGGAAAGATCTTCTTGATCATGCGCAGCTTCGCGAAGCAGGCAGAGGTGACCTTGTTGACTTGTGCTTTGCAAGAGAGTGAGTCATCAAACTGATAGCCCAGGTTACGTGCTGATTGGACAGGGGTGGGCGAAGGATCAAGTGCTGTGGGCCACCACAGGGTGGGGGAAATAGGTTTTTTTTGGTTAAAAACAGGACTTCTATCTTGTCAGCATTCAGTCTTAGGGGATTGTTGGTCATCCAGTCACAGATGTTGTCCAGACATTGGCGGAAGTTGGCAAAGGTGGAGTCCGAGTGGTCTCTAAAGGAGAATATCAGCTGAGTATCATCAGCGTAAGAGACCACTCTGACTCCACAAGCCTCCACCACTGTGGCCAAGGGTGCGAGATAAACGTTAAAAAACAGAGGGCTCAGGGCAGAGCCCTGCGGAACACCACACAGCAGGGGTTTGCCCTCTGATTTAAACGGCCTAAGCATCACCTTCTGAGTTCTGCCAACAAGAAAGGATTCAATCCAGGCAAGAGCGGAGCCACCGATTCCGACCTGCTTGAGACGGTTTAGTAGGATTTTGTGGGAGACCGTATCAAAAGCGGCGGATAGGTCGAGGAGGACCAGCATGGCCTCCTCGCCCCTATCCACACACTCACGAATGGTCTCAGCCACTTCCAGAAGAACAGTCTCAGTGCTGAAACCTGCTCTAAATCCGGATTGGGAGTAGTGTAGCAGGGAGTTGTCTTCCAGATACTCTGTTAGTTGCAGCTGCACGGCCTTTTCCAAGATTTTTGCGGGTTTGGGGAGGAGGGAGATGGGGCGATAATTGGAGAATTTAGTAGGATCAGCATCAGGCTTTTTCAGAATGGGGACCAGCAGTGCTTCCTTCCACGTAGTTGGGAAGATGCCATGATGGAGGGAGGCATTCCAGATGGAGAGAAAGGAGTTGGCCAGTGAGGGGGCTAGGTCACCCATGATCTTGGCAGGGATTGGGTCGGAAGGGGAACCAGATCTGCATTGGGTGAATAGCCTGAGTGCGGTCTCAAGAGTCAGCTCGTTATAGGACTGCAGGGAGGCGGATTCCGGGGCCCTTACATGGGGAGTCAGGGGGGATACCTCAGTGGGGAATGAGGTACATATTTTGTTAATTTTTTCAAGGAAATAGTCCGAGAGTCCATCGCATAGTGCCTGGCTAGAGGGGTCTGCGTGGCCCTAGCGGGGGGATTAATAAATTCATTGACAATCTTAAAGAGGCTTTTTGAGTTTTTAGCGTTGGAAATTTGTAAAGAGAAGTAATCTCTCATGGTGGCTTTTTTTTGTTTAAGAATTTTTTTCAGAGCGGTTTTGTAGATAGCTTTGGCTTCAGGGTCGTAGTTCTGCCGCCACTTGCGTTCAAGTAGTTTGCATCTGCTTTTTTCCTCGCGGAGGGTAGTAGAGAACCAAGGGGCGGGTTCTAGCGGAGGAGATGGATTTGAGGGGGGCGATGGAGTCGATGGCACGTAGCAATGCAGAATTGAGTCTGGAAACATTTCCATCAATGTCACTGGAAAGAGGGTCCGATTGAAAGTAGAATAAGGGGTCTAAGGTGGCACAAGTGACTTTATGCCACTTTCTCCCCAGATCTTTCCTGAGGACAGTAGGGGCGGGTTTCAAACTTAACTCAAGATTAAAAGGGACAAGATGATGGTCAGACCAGTTAAGAGGGAGGGAAGGAAAGACTGTGATGTTTGAGAAGTTAGCAAAGATTAGATCAAGGGTGTGCCCAGCTGTGTGTGTAGGGCCTTTGACTAACTGAAGTAAGTTCAGACTCTGCATAGTACCCTGTCATGCAGGACCTTCGCTGTTTATGGATAACTTATACTGTGGGTCTGGTGGCAGACTGACTCCGTGCACCCCCACTGCATATGTTAGCCTATGGCTTGCATTAGCTAGCTCGCAGTGACTACTAGAATCTCCGGTTATTGGAGAGATTAGTTTTTGGCAACCTCAGAAAACAATAACCTCAGAATCGTGGGAAAAATATACTACTTTTCACCCAATCACTGGTGCTTGCTTGTTTTGCTCTCAGAGAGATACAGAGAAGAAACAGACAAGTGTTTTTACAATAAAAATGTATTGTACCGCAGTTCTTCTCATGTAGAATAAGTGTGCTGTTACAACCGTAACACAGTAGCAGAGATATAGATCCAGCAGTACAGTGAATAAAAAGGAATGGTATTGTTCTACCATTGTTCAATAGTCTATATACATAAATATGAAAGCATTTATAAAATAAAGTGTGTACTCCTAGGGTGCCTGACTAGATGTACCTGAGTGTACCTAGCATTTGAGTAGGTGCAAAAGAGCTACTGAGCCTAAGAGCCTAATGTCTAAGAGCCAAATCCCCAAACCTGAATAGTGAGAGTGTGGGACTTCGTCCGGGACCACTCTTAGCTAGAGCTATGAAATGCTAGAGCTGCAACGTCTCTGGTCAGTGTGTCAGTCTTGATGTCTCTGAACCCTCCTGCTTTCTGAAAGCAAGAGGTTCTGTATTTATACAGTCTGTGTGCGTGTGTTACCCATTGTTCAGTATGAGGTATGACATGGGGGATTAAACCTTGTGCATCGATGGGAAAGGGGAAGTATGCCTCCTGAAGAGTGTACTTATCAATTATGCATGTGTGCTAAGGATGATGTCTTAGCAATATCGATTGTGAAAAACCCACCCTCGGCATGGAACTAGGTTAAATGTTTAGTCCATAAAGGGCTATGGTCCTTATAAGGCGTGATGTCCCTATAAGGCATTCTGTCCTTATTTGGAGTTATGTCCTTATAAGACTTATTCATATGAAATAACGGGAGCTGATATAGGGAAAGGGTACGATGTTCCCTGGACCGATATTAGGCTACCGATCTGAAATATAACACCCACTCTACCTTATACTTAACAATAATAATTCACATTCAGAGATACTCATTTTCATAGCAGTGTCAGTGTATAACATTATCAAGCAGTTATTTAAAATGTTTTAAAAAAATGTTTAAAAAATCATTAAAAAACAGTTTTAAAAAATGAGGAAATGTTTTTTTTTGGTAAGGTTTGATATTGTCGTAAAGTTCTGCAAATCACAGTTCTAAATTAGTTCGATCAGACAAGTTGAATTCCTGTAAGCGTACTTAGAAGGCCATGCTTTGTGATAGAAAGTGTACATTTGAAAAAGTTATTTTAGAAATATAAAGGGAAGGAAAAGATTCCATATTCGTTCCCAGCACTCGGTGAGCCAGATTCAGTTTAAATGTCCTGGCTGGGAGACATATCATTATCACTACCTGCTACCGCATGGGACAAACAATGCATAGCACGTCAAGTGTGCATAGATAAGACTCCTTACTGTCAACAGATGGTGTGTAGGCTTCCGGTACAGGATTCAAAACCTCGGTGTCAATTATGGAGCTGAAATGTATTCCAGTCGTGGATGGCACCTGCAGTTCCTTAAGGAAGGAATGCGTCAAAATGGGAAAACGCTGGGTCGTGCATGGGACCACAAAGGTTCCAGCTTGGAGTCTAAATCCGCTGGCGTGTCAGTTAGAGATGTCAGACAGATGTCCAACTCACATTCGCCTCCGCAGAACAGGCATCGAAAGACAGGTACGATGCAGTCCTCAATGACTGGTCTGAAGTATAAGAACCAAGAAGCACTTAATTCTCGTAGGCGTGGTGCACCAAGATGCTGTACCATGCACTCACGGTAATGTCTTTCCATGAGAGCCTTTGCAATCTCACTGGCGAATGGTCCGTCCAATGCGCAGCAGGTTGACGATAATCAGAATTCCAGCTACAGAGAGCAGTATCAGAGGTAGACCCCTGAAAACATTTCCAAACACGGAGTGTATGAAGTTAGGAATGACTCCGAGGATAGTTTGGAATGTGCTAAGGAATCCGGACCCTATGGTCTTAAATAAGTGTATAATGCCACTCGCATCAGACATGTTAAAGATACATCCCACCATTTCCACGAAATGTAGGGGGCAGTTTGTTCGAATTAGCGCCTGTATCTCAGTCAAGGTTCTTGTAACGTGAAGTTCAAAGGTTTCTCAAGCGGAGGTCAGTGGCACGGTTTTCTGTAAAAGCATGGCTTTCAATCTGCTCAAAGCATCAAACTGTATCAACAAAACATTCAGTGAAGGCCATGCTAGCGCCTCCCTGACTGTATTTGTGGGAGGAAACAATACTTGCATACAGCAAGTAACCCTGGTGTTCATAGTGACCATATGCAATGCCTGGAAGAATGCACAGCAACCTTGAGCGTTCAGCTTCAAGTAACTCCCATTTGAAAGTAACCCGAACACTGGCGATATTACAGCAGCTGGTGTTCCTTTCATGTGGCAAGACAGAATCGAAACTGAACTATTGCAGGCTCCGTGCAAAACAATTTCTTGGCATATGAGAGAACAGCTTAAAGTGTTCTTGCAGTTAGTACCACTAAGAATCACTTTGTGATCCCCTCTCCGGCATCAAAATCTATATGGTAAATCCCAGAATTTCTTAAAGTATTCTTTTCCCAATTTGTCATATCTGCCTGCCTTTGCTCAAGGCAATAGTGAAACTGAAATGTAGTGACCGGGAGCGTGATTTGGCCATGGAGTAGCCACTAAATTGATGGTAATTCAGCTACTGTAAATGGTAGTCTGTCCAGTTTTTCAATTTGCAGCATTGTATATTTAACTCCCCTGTGTGCCATTTCAATCTGTGTATCAGTTAGATTGTATTCTGAAAACAGAGATGTACTGTTTATAAGACGCCAAGGCGCAAGGCCTGCACGCAAATATTGTAGCGTCCAGCTCAATAACGTAATAGAACGTAACTGTGATTGACTGTGTTGTAATATGGCTAAATCCTGTTCCAGTATGTCAATAGCCGAAGATACAATGTTGCCCAATTAATATATTCTGAAGGTCAACGTAGTTAACCCATTATCCACCACAGCTAAAGCTTTTTCCAAGTTTATACAGGCTATTTCCCGTATTCTCTATGCGGCTTCTTGTTGGGAAATCTTCCAGATTTCATTATAGGCAGCATAAATGCCTGCATATATGAAACATGTCTGTCGTTGTTTCCTAGGTCCTAGTAACAAGTCCCTAAGTTACATGTCTTGTGAGAGCAAAGATAAGTGTTGTTTCACTTCTGTAAGTGTTGAGATTTCTAGCCAAACTAGGCACAACTTTCCAACATTGTAGGATGTCATTACCTCTGGATGTTCTCTATGTACATTTCGTGGGTCTGGCTATGCATACTGAGTCCCTTGCTGATGTTCAGGAACGTTTTATGGCATGTGTTTGTGTCTAAGGGCCAAACCACCCCTCCCTTCAAATATGGGTCTGCTCTATTGTACCGCAGTATGTCAACAACTGTTGCCCCTTCCTTTGTAGAATAATTCTGCCACCCCAGTGTTGGTGTAGGTCCCCTTGGGGTGTTCAGGTCCTTTATCTTGGCTATTCCAAGACAGGATGTCTGTTGCACAGTCTCATTTAAAAAGATCATCTGCTGTGGAATGAGGCATGCTCTAAATAGTGCCTCTGTACCTTGGACCTGCTAGTTCCTTGAACCACAAATTGATTTTAAGTCAATTTCATCCTTCCATAGGTGTAAATCCTGTTCAGACAATTGGGCCAAAAAAGAAGCAGATTAAACCTGTTTGGTGTTTGTCAACAGAATTTTCTGTGCTGAGGTTGGTGCATCCTTATAATAAAATGAGGCTGGATGTGTGGTGTTAAATCGAGAAAAGTAGGCAAATTTCTGTGCAAACACTTGTGAACTCATTTGTGGTGGTGTTGAGCAATGTTCCCACTGATGGTACTCAAATACATTCCTGGAAGAAATGGATTTGTGAAGGAAATGATGACCAAAATGTTGATAACAGTACAATTTGTCCTAGTCCGAAGAACCATCTAACATTTCATTATTAGAAAAGTCAGCAGTTTTTTCTAATTCAGACAACATGTTATCATCTGTTTCAGTGCCCCAATCATCAAACAATGTACTGGAGGTAATGATATCACTCAATGAGATTTTGAATACATGATTAATTTTTAAAAGTTCGGTAGGGCCGAAAATGTTTAAATCAACCTTGTCCGATACTATACCATCGGGTATAGGAGCTGCTGTAATATTCACTGATGACAAGTCTCTTCGTTCATGATGTGATGATGTGTGTGGCTTCAGGAGGATGTTGACCTTTTGGGCTGTGGAATCTTGTTGAAGATAATGTCCATTAATAAGCATACTAAAAGTCAATACTAAACCTAGCCATAAAAGAAAAAACAGTATACCAGAAATTAGCCAGAGTTCAACCCCATTTTTTTGCTAGGTGCTCGCCATGTGGTCACAGCATTTACTGACCATAAGAATCTCCAATTCTTGAAGTCAGCAAAGACCCTTACTGCCAGACAATTACGATGGTCGCTCTTTTTCACTGATTACAATTTCACAATCACTTACCGCCCTGGTTCAGCTAATGGGGAGGCAGATGCTTTGTCCATATTGGGAACTGTGTCTAAGTTTGAAGAATCCAAGGAAAAGACAAATATACCTACTGAAAGATTCTAATGTGCTTTACAATTCTCAGAAATAACAACAAAAACATGTCTGATGAAGAAATCCAGAATTTGGCCAAGGAAGATAAAGGAAGAACAGTGATTGACAACCTCCCTTATGTCAAAGAGGCTTTGTACCTACCTACTGAAGCAATGCTCAGGTCTGCTTTACAAGCCTGTCACAATAATCCTTTATCAGGACACAAGAGAGTCTTAAAAACTACTGAGTTGTTGAAGAGATCATTTTGGTCACCCACAATGATCCCTCATGTGAGACAATACATCCACTCTTGTGATAAATGTATTAGGGGGAAGACAAAAAGGCGAGCTTCCGAAGGGAAACTCCAACCCCTCCCAACAGCTCCTTATTCTTGGCACACCATCACAATGGACGTTATGGTAGATTTACCCACCAGTCAAGGCTAGGACACCATCTTGGTTTTTGTAGATACAGTCTCTAAGATGAATCACTTCATTCCTCTAAAGAAGGTTCCTAAGGCTCTGTTAGACCTGGCACCTTGGCGTGAGTCTCCCTTCTACTTTTTGCTGATGTGCCTCAGATGTTTTGCTGGTGTTGGCTGCTCAGGGCACTGCGCCACGGCCAATCCGTGTCGCAGTGCAAGTTCTCCCAATATAAAGTGTACCTGTAATTGATCTCCATGATTGGCTCATTGGTTTTACTGTCAGTCCCAAGTAAAGTGCACCAGGAGTGCCAGGGCTTGTAAATACCAATACTGCTAGTGGGCCTGCAGCACTGGTTGCGTCACCCACAGAAGCAGCCTTTTAAAATGTGTCTAGGGTCTGCCACTGCAGAACCTGTGTGCAGTCTGGTACTGTCATGCTTGCTGGGCAAGTGCACACCCTTGCCAGCCTCTAAACCTTCCCTTTACTTCATGTGGGTCACCCCTATGGTAGGCCCTAGGGCAGGGTGCATTGTAAGCATAAGGTAGGACAAACCCTGATGTGGGTGGCATGTCCTAATAGTGAATCACAGCCATTTTCGTTTTTCACTATTGTAAGGCTATCTGTTCTCATAGGCCAAGATGGGCTGCTGGAATTATTACACTCTATAATCCCAGCAGGCTCAGGGAACATGGTAGAAAATACAGTTTAGTATGCCTGAACTCAAAATAATAAAATACTTCTTTTAGTAAAGATTATTTTAATATCCTGTGTTTGCAAATGCTACTTTTAGAAAGTTAGCATTTGCTTGCCTAACCATTTCAGCCTGCCTCTGTCAGGATGTGTATCTGCCTTCTGGGTTGTGTGAGTGACAGGGATGGGGATGACAGGTGGTGAATAGGGGGATTACACCAGAGTAGGTGATGGGAGTGCCCCTTGACTCTGAATAGGGCTGTGCTCTGCCACCACAATGCTGGCTCCGCCCCCTGGGGAGCGACTGATGACTCTGCCCTGCACCTGGTCCAGGAAGAGGAAAGACTGTCAACAGAGTGCTCCTGACTGTACTTGTCATCACAATGCTGGCTCCACCTCCTGCGGAGCGTCTGCGGCCCTGCCCCACACACTGAAAGCAGAAACCTGTTTTGGCAAAACAAAGTACTCAGAGCTGAAGTGAACTATGCAAAGGCCCCCCTGGCCTGAAAGAACAAACAAAATGTCCTATAACAGTAGGAGCTCTGCTCCTAAGAAATCACATCCTGTTTGCGCTTAGAAGAAACTCGGAGGACTACTGTCTCTGACCTGGGAGACTGGCCTGTGGTGGGTGCCTTGCTGCATGAAGGAGAGAAGGACAAAGACTACAGAGACTTTTATTTCAACTTGTGCATTCTTCTACAAAGATCTCCAAGGGCTTGCTGGTGAACTTGCCCCCTGAACTTCACCCGAGAAAAATTGGGCGCTACACCCCCCCGAAGGAAGAAGCTGCTGCTTGTAGTGGTCTGACTCCCCCAGCGCTGATTCAGGGAAGCGGAGTGCGTGAGGAAGCCTATCCGCACCTTCCACGAAGCAGGGCATCCCCCGTCCACTGAGCACTGCGACCTCTGCTTGGCTGCACCACATGAGCAAAGTAAAGCCCAGCCACACTGGCCAAGCACCATCAACTGTGGGGAAAGCTGAGCCGTGTTCTGCAACGTAAGGAGGACCTGTCCGGTCCAAGCACCACGAGCTGCTGGCCTCCACGCCGTAGCCCGTAAAGTAACGCCGGACCCCGCCCCGCCTCGACCTCCCCGCCGAGATCGCACTGAAGGAAGAAGCGTCCGCTGCTGTGAAGTGTGCAGCTCCGGAGCGTCCAGCAGGAGAGTATGTCCCGTTGTGTTCAACCCATACTCCTGCCCGCACCATCTGCAGCTGCTCCCCCTCCTGGGTAGAAGCGTACGCTGTGGGTACGTCTGTTCTGTCCCCACAACACACCTTCACCTGAGGCGCCCTGCGCCTGCATTAGCCTCGAGCCGTAGCTGCATTGCTCCAGAAGACATCGCGACGTGGAAGGACTGACCCTCGCCGCCGTCCGCCTCGAACCCCCCTCAAGACGTCCAGGTACCATGGTTTGCTTCATAAAAGTCTGTGCGCGACGAATACATCACGGAGAACTGAGCGCTGAGAACAGTGCGCTGGTAGTCCGCCTCGAACCCCCACATCAAGAAGTCCAGGTACCGTGGTTCGCTTCCGGAGACTGCGTGCAACATAGGCACCAAAGAGAACTGTGCGCTTGTGCCCAGTACGCTGAATCTCCCCGCCGTACGAGCCGCACAAGCCTGGTACGGCTCGTACCACTGTTAGTATTGCTGGAAGTGTACGCGTCTCATGCGAGATGCGTGGGAGTTGGTAGGGCCGTTGCCATTAGACGTACTAAAGCGCTCCAGAAGCGTACTAGCCCCAACGAACTGCATCAGCACGCGGCACGCGGTGCCTAGACCATTGTGGGGCAAAGGGTCGTTTTGAGACCCAGGGACACTAATTTAAAAGATTGCATATTGCTCATTAAGAACTGTGGCATATTTACAAGTAACTGGAATTCTGCAAAGTCAGAAGTCTGTATTGGAAGCCTGCTTGAGAATTTATATATTAAGATATATTTTTCCAGAACATACAGTCTTGAGTCTCTGTGTGGTGGGATGGCAGTATATTGTATGTGTTGTATAGATGCTTAATCACATATGCTCCATAGATTAACCTTGACTGCTCGCTCCACACTACCTTGAGGGTGAGCAGGGGTTATTTCTTGGGAGTAGTCCTTTGCCCTGACTTAGAGGAGAGGGTCCCTGCTTGTCACAAGTGCATACCTGCGCCAACCAGAAACCCCCAATTCTAAGAGGCTCCTCAACTGGCCCAGTTATTTTCTCAACATATAGTTTGAGCTCATGGGATCCCAATCTGCCTGAAAAAACCTAACTCCAGCGAAAGACACTTACGAGAAGTATGCAGATCAAAAAAGAGGTTCAAATCCCACGTACTGAAACGGAGACTCGGTCTGGTTGTCAACTAGACATTTACACCTCAAGGGAAACAAAACGTTTCAACCTAAGTTCTTGGTCCCCTTTAAAATAAACAAAATAGTGAATCCAGTCACAGTAAAACTCACCTTGCCCACTCAGATGAAGGTCCACCCAGGATTCCATGTGTCCCTACTAGAGAAGAATCCTGTTAATGTAAGGTTAACCACCCCACCAAGTCCAGTCACTATAGATTCACATTCAGAATATGAAGTCAGTAGAAATATAGACTCAAGAATTAAGAGAGCAAGAATGCATTACCTAATTGACTGGAAGGGTTATGGTCCTGAGGAAAGATCCTGGGAGCCCTCTGAAAACCTTCACGCTCCCAAATTGGTGAAACAATTTCATGACACTTACCCTAACAAGCCTAAGTTGGTAGGACGGTCTTTTGAGGGAAGAACTGTCAGGAACTTGATTGTCAGTGCCCTGATATCATTGCCAAGATGTAGAAAGTAAATTAGTTTGACATTCAAAACTGAGAAGACTGCGTCCCCACTTATGGTTACTATTACAAAGACTGCTACTCTTAATATCACAGACTGGCTCCGAGAAAACCCAAGATGGCAGCCGTCATATAATTCAGAGTGCATGCTCCAGTCTTCCTGCAATAGGATTGAGCTGAAGTGATTCTCTTGTGCGAACTCCATGTGAGCCGTGCACTTCAACTGAAGCTTTTGACAAAGAACAGCGTTCGTCCTTGGCGCCTGTCAAAAGAAAGGATTCCGAGTTGGTTTGAGACCTGTTTTCTGCCCGCATCTCGCGGAAGGGAGTGCACACCGGAAACTCCGTTCCTAAAACTCCTGAACTGTTTATTCTCCCTGAGAGAACTCTTCTTGTCAGGACCCCCTGAAGCTTGTGAGGAGCAGCGGTTTGAAGTAAGGTTTCCCTCTTAAGGGCATGAGAAGAACTCCGTGGTGACAAGCGTTTTGAAGTAAGCCAGAGACTATTACCTGAACGTTCATACCCAGAGCCAACTTGCCTTGCTAAATAGATTAAGGAGCATCTCTCCATGCTCCTTTTCATGTGAAGACATTTGAAGGAACAAGGACCATTGTCTGTTGATATTATTGATTCCTGTCAGCGTTACAAGAGAAATTGGTGAGCCTGTAATGTAGTTCAGGTAAATAACCTAGTTCCGGAGGAAGGTTAACGGAGGGCTTAGGGAGGGGTTTAGAATTATAAGTATTTTCTCTTGCCCATCTGCAGGTCCTGTCTGAATACTTCCTTGGTTCTAGGAGAAAGCTCAATCAATCTAACCCTTAGAAGATTCCAGAACAGAGAAGGTTTGGTAGCCCCCTGAGCTCTCAGGCAGTCTCTCTATTGTTCCCAATCCCCTTTCCCCCCGTGGGTTTAAATACAGTTCTGTCTTGACAACTGCGAAGGGGACTTAGGAGCGATCATCTGCTGCTGTGGAAGACTCTGGCACTTAGGTAAGATTTTTGAGAGATTCTGACACAAGTTAAGGCAGCAAAAAGTGTCTTGGCCCCACAGCGGTTTGTAACAATTAAAACATATTGCACAAGATATTTGCAGCCACTCGAGGCTGTTTTCTCCTGCACATGTCATGCTTCCTTTGCAAGCATTTTAATGTTATATGAAAAGCAGTGGTGCTACACAAGTCCAATGACATTCCGTAGAAACAGCATGATCTACTTTTAGCTTGAATCAATCCTTTGCCTCATGTTACCCTGTAACACTCACCATTATTTAGAATCTTTACCTGGATGTGCCCTGTGCTCCACATCATTTCATCCATCTTCAGCTTCATCTGCTCCCCATCATGAGCATTGGAGTCAAAGGTCCCCACTTGTACCAGCCTGTCGGTGCCATCGGAAAAGATCTGGAGGTTCACAAAATCAAACACTGCTGGTACGTCCCCATTCTCATCAAAGAAGATTTCCTCTCCGCCACTGGTGTTAAAGCGCACACTTCTCACATAGGGCAGCATCTGGAATTAAAAAGCACAGGACTTTAGGGAGGTATCAAGCATACCCCTAGGTTGCCCGATTCAGCCCAAAGTTGTGTTTCTAGAACTTCCAGGGTTAGACTGGCCATGGGGCAAAAAACAGGATTCAGGGAAGTGTCAGGTGAACCCATAGGTGAACTGATGCATCCAGAGGTTGTGTTTCTTAACTTCCAGGTCACACTTGCCTACAGGATGGTGAACAGACATAATATCAAAGGAAAAATATAGATTGGACATAATATTGAGTTAAAAATATGGAATGGACATAATATCAAATGGACAGAATATAGTAGTTAAAAATATCTAATTGAAGGTAAGTAATATCGATTTTTAAAATATAGAAAGTCAAAATATCGAAGGAAAAATATAGAATGGACATAATATCGAAGTAAGTAATACCGATTTTTAAAATATAGAAAGTCAAAATATCGAAGTATATAATATAGGTATTTAAATATATCGAATTTTTAATAATATAACATTTTTTAAAGTGTTTTTCTATGTTAATTAATTTTTGCGGAATAGGGTGGGAAGTAACTTAATTGCAATTAATTAAAAATGTTAATTTATTTATTGCTATTTATTTTGAATTAATTGTTAATTAATTTTTAATTGGTAATAATTAATTTTTTATGGGTAATTAATTTGTAATTGGTAATGTATTTTTATTAATTAATTAATTGATAATTATGTTTATTTTATTAATTTATTTTCCATAGTGGGTTGTGGGGTTTTTAGGGGAATAGGGTGGGAAGTAATTTAATTGTAAATAATTAAGTGTCTTAATTTTTTAATTGGTAATTATTTTGAATTAATTTTGAATTATTTTTTAATTGGTGATTTATTAGTTTTCCATATTGATAATTAATGTTTATTAATTGATTAATTGATAATTATGTTAATTTAATTAATTTAATTTTTGTAGCGGGTTGCGTGTTTATAGGGAATAGGGTGGGAAGTAATTTATTTGTAATTAATTAAATATGTTAATTTATTTATTGGTATTCAGTTTGAATTTTTAATTAATTATTAATTATTTAATTTTTAATTAGTAATTTATTTTTATTAATTGATTATTTGATAATTACGTTAATTTTATTATTTTTTTTTCTGTAGTGGGTTGTGGGTTTATAAGGGAATAGCGGGGGTAATAATGTAATTGTAATTAAGTAAATCATTTTGATTTATTAATTGGTATTTCTTTTTCATGTATTAATTGATTGGTAATTAATTTGTATTAATAGGTAATCAATTGTATTTATTAATATAAATTTGTATTTGTAATTGATTAATTATTATAGAATATTAAATTGGTAATTTATTTTAATTAATATTTTCTCGGTATTGATATTTAATTAATTTTTATTAATATATTAAATCTTTACTTTTCCTACTGTTGCACTCACTGGATTGGGAATAGTAATTTTTACCCCTACGCTATCCAACGCTTTCTCTACTGTTGCACTCTTTGGAGAGGGAATAGTAATTTTTACCTCTACGCTATCCAACGCTTTCTCTACTGTTGCACTCTCTGTAGTGGGAATAGTAATTTTTACCCCTACGCTATCCAATGCTTTCCCTACTGTTGCACACTCTGGAGTCGAATAGTAATTATTGCCCCTACGCTATCCAAAGCTTTCCCTACTGTTGAACTCCCTGGAGTGGGAATAGTAATTTTTACCCTCCCGCTATCCAACGCTTTCCCTACTGTTGCACTCTCTGGAGTTGGAATAGTAATTTTTACCCCTAAGCTATCCAACACTTTCCCTACTGTTGCACTCCCTGGAGTCGAATAGTAGTTTTTGCCCCTACGCTATCCAAAGCTTTCCCTACTGTTGCACTCTCTGGAGTGGGAATAGTAATTTTTACCCCTACGCTATCCAACGCTTTCCCTACTGTTGCACTCTCTGTATTGGGAATAGTCATGTTTACCCCTACGCTATCCAACACTTTCCCTACTGTTGCATTCTCTGGAGTGGGAATAGTAATTTTTACCCTCCCTCTATCCAACGCTTTCCCTACTGTTGCACTCTCTGGAGTGGGAATAGTAATTTTTACCTCTACGCTATCCAACACTTTTCCTACTGTTGCACTCTCTGGAGTGGGAAGAGTAATTTTGATCTCTACGCTACCCAACTCTTTCCCTACTGTTGCACTCTCTGGAGTGGGAATAGTAATTTTTACCCCTACTCTATCCAACGCTTTCCCTACTATTGCACTCTCTGGAGTGGGAATAGTAATTTTTACCCTCCCGCTATCCAACGCTTTCCCTACTTTTGTACTCTCTGGAGTTGGAATAGTAATTTTTACCCCTACGCTATCCAACGCTTTCCCTACTGTTGCACTCTCTGGAATGGGAATAGTAATTTTTACCCCTATGCTATCCAAGACTTTCCCTACTGTTGCACTCTCTGGAGTGGGAATAGTAATTTTTACCCTTTCCGCTATCCTACAGTAAAAATATTGTAAATGTTTTATTAATATTACGTTTATATATATATATATATATGTATTAACAAATCAATTTGTATGTTTTTTTAACTTACATTATTTATTTCTAGATTTTAAAGTAATTTATGTATTTTAAGTATGTTTAAGTTAATTATATTTATTATTTCATTAATTTTTAATTAATTTAAAGCATTTAAAAAAATGATATTTTGACTAACTATATTGTTTACATCAATATTTTTGATTCAATATTTTTGTACTTACCTGTTTGGAGATAGGAGTTCTATATTTTTGTATTCTATATTTTTACCTCAATATTCTTGTAGGTCTATATTTTTGACATTGATATTGTTTCAGTGATCCCTATAGGACAAACCACAGGACTTCAGGAAGGTGTCAGGTAAACCCCTACTTGATCTGGTACATCCATAGGTTGTGTTTCTGAACTTCCAGGGTCAGACTGGCCTAAAGGGAAAACTGACACTGCTAGAAGGACTGGTCTGACAGGACACTGTGCTGCTTGGTTTATTTGGTGATAGCGGGCCTGTTTTATGGTCTGGTTGGCCAGAATGTATTGACGATTTCCCTAATATTAACACAGATATTACCTGCAGCAAGCAGACATTCATTGTCTTGCACACCTTGCAAAACACCTGTACAGCAGGCCTTATGTGGAAATCTGGCCTGACATATGCTGTCCACTATTCTAGTGGGTACCTTGCACCAGTCTAAATGACCCTTATTGATGGTAGGTTTAAATACAACCTATATAGAAAGCTATCCTAGTGGTAGCTGTGGAGAGCACCCTTCAGGCTAAGTCTTGAAGGAATGTAAAGCAGCTTGTTTACCAGTCCATAATGTCATGAATGACCAAATGAAAGGAGAACCACATCAGGTATGCATATAAAAAAATATGTTTTTATTCTAAACACGTTCCTCTAGTCTCTTTATAAGGCTAGAGGCAAAAGTACATTCAGTAAACTATTTAAGCACACAATAAATCAGCACAACTTATGTTGAACCCCATGGGCGTCATAAACCATATTTTAAGAAAGTGGTAAAAGACATAGATACAAGGCCTAGAGCCTTTAGAACTGCTGGGGCCACCAGGAAATACCCAAGGTAGTGACACAGGGGACCCAAAGGGAATGCGTGCAATGTCTAAACACAGCCGCAAATCATCATTAACTTTTATGGGGAAAGTTGCGGTTGGGAATTTCAGATTAAGGACACTTTGAAGAGAACTTTGAAAAAAAACCTTTAGAACTAGGAGGTTCTTGAGTCAATACCAATGGGAGCACTAGAGTACTCGAGTTACCTCACCCAGGGAAGCCGGGTGCATAGGTGTCTTTTTATGTCTCGTTTTGTCATCGATTTCAATGACGAGCTGCTAAAGAATGCTGCAGGCGACCAAGTGGATAGTGTCCCAGTGGATCTAAGGGTGGATTGTAGATCTGAAGAACCTGAAAGCAGAAGGAACAGAGTCTGGGTCACTTGCCAGTGACCAGGAAGGTGATGAGAAGATGTCCACCGATGTCGGGTGATTTCAGGTGCAGGAGATGAAGCTTGACTCTTCAGCCATGAGGACCAGGAGGCGTTGACGATGACCAGGAGCTGGATTCCATCCGTCCCACGAAGCATGTCGAGTGCTGCGGTGTCGGTATCCAGATTGGACTGAACAAACCTAGGCTACAGCAACCCACACAGAAAGCAATGTTTGGCTTCGGTGCAGACAAGCAAGGTCTGAGGGACTCACCCTTTGGAGGGCAGTCAGGGCACATCTGGAGCAACCAGTGAAGCCCATTAAAAAGAAGAATTACCTTTGTCGGGACCCACCTGTCGACGGACCATGGATCGCGAAGGAGCCTCGAACAGAAATGCTAGAAGTGGGCCAACGGAACACTCGTGGAGTGTAGGCCCACAGTTTTCGGTTGTCAAGGTCACCCAATGTCCACAGGAGCCGATGATTGTCCCAACACCACTCAACCTCAGACGCCACCCAAAATATTAAATTATGGGGTGCACCTCAAGCAGAGGGGAAAGGGAAAGTGGAGAGAAAAGAGAGACACAGCCTTCTCCGGGTAGCGAGGGGTAATTCCTCACTGGGTCTATGTGGGATCTTCACTTGAATTGAACCTGCATAGGAGATGTGATTGACAGGCATGCAACTCAACCCTTTTAATACATCAATGAATCACCATTATAGCATGTACTACCATTGATCTTACCCAAATGACCCTGGGCTGTCGCTTCTCTCTTGTGTATGTTTGTTTTGTGTTATATATTTCACTGCCTAGGAATAAACATACTTGATTAGTATCAGTTCTAATTCTTATTAACTACTCAATTTGTACTGACTTATATATTTAATTCACCTTAAGTCATTATTTTGATGTTTTAAGATAGTTTGTCTGTAAATATTTCCAGAGTCATGAATTTAAGTCCAAGGTGTTCAAAAGTCTTGTAAATACTAGTGAATGGATAAACTCCTAAACGCTTCTATCTGGATTTAGACATAAATGTATTGGCATACCTAAATCAGCTCCACGGAATAATATTATGAATCCCGCTGCACAAGAAACACTCCCTTAACCCTCTATTCAAACTTCAGAGGAATTTCTGTGGTGCTTCTTCAAAGCAGTGAGTCAATTTGGTCTTCGAATTCGCTGTCAAGGTCCCACGTTGTGCATTCGTTGCTGAAGTCACTATTGAGGCTTGGAGATATCCGACTAAACAACAAAACGAACAAAACCAAGGCGCGAACGGAAGGCGCTTCTTCCTCGCGTTGGGCTACAGTTGAAGTGCGCAGTTCCTTCTTGGAACTCGCACTTCGTAATTGATGCTGGTCGCGCGATCTAAAACACTAGACCGCGAACCTGCAATGTTAAAGTCTATACCAGTGCCGCCATTTTCTCTGCAAGAGTTCTGTATACATTTCAAGCAGCATTTCAATAAGAATTTTGTCACAGGAATTCTTTTATGTCCACTAGAATATTTAATCTGATTTGGTGAACGTTTGTTTATTTTTGCAGTTCTGTCCGCAGTGTGTGTGGTCACATTAATCCTGACATCGGTGCAGATGGTGCTCGGGGCTTGGACTACAAGTAGCCCAATGCACAACTTTGTGAAAGCTTGGGAAGTGGATGCACTAACAAATGTGCATGGATCTCATGTTGGCCTCAGAGAAGTCTGGAAGTCCGTGTCCTGAGTCGCAACTACTTCGTGGTCCGGTGGGAGCCTTGGAAATGCAGACCGGCAAGATGCTTCTTGGAGCCTGCTTGAGCAGGGAAGTCACTCCCTGACCTCAACTGAGATTCTTCCATCTTCTAGTCGATGTAGAATGTTGCGGTTCCAGGATATATGTTGCAGAGTTTCGTCCAGGTGTAATCTGAAGTCCTAAGGACTGGGATCCTATACTTATACTAAGTTAGGAGGCTGGACATACTCTAGGGACCCACCTATGGGAGGTTCAAGGGAGGGGGGTGTTTCCCTTTGTCCAGTTTCATGTCAGAGCAGGGGCTGAGCGCCCCTGCAACAAGTCTGAACTGGGATATGCATAGGGATAGTAAGTGTGCCCCTAACACTGTCTGAAAAGCATTCTCTGAATGCACCAACCCAGCCCCAATACACTAAAGCCTGTCTGGGAAGTGGTTACACCTCCCTGTGACAGGAACCCTATTGTCCAGGCCAACCCTGCCGGAGTTTCTTTCAGCAGCAGGAGGTCCGACCCGTGTCTGTGGCATCCATTTTGTGATTCCAGGGCTCCTTTAAACTATTAATTGTTAGACCAGTGTGTACATGTCTTTCCCTCTAGAAGGGTGGTATTCCCTGTGACAAGAAACCTATTGACCAGGCCTCCCCTGCCGGAAGTTCGTCCAGCAGCAGGAGGTCAGACCCGTGTCTGTGGCATCCATTTTGTGATTCCAGGGCTCCTTTAAACTATTACTCGTTAGACCAGTGTGTACATGTCTTTCCCTCTAGAAGGGTGGAATTCTACCCCCGCCGCCAGAACTGGCCGGGGGTAGGATTACAAAGTATTTGACACCAAATACGACATGTTTCCATGCAGCCATTACAAACTTAGCATTTACCACGTGGTTATAATGCACTTAAGAGTATATGGTCTGGCTGCATCACAGAACAGCCTCAGAGAATAGATTCCAAAAGCTGCAGAGGGGCCCAGCTCATGCATGGGCACCCTCTCACACAAAACCCAGCACTCTGCCTTCAGAATTGATCAGGTCTGCCATAGGAGTGACTTATAGGTTTATATGTGTCAGTGATTAAAAGTAGATATAGGTAGCCTATATCTTAGAAAGGGGTGCATGTAGCACCTTACCCAGGCTGCAGTAGCAGACCTGTGGTGCCATTTTGGAAGGGCTTCCCAGGGGTGGCATAATACATGCTTCAGCCCCTGGTAGTCCTCTGGGGTACCTATGCCCTTAGTGCCTAAACTACCATATACTAGGGACTCACAAGTGTAACCCAGTACCCCATTGTAATGTGCCTAAAGTACATGCAATCAATTTAGTGAGGAAGCAGCTAGGCTGGGATCCTGGATAGAAGGGCCACAGCCAGACTAAAGTCGAAAAACAATGAAACACCAGCATGGGTGGGGGTATCCATAGCAAGCAGACTCTCCTACACCGTACAAGTTTAAAGCTTCCTCGATTTGCATGTATTGGACACTTTTGTCCTATCTCTATTCCCTAATGCCCAGGTCCATATTCCATCCCAGCCTGACCCTATAAACTTCCCTGTCAATGTGAGTGAAGGTTTTCATGGTAACTGTAGGAAAGTGCCCTTTTTGACATTGTCCCCCCACTCTTTGCCTGGCATTTGATGTGTTATTGACTAGAAGTGCACCAGATTCTTGCTAACCAGTTCCCCAGTGCCAGATCTCTTTCACAAATTTGCGCAATTGTTTCCCCTGATTGGCGACACCTTTAGCACCCTCCGTAAGTTCCTACTAAATGGTGCCCTTAGTACCTGGGGCCTGAGGTACTAAAGAGGGTCCCCAAAGACTGCAGCATGGATTGTGCCACTCTAAGGGACCCCTCAACAAGCTCATGCAAACTGCCACTGCAGGCTGAGTATCATAGTGCAGAAAAAAGTGAAAACAAACACAACATGGCACACAGCATGTGTGCCCTGCCTGCCGACGCTGCCTGCAGTATAAGTAAGTCACCCCTACAGCAGGCCTTACCACCCAAAGGCAGGATGCACTATGCCACATGTGAGAGCATTACTGCTTGAGCACATATGCCCTCATTCTGGTCAATTCCATTACAGCCAGTACACATGATCAGAGAAGCCATTTCACAGGCATGTGCTGGACACTGGTGAAAATGTGTTCCCCATCTACATGATGGCCTTATTAAAAATAGGGATGTCTGTTTTCAAACATCTCATATTAATAAACCCACAATGTTGGTGTTGGATTTAGTAATACATGTTCCCAGAGGGCACCTTAGATGTACCACCAGAAAACCTATTAGCTACTGTTGTGATGACTGACTTGTTTTTGCCAGCTGCCATCAGAGATGAATTTCTGACCCCCAGGGGTGAGGGCATTTGCTCTCAGGAGGCCAGCAGTCAAGCCTGTTCCGGAAGAGGGTGTTTTCACCCCTTCCCACAGGATACCCTGCAGATTAGCATCCCAAGGCAGAGAACGCACCACCTTTTGACATGTGAATCTGGTTTCACTCACAGGAGAGGAAGCCGACCCCCTTAGTACACAGCCATTTGGTACCTGGATAGGTGAAAACATTAGCTAGTCATACTCTAAAGTGGACCACCTGAAGTGGAGATGACTTATCAAAGATAGCCACTATTGGTGTTGGCAAACATAGGAATCTTGGACAGGGTTAGGCCCCACCCCACAAGACATGCTCATACAGGGGTTGTAGTGACCACAAGGGTAGGTAACCCACTGGCTACTTATCTACACTCCCTTACAACTCCTCAATTAAGAGGCAGATTTACAAGCCCCTTGTGACATGTTTATGACACCGTTGTGTCACTTCTGTGGCGCAGCGATGTCGTAAACAATGCGTCAACATGCAACAGATTTACACTGTGACGCATCTAGTGAGATGAGTCAGGTTGTAAAGCCCTGCACTACCTTATACGTGCGTCAGGTATAATGTATGGAGGGTGGGCCTTCCGTCACATGGAAGGCCCGTAAAAGTAACGCAGTGAAATCTACAAGATTTCACAGAGTCACTTTTACGTCCATGCTGTATCAAAACCTTACATCTGCTTGAAGCAGGCGTAGGAAGTGACGCAGCATGTTAGGCATAGGGCGCCCTTGAGCATTGCTGGAGTTGCGTCGCGCTTGCGACATAACTCCAGCAATGCTCTGCCCTTACTCCAGAAGATGCAACACGCATTCGTCGCATTGTAAATGCACCACATTGGTGGTGGCGCAAGGGTATTCCTGCGTGTCGCATCTTTACTGCCGCAGGTATGTACCAGCCCTTAAATCTTACCCTTCGTATTTAGGAAACCCCTTGGCACCAGAAAAAAAGATCTGCTGACCAAAAGAAGATGAAGGGCCAATGATGCATGACAGCAAGAACTACAGAAGAAGCAACTGACGAGGCACCAGCTCTGTCGGCCTGTTTGCCGATTCTTGACAATTGCTCCAAAGTTTTCTTACCCTACAAGATGCTAATCTTTCTAAGCGTGGAAGGACTGCCAGCAACACTATTCCTCTGCATCTTGCAGGAATCAAAGACTGTGCTGTGAGGCTCCAATATAGTGAAAACAGAATAACATGAAGCACCACTGAACCCGAGCTGCCAGCCCGATCTGAAGTGGGCAATGGTGCCCACGCAGTGTCCCAACCCTTCATACCCAAAGTCCACCTTGGAATCCCTGCTGTGGACTATTAGACGTCACCTGCAGCCTCTGTTTGCAGGCCGCCTCTACCGCGATCACTCCCAGTGATGAAAACCTGATGCCTAAGGAAAACTCTATACCCTTCATACCTGGCCCATGGAGAAGAGGACCAAAGGTGTCCCCCTATCACCAGGCATTGTGAGGCTGGAGCCCCCTTGTTGGTTCAGCCTGACGGGCCTCCCGGTCTGACCCTGGGCCCTGTGTTCAAGACGACCAATTCCCTTTGACTTGCATTGGGCACCCAACACTGTTTTGCACCACTGCACCCAGCATCACTCATGCCGTTGGAGTTGACCTGCTGGTGCTGCCTTGGACCTTTCCCCATACTCACCTCAACTCCCAGAGGTTGGTATCGTAAGTCACTATAAAGAACTTGTAGGCCACCTTTGTTTTTCCTCCCATAGGATAATGTTGCTGTCTCTGAAGACTCTTAAAACGTAAAAGTATTTCACCTGAAAAATGTTCTTACTTGAATCTATTGAGTATGGTACCTAAATATATATATAAAGATATGTATTTTTTATAAATTATTCTGGGTTTCCTTATTGGGTCGTTATCATTTATTGACTATTGTGCATATTTTCAAATGTCTAACACTCCTCTTCAATAAGCCTAAGCCTGCTCAACCAGACTAACCCATAGAATCCTTAGGATTGATAGTGCAAGCCACTGTCCAGTTATAAGGGAATAGCTGGGCTCTTTACAAAGTATATCTCATTGTGATATACTCTATAAAGGGCTGGCGTCCTACATTGGTGGCAGCGGTGGGATATAAGTCTTTTGCTTCACCATGTGGTAAATAAATGATTCCACTAAGAAAGCTAAAATTGTCATTACTTACCAACATTTTTTCCAATTTAAATTTTTTCTAAATTGTTTAGAACCTAGCTGTTCAAGGGTGCACAGAGATAATATCGACTCCAAAATATCGTTTGGAAAGAATATCGAGTTTTAAATATCGTTTGGAGAAAATATCGACAGGACAGAATATCGACAGCCAAAATATCGTTTTTAAGGTAAGTGAAGTAATATCGACTGTAAATAATATAGAAAGTGAAAATATCGAAGTATATAATCTAGATAGTAAAAAATATTGTTTTTTAAATATTTAATTATTTATAGTGTTTTTATGTTATAATATGTGTGAAAAGTGTCATTTTATGTTATAATTATTTTTAATTAATGATTTTTTTAAATTATTGTGTAATTTTATTCTGTAGCGGGTTGTGGGTTTATAGGGGAATAGGGTGGGAAATAATTTAATTATAATTAATTAAATATGTAAATTTATTAATTGGTAGTAATAATTAATTAATTAGTAATTAAATAATATTTCTTAATTATTTAAAATTGAATTGGCAATTAATTTAATTTAATTGATTAATTGCCAATTATGTAAATTAAAATAATTTATTTCCTGTAGCGGGTTGTGGGTTTATGGGGGAATAGGGTGGGAAGTAATTTAATTATAATTAATTAAATATGTAAATGTATTAATTGGTAGTAATATTTAATTAATTGGTAAATAAATAATATTTGTTAATTAATTAAAATGTAATTGGTAAGTAATTTAATTTAATTGATTAATTGCTAATTATGTTAAATTAAAGGGGTATTTTTAGGGTTCAGGGTCAGTTTGGGGTTTTTGGGTAAAGGGGTATTTTTAGGGTTCAGGGTCAGTTTTCAGTTTTTGGGTAAAGGGGTATTTTTAGGGTTCAGTGTCAGTTTTCAGTTTTTGGTTAAAGGTGGTATTTTTAAGGGTCAGGGTCAGTTTTCAGTTTTTGGTTAAATGGGTATTTTTAGTGTTCAGGGTCAGTTTTCAGTTTTTGGGTAAAGGGGTATTTTTAGGGTTCAGGGTCAGTTTTCAGTTTTTGGGTAAAGGGGTATTTTTAGGGTTTAGGGTCAGTTTTCAGTTTTTGGGTAAAGGGGTATTTTTAGGGTTCAGGGTCAGTTTTCAGTTTTTGGGTAAAGGGGTATTTTTAGGGTTCAGGGTCAGTTTTCAGTTTTTGGGTAAAGGGGTATTTTTAGGGTTCAGGGTCAGTTTTCAGTTTTTGGGTAAAGGGGTATTTTTAGGGTTTAGGGTCAGTTTTCAGTTTTTGGGTAAAGGGGTATTTTTAGCGTTCAGGGTCAGTTTTCAGTTTTTGGGTAAAGGGGTATTTTTAGGGTTCAGGGTCAGTTTTCAGTTTTTGGGTAAAGGGGTATTTTTAGGGTTTAGGGTCAGTTTTCAGTTTTTGGGTAAAGGGGTATTTTTAGGGTTCAGGGTCAGTTTTTAGTTTTTGGGTAAAGGTTTTTTTTTAGGGTTCAGGGTCAGTTTTGGGTTTTTGGGGTACAGGGGTACAGTGTAAAAATAAAGTAAAATTAAATTTACATTAATTTAATTAATGACATTAAATTAAATTAAATTATATTTAAATAATTTTTAATAATGTAAATTAAAAAAAATATTATATACTTACCAATACTTACGTTGTAATGGTAGTGCGTTGTAAAAGTTGCGTTGTAACGTCATATATCCACTGTTGCACTCTTTGCAGTGAGAATAGTAATTTTTACTCTTTTGTATTTGTACGTTAATAATATTGGCTATTATTTAATTACATTTTGTTACTATATATATATATATGTTTTAAGAAATATGATTAAAAAAATATTATTTTTTTACTTTCATTAATTATTTAATTAATAAAAGTAATTTTAAGTATTGTTAATTATATTTTAGTAATAAATTTTTTATATTAATGTAATTAAACATTGTTTTTATTAAAGTCGATATTTTTTACAACTATATTTTTGTAAACGATATTTTGTACTCGATATTTTTGTACTTACCTGTTTGTACATACAAACTCGATATTTTGGTTGTAGATATTTTTTCCTCGATATTTTGGGTAGTCGATATTTTGGTAGTCGATATTATTTCAGTGATCCCTGTTCAAGGCCTTGTGTTAAGTCCCACAGTGAAACTGTATTAGATTAAAAAAAACTATTTGTTAGTTAGGCCCTTTAGAAAGTAGATTTTTTTGTTGTAATTTTCTGAACAGGTTCCAGCTATTGTAATACCATGTCTGAGGCAGGTCCTTCCATGAGCTCTACTTGGATCCTTACAGGAAACTTAAGTTGGACAGACTTAAGTCCCTCGGCCAAACGTGGAACCTTCCCATGGGATTGAGACTCACTAAGGTACATCTGAAAAAACTGATGCAGAAAATCCCTGGCTGAGGCAGGAACCCCTCATTAAGGAGGAAACTGAAGTGAATGAATTAGGCAATGAATCCAGCAGTGGTCCCACTAATAGCAACACCTCTGATGGTACTAGGTGTAGTGCCCTAGAAGGCTTAGTGCGTGGAGATGCTTATTGCCTAAAATCTGCCAAGAGTATATACTTAGAGGCAAACCTCTTAGCTGTAGTAAGGAAAACATGGGCCTAGGACCCATCTCTAATAGCAGCAAAATGAGGCTGTGACCCTAAGATCCTCAAAGGGATTGTACCCAAAATACAGAGAGGGTGATGCCATCATCAAATGGTTTACAGCCTTTGAGAGGGCTTGTACAATGAGGCAACTCAGCAAGACAGATTGGGGCTCTCTTCCCTGGGAGCTGTTCTTAGGAAATGTATGAATAGACTCCTGACACTGATTGAGGCAGATGCTGAGTCCTCATGGAGGATCTCCTGATTGAGGGCTTTGAACTCACCACTGGGATGACAAACATCAATCATAGTGACAACCATTTCGTTGTGCTCGTATAACTGTATACATCGCTGACCCAACAAATATTGTATTGCCTTAATACCATCCGTATTGTTGGATACTGGTTCTAGAGTGAAGTTATATCCATACCTTTCAATAAGCAATCAGTGTCCCATGTGATGGTTTGTAGTTTGCTGAGAAAGTCATTAGTGTCTTTGATGAAAGATGGTGAACCTGAAATTATAGGTCTGCCAGGAATGGGTGTAACATTCTTGTGGAACTTGGGAATAAAATATTGTACACGGGTCACAGGATGCTCATTCTTCAAAAACATATATTCGTTTTTACTTAAAAGACCCATTTGCTCCACTGACACAAATCCTTTAATACCATCTCCTTCACACGTCGTAGGTCTTGAAAATAATCTCTTTTATAGCAAGCTGTGTCATTTAGATGGTGCATGGCTTCCTCCATACATTGAATTTTAGGCCAAAGTGCAATATTGCCGCCTTTGTCTGGTTTGTTGATGATTAGATTTTTGTTGTCTCTTAGCTTGCGGATGAGATTGGAATATTGTCTCCATATGCCTATTCTTTAAATCATCAATGACTCGATCACTAAATACATCAATCACATCTTCAGGCATCATTGGTACAAAAGTGGAAGTAGGGAGAAAGGGGCTGCCAATAGAACTGCTGATATTGATACCAGTCGCCTTCAAATCTTCCTGCATAGAATTTATTTCATCATTCTTTTTTTGTTTAAATCTGTTTTTATTAATTTTGATTTTGCATAGTTATGAAAGGCAACATACGTTTGGATATTCATCTATACATAAGACAATCTGCCCAAAAATTGGTGTACATTTCTTTTTGTGTGGATGCTCAGCATACCAGGAATACCTATGACATTAATTGTACAGGATCAAGCCTGACCTTGGCGTTTGATTCATATTACAGATTGTAGAGGTTACAGTCCAATAATAGCATGTTTTCATCATGGCGTTGTACAGAGTCCTTCTGAAGAATATTGAAACCTGAAACAGGGGTCCCACTGAAACTTAGTCCTTTTACCAACAAAGAAGAAATTGGCACAGAAGCTGAAATATAAAAGTACATCTTTATTAACCTCAAATGAGTGAGACTACATCGCACAGAAGCCTTAGCAACTGAATGAGGCAGTCTGAGGAGTACAGAAAACTGGGGCTTTATATATGCTTAGGGTTACATAGTAAGCATAAAACCAAGGGGCAGTCCTGGCTCATGTAAGCATGCAAAATGACTAAGTTGGGCATACAAGATCTGCTTACTCAACAAAGTGGGAGGAGAGTTACTTCTCCATGCAGCAGCAAAAATAGCCTGACAGTTATACTAGAGAAGCAGGTGCATTCTACTAGCTAGGCCCTGCTGGGCATGTGCGAAGGTGGAAGATGCTAAATATAATTTGCCTCTAGGCAGACTTCAAGAGCAGTTAACACTGAGGGAGGACAGAGCACATGGTGAGCACATGGCAAACAAAATGGCTGCCAGAAATACAAAATGGCTTTCAGCTCCTGCTAACAAATCCGTCCAATATTTAACGTTTCCAGTGCATTTATTGTGGGCTTCTGAACTGATGGTATGATTGAGAACAAAGAAAAACCAACAACAACAGTGCTGACTGGTACATGTGTAGTTATCCCTCCCACTGCCACCCCATACCCATCTCCCCAGTGTTTACTATCGACCTGGTGGTTGCCTCTACTCTCTAGCATGGAGTGCACGTCTCCCACTACTTGCTCGCATCCCTCTCGCTCGGACTGCCCCTCAGAGCCTGCCTTCTCCGTTTGCTTTAAGGTGCAGAGTAGTCCCTCCCATTGGGCTGATATGGGCTCTTTCCTCAGCCCCAGTGTTTCTTCCCGCAGGATGGCGATTCCGTCTGCCTTGGCCCATGCAAAGAGTGAGCATCGCCACACCGGCTCATGTGGTGGGTCTTGCGCCTTCCACTGCTTAGTTAAAAGTCGCTTGGCGATCACTAGCCCCAGGTCTAGAAACCGTGATGTTACTTTTGTGGCGGGGGTCCTTCTAAAATGGTGCAATAGGTATGCAATCCATTCAAAGGGTATATCGCGGCCCGTGCATATGTGTAATAGCCTGCTGATTGTGTGCCAATATGTGCATAGTCTGGGACAAATCCACAACATGTGTATCAACTCAGCCCCTGGTTCAGCGCACCTGGGAAATGTTGCATCTGTGCGATGAAAATACTTGTTAATCATCCAGGCGTAAGGTATGCTCTATGGACAATAAATAATTGTATTTGTCGCAATCTCATATTCCTAGGTATATGCACTGGGCTTTTAAGTATCCTTTCCCATTCCTTGTCTGCCAATTGTCGCCCCAAGTCCAGCTCCCATTTGTGGCGGAGTAGATCTAGGCTTATCGCTACATGTGCTCGGAGAGACACCGCAAACCAGTTGTCTGCCTCCCCAATAATGTGGAGGTACTGTATGGTAAGGTGTAGACTCGGTTCCATCGTTATGTCCCCCCATCTGGCAGTCAGTGTTGCTACTAGTGAGCAGTGTGTTAGGAATTGCCCCTGCAGAAGTCCCTTGTCCGCAACCAAGGACTCGTATGGTATAAGTGTACCATCACGGTACAGATCTCTTAGGATATGCATATCGGCTTACCGCCATTCTGTGAGTGAGAGAGGTGTGAGTACCCTGGGCCCATTAGGGTATCCCTCCAATGATATTGCTGGCACGTAAGGGACGATAGCTCTAGTGAGATATCTTCCAGGGGATGTATGCAATCCATCTTGTCTTGTAGTGCAGCAGCATGGCTTTGCGTAACAGGCTGAAGTTCCTTGAGTGTCTGGCTATGGATGGTGATTTTCTCAGCCAGTTTATGGTGGTCTGCATGTAGGGGCGTGAAGTCCGGGGTAACTTTATCGATCTGAGTTTCCAGAGAGGTTCTGGTATATTCTAGTGCGGTACTGATTTTCTCCACTGCAGCAAGCACAAAATCCATTTTGGCCACAAGGGTCGTGGTTGGTGGTTCCATCTCCCCTTCGTCTCTTATGGGTGAGGGGTCCACACTTCCCATACGCAGCGGCCCTTTCTGATTCTTGGTACACATATATCCCATCACAAGTTGCTGCACCATTGCATTTGCATTCAGCCTTTAGTGGGGTTGGTCTCGTCGGAGGTTGGGCCACAATGTGAAATCTGGGGGGTCCGTCGCACTTGCAGGTGTGGGTTACTTGAGCTGTGCGTTCGGGTTTGTGTGTTAGAGGCAGTTGCACTATGTGTGGCGTCTCGTTCTTGAACGCTGGGCCTGTGTCTTGTAGGCCCTGTGTGCAGACCCTGCATCGGCAGCTCTCCGGCAGTGTGGAGTATTTGGGCTCCAAGTGGGTGGCAGCCGGTATTGTCTCTCAGTGATAGGGTGTCTTTCTCTTCATTAACGTTGCTCCTCAGCGACAGGGCCCTCGTGCCTTTTCCTCTTTGGGTTGCAGCGACTTGGTAGGGGATATGTGTGTTCTGCCTATTCCTTCTGCCTCTGTCACCTCTTCCCGCAGCACACTACAGACGCGGCATAAGCCCTCTGGTCCTGGTAGGCCGGTTGTGCACAGGCCTTGAGGGTCACGTCTGCACTATCATTCTTGTCTGTTCTGGGGTTGTTTCCTCCCCCACAGCTTCACCTTCACCTGTTTTCACCTGCTCCGTTGGCCTGTTGACTACCGGATTCCTGCATGTGACTTTGATGGCGTGTACTCACTGGGCTACTTCCCGGCTGGGGGGGGTCATCTACCGCTGTCTGTCTCCCCTTCTGAAGTGATGAGCTCAGGTGCGGGTTAACATACCCAGATTCACAAAAGGCATTTAATAGTAGTAAAGTTAGTCATCCTAACTTTAATACTACTAAATGCCTTCTGTGAATAATAAAAGTAGTAAGTTTAGGATCTTATCTCAGTTTAGTAGTAGTAAAGTTAGTAGTCCTAACTTTACTACTACTAAATGCCTTCTGTGAATACCAAAAGAAGTAAGTTTAGGATTTTGTCTCAGATTAGTTCTGTGAATCTGCCCTAATGTGATAGAAGGTAAAGTCCAGAAAGATGATATTTTCCTTAGTCGAAAAGATTCTGCTAATTTGTTTCACAAGGACTGACTAGGATTGAAGACCTTAGTATTTTAATAATCAGATAATAATTTTACTGGTTTAAATAACTCCTTGATGGAGTCTTTGCGTTATTGATTTTTTCCGTGAAGTATCTTGATTCTTCAGAAACGATTAGGGACTTATAATCATAAGGAGAGATTTATATTTAATTGTATCATGAGGACAGTAATCTTTCCTCTATCTCTGTTCCTGATGTCTACATTATTGTTTGACAGTTTTTAGACCCAGTGAGTGCCAGGGGGAAGATGTTTTTTTTAAATGATTTGTCACTGTTGCTTCAGAAGCCAGAAGGGTGACTGCAGAGTCAATACAAATGGCAAAATTGGTGGTTGCTGCATCCATACTACTTCCTAATAGAGGACTGGAGCTCAAGAGAATATTGGTGAGTATAGCAAAACAGCTAATTATGGTGAAATGTTCTGTTATCATCACTATGCCCACCATTATTTACACAGAGCTAGTACTCCCAATGCAGTTTTTAATAACACGCAGTGGGAGCATTGGTCAACACCACCAGTGCGTAGGTCAAAAACATGCCTTCAGAAATTTACATATTATTCTGGAAACAACCCTGTACACCCAGTGTCTTTTGGGCCATATGTAGGTAATCTACATTTACAGATTCTAAGATACCGAATTTTACCGATTCGGTATTTCAGAATCGTAAATGGTATGTAGATAAAAATTTGGTAAATATTACCGAATCGGTAATTTTTAGTATTTAAGAATCGGTATCTACTGATTCGGTAATTCCCATTAATTCCTATGGGCCTTATGACCCATAGGAATGAATGGGAAGCCATTCACTATTACCGATTCGGTAAATACCGAATCGGTAATAGGGGGAACATTTTCAAGGGTGGCAGGGTGTCACATTGACACCCTGTTGCACCCCTGAATCGTGCATGTGTGCACATGTGGCGCACATACATGCCCTAAGGGCATTTATGTCTGCCACATGTCACTTTCAAAAAAGCAAATATTTACCTTTTTAAAGGTATTCGGTATTTACCACCAACTTGTACTTGGTGGTAAATAACGAATCCTTAAATGAAAAATGCACTCACTTCAGTGCTCCCTACCTTAAGGATTTGGTAATTTACCGGATTGGTACTTAAATTACCGTTCTGTAAATTACCGAATCCTTGAACATGCCTCCTACATCTCAAACCCTAAATACCGGTCGGTAACGGCCGCAATTCGGTAATTTCGGCCATTACCGACCGGTATTGGGCTACCGACATCTGGCCCTTAGTATGTCCAAGGAGAAGAAAATATGCTTAACAAAATACATTGATTTATTCCTTTATTTCCCAACTGTCTGCACAAGGATATACATTCTTGAAAGACAACATTGATTTTGAATCTATTTTGGGAACAACATATTGACAAGTCCAGGTCAATAAAGCTATGTTTAGAGTGTGTCTCACTCCAAGACCAATGATTTGTCTAAACAAAACAGTACTGTAAACAAAATGCCTGGGTCTGGCTAAGATGGAGGACATGAATATACCAAACATTCCCGCAATTGAATATTTTGATGACTGGCAAGCTTTTACAAATTACGCCGAGAAACAGCTCAATAACATGATACAGATTGTCACATACATTTTTTCATATGATTGACTGGTGTGGCCATTAGGAATGAATGCTTATCATGCATGTGTTTAAAACAATGTGAAGGGTTTTAAAACCAACAGACCGGACCCACGGTATGTGCAGACACAACACTTGTGAGTTGTCGCTGCATACAGTATGGGCAGGCTATGCCAGCGATGGTGACAGTGCCCACTGTAGATGCAGCGAAGGACACTTGTCTCTCCTTGCTGATGACAGGGATTTACAGGATTCTCTGTTAGTTCCTAGAGCACCACATCATCAAGGTTTCTTATCTGTAAATTATAATGAACTTTGGGACGTTTGCCAGCAGGAAGCTGCTGAGCTCAAACTGGATATTGGCAGGGATAATTTAGAAAAGCCATTGGCTGTTGATCATAACAGCATGGCTACATTATCGACTAGCATTTATTCTCTGAATATCATTGTGTCTTCCGCAATAGATGTCATACAAAGTGACATGTTCCTCTTACAACAACTGCAAATTCAGCTTAGATTGATTATGCAATTGAGCTGGACAGTGCAGACTTTAAAATCCGGTTGCATGCCTTGGAAATTTCGGAATGTGACTGATTAAGTTTTGCCTTAAAATTTTAAAAGCTTGCAAAAAATAATGTCAAAAAGGACATGACTTAAGCATTTAGCATTTAGAGAAATTTCCTTTCACACTAGCTGAAACACCATCTATTTAATTCATATATGTATCTCACTGTCAATTTCTATGTTTCACTATACATCTTGATTGAGACATTTTCAAGTAGGCAGATATGAGACCTGAAGGAAGAGATTTGTATGTGAGACATGGGTCCTACCTTTTGATTTCAGATCCAGGAATGGGGAAACTGAAGTTTTTCTCAGCAGGAACGAATGCAAAGCTTTGTTTGGCCACTCTCCCTTTGCAAGGAGGTCACACTTCATGGCTCTTATAATGCATCTTTGGCCAGCTTATCAGCTTATCATGTACTCTGAAAGGTGCCCAAGCTGCTTAGATTCAGCCGGCATTCAAATTGCTTTCAAATGAAACTTATTTGATGCTGAATTAAGAAGGTTGTTGTAGGGTGAAACTAGGAATACCCTATGTGGTGACGGTTTCCAGGAACGTGACTTGCTGTAATAATATGATATTTCCGCTTGTGCGTACAGTCAAAGAAGTCACAGTATAGCCTTCAATAGCAATTATTTATGTGAATTTTGATAACTTGAACAGACCGAAAGCCATATTGTTTCAGAAGGAGGTTTCTGTAAAATCTGCTTGAGAGACATTTGAAATCCAAGCTTCAAGGTCTTCCTCTGAAATACAATCACTATTATGCACTAACATCCCTCAACATTTGGGAGAAGTTGTCCAGGGCATATTTAATGCATCTAATACTGCAGAAGTAGTACACTTTTTGTAAGCGATTGTCTTTGTAATAATTTCATCTTTCATACAGTCCCTGGTTTCCACCCTTTTTTGAAGGCATATCACTGGCACTTTTCCTGATTGTTGGGATTGTGGGCCTATTTTTGCTGCTCCACAATGGATGTTCCATCGTGGGGCCAAATGGTGCTGGAAACACACACACTAAGGGATGTGAATTTAAGAAGTATGGTAGAAATAGGAAATATTGAAATCTAAATTACGGTGAAGCAGAGGAAATTCATGTCATGTTATGACAAGAAAAGAGGCCCAAAGGGTGTGAATATTGAGTTGGGTCAATTGGTCAGGATTAAATATGCATAGAATGTTTGCAAAGGCAGTTACACACTTTCCGAGTGCATGAAATTGCTAAAAGGGGGTGAGAATTATGTTAAGGTGGAGATTGGTACCACGTACAAAAAGAGAAGAGTTGTGGTGTACCGTTATGATCATTGTAAGGAGATCCAGGAAAAGAAGAAAGGAGAAAAGATGGTGACAGCATGAGTGCTGATAGAGTTTTGAGATTAAGACTGAGGAAGAAGTTGTCAATGGAAAAAAAAGGTTAATGGCTTGTGGTGTGTTCAGGAATTAGGAGATGGATAATTCACCAAACCGTGTGAGGTTGATATGCTAGTGAGTGCTGTATGTATAAGGTTACATTATGAAAATATGTTGTAGAGAATTGTGCAATGACAGAAGAATATGTTAGAGTTTTCTTGTTGTGCTTTTGTATTGGAATGTGTAGAATATTATGCTTTAACATTGGTTAGTTGGAGAGGCTGCCTGCATTCTAGTGATACTTGCTTTACTACTTGGTGGAATAGGATTCCTTTCCTAGTGAATCACACTGAAAATTTGAAGTATGTATTAAATATTTTTATTTAAAACTAGTTTACACAAACTAAATAATTGGTAAACTTTTGCCTGTACATAGAGGAATAAGGAAGTCATGTCATCTTACCTGCCATAGTTTCAGATGACTCAGTTCAGCACAGCTGCTGTTCTGGAAGGGTCCTCTCCCAGGTGTGCATGAGATCAGGTCCTGGAGAGCTCGAGCCAGGGCATACACTGCCAGGTATATGTGGTAAGTAAGGCCCATATCATACAGTACAAACATTGAATTTACGTCTTCCACCAACTCTACGCCCGTACACCTCAACTTGTCATCACCAGCTTCCTCTAAAACGGCTATTAAAGAACTGTCATTGACCGGCCACCTGCAGTCAAATGCTACTTCCCAGAAGGTTTTTATAAAAATATCTTCAGAGTCCTTTAAGGGATGAAGGCTTTCTAAAAAATTCTTGAATCCATAAATTTCAGGGGTATGTAGTACTAATACCAGGGAACCATTTAGTAATCTCCAGGACTGCGCTGGAAAATAAGTTGCACTAATTGTAAAACCAGTTGATAAAATCCAAATTTTATCAGTTTGTTTCATATAGCTCAGATGGTGCAGCAGGGCATTTAAGTCATTACTGTAACAATCACAGATGATTACCTGAGCGGAAGAGCGTCTTATTGTTTCTGCAATGGCTCTCAACCTTTCCTTGCTGTAGCTGTCAGAAAGTTTCTCCCAAAAGGACACACAGATTCCCAGCCTCTCTGCTTCTTCCTTCACCCCCTTTATCATCATGTAGCAGACATCAGAGTCTGAAGCCAGGAGCCCAATCCAAGTCCAGTTAAAATGTTTCACTAACTGAGCAAAGACCAACGACTGAGGACTTTGACTTGGGACTGTGCGTAGGAAGGAGGGAAATAGGTTTTTGTCACTCAGCTTACTATGCTGTGAGGCATAACTGATCTGAAAAGAGAAGGGCATGCAGAAATTGATACATGTTTCTTAAAGATAGAGCAGGTGGTGATATTAGGGAATTTGATGATATGATGAGCTGTCACATAGCATCTCAAGTAGGTACAATCTTCATTTAGTTCTATCACAGAGATACATTCTGAAGATAACTTTTGAGTAGCGTAAAATGAGATTTTGCAATGCATGTAAAATATCCTATATGATGTGACAGAAGGTTATGATTCAACAGAAGAAACATCTTTAAGGATTAAGCTTTTCTTTCCTTACTACAAACACTGCAGCAACTGCATTACAAATAAAAATTATTTTCTAGTATTCTAGGCATCCTAACTTTCAGCAAATGGAGTATTGTTTGGGATGGAGACTGCCCACCTCAAGACTTGGAGCTACACTCCAAGAAACCCAGCTGGTTCCCTCCCACCCTCCATGAGTCCAGACGCACCTGAAGACAACTCGAGAAGAGATGGAGCAAAATCCCGGAAACCTACTCTACCTTCAAATCCGCCATCAACACAGACTACCTTTTCCTCAAAGCCACTAAGAAAAAAGCCTTCCAGGATAGATTGAATGCCAACGCACACAACAGCAAAGAACACTTCACCATCATCAAGGAGATCGCCATGTCCAACAGCGAGACCACAGACGTCCCACCCTCCCAAGACCTCTAAAACCAACTCAGCACCACCTTCCACCACAAGATCAGGTAGATCTACAACAGCTTTGACACCCAAGACCCTGCCACTGTGCCTACCTACACTGCACGTAACCACCCCTCACCCCAACAGATCGTGCTCAACTGGGCTCCGCTCACTACAGCAGACACACTGAAGACCATGATGAGCATCTACTCAGTAGACCCATTGGATCCTTGCCCATACCACATCTTCCATAAAGCAGCTCCCTATGTCACACCCAGCTTTACTGCACCATCAACTGTTCCATTGAACCCACCACCTTCCCCGACAACTGGAAACATGTTGAGATCAAACTCCTGCTGAAGTAACTCTCCACTGACCCGAGAATTTCAGACCCATCTGCCACCTCCCCTTTCCAGCAAAGGTCATCAGAAAGGCCATCAATGCCCAACTCTCCTAGTTCATCCAAGAGAACAATGTCCTAGACACCTAACACTCTAGTTTCTGAAGCAACCACAGCACCAAGACCTTACTCCTCGCCGCCACTGATGACATCTGCTCCATTCTCGACCGTGGCAAAACCACTGCCCTCATCCTACTAGATCTCTCAGCCGCATTCAACACTGTCTCCCTTCGTACCCTAATCATGAGACTCTGGAAAACTATCATCCTCGACAAGCAACTGGACTGGATATACTCCTTCCTGACCGGTCTCAATACAGCTAGTAAATCTACCCCCGTTCTTCCCAGAACCTACAGAGATCATCTGGGGAGTGGCCAAAGGCTCCTCCCTGAGCACCACCCTTTTCAACATCGACATGGGCCCCATCACAGGCACCGTCAGAAGCCATGGCCTCAACATCGTCTCCTACACCGATGACACCCAGCTGATCTTCACCTTCACCAACTAACCCATAGCTGCCAGAATCAACTTTCACAATGGAATGAAGGCAGTTGCTACCTAGAGGCAAGACAGCTGCTTCAAACTTAACTCAGACAAGACCAAAGTACTCATCCAGGGACCCACCCCCTTAGCATGGGACGACTCCTGGTGGCCGCCCGCTCTAGAAAACCCTCCAAACCCTACGGATCAAGCACATAAACTCAGCATCATACTCAGTCAAATCAAAACAGTCTAGACCCTGCTACCTATGGGTATAGTACAGCCCGGTCCAGGGAAGACCTGCCCTGGCAGTTTGGGCTGGACTCTTCCAAGGAGAGCAGGGCTAAGACTGATTTGCATATGTCTGGGTCAAAATTGGATTGGCATGGAGAGCTAAAAACAATTGAGCATATTATCAAGAATGGCGTTAAAATTATCGCCGCTTTAGCAGCAGGAAACTGCTGCTAATGCGATAATAATTGGCTTGATAATATGCCCTTGTGAATTCCAATAGAAGCCCAGGTTTACACCAGTTGTTTCTGGATGCAACAGAGGAACACACGCATCAGGGTCTGTAGTTGTGGATTTCCTGTTCCCAGAAGTATTTCTCTGCACCAACAACTTAGGCAGAACAGCACTAGGAAGGGCCTGCCGGTTTGCCAGCACAGCAACAACATCGTGGTTAAAGGTATTCATTGCTGCTGTGTAGAAGTCCTGCTTCTCCTCCGTGGATTACAGGATGTTGTGGATCACCCCGGCTGGTTGGCAACCGGGCTTTGTCAGTCAGGGGCTGTGAAAGTCATGAAGCAGAGGTTCGGGGCCCCTTATGGCCTCTGAGTTGTCCTTATTGGATCTGAGGCACCTATGCACTCCCTGTAAGGTGCCTGCCACCATCTCCATCCTCGCCCGCACCCCAACAAGCATCTCCAGCTAGACTTTCACTGCAATATGTTGGAATTCAATTTGGTGATCCTCAGACTCAAGGGCGGGTGTGGGCTGGTTGGTGGTGTTTGTTGGGTGATTGGCTGATCCTCTGGAGGCGGTGGGATGCTGTTGGCCCTTCTTTTGGTGGGAGATGGTGTTTGAACGGAGTACAGGATTTGCTGGAGGGTGTCTTGGCTGAGGGTTATCAGGCTGTCATCATCAGCAGGATCTTCATCCAGGATCGCCTGCTGCTCAGTTGTTGACACATCCACTGCAATGAAATAGACATACCTTGTTTTTAACCCCTTCCATACTTCTGTTGGCCGACTGTCGCAAGCACTACCTCCATAGTGCTGCGCACGTCCGTTGGCCAATGCAGCCCGCCCACCTAATTAAACCACCGAACCATCGCAACGGTCCATCTCCTATAAGGTGGACCATTGCTAAAAGATCTCCTCCTGGGGTCTGAGGGCAGTGTTATGTTATGTTATGTTATTAAATCATTTATTGAGCGCACTAACACTGATTAGTTTCTTGGCGCTAAAATTGACAGTAACACAATCGAAGGTAGGGAAGTAGATTAAAAAGCTTGTCTAAAAAGCCAGGTCTTCAGTGCTTTCCGGAAAGGTAGGAGGTCTTGGCAGAACCGGATTTCCAGGGGAAAGGTGTTCCATAAGCAGGGAGCAAGTGTTGCAAACCTACGTCCACCAGAACGTTTAAGTTTGAAGGGAGGGGTCTGGAGAAGGCCTAGGTGGAGTGAACGAAGGTTGCGGGAGGGAACGTATCTGGTGATTAAATGATTAATGAATTTAGGGCTTTTGCCATGTAGTGACTTAAAGATCATACAGACTGCTTTGAAGGAACAGCGCTGTGTGACCGGAAGCCAGTGCAGTTTGATGAGAAGAGGAGTCGCTGCCTGCCACCTTGGTTGCTTCAGGATCATCCTACCAGCATAGTTCTGCACCATCTGGAGACGCTTAAGTAAATAGCTTGGGAGACCCAAGTAGATGGCATTCGCGTAATCCAGATGGGACAGAACAGTGGCGATCACAACCTGGGGTAATAGCTTCTGGCGTTAGTAGTCGCTGGACCTTCCTGATTTTTTTTAGCTGGTAAAAGCATTTGGAGACCACCTGTCCCACTTGTGCTTTTAATGAAAGGTCACTGTCCACAATGACTCCAAGTGTTTTAGCCGATGTTGATGGTTGTGGAGCTTGACCCAGTGTGGCAATCCATCTTCTTTGACTCCCTGTTCAACTTCAACCCTCGCTACTTGAACATGCTCCTCAGTTCTGACATACTAAGGCTGTCCACATTAGCCATATCCACCTCCATGTTCCCCAAAGTAAATTCAATCATGTGTAAAGGGGCAGCTCAGTCGCTCTACTCCTGGTTAACAGGGGTTAGATACAGAGAGTTCTATTTCCATCAAAACCAGAGTCCAGAAAAAAAGAGAAAAATCTGAGGTTTCGTGCAGAAAATGTGAATTTCCTTCACTAACCGTCTGGTCTATCCATCTGATAGTAGTTTCTACAGTGCTGGAAGCTTTAAGGGAGCTTGACAGTGGAGTGGTGAGCCGCAGTGGGCTTGAAGGGGCTTCCAACTAGTCCCACCTCATCCCCATAACCTTCTATTTGAGGTCATTGGCACTTTTGAGGTCTTCTGGCGCCTTGTCATCACGAGGAAAGCTAGAGATTGCTTTTCTTTTCTTCAGCAGCTATGCCAATGATCCTACAACTATAAAGTTATCTTTTTATTATTAGTCTCAGCTGAAGAAGTAACAATAAATGCATGAGCAAAGATTCTAAAATACATTACAACAAGATGAATATTCAAATGTTTTACAGCTACATTAAGGACTAAGACAAATGCTGAGATCCTGTATATGTTTTGTTTGTTGGTAGATCACCCGTGAGGGTATCCAGGCGCTGTCCGTGGGCACAGGCATATTGAGTGATTTTCCCAGAATCACAGTCTGTTACGGCAACACTTAGACTTGGACCCGGATCCCCAGCTTCCGAGTCAGAAGCTCTGGCCGCTCTGCCACGTTCACTCTCCTTTTTAACTTTCCATGAAAAGGGAGGGTGGAAGAAAATGCATGACTTCTGTTTATGTTTACAAGTAGCTGCCCAAGTGTATTAAATACTAGAGGACACTGCTTGACAGCTCCTTACTCCATCAGTAACACAAGCCAGCGCATCAGGCGAATTTCTCACAACATGACTCTTGAAGAGTGGGACAAACCATTTATTGTGAATAAATATCAACCATAGATAGAAAAACCTACAGTGGAAGGCAGTTTTCCTGCACCAGCAGTGCAAATTCTATAGTTATCTCAGAATTATGCTTTTTGCATTTGGCCATATTGTCTTTCATTAGTAAAATGCTGACCCTAAATTTAATATGCAAAAAGGTGCAGTCTTTCGGGATAGATCCTTTCTACATGCCTTTCTATACCAGAGCTAACTCTATTAGTGGGATATCTATAAACAAAGGGCCTCATTTACATGTAGCGGCTGGTGTAAGGAAAATGTTGTGGGCAGCACGGAAAGGGAGCACGGGGAGAGAAGCATGGGAGTAGCATCGGAGAGACACAGGGGTGGCAGCACGATGGGGCTGAAATAATTGAAAAGAAAGAAAACGTACCTGCTGGTCTTCTGCTTGCCGCCCTGCTCCCCCGGCTTCTCCTCTGGGCACATGCCGAAGCTCCCAGCTTCCCCTGCAGACCTCCTGATGCTGCTCTCACCATGAGAGCAGCGCCGTGATTGGGCGGAGCGCACTGGTTTTGCACTTCATCTGGAGCTTGAAGCCTGTGCCTGCTGATCTCTGCACCCAGCAATACAGCTGGGTTGGGGAGATGTGAGTGTGCCTGAGACGGCCGGCCAAACCGTCATGCGCACTGACAGCATGCCCACTGTAGTGTTCCCACTGTTTTCTATACATCAGAATGTTGTTGTTGTTACTAGGTTACACTGTTAGAATATGGAACCATCATCATATGATGAGATTGTGAGCATCTGGTCAGTTGGCAGCTGCAGGGCGTTGGTGCTGGATGAGGTCTCATGTACTTTCTACAACTGTGAGAGGGAGTTTAATCATTTGAAAATGTGTCTCAACAAAGCGCAGGATCTCAGCAACTTTGACTAAGAGAAAATCATATTTGATGACAAATGCGAGCTCTAAAGATTTGGGGGTTGTCTTATTTCAAAAACCTGAGGGAACTAGTAAGGTGGTGTTGTTCATGTCAAGGCCGTTAAGGGGTGCGGAGTTTAATTACTCAACGTGGAAAGAGAGGCTTTAGCCATATATTAGGCCGTGTTAACGGATCATAAGCCCCTGAAGGAACTTTTTGAAAAGAAAGGTATTGATTTTGTATCGCACCGTATACGTAAATGGGTGGTTGCCTTGCAAGAATTTAAGTTTGTGGTATCATATCTACCAGGTTCAAATAATATTTTGGCAGATTGTATATCCAGATTAGGTGGGATCAGTGAGGAAATCCTAGAGTGTGATTATTTTGGTGGTGACGATTTTGAAGATGGTGTAGATGTTTGCCTTATTAGTGAAAGCACTCAACGCCGGCCGAATCCCGGGATGCTACCGAGCCACCCCGAGACGCTCCCACGGACCTTTCAGCTGCCACTTCTTCAAGTTCACCTGCATCCGGACCTGCACTACACCAGCACCCACCAAGCCGAGCACCAGCAGCAACCACCTGAAGTGCATCCTGCTCAACACCCGCTCCGTCCACAGACACGCCATCGAACTCTGGAACCTGCTCGACACCACATCTCCAGACGTCGCCTTCCTCACGGAAACCTGGATGAACGCCTCCTCAGCGCCCGACATCGCCATCGCCATCCCGGATGGATACAAGATCACCCGGAGGGACCGCGGCAACCAGACGGGAGGAGGCATCGCCATCATCCACAGGAACACCATCCGAATCACAACCAACTCCAACGACACCCTCACAACAGCCGAACACCTGCACTTCCAGATCCACACCGACCCCAAGACCACCCTCAGAGGCACCCTCATCTACAGACCCCCGGGACCACGCACGCAATTCAGTGAAGACATCGCCGACTTCATCAGCCCGCACGCCCTCCCCTCCGCTGACTACATCCTCCTCGGGGACCTCAACTTCCACCTGGAGAACAACAACGACCGCAACACCACCATCCTGCTGGACAACCTTGCCAACCTCGGTCTCAAGCAGCTGGTGACCACCCCCACCCACTACGCCGGACACACACTCGACCCCGTCTTCTCATCCAGCAAGGACATCGCCTTCAGCCACGCCACCGGACTCCACTGGACAGACCACAGCTGCATCCACTTCAGCTTCAGAAGGACCACGATCCACCACCACTAGCAACAGGTTGCACGCAGAAGCTTGAACAAGATCACAGCCGACCAGCTCGCCGCATCCCTTAGCCAGAACCCTCCCACCAGCTCAGCGAACCCCAGCCAGGCCGCCAACAACCTCACGAAGTGGATCAGCATCTGCGCAGACGACCTCGCCCCACTGAGGACCCCGCCCAGCAGACCCGGCAGTAAGAAAGCCCCATGATTCACCGACGAACTCAAGAGCTCCAAGAAGATCTGCCGAGCCCTCGAGAAAGCCTGGCGCAGAGACCCAACACCAGACAACATGACCACCTTCAAGCTCGCCACCCGAAAACACCACCAACTGATCCACGCCACCAAGAAAACTGCATTCAAGGAACGACTGGCCAACAACGCACAGACAACATCGTTAAAGAGCTCTCCAACCCCAACGCCGGAAACAACGACATCACCCAATTATTTATTTATTTTTGTGCCTGATTGTGCCGCATCTGTAATACTTCCTTATCTGTGCCCCCAATCTCGTCCTGCTCCAACTTCGGTTTGCAGCCATTTTTTTGTTGTTTTGTTGCCTCCCAGACCGCCCCTCCACCACACTCCCGCCTCCCAGCTGACCCGCCCACCCACGAGTAGTTAGGGGCTGACCTCTTAGCACCCACGCTGTGACCGTGCTGACTCGATCGGATGCGGTCGCTCCCCTACGCTCCCTCTTCATGTGGTGGTATCGTAGCGCTTTGGTGATCTCTGCCATTTTCTGTGCCTGCTATTTGCCTGCGTGACACGCATAGCGCTTCCTCTGCTTAGCCCACATCGCGCTTGTGTAACCCCGTAGCGCTTTATTATCTGCCCGCACTGCTTGTGTAATTATTTATTTATTTGTGTGCCTGATTGTGCCGCATCTGTAATACTTCCTTATCTGTGCCCCCAATCCCGTCCTGCTCCAACTTCGGTTTGCAGCCATTTTTGTTGCCTCCCAGACCGCCCCTCCACCACACTCCCGCTTCCCAGCTGACCCGCCCACGCTCCGCCCCCTCCACCAACCACATATGACTGATGTCTCTACGCACAGCGTCCACGCGCTGCGGCCGCGCCGAAGGTGCGCCAAAGGTAAGCCCGTCTACACCCGTCCGCGCCTGGACCGCGCCCAGCGCCAGACCCCCTGGTTCCCGTACCATCCACCCCACCCGCATTACATACGCCGCTTCCACCCTCTTAGCCCTTAACCCCGGCCGGCTCCCCAACTGCGCCCAAGCCGCACCTGGACACACCCATGGACCCTTCACATGCAACTCCTGCAAGTTTGACGGCACCAAAACCAACTCCCCATCCACGAACACCAAGCAGAGATCTGACACCAACCACCTAAAATGCATCCTGCTCAACACCCGCTCGGTCCACAGACACGCCATCGACCTTTGGAATCTACTAGACACCATCTCTCCGGACGTCGCCTTCCTAACTGAAACATGGATGAATGCCTCCTCAGCCCCAGACATCACCATTGCCATCCCGGAAGGCTACAAGATCATCCGAAAAGACCGCACCTACCAAACAGGAGGATGCATCGCTATCGTCCATAAGAATTCCATCCGCATCTCAACGAGCTCAGACGCCAACCTCGCTAGCGCCGAACACCTTCACTTCCAGATCCACACCGACCCCAATACCACACTCAGAGGCACCCTCCTCTACAGGCCACCAGGACCCCGCACACAATTCAGTGAAGACATCACTGACTTTATCACCCCACACGCCCTCCCCTCCGAGGACTACATTCTATTGGGAGACCTCAATTTTCACCTGGAAAAGAGCAATGACAGCAAGCCACCACCCTCCTGGACAATCTCGCCAACCTCGGACTCAAACAACTTGTTAATACCCCCACTCACTATGCAGGTCACACACTCGACCCAATCTTCACCTCCAGCAAACATATCTCCTTCAGTCACACCACAGTTCTCCATTGGACGGACCACAGCTGCGTTCACTTTGTCTACAAAAAGACCACAACCCACAACCATCCTCAACCTACTCTGCGAAGAAACTGGAACAAAATCACCTTCGACCAGATCTCCTCATCGCTTCTTCAAAACCCCCCTGCCCACTCTTCGAACCCCAACCAAGCAGCCATTAACCTCACTCAATGGCTAACCAACAGCGCCGACAACCTAGCACCTTTGAAAAAACGTCAAATCAAACTAGGCAGCAAAAACGCCTCCTGGTTCAACGAGGACCTTAAGAAATCCAAGAAACTCTGTCGTTCCCTTGAGAAAGCCTGGAAAAAAGACCCAAACACCAGCACCAGGGTCGCCTTCAGAAACCCTTCCCGCATACACCACCAACTGATCCGGACCGCCAAGAAAGCCGCATTTAAAGACCGACTAGACAACAACGCCCACAACAGCAAGGAACTATTCAACATCGTCAAAGAGTTTACCAACCCTACTGCCAACTCCAACGACATCACTCCCTCTCAAACCCTTTGCGACTCCCTAGCTTCGTTCTTCCACAACAAAATCGCTGACATCCACAACAGCTTCGACAACCAACCTAGAGACCAACCCACCCAACCTTCTGCCGTACCTTCACCCCCCCTGAACATCCTTACTGACTGGAACCCAATCTCCACTGAGGACACCATCCGCCTGATGAACTCCATCCACTCAGGTTCCCCCACAGACCCATGCCCTCACCACATCTTCAACAAAGCAGACTCCATCATAGCACCACACCTCCGAGACGTTATCAACTGCTCCCTCAACTCAGCCACCTTCCCGGAAAGCTGGAAACACGCCGAACTCAGCGCCCTTCTGAAAAAACCCACAGCTGACCCCACCGAACTCAAAAACTACCGCCCCATCTCGCTCCTTCCATTCCCGGCCAAAGTCATCGAGAAAGCTGTCAACAACCAGCTCGCCGCCTTCCTCGAAACCAACAAATCCCTCGACTCCTCACAGTCCGGCTTCCGAGCAAAACACAGCACTGAGACCGCACTCATCGCAGCAACAGACGACATTCGAACTCTTCTGGACAATGGAGACACAGTCGCCCTGATCCTCCTTGCCCTCTCCGCAGCCTTCGACACAGTTTGTCATAGCACCCTGTTACAACGCCTCAGAAACATCGGAATCCAAGGAAAAGCTCTAGAATGGATCACCTCGTTCCTTGCCGGAAGAACTCAGAGAGTCCGCCTCCCGCCATTCAAGTCAAAGGCCACTGAAGTCATTTGCGGCGTGCCACAAGGATCTTCACTCAGCCCCACCCTCTTCAATGTATACATGAGCCCCCTCGCGGCCATCGCACGCCAACACAACCTCAACATCATCTCCTACACTGATGATACTCAACTGATCCTCTCACTCACCAAAGACCCTAACACCGCCAAAACCAACCTACATGAAGGAATGAAAGAAGTAGCCGAGTGGATGAAGCACAGCCGTCTGAAACTGAATTCAGACAAAACAGAAGTCCTAATCTTAGGTACCTCCCCCTCCGCCTGGGATGACTCTTGGTGGCCAGAGGCCCTTGGAAAAGCACCCATCCCGACGGACCACGCACGGAACCTGGGCGCCATCCTGGACTCCTCACTCTCGATGACCAGACAAGTCAACGCCGTTTCATCATCTTGCTTCAACATTTTTCGCATGCTCAAAAAAACATTTCGCTGGATCCCCACTGAAACTAGAAAAACGGTCACCCACGCACTGGTTACAAGCCGCCTGGACTACGGAAACACCCTATACGCCGGTACCACCGCAAAACTTCAGAAAAAACTCCAACGCATCCAGAACGCATCTGCCAGACTCATACTAGACATCCCGCGTAAAGACCACATTTCTGATCACCTGAAAAACCTCCACTGGCTCCCCGTCAATAAGAGGATAACATTCCGCCTCCTAACCCACGCACACAAAGCACTTTACGAACTTGGACCCGAATGCCTCAACATATGACTTTCCTTCTACACCCCCTCCCGCCAGCTACGCTCCTCCAACCAAGCCCTTGCTGCCGTACCTCGCATCAACAAAACCACCATGGGAGGAAGATCCTTCTCCTACCTGGCAGCTAAAACCTGGAACTCACTTCCTATTCACCTTCGCCTCACTCAGAGCCACCTATCATTCAGAAAGCAACTTAAAACCTGGATATTCGACAAGTAACTCCCCACCCTTCTTCAAGCGCCTTGAGACCCTCTGGATATGTAGCGCGCTATATAAATTATTTGACTTGACTTGACTTGACCCCATCACAAGACCTCTGCAACTCCCTTGCCTCCTACTTCCACAACAAGATCGCAGACATACACAACATCTTCAGTACACAACCGACGCACCCCACGACCGCACCAACGCCCCCCCCACCACCCTTCGGGCCTGGACCCCGATCAGCACCGAAGACACCAGCGGCACAATGAACTCCATCCACTCCGGATCTCCAACCGACCCCTGCCCTCACCACGTCTTCAACAAGGCCGACGCTGTCATCGCACCCCATCTGCGGGACATCATCAACACCTCCTTCGACACCGCCACCTTACCGGAGAGCTGGAAGAACGCCGAACTCAGCGCTCTGCTGAAGAAACCATCAGCGGACCCCACCAAACTCAAAAACTACCGCCCCATCTCGCTCCTCCCGTTTCCGGCCAAAGTCATCGAGAAGACCGTCAACAAGCAGCTGACCACCTTTCTCGAGACGAACGGATCCCTCGACCCCTCGCAGTCTGGCTTCCGGGCCAACCACAGCACCGAGACCGCCCTCATCGCAGCCACCGATGACTTCCGAGCCCTGCTCGACAACGGAGAAACAGCGGCCCTCATCCTCCTAGACCTCTCCGCGGCATTCGACACTGTCTGCCACCGCACCCTAGTGCACCGCCTCAGCAACGTCGGGATCCAGGAGAAGGCACTAGAATGGATCATCTCCTTCTTCGCTGGAAGGACACTGAGACTCCACCTCCCCCGGTTCAGATCAGAAGCCACCGAAGTCATCTGCGGCGTCCCTCAAGGCTCCTCGCTCAGCCTCACCCTCTTCAATGTCTCCATGAGCCCCCTTGCGGCCATTGCACGCCAACACAACCTCAACATCATCTCCTACGCCGACGATACCCAGCTGATCCTCTCCCTCACCAGCGACCCCGCGACCGCCAGAGCCAACCTACACGAAGGGATGACAGACATAGCCAAGTGGATGACGAACAGCCGCCTGAAACTGAACTCAGACAAGACGGAACTTCTCATCCTGGGCTCCTCGTCCTCTGCCTGGGACGACTCCTGGTGGCCCCCCGCCCTGGGCAGCGCACCCAAATCAACAGACCACGCACGCAACCTGGGCTTCATCCTGGACTCCTCCCTCTCCATGACCAGACAAATCAACGCCGTCTCCTCGTCGTGCTTCAAACCCTGCGCATGCTACGTAAGATCTTCCGGTGGATCCCAACCGAGACCAGGAAGACGGTCACCCAGGCCCTCGTCACCAGCCGACTGAACTACGGCAACTCCCTCTACGCCGGAACCACCGCCAAACTCCAGAAGAGACTCCAGCGGATCCAAAATGCCTCAGCAAGACTAATCCTCGACATCCCCCAACACAGCCACATTTCCGGACACTTGAGAGACCTGCACTGGCTCCCGATCAACAAGAGAATCACCTTCCGTCCCCTCACCCACGCACACAAAGCCTTACACAACCAAGGCCCAAGATACCTCAACAGCCGCCTCAGCTTCTACACTCCCACACGCCAGCTTCGATCGACCTGCCACGCCCTCGCCGCCGTCCCCCGCATCCGAAGAGCCACCATAGGAGGAAGATCCTTCTCCTAACTGGCTGCCAAGACTTGGAATTCCCTCCCGACCCACCTCCGCCTGACCCAAGACCACCTCGCCTTCAGGAAGCAGCTCAAGACCTGGATGTTCGAGCAGTAGCCTACCCCCCATCCCCAAGCGCCTTGAGACCCTCCGGGTGAGTAGTGCGCTATATAAATGCTTGATTTGATTGATTGATTGAATTATTTCTGAGGATGAATTGAGAGGCATATTAGAAAAGGATATTGTGTTGAAGAAAGTGTTGGAGATGGTTGTCAATGGCTGGTGTGATAAGAAGTATTGTGATCAGACTTTGTTAGGTTATTGACAAGTTAAAGACAAACTTACTGTGGTGGATGGATTACTTTTGAGAGGCACAAGACTAATTCCTTCAAGCGTCTTGTGGTCAAAGTTGTTATCTCACGCTCATGCGATTCATATGGGCATCGGCAAAAAAAAATGAAAGGCTGAGAGAAGCCTACTGGTGGCCAGGCATGGATGTCTGTATTGAAAGAAAAGTTCGTAATTGTCAGGAATGTGTGTGTTGTGACAAGATATTGAAATGTAGAACTCAACCCATGGTGAAAAGAGGAGAGTCAGAAGGTCCGTGGGTAGATGTAGCTATAGACATAATGGGTCTCATTAAGTTAAGATCTAGAGATGTTTATGTTCTCGTGTGCATGGATATGTATTCTGGTTGGCCGGAGATAAAAGTGTTCAATTCTGTAGTTTCATCGGTAGTTATTGAATTTTTGGAATCCCTTTTTGAAAGAGAAGGTTTCCTTAAATCTTTGTTATCGAATAATGGGGTACAATTTACTTCCTCTATGGTGGAGGAATTTTTATCTTTGAGAGGTATCAAACATAAAAAAGCCGCATTGTACCACCCAGAGAGTAAAGGGGTCATGGAAAGGTTTGTAAAAGTTTTGAAAGAAGCCTTGCAGCAGGCGGTTGCAACTGGTGCTGATTGGGAAATTGCCTTACGGAAGAAAGTGAGAGAGTACGGGTGTTTCTTCATTTCAATTGTTTAAGAAAATGATTTCTAGCACAGAGGTGTGTCCCTCTTGGGTGTGTGAAAAGAGAATGTCTGTCAACAAGAATGCTTTGGACACCCCAGGGCGGAAAGAGAGGGAGAGAATGGTCAAGGAGAAGAGAAAGACTTGGTTTGACGTGGGAAAAGCTGTTAAGAAAACAAAGGTGTCTGTAGGTGATTGGGTAAAAATAAAATCTCCTCGCGTAGGCAAAGCTGGTTCAAAGTTCAGTATCCCATTCAAAGTCACAAAAGTGTTCAACAATGCCATTCGCACCAATGATCATAAGGTGTGGAATCTGAATAGAGTGGCTAAGTGTCAAGGACCAGATTCTCAACCTTCTGTGGCGCATGGGGATAACGGAGTTATGGCTCCTGCTAGGCCTCGTACGTATATTCAAAAACCTGCTAGATATCGAAATTAGATCTCGTTTTGTCCTCGTATTAATGGTGTTCTTCTAAGTATGTTTGTTATTTTGTTGATTTCTGTTATGAAGAGGGAGGTGATGTAGTGAACTCACTGTTTTCTATACATCAGAATGTTGTTGTTGTTACTAGGTCACACAGAATATGGAACCAGCATCATATGAGCAGATTGTGAGCAGCTGGTCAGTTGGCAGCTGCAGGGCGTCGGTGCTGGATGAGGTCTCATGTACTTTCTACAACTTAATAAATCTAATACATGATTTCTAACAACTGAATTATGATACTTCATTACACCCATTCCTCCTCCTCCCCTGCAGCAGCGCTGTGGCCCCACCCCCAAGACTCAGCCGCAGGACGAGAAATAAAAGGACATGCAATAAGAACATTGTATTTTTTGTTTGCCTCTGCAGTAGGTAGGGTGACGCTCCTCTGCCATAGCGGCGGAGCCAACCCAGCTCATTTAAAAGAGCAGACGCATCACTGCGTGGCGTCACTGACGCGTCATAATGACTTGCGATTCTCTACATCATTTTTAAATGCCATGTATGCTCCATATTTATGGTATGGCGCACCAAGGCATAAGGAACAGACTGTGTCAAAAAAAATGAGGCTGCTCTGGATGTGTTGTCACAGTGGAAACTTACGCATCTTTAGCAAAACTGACGTAAGGCTGGTTAGCAGCATGGAAAATTACTCTAACTAACCTAGCATCAATTTTCAATGCATAAAGCGTCAAAAAACATAACACAATGACACTTATGAAAAAAAAGAAACACTTCACAGAAGGCAGCCATGGAGCAGTGAGAACACAGCACCAGACAGGATGTCCAAACAGAGAGGGGAAGAGGAAATGCAACTACAGTGAGTAGGAGAATGAGAGCACCAGCATCAGCTCTGTGTCACCCTAACATTGCCATTAAGGAAGAGTGAGGTCATTTGACAGTCAATAGCGGTCGAGATCAACATAGTGGGAAAAGCCGTGAGGACAGTCATCAACTGCAAACAACACTGGCACATATATAAGCACAAGACGGAGGAGAAACTAGCCAGGCAGGAATGCAGACTGGAGGAAGAAGCCAGGTGCCACAGGAGGAGCTGGATACCTTGGAGGAGGGGGTGGCAGCGGTCATCCAAGAGGAGTTGGTAGCAGGAGTGCTAGGACAAGACAGTGCAGCCCACAAGGACCAACAAGACCTACAGGGTAAGTCGCAACAAGGAGCAATGTGGGAAAAAAGGTCATGTTGTGCAGTGCAGCTAGCTATGTCTCTGCCTCCACTGCACTGTGTCAAAGGGCAGGAATCGGGTTCACGCGCCGTTAAACATCCCATAAGTGTAAGTCACACTGCCCAGTGACATGTGGCAGAGATCAGTCCCCCTCCTTCACGTTTCTCCCTTCCATGTGTGAAGTGCAGCACCAGGCTAGGGTCACCTTGTTTACTGGAACTTGTAGTGGAATGTATGACATGAGTCATAAGAACTACAAGTCCCACAATACAGAGCAAAAAACATAGAATGGAACAACACATCATGCATGGACACATTTACCCTGCCCAACCTTACTTTTACAATGCAGGTCACCTTTCACCTTGAACAATGTGTCTAATTTGGTCCCATGCACACAGAAAAGGAATGGAATGTGCTTTTCAGAGGACAAGCTGTACGAATGAGCGAGGGGGTCAGGTGTGGGGCATGTGAATGGTTATCACATAGGAACATGCCAAGTGTCAAGTGTATAGTAAACTGCATGAAATTGCATTGCATGCAGCTTCTCCTTATTTGTGGGGTGGGAGCACAGAGGTGTCAGCCCTCACGTTAGGGACCTGCCAGACTCCTGTTATGATGTCATGACGTGCATCAGAGGACCAAGGGGCATAATTACAAGCCCCTATCACCACCATATTGTCACTTTTTGCAATGTTGTGGTGCTGAGAGGGGCTCACCTTCTTCACAAGGTAGGCTTAAGCACCCTCACCTGGCTTAACGCCACCTTGTGAAACAGGCCCCCTTTTAGGCTACACTTAGCATGAAAGTGGTGGGCAACAGGAGTTGCAGTGGGCGTTCTACCGCAACACCCATTGATTTTGACACTGCCCCATATTTGTAAGGGCAGTGTAAATAGGAGGCAGCGTCAACATTAAGACAAGGGAAAACCTGGCCTTGAACAGGCGCAACACATTTCTCCTTGCTTTTGAGGTTTCTGTGTGTGCTGCGTTGTGCAGCACATTTAGAAACAGCAAAAGACCATTGATTATTTATGTGTCCTGTATTACACACCTTCCTGCACATAAACCATCTTCCCTACAATGCAGTCACCCTTGCACTATTTTGCAAGGGTGTCTGCATTGGCACTAGGCAGCTAACATTAGGGCAGAGCTCGATATTAGGCCAAGGTGGCTAACGTCGCACTCCGCCACTTCCTAGTAAATATACTCACATGTGTGTTGAAACACAAGATGGCATGTGGCCCTGGTGAGCCCCTGGTAGGCAAGTGAATTGTAGGTGCTGGCTGAGCATGTTGAACTGCCACTGTGTTTTAATGTAGTGACATAGCACAGCGAGGAGGTGAGAAGGATAAGTGTTCTGCAAGGTCGCCTGACCAAGATGAATGTACTGCTGTGTCTGACAGTGCCACCCTTGTGTTGCAGCTAGGAAGGGATGACGCTGAAGAGACCTTTCTGGAACCACATCCTACATGTGATTTGGCCCAGGGTGAAGATGTAGCACGTGACAGGAGGGAATCTGAAGCTAAAATGTCTCACCATGCCACATGTGTAAATGTCAGAGGATGTGAAACAGGGATCTGTCAAGGTGTAGGATGAACTAGTTTGCCACCACAAAGGCCAGGAGTCAGGGATGGTTGGAGGCTGAGATGGATGGGCCCTGTTCTGTGGCAAACCTGGGCAGGTACGTCACCAAGTCCAGCATTCCTATCATGTGGGATACAGCTCATCCGATAGCCCTCATAAACTGCAGCCATGTCATTCCATTGGATATGGTCACACATATTGTTGGTGTTGTGGCACATGCAAGTCAATGCATTATCTGTGAACCATCAGTGCGTGGTAGTAAGTTGAGTACCTGGCCCAAAATCAGAATTGCCCGAGGAGGCCTTTATACATACAAGTGAGTGGGCCTGAGTAATACGATGTGTGAAACTCTGCAGATTACCTACTCTGTCAATGATGAAATGATTTGAGTGTCAATGTTAGCAATCTACCTAGTTTGACTGGGTCCCCTCCATCAGAGTTACTACACAGTGCCAACTGTTGAAAAATATGGAGCTAACTTTGTGTGCTATGAAATTGCATGTGTATAGACAAATAGGAAACCCGTGGCAAGTGTATGACCCTTACATTCCTGAAGTATAGCAAGTTTGGGAGCTATGTAGACGTGTGCAGAATGTGTGTAAAGATTTGAAAAATCACAATGGGGATGCAAATAAGCACAACAAGGTACACTGTGGTGGAATACTGTGTGAAAGGCAGACTGTAGAGCCATAACTAAATTATGTGCAAACCTACTTCACCTTCAGGGAACCAGTGGGCTCAGTACTGGTCACAAGGAAGGCAGGTACCCTGGGGACTAGGTGCAATGTGCACAGTAGTGATGTCAATACATCAATACACAATCAGAATAAGCACCATGAAAAACAAAGAAATTCACCAAGGCAGAGGTAGAATGTACCTCATATCACATGTGCAGGAATGGCTAGACCAGTCTGATGTGTAACTGTGTTGCAACAATTGTCACAACACAACAAGTCAGCCTTGTCACACAGTGGTTGGTTGTGTGAACAAATTAGAGATACTGCTACCTAAAATGCAACTACACTGCAGCATGTCCTCTAAATGTATGAGAAACAGATGTCTTAAGCATCAATGTTGACCGAACAGTGAATTAGTAGTAAGTCTGAATGTCAACTGATTACTCATGTAACCATCTAGCATAGATTAACCACTTAACCACAGCGTGAATTCTGCTGCGATGCGGCGGTTTAATTAGGTGGGCGGGCCGCATCGGCCAACGGACCTGCGCAGCACTACGGAGGTAGTGCTTGCGACAGCCGTTGGCCAACAGATGCATGAAAGGGGTTAACAACAAGGTATTTCTTTTTCATTGCAGTGGATATGTCAACAACTGAGCAGCTGGCTATCCGGTATGAAGATCCTGCTGACGATGACAGCCTGCCAACCCTCGGCCAAGACACCCTCCAGCAAATCCTGTACTCCGTTCAAACACCATCTCCCACCAATAGAAGGGCTGACCTGCATCCCACCATCTCCAGAGGATCAGTCAATCACCCAATAAACACCACCAACTGCCCACCCGCCATTGACTCTGAGGATCACCAAATTCAATTTCAACATATTGCAGTAGAAGTCTAACGTGAGATGCTAATTGGGGTGCGGGCGAGGATGGAGATGGCCGCAGGCACCTTACAGGGAGTGCAGAGGTGCCTCAGATCCAATAAGGACAACTCAGAGGCCATAAGGGCTCGCTAACCTCTGCTTCATGACTTCAACAGCCCCTGTCTGACAACGCCCGGTCGCCAACCAGCCGGGGTGATCCACAACATCCTGAAGTCCATGGAGGAGAAGCAGGACTTCTACATAGCAGCAATGAGGACCTTAAACCGTGATGTTGTTGCTGTGCAGGCAAACCCGCAGGCCCTTCCTAGAGCTGTGCTGCCTAAGTTGTTGGTGCAGAGAAATACTTCTGGGAACAGGAGATCCACAACTACAGACCCTGATGCAAGTGTTCCTCTATTGCATCCAGAAACGAAAACACCCCCCTCACAGTAGGCTCCACACATATCAGAGGACAAAGTTGTGCACTTTCTCTCTTTCTACCCAAAAATGCCCCAAGCATTTCTCTGTGCCACATGGATAGTTTCTCTATTGACCAATGCTTATAGCCATGCCAATGTACCTCTGAACTGTTACGGTCTTCCATTTGCTTTCCCACCTGTTATTCTCACCCATTTGTGGACTGATGATGTGAACTATCTCCCCTAATTACAATTTGGTCCTCCTCCTCACTGATGCACTCCTCTACTCCACATGCCCCATGACATGTATCCCCCAAGGACTCTTGGACATTGAAAGGCTAACAAACTACATTGGGGTTGTTACCCCAAGGACTGCCACTAGCTCCATGCCCCTTTCATTCACGTGTCAATAAAATCACTTACCTGAACCAGCGTGTTGTATACCTCTTTATGACTGGACTAAGTAGACCGTGGTGGATGTGCTGACCCTAAAGACACTTCCTACTGTCTGAAGAAAGTTGTGTTTCATAGACCCCTAGGTAAATCTGCATAGGCCATGCGTAGTAGTTTATGTGACCACTGTGTGCATCTAAGCTAGCAAGTAGTTACCCAAGGTCTCATGCATGAAGTGTTACAATTAGCAATCTGCCAATGATCCGACAGAATGACGTTTCTGCCCAGGTGGGGAGTACTTCCATGCATACTAGCCAGTAAACAACAGTGATGTGACAACAAAATGGTGCAAGGGGGAGTGTGTACATGGCTGCCATCATCAGTGTGCCACTAAACACATCATAGACAAGTCACAATGGTTTGACTCAATTATCCATATAAAACATGTAGCATCATGTACACAAACACAATGATTTCATTCACAGCCAGATTGGCACATACAGTGCACAATTACGTTTGAAGATTCCTTAAGTGACCCCAATGCAAACTTGATATGATCTACTCCTTAGGTGCTCCACCTAGTAACCCATGTATACAAACTCCATTGCAAACTTAACATGATGTACACCTTACATGGTCGACCTAGTCACCCTTGTATACAAACACAACCAGGAAATCCTACAGTATGTGTTTAACCGAGCCTAAGCAGATGCGACAACTGCCACACAGTTAATAAGTACGCAACTGTAAAAAATACAAAACAAACCATAAAAATCATAAATCTGAAAAATCTATAACCTATACTTAACTGAGACATACATAAACTACAGCTATACAAAAGTCACCTAAACATTAAAACCTAAACAAATATATATTTTGTTGCATTTTTTTATTGTATACTTTTAGTTATTTTCTTCTTCACTCATACTAAACATTAACCCACAACCACTTAATAACCTACCCACCCATATCGCCAGCTAAATACAGATAAATAATAAAAGCTTTGAAAACTCTAAAACTAACATACCCATTTCACTATGTAACCTATGCTAAAAGTCTACACAATAAAAACAATAAATATAAATTTGGGATGGTCAGAAAGTTGGAAGTAGGGCCTAAACTTGCTGCTCTCCACGGTCAACATATTTTTTTCAAGCTGCAAACTATTTGCATTAGTGTCAACACCTGCAGTTGTAGGCCTGCCAGCCTCAACTGTGTCTTTGCTTTGGCCTGAAACAAACTCAGTTGGCTGAGCTGATGTACTGGCAACCACCTTTGGTGCAACTGCTCGTCGGGTTAGAGGGGTCCCAGAACTGTGCTTTGATCGCCACCCTGGGAATCCTCATTGTGGCCTGGTGCTTGCCCTATCAAGGCATTCTATTCCCAAGGTGGCCACTTCCAGGTCCCTGCAGCCCTTGATTTTTCATACTTGCTCCCCATGCACCTGTAGGCCTTTGCAAGTTGACATATATGTTGATACCTATCCAAGTGCATAGCACCTGATCAGGTGCCATTGAGTCTGTTGGACATCCATCTAGTTACTCTCTGGGACTGTAATGCAACACGTGAGAGCGTACAATCTACGGCTAATAGCGTCTGTGAAATGAGTGATGTGTAGCAAGTACACATACTGTGCCTCAGAAATGCTTCACTGTGGTGATATATACACAAGGCCACCCACATAGCAGCAGTTATTGACTCTGTGCGAGGTAGTTGAAACATGGACAGAGTTTGGCTAGCTACCTCTGATTCAACAGACCTCTTGGACACTTCTCCAAGAATTTCAAATGGACATACCTGGAACACTTTAACATAGTTCACGAAATGAAAATCAAACAAGAGCATGCGGTCCTTTACATACCAATACATTTCTGTGCGGATTGTTACCTAGATGCACATGAGCTCATAAGTACTTCATGTGATGAGTGTGTGCATGCATGCTGTAGATGTCAGATGTTTTGTATATTGTGCTGTATCTTGCAGGTAATTGGGCAAAAATGATCAAAGATGGCAAATCCTGGTGATACTGTATTGCTAACGGCATCAGTTGGTGGACTGTGAAATGGCCTGTATGCTGATAACACAGTGCATACTTCCCTGCTATACTTAACACATTGGCGTTATTCTGCACAAAACGCTATAAAGGTATGGAACGTGTCTATTATTGGGCATTGGGTATATGAGGGCATGAGTGAGGCATGTAACAGCTTTGGCATGTGTAGACTGGTGACCTGTCCCACATTGACTCATACCTATTCAGTCTGCACTGAGGTCGGAATCATCACATCTTGTGTGGACCAGTCACACAACATTGACCATATATTGCCATGTGCACGCATACACTAGCAGTGTACATCCACCGATTTCTCCTCTGTCACCCATATGCAGTACTCCAAGCATGCGCAGGTGCCCACAATGCTGGATGACAGTTCCCAAATATCACGATAAATGTGGGCTACGGGATGAACCCAAGTAGCTCATTGATCTGGAAATGGACCGGCACACTCACTGCAACACATGGGGATCTGTAACGTGCCCACTGGTTTTGTAACTATGGCACTGCTGCTTTGCTGGGTGAGAGAAGGAGTTGACCTACATTACTTGAACCCAAAGTGACGCAAGGTCTTGCTGGCTAGCCTTCTGTCCTAAGTCTTAGGGACATCAAAGACTTCAGCTCTTCCTGCCACAGCACCTGGACTTTGCTGGCTGTAATTCTTGCCTTGCCAAGTGGTGCTAACCCAGTCCTGGGCCCTTGCAAGTGGGTATAAAGTGCTGCTTCAACCAGAACTCATGCATGCTCATCGTAAATGCATCGGTTGGAACGAGCACATCCTTGTAATTGTGGGAAGAGGAACCAGCACATCATCCTCAGAATCTACGTATCGCCAGCAGTGTGAACAGGAGCCACGCATTACATTTGGAAACGCCCAACACATTGCTGTAGTTGCGTTGAAGAAACCGACACATCTCATGCACAGCGGGGCTCCACACCGACACATCGCTTCGGCTGCACCTCACATCTTTGTCAACGACACCGCTTCCTGGATCTAGGTACTTTGGTAAAGTGGCCCCAAGTGGGCCTGTTCTCCATTGAAGTTTTACTTTGTCCTGGTCTAACGTGACAAGATATCCCATTTAAGTGCCTATTGCTTCGAAATGCTATTTCACATTTATTATTGAAAAATTCATATCTCGACTTCTACCTGTTAGATTTTTGTGGTTTTGGTCTTGTTTTATTTATAAAATCATATTCTACTTTTTTTTTACTTGGCGTGGAGTCTTTTAGTGGTATTTTCGAAGTGTTACTGTTTCAAGTGTTGCACAAATTCTTTACACATTGCCTCTTAAGTGAAGCCTGACTTCTCTGTGCCAAGCTACCAGAGGGTGAGTACAAGATAAGACTAGTATTGTGGTTTTTGCTTCGACAGGGTGCAAACCTATGACAAGCAGAAAGCCAATTCCAAACACTATTGTCGTAGACAGACAAAGAACTATATGAAATACGCTGTAATTGGCATTGAATTACTTATCATATGTCTTGACACATGTCCTGGTCTTTTGCAATAAATTGAGTGGTGATACATACGTCTCAGCCTATTGTAAATGCAAACATATTTTATACACTTTCAAAGTCTGCAAGTTTCATACCTGTGGAAACCGGTAGGGTTTCAATATATGAGCCATGGTCATGGATGCTGAAGATGTTAGTCCACCGATAACACCAAGGAGAGTCGGGCTAGATTGGCAAATGAAGTTTGGGACTGGTTCCTCTCCTCCTGTAAGCAGGTCAATAATCCCCTCCAAGGCTCTCGTTTCCCACATGCACGAGTCAAACACCTTCAGCCCCAGGGTCATGTTGGGAAGCAGGTTTGGGTTCTTATTTATTTCAGAGGTAGCAAAAAGCATCCCAAGCATGTCCCTATAATACCGGATCTGAAAACTAGCAAACATTTGATTATTAACAATATATATTCATGTGATGCAAAAAAAGAGATGGAGCATTTAATTATGTAGCTGTTGCTTCTTAAAAATCAAGGAATCTGAAAAATGACAGAAGTTACACAATTGCAAATCCAACCATGTAAAGCAAAAAGACAAACTGACATATTAGCATATCTACAAACAAGAATTTAGATATCCGAGGTAGGGAGTATTATTCAACGATACAATAAAGCTCATTCTTATGACTAAGCATAGAACAGGCCAGACATTTACAAGCCATAAACAATTTGGAAACAAGGACTAATGTCTATTTCATGCCCTAAAATACCCTGCCACTAAAATATACCTGACCAGAGTAATGCAGCCAAGTACCAAACTGGATTTCTGCGATGCCATAGTGGCTGGGGACCCTCGGCCTCCATCTCAACACTCGAAGCAGTGCAACACTCGAAGCAGTGCTACACTCGAAGCAGTGCTACACTCGAAGCAGTGCTATACTCGAAGCAGTGCTGTACTCGAAGCAGTGCAAAACTCAAAGCAGTGCTACACTCAAAGCAGTGCAACACTCGAAGCAGTGCAACACTCGAAGCAGTGCTACACTCGAAGCAGTGCTACACTCGAAGCAGTGCTATACTCGAAGCAGTGCTGTACTCGAAGCAGTGCAAAACTCAAAGCAGTGCTACACTCAAAGCAGTGCTATACTCGAAGCAGTGCTGTACTCGAAGCAGTGCAACACTCAAAGCAGCGCAACACTCGAAGCAGTGCAACACTCGAAGCAGTGCAACACTCAAAGCAGTGCTACACTCGAAGCAGTGCTATACTCGAAGCAGTGCAACACTCGCTGCAGTGCTACACTCGAAGCAGTGCAACACTCGCTGCAGTGCTACACTCGAAGCAGTGCAACTCTAAAAGCAGTGCTACACTCGAAGCAGTGCGACACTAGAAGCAGTTCTACACTCGAAGCAGTGCAATACTCAAAGCAGTGCTATACTCAAAGCAGTGCAACATTCAAAGCAGTGCAACACTCAAAGCAGTGCTATACTCAAAGCAGTGCAACACTCAAAGCAGTGCTACACTTGAAGCAGTGCTATACTCGAAGCAGTGCATCACTAGAAGCAGTGCTATACTCGAAGCAGTGCAACAGTCGCTGCAGTGTTTCACTTGAAGCAGTGCAACACTCAAAGCAGTGCTACACTCGACGCAGTGCGACACTCAAAGAAGGGCAACACTCAAAGCAGTGCTACACTCGAAGCAGTGCTATACTCGAAGCATTGCAACACTCAAAGCAGTGCTACACTCGAAGCAGTGCTATACTCGAAGCAGTGCAACACTCGAAGCAGTGCAACACTCGAAGCAGTGCTTCACTCGAAGCAGTGCAACACTCGCTGCAGTGCTAAACTCGAAGCAGTGCTATACTCGAAGCAGTGCAACACTCAAAGCAGTGCTACACTGGAAGCAGTGCAACACTCGCTGCAGTGCTACACTCGAAGCAGTGCTACACTCGAAGCAGTGCAACACTCAAAGCAGTGCTACACTCAAAGCAGTGCGACACTGGAAGCAGTGCGACACTCGAAGCAGTGCTACACTTGAAGCAGTGCTACACTTGAAGCAGTGCAAAACTCAAAGCAGTGCTACACTCGAAGCAGTGCAACACTCGCTGCAGTGCTACACTCGAAGCAGTGTTACACTCGAAGCAGTGCTACACTCGAAGCAGTGCTACACCCAAAGCAGTGCTACGCTTGAAGCAGTGCTACACTCGAAGCAGTGCAACACTCAAAGCAGTGCTACACTCGACGCAGTGCGACACTCAAAGAAGGGCAACACTCAAAGCAGTGCTACACTCGAAGCAGTGCTATACTCGAAGCATTGCAACACTCAAAGCAGTGCGACACTGGAAGCAGTGCGACACTCGAAGCAGTGCTACACTTGAAGCAGTGCTACACTTGAAGCAGTGCAAAACTCAAAGCAGTGCTACACTCGAAGCAGTGCAACACTCGCTGCAGTGCTACACGCGAAGCAGTGTTACACTCGAAGCAGTGCTACACTCGAAGCAGTGCTACACCCATAGCAGTGCTACGCTTGAAGCAGTGTTACACTCGAAGCAGTGCTACACTCAAAGCTGTGCTACACTCAGTGGCCAAACTCATCACCATCCTACCAGATTCTGTTAAGCCTTCACTTCGAAGCAGTTTTACACTCGGAGCAGTGCGACACTGGAAGCAGTGCGACACTCGAAGCAGTGCTACACTTGAAGCAGTGCTACACTTGAAGCAGTGCTACACTTGAAGCAGTGCAAAACTCAAAGCATTGCAACACTCAAAGCAGTGCGACACTGGAAGCAGTGCGACACTCGAAGCAGTTCTACACTTGAAGCAGTGCTACACTTGAAGCAGTGCAAAACTCAAAGCAGTGCTACACTCGAAGCAGTGCAACACTCGCTGCAGTGCTACACGCGAAGCAGTGTTACACTCGAAGCAGTGCTACACTCGAAGCAGTGCTACACCCATAGCAGTGCTATGCTTGAAGCAGTGTTACACTCGAAGCAGTGCTACACTCAAAGCTGTGCTACACTCAGTGGCCAAACTCATCACCATCCTACCAGATTCTGTTAAGCCTTCACTTCGAAGCAGTTTTACACTCGGAGCAGTGCGACACTGGAAGCAGTGCGACACTCGAAGCAGTGCTACACTTGAAGCAGTGCTACACTTGAAGCAGTGCTACACTTGAAGCAGTGCAAAACTCAAAGCATTGCAACACTCAAAGCAGTGTGACACTGGAAGCAGTGCGACACTCGAAGCAGTGCTACACTTGAAGCAGTGCTACACTTGAAGCAGTGCAAAACTCAAAGCAGTGCTACACTCGAAGCAGTGCAACACTCGCTGCAGTGCTACACGCGAAGCAGTGTTACACTCGAAGCAGTGCTACACTCGAAGCAGTGCTACACCCAAAGCAGTGCTACGCTTGAAGCAGTGCTACACTCGAAGCAGTGCAACACTCAAAGCAGTGCTACACTCGACGCAGTGCGACACTCAAAGAAGGGCAACACTCAAAGCAGTGCTACACTCGAAGCAGTGCTATACTCGAAGCATTGCAACACTCAAAGCAGTGCGACACTGGAAGCAGTGCGACACTCGAAGCAGTGCTACACTTGAAGCAGTGCTACACTTGAAGCAGTGCAAAACTCAAAGCAGTGCTACACTCGAAGCAGTGCAACACTCGCTGCAGTGCTACACGCGAAGCAGTGTTACACTCGAAGCAGTGCTACACTCGAAGCAGTGCTACACCCATAGCAGTGCTACACTTGAAGCAGTGCAACACTCGCTGCAGTGCTACACGCGAAGCAGTGTTACACTCGAAGCAGTGCGACACTCGAAGCAGTGCTACACTTGAAGCAGTGCTACACTTGAAGCAGTGCTACACTTGAAGCAGTGCAAAACTCAAAGCATTGCAACACTCAAAGCAGTGCGACACTGGAAGCAGTGCGACACTCGAAGCAGTGCTACACTTGAAGCAGTGCTACACTTGAAGCAGTGCAAAACTCAAAGCAGTGCTACACTCGAAGCAGTGCAACACTCGCTGCAGTGCTACACGCGAAGCAGTGTTACACTCGAAGCAGTGCTACACTCGAAGCAGTGCTACACCCAAAGCAGTGCTACGCTTGAAGCAGTGTTACACTCGAAGCAGTGCTACACTCAAAGCTGTGCTACACTCAGTGGCCAAACTCATCACCATCCCACCAGATTCTGTTAAGCCTTCACTTCGAAGCAGTTTTACACTTGGAGCAGTGCGACACTCGAAGCAGTGCTACACTCGAAGAAGGGCTACACTCGAAGCAGTGCTACATTCAAAGCAATGCTACACTCAAACCAGTGCGACACTCAAAACAGTGCTACACTCGAAGCAGTCCGACACTCGAAGAAGTTCGACACTCAAAGCAGTGCGACACTCAGTGGCCAAACTCATCACCATCCCACCAGATTCTGTTAAGCCTTCACTTCGAAGCAGTGCTATACTTGAAGCAGTGCTACACTCGAAGCAGTGCGACACTCGAAGCAGAGCGACACTCGAAGCAATGCTACACTCGAAGCAGTGCGAAACTCAAGGCAGTGCGACACTCAAAGCAGTGCTACACTCAGTGGGAAAACTCATAACCATCCCACCAGAATCTGTTAAGCCTTCACTTCGAAGCAGTGCTAAGAACTGCTGCACTCAAAGCAGTGCTACAATCGAAGCAGTGCTACACTCAAAGCCGCGCAACACTCGAAGCAGTGCTGCACTCGATGCAGTGCTATACTCGAAGCAGTGCAACACTCAAAGCAGTGCTACACTCGAAGCACTGCTATACTCGAAGAAGTGCAACACTCGAAGCAGTGCTACACTCGAAGCAGTGCAACACTCGCTGCAGTGCTACACTCGAAGCAGTGCTATACTCGAAGCAGTGCATTACTCAAAGCAGTGCTACCTTGGAAGCAGTGCAACACTCGCTGCAGTGCTACACTCGAAGCAGTGCTACATTTGAAGCAGTGCTGCACTCGAAGCAGTGCGACACTCGAAGCATAGCTACACTCAAAGCAGTGTGGCACTTGAAGCAGTGCGACACTCGAAGCAGTGCGACACTCGAAGCAGTGCTACACTTGAAGCAGTGCTACACTCGAAGCAGTGCAAAACTCAAAGCAGTGTTACACTCGAAGCAGTGCAACACTCGCTGCAGTGCTACACTCGAAGCAGTGTTACACTCAAAGCAGTGCTACACTCGAAGCAGTGCTACACCCAAAGCAGTGCTACACTCAAAGCTGTGCTACACTCAGTGGCCAAACTCATCACCATCCCACCAGATTCTGTTAAGCCTTCACTTCGAAGCAGTTTTACACTCGGAGCAGTGCGACACTCGAAGCAGTGCTATACTCGAAGCAATGCTACACTCGAAGCAGTGCGACACTCAAAACAGTGCTACACTCGAAGCAGTGCGACACTCGAAGCAGTGCGACACTCGAAGCAGTTCGACACTCAAAGCAGTGCGACACTCAAAGCAGTGCTACACTCAGTGGCCAAACTCATCACCATCCCACCAGATTCTGTTAAGCCTTCACTTCGAAGCAGTGCTACACTTGAAGCAGTGCTACACTCAAAGCAGTGCGACACTCGAAGCAGAGCGACACTCAAAGCAATGCTACACTTGAAGCAGTGCGACACTCGAAGCAGTGCGACACTCAAAGCAGTGCTACACTCAAAGCAGTGCTGCACTCGAAGCAGTACGACACTCTAAGCATAGCTGCACTCAAAGCAGTGCGACACTTGAAGCAGAGCGACACTCGAAGCAGTGCGACACTCGAAGCATAGCTACAGTCAAAGCAGTGTGACACTTGAAGCCATGTGACACTCAAAGCAGTGCGACACTCAAAGCAGTGCTACACTCGAAGCAGTGCTACACTCGAAGCAGTGCTGCACTCGAAGCAGTTCGACACTCGAAGCATAGCTACACTCAAAGCAGTGCGACACTTGAAGCAGTGCGACACTCGAAGCAGTGCGACACTCGAAGCAGTGCTACACTTGAAGCAGTGCAAAACTCAAAGCAGTGCTACACTCAAAGCAGTGCTACACTCAAAGCAGTGCAACACTCGCTGCAGTGCTACACTCGAAGCAGTGCTACACTCGAAGCAGTGCTACACCCGAAGCAGTGCTACACTTGAAGCAGTGCTACACTCAAAGCTGTGCTACACTTAGTGGCCAAACTCATCACCATCCCACCAGATTCTGTTAAGCCTTCACTTCGAAGCAGTTTTACACTCGGAGCAGTGCGACACTCGAAGCAGTGCTACACTCGAAGCAATGCTACACTCGAAGCAGTGCAACACTCAAAACAGTGCTACACTCGAAGCAGTGCGACACTCGAAGCAGTTCGACACTCAAAGCAGTGCGAAACTCAAAGCAATGCTACACTCGAAGCAGTGCAACACTTGCTGCAGTGCTACACTCGAAGCAGTGCTATACTCGAAGCAGTGCTACACTCGAAGCAGTGGAACACTCGCTGTAGTGCTCTGGCAAAATTCCTATCTGCAATGTGGTATGCCCGAGCCCGATTGATAAAGAGGGCGCCAGACCCTAAATAGACTTTTTCTCTTTGCTGCATTTGTACACATTTGCGATCATTAATCTTTTCTTAAATTTTAATGTATTTTATATTATTGAAATGATGATAATTCTGACTTTTTTTAAATTGATGTGATAAATTTGTATAACTTTTATGATCATGCGATCGAAATAAAGTTTTGAAAAGAAAAGAAAAGCATTACAATTCCAGCATGTAGGGCTCTGGCTAAATTTCAGTTTAAAAATCCTTTCTGAGTTCCAGTATGTCCTGTTTATTAGCATAAGCTTTATTTTGAAAATACTGGCACCATTTTATTTTAGAAGGGAGTTATATGTATCTTGTCCCAGACGAAGGGGATTTCTCTAGTGTTAGTTTCGGCTTCACATTTTGCTTCACTCTTTAAGTGTGATTTAGGAAGTTTAGGAAATAGGAGTTTGCAGATTTTAGAAACAGTGTGTCCTGACTTTAGTAGCGGTAGGATTCTTGTGAGGATCGACGGGCCAGTAGCTTTTATAGAAGGTAGCATGAGTTGTGACTTCAGCTTTAGAAATGTATAAAAATCTAAGGAGTCTAGATAAAATTGTGCTTGGAGCTCAGAGTAAGGCGAAGGGAGTTTCCCTGTAAAAGGATCTTTGACTAGGTTCATGCCATTTTTTTTACCATTTTTCCCAGAAAATCATCCCTCCATCTATCGTTAAATAAGGGTTGTTCCAAAGAGAGGTTAAGTTGTATTTGTTAACTTTTACTACAGACAATTGATCCAGGCGTAGTAGGGCTCTTTTGGTGTTGTGAATAATATACTTTGAATGGGGGATGGAAGAGATATCCATGGTTAAGAGAGCAGGTAGCAGGATTTCGTTAATGATTGATCTTTCTATTTCCACCCATAAGGGAAGGTAGTCGGAGTGGGGGAGTAGCCAGTTAGCTCCTTGCAGAGATACGCAGTTTGATAGTTCCTGAAGTTTGGTAGGCCCAGACCTCCTTTATCTTTGGATAGTTGGTGTTTTTGCAAAGAAAATCTGGGTCTCTTACCTTCCCAGAGGAACAAATTGCACATCTTAGATATCTTGACCAAGAAGTCATTAGTGAGTGTCATTGGAAACATACTGGCTAAATAGTTCATTAATGGGGTGATCATCATTTTCAGTGTCTCCGCTCTTCCCCACCGGGATAAAAATGTTGGTGACCATCCATCTAGTAACGTTGACATTTTTTTGATAAGAACATTCTCATTTGTCTGTAGGGTGGTAATTAGTTATCTTGTAAAATCTAATCCTAAGTATTTGAAACTACTTGGTTGCCATAAAAGGCCTGAGTTAGCGATTATTTCTTTACCGCCAAGATTCTTTAGTACCTTTACCTCTGGTTTGTCTTTATTTAGTTTGTAACCAGACACCACAGAGAAATCTTTTATTCAGGTCATTAGTGCGGTTATAGCGTCCTCCGCATTTTCGGAGCTGATTAACACGTCATCAGCATAAGCTGTTATTTTGACCGTGCATTTTTCGAAGTGTATTCCCGTGATCCGGTTGTTGTTCCGAAGTTAGTAAAAGAACAGTTCTATCGCTAGTAGGAACAAGGAAGGGGAGAGAGGATATCCTTGCCTTGTGCCCTGTTCTAGCTTAAAAGAGGAGGAGAGGCATCCCCTGCTCTAACTCTGGTGGAAGGGTTAAAATACAGTGCCATAACCATGTGGATAAAACTATCCCCCAAATTAAACTTTAGGAGTGATCATTTAAGATAGGACCAATCGATTTTGTCGAAAGCCTATTTGGCATCCAACGTCATCGCCACAGTAGGGGAGTTTGTTATTTTGGCTTTCTCCAGGACGTGACATAAAATATGAGTATTATCGCTAGAGAATCTGTTCTTCAAAAATCCAACTTGCGAGGGGTGAATAAGTTTGGACAAATGTTTTTGGAGAAGTTTAGCAAGGATCCTATTATACATTTTTCAGTCTATATTAATCGTTGATATAGGTCTGTAGTTTTTAGGATGCGTTGGCTCCATCCCTTCCTTGGATATCACAGCTATGATAGCCTCTGCAGGTGAACCGTTAATCTGGCCGTATTCACTGAATTCGTTAAAAATGTTTAGAAGAGGGGGGAAACAAAGTCAAGGAGAATGACATAGAATGTAGCGTTAAAATCGTCAGGCCCTGGCGCCTTCCCTACTTTAAGGGCTTTAATCGTGTCACCAATTCAGGTTGGAGTTATTGGACCATTAATGTCATATTTATCTGGTTCGGAAAGGGTAGGTAGATTGCATTTGTTTAGGTAGGCTCAGGCTTTTGCGGTTCCCAAGTCTTGGTTTTTACTATCCAATGTACTGTAAAAAAGTTTAAATATTTTCACTATTTTGTCAGGGTCAGAGTGAGATATTACCTTCTGGTCTAGTAAGTTCTTATTTCTTTGTAGTTTGAACTTTAAATAGGAAGCTAAGCTCTTACCTGCCTTGTTAGATTCACAAAGTTTGATGTTTTTTTGCTTATGAACACAAATCCCTGCTCTGTAACTTATTATTTTATTATACTCGTATTTATTTTTCACTAATTCATTCAAAACAGAGGTTTCTCTGGATATGATATGCTTTTCTTCCAGAGTACAAATCTCCTTTTCTAGCTTTTCAAGTTTACTGTTAGTGTCCCTGTTCATGGCAGATCTGATTTCAATGACCTCACCCCTTAGAGTGCTTTTGGTGCCTCCCATCTTGTGAGGTCCGATGTATCGTTGGTTCTCAATCTTGAACAGGTATGAAACACCAGTGCTTACCTGCACTAGAGTATTTAGAGGCTCTGACGTTAGTCCTAACGATAACTCTAGCGGTAACTTGGTTAGGATTGTGTACAAGTATTGCATTCCACCCTCGGAGGGAACACCTATGTGCACAAAGATTTTACTGCATTTCCTTACATTTGGATGACGAAAACAATAATGACAATGAACATAACGACATTGATAATGATAATGATAACTGGCAAAGAAAAACAATACAAGTACATAAAGGAAAAAAACAAGATTGAAGACCCCACCCCTGCCCACCCACACCCCACTCCCTCCGACCTACCCCGCAAAATAGTGAACTGGCATGGCGATAAGGGAAGAAGGATCCCCTCCCATGGAAACCAGAAAGAGTTGTTGAACGCATTAGTCTAAACTGTGCACTAAAGCAAGAACATCAATAGTTGACTAAATGAGGTGAGAGACACCGCTGAGGAATAAACAAACTGTGCATTAGAGCGTGTAAACAGATAGGTGTATTAGCAATATGAGGCAGAATGGAGGCAGTGGCGGGTAACTAACAGTATGGGTTAGCACCTTGACCAATCATATACAGGGGTGTAACCGCCCAATGACATGCGATACTGTCTAGCAATCTGTGTGAAATTCCATAAACACATGAGTTCCATAACGTGTGATAGAGCACGTTATACATGTTTGTGTATACAGTTTTGTGTTTTACACATAACAAGAGGAGTTACCCTGTGGCGTCAGAAACGTTACTCAGTGGATGTATATCTTGACACGCTAGTGGCATGTACAACATAGATTCTCTACAAAGAAGACTGCGTGATATTTTCAGAACCAATGTAGACAACGTGACATCCGAGGACAGGGGCTGCAAACAGAGGGGCTTATTTACAAGCTTGTTGCGCTGCTCGTGCGTCACTTTTGTTGACTAAATGGCTGTACAGTGTCCCTGGCCATATTTACAAGGCCACGTAAATCCACCATGCATGGCTTTTCATGATCTTATAAATATGGCTCCTTTCAGGCGTTACTCTGCGTGGAAGGGTGTTCCATAAGTGCTGCCGTAGGAGCTCCCGTACAACATCCATGAAACCTGACACAATCCCAGATTTACAAGATTTTGCTAAACCTGGGAGTGCGTCAGATCCTGCCCCTCCCCAGGGCAGGTATAAGGTATTTACAATAGGGAGAAATACCTTTATTTCTCCTTGTTTCTCCTATTTTTATATGTGCATTCTGCAGACCACATAGAAAGAGGAAAACACCTCTCATGATTGTTTTTATGCAGGAAGGTGTGCCTTCCTGCACGAAAGCAATCACCCCTACAATGCAGACACCCTTGCACCATGGCGCAAGGTTGCATGCATGCGTTGGTGCTTGGCAGCCCATCGTGCACCAGCGCTGGGGAAAAGGATCGGAATACGCCGCATCTTGTAGAAATTATGCATTCCTTCCCTTTTCGTAACACACACAGCGGCGCTGCAGCAAGGCTTGCTGTGTTGCCGTGAGCCAAAATATTGTAAATAAGGACCAGAATATTAAACAGGTCCTCAGTATGTGATGTCAGCGGAGTAAGCAGCAACCTCCTGACTGTTGCTTGACCCGCAACTACAACAGCAAACATTTACAGAATTTGCACTTTGGAAATAGACACCTCTCCCTTTCGAGTGTCTGTATTGAGTCAAACCACTAATTCACGGGTCAGCACCACGGTCTAAATCTGCAATCAGTCTGTAAGTCCACCTTGAGAGCGAGAATGATCTTTCTGGCACCTAATGTAATTTTAGCACTTTGGGCCATATGTAGATGGGCTAATACCGGTCGGTAACGGCCGAAAATCAGTAAATTTCCTGTTACCGACCGGTATTTAGCCCTTTGCGATGTAGGAGGCTGGATTTAAGGATTTGGTAATTGACTGATTCGTTATTTTAAGGAATCGGTAAAATACGGATTCCTTAATTTAAGGAATCGGTAAATGACCGATTCTTTAAATCCTATGTAGGGAGCACTCAAGTGAGTGCATTTTTAGCTTGAGGAATCGTTATTTACCACAACTACAAGTTGGTGGTAAATATCGAATACCTTTTAATAAGCAATTTTGTGCTTTTTTAAAAGTGCCATGTGGCAGACATACATGCCCTAGGGCATGTATGTGTGCCACATGTGCACACATGCACGATTCAGGGTTGCAAAAGGGTATCAATATGACACCCTGCTACCCTTGAATATGCTCCCCCTATTACCGATTCGGTATTTACCGAATCAGTAATAGTGAATGGCTTTCCATTTATTCCTATGAATGAGAAGGTATTCCTTATTACCGATTCGGTAAATACCGAATCGGTAAAACGAATATTACCGTATCTGTAAAATTTACCGATTGTTTACCTACATTCTATTTACCAATTCTTAAATACTGAATTGGTAACATTCGGTATTTAGAAATCAGTAAATAGAAATTACCTACATCTGGCCCTTTTTTTTTTTTTTTGGTTCCACAAACTATTGTTTTGGAAATTGCTGGTTTTGGAACTGTAAAAGGCTTTTTGCTGCAGTTTTTATATTTCTAGAAGTATAATAGCAGCTTATTATGACAATGTGCACCAATAAACTTTGCACATCCCTTAAACAAATCTGGCTATTATAATAAAGCAGATGGAAATTAATTATATTTCAAATGAGAATGAAGAATACTTTTAAATCAAAATACTTAGGGCCGATTCAAAGTTAGGCGGGCCGTGGACCGCTAGCCCGGTGTTGCTCAGAGGTTTGTTTTGCCCCGGTATTCTGTCCGCCATATTCTGAGTTCGACGGTCGGACCGCATTTGGACTACCCCAACTGTCGGGGATCCATGATCCCTCAGTGGTATCACGACAGTCTGGTCCAGAAATATTCTGGCGGTGCAGCAGCGGCACCGCCAGTATATTTCTGGGTTTACTCACTGCCACAGTTTTAATGGCGATGAGCCTGCCATGAAAACTGTGTTGGTGAGCAATCTAAGGGGACCGCACCGGTGCTTCAGGGCAATGGGGATGCATGCAGAGAGGCACATGATGTGCCCCCCCTGTCTTGATGCACCCCCAGTTCCTGCACAGCAAGGACCTAACAGTTCATACCATGCAGGAACTTGCTCTGGCACTCCTTCAGCACTGCAGTTCGAAGGCTCACCTATGAGCCTTCGAACTGCAGTGCCACAGAACCGCCACCCCGCCTGCCTCCCCGCCCTCCTCGCCTGCCTCGCCCAACCGCTAGATCACAAAATGATTCATAATCTGGCAGGCAGGTGGCGGTCGACTTTGGCAGTGTGGGAGCGTGGCGCTCAAAGTCCTAATCAGGCCCTTAATCACAGAGACCTACCACAATCACTTTCAGCTGAAGTACTTCACAGAAAAAATCCAGTCAAACACTAAAAAGTGAGCATTTTCAGACGGTCTGCCTGTAGCTCAATAGTACATCAAACTGAAGATGTCATGGAAAAGAGAAACAAACTCAATTCACCAGAAGACGACTTCTTACCTCTGACAGGAGGGTGCAACTGGTCTTTCATTAAAGCCAGTACCAGTGAAAGCCACCTCAGTTTGAACAGATATGACACCTCCCAGCAGGAGCGGTCCAGGTGTGGAGAGGGCGTCCAGCTCCCAGGTGGGCAGAGTGCAGAGAGCAACCACCTGTGGCTTCACAGCAAAAATAACTAGAGATATGGTCACACATCTGTGGAGCTCCATTTAAAGAAGACTGTGTTCAGGAATCTCACAAACATCCAGCTGAACCCCCTTCAAGAGTAACCCCTTAGGAGTGTCACTGGTTCTGAGGGGCTGCACCCATTGAATCCCTCAACAGACTCTGTGGCCTGCTCTAAGGTGTGAAACATCAGAAGATGCTTTGCTTCAAACCAGGGAAATACTTTTAACTCAAGAAGAGGGCCTAAGACCTGCCTCAGATTTGGTGTCTAGCTACCTTCCTCTGGCGTCCACCCACATCTGAAACGGTAAACCTTCCACCTGCATCTGACGCGGTGAGCCTGCCTTATGAAGGGAGAAATAATGAATGGTTCCAGGGCAGACCCTTAGCTTGCTGAAGGCCCCAGTGCCCTGAGGACTGTGCACTGTTATTATGGAGGTGTGACTCAGTCTTACAAGGAGGTAGTTAAAGCCCAGATGTAACATCTGGAGAGGAGTGTGGCATCCCTTGAGGCTCAGGGCATGTCTATCGAACACACTGACAGGAGGAAGACAAAGCCCATTCTATATCACAAAAAATGAAAGTCTGATGGGCAGGAAACTGGAAATTGACACACAAATATATTTTTAAGCATTATTCAATGCTGCCAAGTCAATCAATACTTTCAATGAATGAATTTACATTTTAGAGCAGGTCTGCCTCTATCAGGCTAACCTGGCATTGCCGGAGAAAGAGAGCAATGTCCATCATTAAGGTGCTTGTAACAGCCAGGTGTTGCCCTTCTTCCTGAAGGGGATATGATGGGGAGTCTTACGGATAAGTAATGGAAGCGAGATCCAGATCCAGGCTGAGAGATAGAACAATCTGCATGACCTGATCTGAGAGCTCACCACCTGTTGAAGGGATGCAGACCATGGATTGAGAGTGGGTTTTATGAGGGAGCGCCTTTTGTGTGGAACAAAAGGCTTTGTAAATGGTGTGTTTATGCACCGGAACCACCTCAGTGCTTCCTCTTCCGGGTGTGCACTGATGGTGGTGGGTCTCCCAGGGCTCTTCAGGATAAGCCTTGTGGTGGAATTGTGGGCCACTGCAGGCGTTGCAGAAGTTGACTTTGAATGCCTCAGTGTAGTAAATTCCCATAATCCAGCCTGGATGAGATAAGGGGTTGTACCATAGGTTTTCAGGAAGAGGTAGGAAGTAAATGAAATATGATGTTGTGAAATAAAGCATTGATTATCAAAAGGAATACCAGATTTCTCGCAGAATGAAGCAGTTCAGTAGGGTTAGTTACTATTGAAGTTGCCAGGTTAGATGGTTTTTCCAAGGACGAGGATCTTAGGGGCATATTAGGAAGAACCTCGTTAAAATTATCACTGTTTTAGCGGTAGGAAACTGCCTCGAAAACGGCGATAATGGGCTTGCTAATATGCGTTATAGAATTCCAATAGAAGCCCCGGTTATATGTCCTGCACATTTAACCTGGGCTTCTATTGGAATTCTATAACGCATATTAGCAAGCCCATTATCGCCGTTTTAGAGGCAGTTTCCTACCACTACACCGGCGATAATTTTAACAAGGTTCTTGCTAATATGCCCCTTAGTTTTTTCCCCTTGAGGTTTAAGGTAGTGGTGGGCAGAAGGTTTCATTCTGCCCACTGAATTTGGCGACTCTGCGTTCAGTGGCGGCTTCTCTGCTAAGGCAGATGAGCATCGCCCCACTGCCTGCAGCACTGCAAAAAAAGAAAAGAAATGATAATAACACAATTTTATTATCATTGTATTTTTCCGTGCACAGCCAGCTTTGTGGGTTGGGCAACCCTTCTCACAGAGCAGGGCAGAGGAGGAGTGGTTTTCCCACTCCAAGTGAGCATGAACATTTGGCGGGCTCTCCTGAGCCGGCCAAACACTCATGCCCACTTTGCATGTTCTCCATCCAGGCTGCAATACAGCCTGGGTGGTAAAAATGGTGCATGCTCCCATTCCCTGGCTGAGTGACAAAAAACGGCGCTCAGACCAATCACCACACTGCATTGCAGTGTTTTGATTGGTCAAGGGAGCCTAGGTGCGTGCTTTCTGATCCCACCTCCTGTTAAGCAGAAGGAAGGAAGAGAGGACGCAGAGAACCAATGAGAGGTGGCTGCCGGACAGTAGCCATGCCAGCAGGTGTTTCTTTTTTTTGTTTTTAATCCCCCCTGCCCACTAATGCCATCAGGAAGCAGCCACCACTGTCTGCGTTACTCTTGTAACTCAGACTTGTGGCCAAATTCTACCAATGGCCCCATGGCTGATGTTTTTCCAGTTAGGCTCTAAAATACAAGTGGGATTTGGCATCCCCTAGTGACATTTTGTTTTCAAGCCAAAATTTTGCTTGAATACAAATTTATTTAAAAAAAAACAAAAGACCTAAGGTGTTTTACAAAACATGAACAATTGGTTTAATCCAACACTTTGGCCAAAAAAGTACAATCGATCTGAGCGCCATTATTTACATTTCATGGAGCATCATAAAACAATTCGGAGATCATTTTTAGGACAAGGAATGCGAGGCTAATCATGGAGTCATACATATTCCTATCTAATAGCCAGTGGCAGCTGGTAAATTTAGAAAGTGGTGGGTGTAAAAATAGTTTGATTGAGGAAGACGGCAAAGAGGATGAGCTAAACTTCTAGTCAAAATGTGCATTACAACAGACTTCACTTTTAGTTCACTAATTGCATTCTCCTCAGATGAGGGGATGTATATTTCTAATTTGGAGGTGATGTAGCCTTGTCGCTACGGCTTTCCAACCGTGCATCATCAGGAAACAGTTTTCAATCCTGGCATATCTTCTTGTGCCAAAAAATGCAAAGCAGCCCGTGTCTTTTATTAAGGCTTGCTCTAGGTAAAACTGCAAAAACAAAACAGGAAATCTTGCTTTCACCAATTTTCTCGTCATCCCCCTCCCTCCATTTCGGTCATCAAGTCCGACACATTTCGATGTTGCATCATCATGAGATGGATGGCTCTTAGTTCTTACTTGATCCCATTAAGGCTGAGCTCAGTACAGTTCATCATTTTGAGCATTTTCCACCTGATTATTTGTAACCAGCATGCGTTCACTTTCATTTACACGGTGAAGAAGGTATGTACCCACTTGCTGATACTTGTGCGTCTGTAAACAGTCTGAATTCTTTTGTAATGTCCTTGTACTGAGCCCAGCCAAAATAATCAGTAGTTCTTTTTATCGAGCCTGATGCAACAGAGTAATTTTCTTCTGTAGCAGGTGTTCTGACAGATCTTCTCCAGTAATTACCATGGTCTGGGTGTGTACGGTGTCAAGGGAGCAGAGGCCCTGTCATTTGAGGACGAGCTAATGTAAGCGCTGGTAGTAGGTATCCATATTCATGAAGGAATCACATTGCATGTCTTGCATTTGTAGTATTGATCCACCGTTCTCATTTGTGCTGAGAGGAATCGTTCTTTTACCTCTGAAACATAAGGAATACAGAGTAAATTTCCGTACAATTAGGGGTTGCCCATCCCTTCTAACGATGTGTATTTACCTATCTCATTTTCCCACATTTCTTGACATGGGGGATCTATGCTGGTGTTCAACCCTTCCCTAAGAGACTCATTTCTCTTCGTGTCATTGAGATGAATTACCCTACATTGGAACTCTATATCTAGGGTCTATTTGTTATTAAAGAAGACTGCCCCAGACACACTAATGGCCACTCTAGCGCCACAGACACAAGTAGGAGCTGACATGTTTGTGCAATGGTGCCGTGATTTTGCTACCTCCAAGAATCTCTTTTCAGTAACATTATTAATTATAATATGACGGGACCAAATCAAGCAATACCAATTAAAATACCACATAGAGAAAATATGGGGCAAGCCTAAAATAGGCACGTATAAATGGAAATTGGGTCCGTAGTTAAGGAGAACCCCAAAGCCTGTATTTAGTGGGGAGTGAACCATGAAAGGCTTCTAACAGCATTCCATAATATCGGAAATGAGATTGCAGATCAATTAAGAGCCCCAATGAGGGACCAAAGCTAAAATAGCACGGCCCATGGCCGGGTTTGATAAACATTGCACTAGATCCTGCATGAAATTAAAGAATGCGCTTCAGAAACTCCCAAGAAATAGGGGGCACATCCAAGATCTAAGATGGAACTATACATTAGCCCTAACAGTAGGGGAAAGGAACCTCATGAGCAGGTTTGGGAGAACCATCTACGAGCAGCAGATACTGGTGACTATATGTCGTTTTGAGAGACCGCTATCCCCTCTTCTCTTCTAGATAATTGAATGCCTTCCCTGAAGGTCCCAGCCCCCCTGGAGCATGGGAGAACCACTTTGGAGGGATTTATAATCCAAACCACTTCAGTTCACAGCCGAGATGGGGATCCTTGAACCCTTGAATCCAATTAGTATCGAAGAGGTCACCTTAAAACTGAAAATAAGTGCCCCTGAGAAAGCACCAGGGCCGGATGAGCTGCCCGTTGATACTTTTAAAGCTGTTAAATTATTATGGGCACCCATAGTAACTCAAGTCTGCCACACGGCCACTTCTCTAAAACAAGGAGTGATATCCTTTTAGACTCCTCTGTGAAAATAATCTATTGGGTGATCGTGGACAGATTAAAAGTATCGGCACAAAAAACATATTAACAAAATGCAAATATGTGTTTAGGAAAGAATTTGGCACTGTGGAGCAAGGTATTAATTTACATCTGATAATTAGTAAATACACACTAGCACGCTGCATTCGATTTAGTAAATCACATAAAATTGGGGCAAACTTTAGCCGAAACGGGTGCCCCAGTCAACATCATACACCATCTTTCACAGCTGTACGCCTCATTAACAGCCTGCGTACGCTTTGGGAAAAATGGGGAATGTACAGACAAGTTCAGGGTGACAAAAGGCATTTACATTCAGAAGGGCTGCGCTTCGGCCCCTTTTTTTATTTTCAATATATATCAACGGTGTTGACTCCATGCTCCAAAACTTAAATGCAGATGCACCCAAAATATGCTCACGGGCCACCCCGATTTTATTATACGCAGACACTGGGGTGCTGTTATATAGGATAGTAAATGACCTTCAGCTTTTATTTGATAACTTTGTATCTTTCATTGAAGGAAGAATCTTAAAACTTAACTTAATCAAAACATACACCATGGTCTATAGTAAGGTGAGGAAAAACGCAAAGACACAGGGGCATATCAGCAACAAACTTAGATAAATATTTCCACGGCAATGTAAAATCCGGCGATAAACGCGAAATGCAGGATTTTCACTGGGAATCCAGAGATAATCCTGCAGCGATAGAAGAATCCTAAGTGAATTTGGCCGTTCAATCCACCTCCTGTGTGAAATATAGGTTAGTCAGGATTTATACAGACGTTAATAACCGAAGATAACCTCGGTTAGCACAGCTTTTAATATGGGTGTCATGGGTGGGTTTGTAAATACCGGGAAGGACAGATAGCGAGATTTTTTATGTAGTTTAGTGAGGGAACGCCTAATTTGCATCTCATTAGCTATGTATATCGCTAAGATGCGTAGCGTTAGAAAATCGGCTGCTAACTTTCGCTGATGCATGTTAGCACTGCCTTTTTAATAGGGCAATAAGATTATCACCGATTTTGCGGCAAGAAGTGCAGGTAAAGTGGTGATACTGACTTGTTAAAATGCCCGACAATTTGCAACAAGTCAAAAGTTAGAACAGTATTAGGTCTTTAGCTGTCTGGACATTCTATTCTCACAGGGCGGGCACTGGGAACCCATCTAAACCAAGGAAATGTAAAAAATGTCAAGCTTTTGATGCGATTATTAGATTTGCAAACAAAATTGGTTTGAAACCATTTAGAGGAATGGTGAAACTGTAAAAGAGCAAATGTCTTCCAGTTGCTTTATATGGGTATTCAATAAGAGGCATTATAAACAGAAAACATATGCTGTTTCAGGAAAATTCCTGTTTTATGTAGACTTTCTAGCAGTCCCGCGTCCGACCACAGCTTAGTTAACACACAAAGAACTTGATATTCTTCCTATCGAAGATCATATTCATCTCGTAAGTGTCATCAAATGGGGCAGTTCTGGAGCAAACAAGGCACTAAATTCACTAGAGAGATGATAGGGATTGTTCAGACCTTGACCGCAATGATAAAATCCCCTGGTGTTGGTCCATAAATGGTTTATTGAAGGATCTGGAGGAAAATTGCAGTATCTGGGCTCCGGCCAGTGTTTTGTAATTTAACAAGAAGGAACTAAGGGGCATATTACCAAGGCGGGCGAAATTAAATTATCGCTGTTTTTGCAGCCGTTTTCGTCCGCTAGGCGGCGATTATTTCATCGCCCTATTAGCAAGCTGTCGCTAACATCAGTTAGCGACAGCTTTTAGGTGATAGCGAGCGGTTTGGGGCCCGCTTTGCATGTCAGCGATATTTATCGCTAATGACATGCAAAGTAGGCGTACCCAACCAGTTAGCGACTGAAAGCAGTCGCTAACGTGGCTATTGCCTATTAGCAAGGCATGCGTAGCGATAAAAAAATTCGCGCTAGGCGCGAATATCGCTGGAAACTAACGCCTGCTCAGACCACTTCTTAACCCGTATATCCAATGGGAGTTGGATATTCAGGTTAAGACCCTATTGGCGTTAATGCCTGAATATCGCTGGATTTCCAGCGATATTCACGCATTAAGCCGTTATCGCCGGATATTTTATCGCATTAGAGATAAATGTTGCTAATAGCATGTTATCTCTGCGATAAAATCCGGCGATGCAGGGCGATAGAAAAATTGACGCTAAGTTTATTTAGCGATAAATATCGCTAGTTGTTGATAATATACCCCTGTGTTATGAGGCAGATTAAGAAAGGGCCTGGATTTTCATCTCTAAATAAAATCAACGTCCTGAATTAATTAGCACAGACGGCCCCTCACACAGTCTTAAAGGATTGGTGGTCTTATATAGAATTGTTTATGAGTTAGATTGATTAACTACCTATATCTTTGTATATTTAATGAGTGTCTTAACTATATACATTTTATATTAATGTATTCGTACTAAATATTAATTTGAATTTATTTTGGCCTTAATCTTACATAGGTACAGGAGAAGAAGGCAATTTGCTTTTTCTGGGGCTGCCTCTTGGGACAAGTAAAGCCTGTCTGCACCTATTGAATGCACTGTCAGCGATCAGACGTAGCAAGACCTGCTTGTTGTTTTGGAGAAGTGGTCTTGTGTTGATACCACATGCTGTGCAAGAGAGCGCTGAGTAGTGCGTGTGGAATACTAGTGTTGGGTTGGGTGTACTTCCAAAAAATCAATCAGTGGTTTGTATAGCGCTACTACTTACCCGTGAGGGTGTCAAGGCGCTTAGGGGAGGGGTGTGGCTGCTGATCCGTCTTGGTTCAGTCGAAGAGCCAGGTCCTAAGATCCTTCCTGAATTGGTTCAGCAACGGGATTGTCTAAGGCAATTTTTCGACCTGCGGCTCCCTTGACATTATTGGTGGTTGGCCGCGGCTCCCCATCCTGTGAATGTATTTCAGCGAGGGGTGATGTAAGCATTTCCACAGGTGCTGGAATGTTCAGTGATTAAGAAGGAGATGTAATAAATAGGAAAGTGTTATGTCACATGGCTGCTTTTGGTATGGAGGCTTACTGGTGTTGCGGTCAAACACATACCGTTGACGTGAATGGTAAGGTAAACAAATGTGTAATCAGGAGAAGAAGAGATAAGTGAAATGAGGAATATCAGCCCGGTGGCATCTGCTGTGCTGACCTCATGGTAGGGTTTCTGAGATACCTGTGTGACATTAACAGAGACTAGCAACTTCTTCCGTAAACCTTTCAGTGCACCAGTCAAGATTCGGAAACCGACTCACTCTTCCCTTTACTGCTGAGGTCTCTGCTCAGCTCAAGGCTCTGTCACCACTAGTACTCTTTGTTTTTTAGTTTTTTATAGCAAGATGACAATCTAGTTTTGTGCAGACAGCACCGTTCTGTCCAACCAAGGGAATGTGGTGTCCAGATTTGCAATATTATTTATTTTAACCTGTGGCACCTGTTTAATTACCGGCAGCAGGGAATCTATACAAATGTTACTGGGTAAATAAAACCTGACATTTCTTTTTAGGGCATTACACAATATTTGTTGTCAATACAGGTTTTAAAAGCATAGTAGTGCGCCCTGATGCCAAGGAGTACCCCCTTCCCTCCCACCCTCCATATTTTACACACATTTTGTTTAAACACTGAAAGCACTGAAATGGTAAAGCAACTGTGACTACTACCATGATCAATAGCCCATGATCAATAAACAGCCTTTCCTATTTCACTGTATGCAAAGTGTGCGCTTTAATATTGTCATGGAAAGGCTCATTCTTGGAAGGTAGATATGTCACAGTGAATCTGAGCCTGTGCTATGTAAGAAATCCGTCCTGTTTAACGATTGAAGTCATTTTGGCAGGACATTTCTTGTATGTGTGTAACGGTGGCACCAGGCTGTATCAAACAAGATTTGAGTATTATTTAGCGGCAGCCCAACATTCAATAGGATTTCAACAACTCCGAAATGACTTGGAAAAATCCATGTGCTTAGATAAGACATTTCAATAGATGTGTGGGTGTTTTGAACATGCGGGTGTCCACTGTATTTCAATGCTTTGTTTTACTGTATGCATTGCGTGGTGCACATTTTGAAAGAATGGAACACAAGCAGTTTGGATTCTTAACATTGGAAAATAAGGCAAGCCAAATGGGAAAATGGCATTTTCAGTGGAAGGAAAGATTATAACGCACATTGCACAGTTCGCCAGAAATCTTAAACACCCCCCAAAAACTCCAGAAACACTCTCAGCTGGTCGTAATTTGACCTCTTCACTTCACAAGATCATGTTTACCTGTTTTTCCGATTATAAGAGTGGCTGAGGGCAGCAATCACCCTCCTCGGCAGCACTGTCCTGATTGTTACGTCACGCGCTGGTTCAAACCATTCCAGACGCTGACCGGTGCGACTTCTGTAACTCCCCCACATGACATTCCCACATGGGGTACTCGGGGCTTCCAAATGCACATTACAAAAAATGTAGGTGCATGTCTTTATAACGGAGCCGTATTAAGAAAAGAAAGACTCGCAGGTTAAACAAATGCAAGGCAGTCGGCATCAACAATACAAGTTAAATTTACAGTACTGGAGCAGAACCTCGTTCCCACTTTCCCAAGAAGTGCGCGGCGCCCCTGGTGAGTTCTGATGGCGCACTGGGGTGCCGCGGCGCACAGTTTGGGAACTACTGGTCTAAGGTAAAGGTGGCAGGGAGTTCCAGTTTGTGCCAGGCAGCAAGGTAGGTGGAGGATCTTCCTCCTGTTCTTTTCATGTGGGTACAAGGGACGGAGGGATGGGACACCTCGGTGGAATGGAGGTGTCTGGCCAGAACGTGAAATATAAGGCAGTGGTTCAGATATGCTGGTCCAGCATTGTGGAGGGCTTTGTAGACTTGAGTGAGGAGCTTGAAGGTGATTCTTGTGTCGACTTGATGTCAGTGAAGTTCACTAAGGTGTTGAAGACCTTTCTGGCTGTGGTGTTTTGAACATTCTGTACTTTCCCAGGGAGTTTCTGGGTGATGCCATCATAGAGTGCGCTGTTGTAGTCAATCCTGCTGGTGATGCGTGCATTGGTGACCAACTTTCTTGCTTCGCTGGGGATTCAACTGAAAGTCTTTCGAAGCAAGTGTACTGTGTCGAAGCAAGAGGAGGATACAGTGTTGATATGGCTGTTCATTATGAGGAAGGAGTCTGTAAAAAAGTAAGGGGCTCCTTTGTATAAAAATAGTAATTTATTTGAAGTTGAATAGAAGAAGCACAGCACATCTGTTAGGTTGAAGATGCAGGAGATAAATCAGTTGGAGTAGAATCTGGAACCAAGGATGTAGGATGCAAGCACGCATCACACATTCCAGGTTCCAGCACAATGGGGTAAATCACAGATAACAAACAAGCATTGGAAAAGCAAGAATGCAACACATCTTATCCCTATAAAAGAAAATTTAACACAGATACCTACTAGGTATATTTTTTGGTCTAACATCAGATTTGACCCTAGAAGCAACGGATAAATCTTTGTGGGGAAAACTCTGGGAAGATCCATTAACTTTCACATGAGGAGATACATTAACCTGCGCACAAGATGGTGATGGAAAAGAGTTAGAGGAATTGGGACATCTTGCCACCCTACGAACATTCCAAACTCTACCATCTTGTGTGGCAATACTGTTTTTTGAACACTTTGACCACCTTAATAGGAGGGAAAAATTTAGAAGATCCTTTAACAAGAAAGCCAGGTTTTTTCACCCTCACCCACTCACCTACAACAAAATCATGAAGTTTGACATTCATTTTTGAATCAAATACATCTTTCATACATTGTTGTTTATTTTCAACACGTTTAGCAACATTCTCCACATCGACCTTAGAATCATTCTTATTAAGCTTTTTAACCCACCAGGGGCAAATGACAGAAGTAGGTTCTCTACCCTTCAGGAGTTTGAACGGACTCACACCTGTGACGGAGTGAGGAGTGATGCGATAGACCCAGAGTCTATTTCTGACCACATTCAACCAAGAATCGTCAGAAGAACCAATCCCAGTAATGCAATCCTTGAGGACACGATTAAAACGTTCTACCTGACCATTCTCCCTAGGTTCATATAAAGAAACAGTATGATGTTTAATGCCGCAGCTGTCAAGAAATTGTTCCACCTCAGAAGAAATCAGCTGCGTACCATTATCAGTGACAAAGGTCTCAGGAAAACCTTCCCTAGCAAAAGTCTCTTTCAAGAAAAGTAAAACAGCCTGAGAAGAAACATTATTTACAAATTTAACTTCCGGCCATTTCGAATGGTAATCTACCAAAACTAGGGCAAAACGGGCATTCATAGGCAACTGTTTAAAAGGGCCGGCGATGTCAAAAGCCACCTTTTGCCAAGGGAATTTAGGCCAAGCTACAGGTTTAAGAGGAGCAGAAGACAAATGAAGCATTTTATCGCTGCTAATACATTGAGAACATTCCCTTACCATCCTATCAATCATTTTGTCAATGCCCGGCCACCAGAAGTTTTCTCTAACCAGACGTTTCATAGATGACATACCAATATGACCTTGGTGAGCCAACAACAAAATCTTCTCTTGTAAAGAGGCAGGAGGAATTAGCTTACCAGTCTTGAAAAGAAAACCACCAAACTCTTCAATCTCCGAAGCAACCTGAGAAAAAGAAGCCAAGTCAGAAGGAATGGACTTACTATTTGGCCATCCATCTTTTACAAAGTTCAAAATTTGTTGACAAATAGAATCTTTTCCCATTTCTTTAAACCATTCTTCCTCAGTTAAAGCTAAGAACTCCTGAGATATACAATCTTCAATGGAAGCAACCACATCAACATCCAAGTCACTGGTAGAAACCTTATCAACACTACATGGTAACCTGGAAAGAAAATCTGCCGTGACATTGCTTTTTCCAGGAACATAAATAACCTCAAAGTCATATTCCTGAAGACGTGAAGACAAACGAGCAATCCTTGCAGTCGAGTTCCAACCACCCCCAGGGGACAAAATTCCTACTAACGGTTTGTGGTCCGTTCTCAAAACAAATCTGTTCCCCCACACATAATTTCTAAAGTGTTCTACAGCCCAAATGCAGGCTAGTAACTCCTTTTCGATAACAGAGTATCTTCTTTCAGTGGAAGATAGGGTTCTAGAGGCAAAAGCTACACACCATTCATCCTTTCCAGCACTCTGACTTAACACAGCACCAATGCCATACAAACTAGCGTCCACAGTGATGATACATCTCTTATTAATACAAAATGATTTAAGAGTGGGAGCATTTACAATCTCACTCTTAATTTGTTTGAAAGCAACATCTTGCCTGTCCGTCCACACAAATTTTGCTGAATTCCTAGTCAGTTCTCTTAAGGGTTCCATCTTGTTAGCGAAATTTTGAATGAATTTACTATAATATTCGCATAACCCCGCAAAAGAGAGCAATTTTTCTTTAGTATCAGGGGCTGGTGCTTTCATAATGGCATCTACAAGATTTTTTTTTGGTACTACACCTTCTCCAGAGAGGGTATGTCCTAAATATTCTACCGATTTACAGAAGAATTTACATTTGCTAACCTTAATAGTTAAACCAAACAGTTCTAACTTTGCACAGACATCCTTAAGATGAGCATGATGTTCACAGTTATTTTTGGAAAATACAAGAATATCATCTTGAAAGCATTTGACAAATGTTATGTCTTTAAAAATGTGATACATTGCCCTTTGAAACACTGAAGCAGCTGAGGCTAGACCGAATGGCATTCTCTTAAACTGAAATAATCCATGAGGGGTGATGAAAGCAGTAAATTGTTTAGAGTCTTCAGTGAGTTTGATCTGGTGATAAGCAGATCTAAGGTCTAATGTTGAGAATACACTAGCCCCATCTAGCATGCAAAGCATTTCATTTATGTTAGGAAGTGGGTGACAATCTGTAACCAAGCTCTTATTTAGTGCTCTTAAATCTACACATAGCCTAATACTTTTATCGGATTTAATGGCCAAAACAATGGGGGAAACCCATTCGGACGATTCCATTTCCTCAATTATATCATCTTTCACCATGGAATCAAGCATGTCTCTAAGTTCGTCCCTAATACTAATCGGCACTCCTCTTAATTTCTGTTTAACAGGTACAGAATTGCGTTTGACTTTGATCCTGTGACTAAATCCATTCAGTTTGCCTAATTTGTCTGAAGATACTTTAGGAAAACTACTAGAGATCTCTGTGAACTCAGGTGATTCAGTAGAATCTCCATCAGATATAGCTAGAACTAACACAGGATCTTTAAGTCTAGGGTTTAAGGAAACACCAAGTTTTGCTTGATCCCTCCACCCCAATACATTCACTCCTTTCCATGCAACATAAAGTTTTATACAAGCAGAATTACTTTTGATTGTAAGCACAACTTCCTTAAAGCCAATAAAATTGATCCTGGACCCATCAAAATCGAAACCACCTATATCAGGTTTCGATAAAGAATCAATATCAATTAAATCCCCAAAGGACTTAATACAATACTCATGTGTGATAATGGTCCAAGGAGAACAAGAGTCCACCATAAGCTCTAATATTTTGCCCAAAATGGTAACTGGACTCTTAGGAGAAGATAGTGTGTCTGTTTGAGATAAGTCTATTAATTCTTGTACAGAAACAACAATTCCAAACTCCTTAATATCTGAATCATTACAAGCTTCGTCATTGACATACGATACATTTCCAGAAGGACGTTTATATGTAGGAAAGGAAGACCTTTTAGTGTCTTGGAATGGTCTTGCGGGAGTCTTACACATTTTGGAAAAATGTCCAGAGCGTCCACATTTATTACATTGTCTAGTGATGGCTGGACAATGTGGAAAAGAAGCAACATGGTCAGGATTACCACATCTGAAGCAATAGGTTTGCCTAGCCCTCCCATCATTCCTGTTGGCAGGTACAACATTTCTCAGTTCTTGGGGTTTAACTACACTAACTTCGCTAGAAGAGGTAGAATTATTCAAAGAGTTGGAAGGAGTAGATGCTTTATCTAGTGTTTTTATCCATTTATCAGACTGTTCAAGAGCTTTAGCAGTACTAATCGCTATTTCTAAACTAGGATCACCCAAGATCCACAACTGCTCTTGAACTTTCTTACTCTTTACATGTACAATGATCTGATCTCTGATCATTTCGTCCGTCATAAGGCCAAAGTTACAATGTAAAGATAATGCACGTAAAGCTGTAAGAAAATCATCAAAACATTCTTTTTCATCTTGAACCCTGGTATAAAACTTAAACCTATTTAGTGCTACACTAGTAATAGGCTTAAATCTCCCTTCAATCCTAGAAACTGCCTCGTCATAAACATTGCTATCACCCCCAGATCTTACATGAGGTAAAGTTCTAAAAACTAATTGCCCTTCTGAGCCGAGACAGTGTAGAAATATGTTTTTCTTTCTCTCCGCAGACATGCGTTCTCCATCCATGGCTTTGAGATATGTGAAAAATTCCTCTTTCCATCTTGTCCATGGAATAGGTGGATCACCTTTAGACTGTAAAAATTTTGATGGCGGATCAAATTGCATGTTGGAAGTAGGAAGAAAAAATTGTAAAGATGACTGTCTGAAAATACCACTAACAGAATTGAAACGAAAAAATTACTAAAAACATCCAGTAGATGGCAGTATAATAAAAGAAGTACAAACTTCCACTGAAAATTCCACAAAATTTCAGAATAAAACTTGGAATATAGAAGCAGTTTGGAGCCCAGTTGTAATAATTTGAGTCACTGAAATAATATTCCCAAAACAGTTTTGATGAGGTCCATAAAAATTATTTCAAAAATAAATAAATATAGGAACACACGCAATGATAGAGTGCGTGTAAAACAGTACCTTTATCCTTTCGGTTCGAGGAAAATGATTAAAATGTGCTTGCCCGGTGAAATTGAAGTAATCCTTCGTGTGAAACACACTCGGTGATTTGGTTGCTATGGCAACAAACACGGCAGGTCTGCGTGCTGCGCAAAGGTTTGAGATACAATGCGTGATGATGCACGATGACTCACAGAGGCTGGTTCTCAATAGCCAATCAGGAGTAACAAACACTGCACGATGCTGATTGGCCCAAGCGTCGGTGTTTGCTGACGTAGCGCAGCTGCCGTTTTTATGAAGAGGAGAGAGGAAAACACGAAGAAAATACGAAGAAATCAACAAAAAGTTGAATACTTGGCGCAGCTTCACCGGGGTAACAGCAAAATGATTAGGAAATGCTCCGTTTCCTTCCTGAATTAGTCAGATCAACATCTGATGATGATAACGTGGATTCTTTATATTTCTGCTCCTGTGCTTCGAAGAGATGTGGCAGAAAATAGATGAGGGTCCCTCCGTCGCCAGTGTAAAAAAGTAAGGGGCTCCTTTGTATAAAAATAGTAATTTATTTGAAGTTGAATAGAAGAAGCACAGCACATCTGTTAGGTTGAAGATGCAGAAGATAAATCAGTTGGAGTAGAATCTGGAACCAAGGATGTAGGATGCAAGCACGCATCACACATTCCAGGTTCCAGCACAATGGGGTAAATCACAGATAACAAACAAGCATTGGAAAAGCAAGAATGCAACAGAGTCTAGTATGATGCTGATATTGTGTGTGTGGACTGCAGGGGTGGGTGAGGTTCCCAATGCAGCAGGCCACCAGGAGTCATCCAAGGCAGAGTTTATGGGTCTCAGGATGATTACTTCAGTCTTCTATGAGTTGAATTTGGGTAGCTGTTTTTCATCCAGGGGGAAACAATCTTCATTCTGCTGTGGAAGTTGATTCTGGTGGCCAAGGGTTCATTCTTCAGGGTTTGAAGCGAGGACTGTGCAGGGTCCAAAGCTTCACCAACATTACACCACCAGAGGCAAAGGGGCAGCCGGGTGCAGGATGCCAACACAGCATCGGGTGATCAATGTAAAGCATCGAAGAAAGGCAAAATCGGAAAGGGACTACAGGCACAGGTCAGGAGGCCGAACGGAGGAAACCAACAGCTGGTAGGTAGGTTTTGATGCTCCAAAATGCAGAGAAATGTTTGACATTCTGCACCAAGGCCCAGGGTAGACTGGTTCTGGGTGTCTTTTGGCACTAAAAATGGCTTACTTCAAGACCCAGTAGTCTTCGCGGAAGCAGAACGGACGTTGATCCCAATGCTTGCCCACCAGTGCCGCTGCGCTCTCACAAAGCAACGTCACCAGTAGGGGGGAAATGGGAATGTTTGAAAAGAGAAGAGACACTCCTTCTTCAGCTACTACCCTCGTGCTGCTCTCAGGAATCTTCTATGTGGATGTTCCTGACTGCCAAGTGGGTACCTAATACACAGAGGGGAATAAAGCATAAATACTGCACATGCAGTCTGCTTATGTTAGACTCAATTGATTCTCAGTTGGACCTTTCACTACCAGTTGTAGCAGGAGTATAAGCCTCTCTTCTATATTTACTTTTTTGTCAGTATGAGGATGCTCAATCTGAGATAGTGGTGTATTCCTGCAACTAAGAGAAGAAAACATGAGTGGTGTTCAACTAAACATTTCTATCACTTAAAATAACGACTTGTTTCTAAATATACCTTTTATCCCAAAATGTATAAATGATAGTTAAACTCAATGTAGTTCTTTTAGGTTGGTCCTTTTGTACCACTTTGTTTGCCATAAGTGTGGCAGGGTATGCTCAGACGTGAGTCCCTTGCTTCCTTTGCCACTGGATTCAAGCAAGCCGGGCTGAAGACGGCTGAAATGTCAGAGACCGGTCCTCGGAAGCTTGTTTCCAGTTCAGGGAAGGCATGGCTTGGCAGTTCTCCTTTGAACTATTTTATTTCTTGTTGTGTTCTATTTATCCCCTGTTTTTAGCCGCTATTATCCAGGGCCCCTTACCTGCACTTTAATCGGGAATCACCGCATTTTCGCGGGTCCGGTTCCGGGTGGTGGGGTGATAACGGGCACCATCTTAGAGTGGTCTGGACGCCGAGGAACAACAGCAGGGAGCAGTCTAGTGCTCCTCACGCCCTGAGGGATATCTACTTAAATCTCCCATTTTTCCGCGCAGCGGAATCGCGCAGCGGGCGTGCCCTCGCTGTGCCTGAGTCTTGCCAGAGTCCTGCCCGTCTGCGCCCGTCAGCATCTCGGAGGCGGCCGGGGCGAGACGGCAGGACCATTTTCGTCGTTACTGCTGCTGCAGTAAGTATGCTCTCCTACTCTTCGGAGGACCTCCTCTCCTTAAGGGGTTTTCGTGGTTCTTGTCACCACGTTTTTCCCGGGAGGCGGGCTCTCAGGAAGGGATGTACGGAGTGCGGCTGGCGTCTTCCAGCTCTGCGGGGTCCCTTGTCGGCTATTCCTCCGTGCCACTACCACTGTCTCCTTCTCAATACCAGATCATTGAGTTGTCACTCCCTCAACATTTGGAATCTCCTGAAGGAAATGAATACATCTTGTTTATTCCTCACTGAGACCTGGTTGGGGGAAGGCTCTGCTCCGGATTTGGCTAATGCCTTACCTCCTAATTATAATATCTTTAGGAGGGACAGAGCGACTGGTAGAGGAGGAGGTGTGGCTCTGATTGTGGACAATCGCTTTCTCTGTACGACCTTTCCTGTAAGCAATATTCAGGGCTGTGAGTCCCTAGGCTTTACCCTTCACTTCTCCCCCTCTCAAGCCTGCACCGGGATCCTTCTTTATAGAACGCCGGGACCCCTTGGGTCCTTTTTTGATGACCTGCAAGCGGCACTTTCTGTGCCATGTCTTAGATCAGAGCAGTGTATTCTGCTTGGTGATCTCAATCTGCATATGGGCAATAATTTAGATCCTGAGGTTTTAAAGCTTGTCGATATTACGGCTCCGTTAGGGCTGGTACCTTTCGTTCAGGGGCCTACTCATAATAAAGGACACACTTTGGATCAGGTCTTTTCTACAAAACCAATACATGTGTCTCCCCCGCAGCCTGTCTTGTGGTCTGATAATTTTTTTATTAAATTTGCGCTGCCCTCTACTGCTATATCTCGAGCGAGGCCTCCAATAAATATCGTGAGGACCTCGCGGCCTTTTCATTTGATTTCTGCCGACATGCTATCCGAAGCCCTCCTCAGTTTTCCTTGCCAACTTTCTGGCGATCTGGAGGAGGATCTTGTTCTCTTCCAGAATTGGCTTTTGGCCAGATTGGAGGTGCTGGCTCCTGAGAAGAGGACTAAATCTATTGAGAGACGTAGCTCCGCTCCATGGTTTACTCCGCATCTGAAGGTCCTACGTCAGGAGTGCAAGGAGGCGGAAAGGGCCTGGCGGCGAGCCTATGATCCAGCCGAGAAATTGCGGTATAGAGTGGTGCAAGATTTTACCACAGGTAAATCTGGGTGGGGAAAAAGGTGTTTTTGGAGCGAAGAATAGATGAGGCCGACAACGCGAGTAGAGAGATTTTTAAAATTGTTAAGGATTTTATTTCTCCTTCCCTAAACACTCCCTCTCACACGCACTCAGAAGCTTGGATAAAGCAACTAGCCGAGTTTTTTGTGGATAAAATTAAATCCATCCAGGACTCAATCCTTCCCGCCTGCTCTTCGTTGGTTGCTAGTTGTCGGTCGCCCCTGCCTCCTTTGGACGGCAATGGGCCTTCTATGTCTGAATTTCCTCCTATGACCCTTACTAATTCCTTAGACCTTTTGTCCCGTTTGAAATCGGGCTCGCCGCTGGACCCTTGTCCAGTGAAGTGTCTGGGGAGAATGGTGTCAGTTCTTAACACCTTACTGAACCCACTTCTTAACTCCTCTCTGTCCACTGGTGTGGTCCCTCAGGCCTGGAAATGTGCCTTGATCCTACCGTTGATCAAAAAGCCAAACCTTGACCCTCTCATACATGCAAACTCGATGTCTCTCCTCCCGGCGCTGGCGAAAGTAACCGAGAAGCATGTACATCGGTCGATCTCCAATTTTATCGAGGAGAACGACCTTCTTCACATGTCTCAATCTGGTTTCCGTGCGAATTTTAGCATGGAGACTGCCCTTCTCGAGGTTACCGACGCCATTAGGGAGGTTTTAGATTCTGGAGGCAAGGCCGTGTTGGTTATGCTTGATTTGTCGGTGGCATTCGACACCGTCCCCCACGAAGGCCTCCTGTTAAGACTCTGGGAAATCGGCCTACGGGGGACGGTGCTGAGCTGGTTTAAATCTTTTCTGACCGGCCGCCGGCAAATGATCTGGGCACCTCCTTTTTCTGCTGATATGCTGCCTCAGGGTTCATTCTTAGCCCCATGCTGTTTAACATCTTTTTGGCCCCTCTGGCGGCGGTTGCGGAATCCTTCGGCGCCCAGATCATATCCTATGCTGACGATACCCAGCTTCTGTTCACATGTGACAGAGGTGGGACTTTCGACGGCACACGGATTAGGGACTGTCTCGATGCTGTTTTCGAGTGGTTCCGATGTCAGGGTCCTAAATGCAACTCCAACAAATCGGAGCTGCTTTTCTTTGGCTGCACTCCTGATCCCAGCTGGAAGGCCTGGTGGCCACAGGATATGTTTCCCCCGGACACTGCTTCTGTCAAGGCAAAAAACCTTGGAATTCTGATTGATTGTGACTTATCCTTTCGGCCCCATGTCATCGGGCTTTCAGGGAAATGCTTTGGCATTCTCAGGATGCTTAGGAAATTTCTTCCTTTGCTGTCACTTCACCACAAAAAAACCATCGTGCAGGCCCTAATAGGGTCGCGTTTTGACTATGCAAACGCCCTCTATTTAGGTCTACCCAAATATCTTTTGACCCGCCTGCAAGTGGTGCAGAATTCTGCGGCCCGAGCCATTTTTGGACTCCCGAGACGGGCTAATGCCGCTGAGTTACTAAAAGCTTTGCATTGGTTGCCCATCTCTAAGAGGATCCTATTTAAAAGCCTAACTTTGGTTTTTAAAGCCCTTCACGGTATCGGTCCTAAGTATATTGGGAAACGCTTTTCTTTCTACCTGCCTAACAGGGCTTTACGATCTGCTTCGTTGGCCAAAGTGGCTGTGCCTGCCATTAAGCGTTCCAGAACTGGAGGCCGGGCTTTCCGATACCTGGCTTCGCGGGGCTGGAACGAGCTTCCTTTGGATTTACGAAGGGCAAGTAACCTTCTTGCCTTTAGGAAGGAATTAAAGACTTGGCTCTTTTCTGCATAGGGGTTCTTTTGGCTCTTTTTTTCTCTTCAGCTTTTAGTTGTTGTGTTGTTACTCTGCATAAGTTCTCTTCGCTAAAGCGCCGGGATGCTCTTCGGAGTAGCCGTGCGCTATAGAAGAAAATAAATAACATAACATAACATAACATAACAGTTCGGGCTGGACTGTTCCCATGAGGCACAGGGTCAGACTGATTTGCATACGGCCATGTCTGAACTGGGGTGGCAGAGTGAGCTAAAGAACGGTGATGGATTCAACCCAGATCTTTTGACAGGGTGTGAGTGTTTGATTGGTTCAGATGCTTCGTCCATCACAACCCCCTTTTGTACCGCTTTGATAATACTCTGAGCAGATGCGCGGAAAAATGTTCTGGGGAGGGAAGAAGATGAAGGTAAGAGAAAGGGAAAAGTGCAAGAGAGGGTTCAGCAGAACAATTTAGCAACAGGTAGGAAGCGTTCTGTTAACTGGCATTAGATACTTTAATAGTTAGGTCTATTGTCTAGGAAGAGTCTTACTTGAGAGAGGATTGTAGTCCCAATACTTGCTCACTCCTAGTGGAAGCGCCGCTGAACGTGAAGTGAACGCTCTTTCATGGCTGCAGTCGAACTTTGAGGGGGATAGCGCAAAACGCAGGAGAACTCTGGAACTTCGGATGAACCGACGAGGACAGAAATATCTCGCTACGTGAAGAGGCAAGACGGAGCTCTCCGAAACGTCGTCACAACTGTAGTGTCCTGCTAGGACTCAGTCTAGTTGTTTCATGTGTAACCCTATACTAAACACCCACCGACCACAGACGTCACTGGGTCAGGTGACGCTGTTAATAAAAGACCCGGAGCGCACGTGCTCGTGGCCAGATCTGCCATCCCCTAACTGGTGTCCTGTGTCATCATTCCTTCCACCATGTGGGCCTAGGGCCCAACACTACACTGGCGACGAGGTCGGTAGTGAAGCCCACGCGTGCCACTGCCAAAACATCCCGGAAAAAGGGGGAGAGAGCTGCCCGCCTGCAGGGCACCCCCTGTAGCAGGGCGCAGCGCGCCGAGAAGCCGGTGGGCACGTCGGAGCCCCACAGCCTGCAGCGACCGTGAGGCCCACCGCACCAGCCTTCAAGGACGAGCCGACGGGAGCCCACCCGCGTCTGCCGCCACCAACAAGCGCCACCAGGAAAGAGCGGACCGCCCAGTGCCCACCTGAGATGGCCGCGAAGCAGAGACCCCCACCGGAGAGGTGCACCGGCCGGACGGAGCCCACCCGCCACGACCGCAGCCCAGGACCTGGCCCGTCGGCCGAAGGTGAGCCGGGAGCGGGAGGTGACTCCCCCAGAAGACTGTGCACCAAAGCGGAGCCCACCCGCTATACACATAAACTGTGCCCCCAAACTGTGCGAGGGGTGCCCGCCATTGTCCCTGCATCAAAGCAAGACTCGCGGAGCCCACCCGCGGCCTGCCTGCAGCGTCCCAGCCACGCAGCGTGTGAGAAAGGCGGCGGCGGGGTGAAGAGAAACGCCTGCAGCGTGTGAAGTGCTGCGAGGCGCTGTAGGCCGACTGCTGAGCCTACCCGCGTGGCCATGGTGCCCAACAACATACATTAAATAAAGCAGCGCCAGCGGAGCCCACCCGCGGCCTGCCGGAGTCATCCCTCCCCGCAACGTCACAGCAGAATGGCAGCTAGCGCCACCGGGGAAAAGTGAAGCGGAGCCCACCCGCGATTGCTCCGCAGCTGCCAGAGCAACCCCCGTATGAACAGAGACTGCCCCGTCAGGAAGGAAAGCCCGCAGCGTGATGGAAGCTGCCTGCCCGGAAAGTGAGTAGCTCGCTACTGTGCCCAAAAGCGAGGAAAAAGAGTTGCAGTTTGCCCCAAAGCCCCGTCACTCCGTCTTGTAGGACCCGTGAGTACCCAGAACGGGGCAGGCAGGTCCCCAGCAGTAACGCCGACCCTCCCCCGCCCTGCGTGTGAAGAGGAAGGCTGCCGCAGGCGGGGAGTCCAACAATGGCTGTGTCGGCAAGGGGCAGTGAGGCCAGCGTGCGGCCCGCTGAAGGAACATTAAATTAACTCACCTCAACAAGGTGAACATTCCGCAGCCAGGAGGAATCCTAGCCCCAGGATGTGAGCAATAGCAACAAGTGGAGGTACGAGACAGCAAAACACAGAACACTGGAGGTGCATCAAGCTCCCTGCATGTTCAGTAATGAAAGGACTCACCGCCAAACAGAGCGAGTCCTGCAGCAGGGCGGCCGCCTGAAGGTGTGCCCACTCATGTGGCAGCAGTGGTGAGACTCTCAGAAGGACAGACCTGGATGAGCCCGGTGTACGGGCTGTCTGAAAGTGAAAGTACACGAAGCCGGCAACAGGTGAAAAGCCTCCGAGGAAGAGGAGAACAAAGCACCACTGCCACCTCGTGGCAATTCACCAGTACTGCGCCCGCGATGAAAAATAAAGCACAGCGGCACTGGGGAAACAGCCAAGAATGACTAGGGTGCATAGACGATGCACAAACTAGAAAACAAGCCTGCAACAATGCAGACTGAAGACTGCAACCTAGAACAAGCCTGCAGCAACACAGGGCCCGCAGAGTGCAGCTCCATAAGCCGAAAGACTCCCGGCGAGACAGAAACAAGCATTGGTCAAATCAAGTGCTATATCAACAAGTGGCGCAAAACCACATCCACGTCTGCCAGTGGTGCTGCCGCCACCCCCAGAAATCAGAAGGAACTCCGCACAACAGGACATCACAGCACTGTGCAGCAACACGCAAGGAGTTCCACGCACTAGACAGCACCAGTGCAAGCCCGCAACAACACAATGAGAAACTGAGCAAACCGTGTGCAGCAACACTGCCACGCTCAAACGACTCCACGTCAATACGCAACCTCCTGAGGACAAAAGGGAGACCGCGCAGGAACGCGCCAGAAGCACAGAACCGTACCACAAAGCACAAGAACGCAACAGGCGTCCAAGAATTCCACACCAGCACGACAGGACTGCGCAGCACTGCTCCGGAATGTGCCAGGAATCAGGAGCGCCAAAGTGACGCGGCACAGCGACACGCCAACGCCACGGAACAGCACACAAAGGTCCCCAACAGAGACAGCGATGTCTCGCAGCAACCGGAGCGCCATCGTCAGCACGCATGGCAGCATGCACCAGAGTTGCACCAGGAGCGGTGACGCAACCCTCCTCCGCGCAGACAAAGCGCGCCAACGCCAAAACACCGTGACGGTGAATAGCGACCACAAAGAAAATAGCACAGCATGACAACTCATGCCCAAGATGAAAACCAACCACCCAGTCTGGTCACCAAGGAAAGGAAAGCAACAACAGAGAAGATCGCGACAACTGGTCCAGTCAGAGAAGAGAAGAACACCATGCCGGAGAGCTATGCCCAGACCAGAAAGAAACAGGTGGAGTGCACGCCGCCTGGGGAAGACTGATTGGGAAGGCCAACGACAGCAAGAGGACCAGATCACGTCGCAATACGGAACATGGAACGGAAGGGCGCGACGCCATAAAGAAACGGAAAAACGGACAGGAAGATACGACGACAGGTCTAGTCACCAAGCCAAGTGAAGACAGTGTCCTACCACATGGACAAGACCAAGGGGACGACATGTAGAGGGCCCGCTACATGGAGAAGCCTGGTTAGCATGAGAAAGCAAGAAAGAAGACCGGACCGCGTCGAGGAAGTGAACGAAGAGGAAGACTGGAGTAATCACAACATCACTCCAAAGAGGAGGAGAGAGAACCACAGCACACAGGAACATCGGTGCTGTCCAAGGAGCATCGCAACAGTCAGCATACAGGAACATCGGTGCTGGCCAAGAAACATCGCAACATCCGTGTGGATCCCAGTAATCCCTACAACCTGCATTCGAGGAGACCAACCACTGAAGAACTGCATGGGTGCCCCGTGAACCTGAAGCTTGCCAAAGCAGAGCATACCCGAGCACTAGACAATCCACCCTTGTGGACTACACAAGACTCGACTGTGGCCATGTGCGAAGTTCCGCAGCGACCCACACAGCCCACGCGATCATGTGGCAGTCCAGGGGACAAGGGCCTCGGCCGCATGTCCTGTGAGAGAGGAATCCGGATGGGAGAGGTGCAGCAGCGGCAGCTCCACGACAGGCAACAGGAAGCATGTAGGCCCCAGGTGAACACCTGGCACCGAGAAACGGTCTGGTGAAGATACTGAACCCATGTCCTAACGCCCCCGAGGACATCATGAGAGACTTGGCGGTGAGTCCGTTGGCAGTTCGGTAGCGACGCCTTTGCGCGGCTCATGTGAAGCCCGCACGGTCCACCCGGTCCCATCGTGTCCGGCAAGAGGGTCCTCCCAGCGTCTCTAGTGAGAGAAGAGTCCAAGCAGGAGAGGCCAGTCTTCGAGGCTCCAGTGAGAGAGGAGTCCGGCAAGGAAGGCAAGTCGGAAGTTACTTGGCCGGACGGAGGTGTGAAGGCATCAAGATCAGCAAATCCAAAGAAAGACCTCTCGTGCCATAGTCGTCTCCTACAACCAACAAGCGTTGTCATCCACTGGACTGGGAATACCTGCGAGACCCCTCAAGGGTCACACCCATTCTGCTCCCGATGCTCCAAGTGATGAACACTGCATATAAGCGTCAACACAGCAAGACATGGATGATCTGAAGTACACCGCCGAGGTGAAGCTCATCTGACTGACTTTGTAGTCCTGGAACTTTCAACATTCTCCCAGCTGATCGCCTGAAGATCATCTGTTGGGGCTATCAAATGTTATTGTTCTGTTTTCTTGCAGGTTGGACATTCGCTTTTCCTTTCATTAAAGTTTGGGAGGAATGTAGTGTCCTGCTAGGACACAGTCTAGTTGTTTCATGTGTAACCCTACACTAAACACCCACCCACCACAGACGTCACTGGGTCAGGTGACGCTGTTAATAAAAGACCCGGAGCGCACGTGCTCGTGGCCAGATCTGCCATCCCCTAACTGGTGTCCTGTGTCATCATTCCTTCCACCATGTGGGCCTAGGGCCTAACACTACAACAACTACTGCAACCTGGAATCTTCCTAATCCATAACTTCAACTCTAATTTCTCAAACAAAAGCCTTTCTCTCCTTAGCTGAGGAGAAACGGTAGAAACGTGGGTACTCGTAACGAACTTCAGTTGAAGTGCGCAGTGGATACCGCGCGCACTTCCCTTAACCACTAGACGGCACAGGTGCTTAATAAGTGTTCAGATAACAGCGACTAATATAGCAGCCATCTTGTAATTTCCACTTGTCTACTCTAAATCATACCAAAGATTAACCAAACTTGGCTTTACAAAGACTCTTGCCTTTTTCAGTGTATTGCATGGATTCGGACTCATTAGTGTGGCAACCGTGTATTTCCTGACACTAACTGGAGCAGTTATGTTACAGATGGACACATTCATTGTGTTTTTTGTTAGGCACAGAGAGTTTAAGTGATTTGCCCAGAATCAGAGAATGTTGAGCATCCCTGCTGAGACTCGAACCCGGTTCCCCAGATCCGATGTCGACCGGATTAGCCATTAGGCCACATCCTCTGCCACATGACAAGTAGTAACATTATTCGATCAATTACTGATCAATCACATTTGCATAAAAACACCAATTCCATGAGAACATTACAATAATATATAAATAACATCATGAAAACATCAAGATTACAGAAGGAATAATACATATCATATTTAACAATGCTAAAATAGCTGTAAGATAACCTCCTTTAACCAATCACAGGGCAGATTGACTTGTAAGCCATTAAGCTGAGTCATCCAGTTATAGTAGGATCAATTTCTAATGTCATTCTTGATTTTGAGAGCGAAAAAGAAGGGGAACCCCTCCAAAGCGCCCTCAGATCACAACCATACCGCTGAGTTGGTGGATAAGATCTTAATCCTGACCCTCCGCGCAGAAATCAAATATCTGGTCAGTGTAAACACTAACCATGTGGGGGTGTCAGATCTAAACACACGTAGAGCTTCGCTGATCGTGTAAATTACAAAAGTCGACGTGCTGATTTGTGCGTAACAAGGACAGATAAACATAATTGGCAGATTTACAAGCCCCTTGCGCCATTTTTGCGTCAATTTTAACATGGGGAAAGTGATGCAAAAGTGACGCAACGGGCTTGTAAATCTGCCACAAAGTGTTCCCAGGATTCGAGTCTAAGGTTCACACAGGACACAGCAGGATTACCCTAGCATCCTCCCATTTACTTTTGATAACATTCAACGCTAAATCCCCAAACCTGAATTGTAAATAAAGTGTACGTGCATGAGGGGTTTTATTTCATCCGTAAAACTTTCAAATTGGAAACAATTTTTAAAATCCAAGAACCTGTCAGTTAAAGTGCCCGCGGCTGCAGCATTAAAATATAGTACCTTATTATAATTCCAAAATCTGTTTTTTAAAAGGGGTAACACTTCTTTCGATATATCCTTGCTTGACCTTCCTAAACCACACCGCTCGCGCAGCCCGTTTGTCAAGGTTGTGTAATTCAGCCGCTGCTTCCTTGACCGGGATCTGTGCTTTGCTAGTCCAAAGTCTTCCCCAAAACACTAAAACCTTTAAAATAGTGGTATATGTAATGCTCTTTACCCCAAGGGCTAACCGGACCGGAAACAGTGGCCCATGTATTGGAAGATTTAAGAGTGATCTTATACATTTATTTTCCAACACCTTAAGGCTCTTCATCTGCTCCAAACCCCTCAATTCAGCACCAGAAAGAGCAGCGCCGAACCCTCTGGGGCGATGAATTTTAATTGCAGGAGAAATTGGGCAAAAGACAGCTTGATTTAATGTTTTAACTATTGAGGTATCTACATGCTGGAGTGCTAGTCTACTCTTTTGATTCTGAGCAGGCCATGTCAAATTACAAGTGAATCTGACCCCAAGATAGTCGAAAAACTTGACCCGATCTAAAATATTAGAGCCCATCCTCAGCTTCGCTTTAAAAGATTTATGAGGATTAAAAGCCTTAAACTTAGTCTTGGAGCAGGTAATCTCAAGATTGAATTCATTATAGACTCTCACAGACCTATTTAATACGTTCTGCATGGCCATTAGAGTTTTTGAAATTAGCAACGTATCGTCTTCAAAGAAGAAAGAATGGATTGGGCTGCCTGTAATTTGGGGGGGATCACCCCCAAGATCAAACAATGCATTGATTAGCCCGTTCATGTGACAAGTGACTCCTGGGTGACGCCATCTTGAAGTATCCTAGACGCCTGTGCAGGAAGGTTGAAACAGGGCCGGAGAGGTGAGGTGGCACCTCAGGATAGGCTAGAGGTGCATCCTTGCTGACAACTCCCACCCCCACTCAAAAGGCCTTGCACGGGGGGACAGTTCGGTCTCGGATGTGCTTTTCTGCCGGAGGCTGGGACTGGAGCAAAGTGAGGAAAACATAGTCTAGATCAGCCCAATGGGACCTGGGTGATGACTTTCAAAGTTCTGGTGACCTTTGAACCCCAAACGACCAGCGCAAACAAATGGAGCTCCACTGCCAAATGATTGTTATGCACTGAGGGGGGCGGGGGGGGCAGGCCCCGGTGGTCGCCACCAAGAAGAAGAGAAGGCAGGGAATTGCTATTGTGCTTTCTCCGCAAGATCTTTGGTGCGAAGGACCACCGGCACACTTCGCAGTTGAGGTGAGAAGGGGCCCAGGACCCCATTCCTTGGCCCCAAGAAGAAAGATGGCAAGCAAGCACTGTTGTGCTCCCCCACTGGAGTAGGAAGGGCGCCCAGGAATCCAAACAAGGGCCTTATGTTCAGAAGAGAAGGGGGGAGTGCCACCTCACTCTCCCTGAGTGGTCCACCTTCCCCCTCCCCGCGTCTGTGGGGGGTGGGAAGGAGGACCACAGGACTACAGGAGCATGCGGACTAGAATGCAGCTGCCGGCTCCTGCAGCAGCACGTGAGAGTGCTGAATGTGCGGGGAGCCGGGGAGGACAGCTGGGGGTGAGCTCCCTGGGCTGTCCGCCACCAAAAAGTATCATGCAGGATGAAAAGAGGAAATACGGAGCGAGGCAGCATTTAAAGAGAAGAGTACTGGAAAGCTGGCGGTTGATACAAAAGGGAGGCATGAAGCCAATGGTGCCTGCCTCTGTACGGGGGTGGGGGAGGGGGAGGCATGAAAGTAAATAAAAAATAAACTCACCTTCTTCACCGCTGCTGCCACACGTCTCTCCTCCATCCTCGCTCTCTGCCACCGGAAGCACCTAGGCGCCCGGACTCTCCCAGTCAATCACGATGCTGCAAGAACAGCATCGTGATTGGTCTGTGCACCCTGTTTGGCCGCTCAGGCAGTATCTTGGAGGCTGGGCATGTTCCATCTCTGTTGTGAAACACAGCCCACTGGAGAACATGCCAAGTGCGCATATGACTGTTTGGCCGGCCCTGGTGGGCAGGCCAAGCTGTCATGCGCACTTAGGGAGGGAGTGCAAACCACTCCTGCTCCCTTTGACAGTGGCGATTCCAGACCCGCCCTGGCCGACCAGTCTGGAGCCCCGAAAAGAAAAAGAAAAAAATAACGTTATGTTATTATAATTTTATTTTTCTTTTGCACTGCTCAACGAGTGGTAGGGCGATGCTCCTCCGCCTCAGCGGAGGATCCGCCACTGCATGGAGCCATGAGTCCTCAATCTTAAACAGACTTCTGTCTCTTGTAATTTTCCCTTCAAAAGCCCTAATTCCTCTTGCATTGCTTGCCTGCGGTAGAAAAATAATAGGAACAAATTAAAGGCAGCTCTTAATTGTTCTTCCCTCATCAATTCTTCTGATTATAAACACAAAGGTGTGTAAATGGTGTCATTAGTTGTGTGGCGTGCACAAGGAAAGGGTCTACAACCGTCCTCCAGTGGGAATCAAACCCCCCATTGTAGTGCCGGACTCTGCAGAGCGGCCCGAGGCCTATTCAAGGGGGGGGGGGGGGGTGGGGGCGAGTAATCACCATTCACAGATACACAATAAAAACACTCAATAAAAGATTGTCCAGTCTGTGTTTTTTCTTTTGAAAAGTACGTTTATTGCACAGACACTACTCAAAACTATGCAACAGTTTACAAATGTACACACGCCGATAGGGATACGTCTCGATGACATTGCGTCATCATCTTAGCCTGGCTGAGGGCCTTTAATACTGGCACTAAAGCGTGCAAACTTTGATCAAGAGTTGCTTCAGTCTCATCATTTAAATAAAGCATTCAAGAGGAAATATCTAAGCTTGACTGGGCTGTGTACTCATTATATCAATAACGCAATTTAACAGCAGCCCCTGAAGGGCACCGCCTTTATAATGACATCACTGTGCAACTACACACTTTCACACACACCCAAAGAGTGTTTTCAGCAGACGCTTTTATCACATTCAGCATAAAAGACTGCATTTTAACATAGTCCCTAAAAAACATCATTTTTGTAAATACACCTGTGCAATTTCCACCTTTCACCCCTAAAGCATGTCTTACCGCATGAAAACTCAAACTTGTACGACTTCAGGCTGTGAGTTCTGCAACCATAACCTTTTGCCCCTAGGGGATTGGAGTTCTGGACTTTTTGGTTCCGTCCAGAGGTGTCAGGGACAACACCCGAAGACCCCGGAGTTCAACCTGTCTTGGTGCACAAACAAACAGAAACACGGGCTTCTCGATGGTGGCGTCAAAGACCAAAGGTTTATTACTGCAGGGACACAGAAGTCACAGAAACTGCACACGGGCAGTATCTAGGAGCCTGTTCAATTTGTACAAAGAGGGTTGTTCCTTATATACTAAATATTCTGCTCGGGGCAAATTCTTTACATGTTACCACAGTTCTAAACATTCGTGTCTTAAACAATAAATATTTTGGCGTTGCACAGGAATCGTCAACAGTATCTGATGTCAAAACATTACGAATGAGGGGTTCCCACTAGTCCATCATAATCCCATGTCAATTTCTCATTCAAGACCCGGACCGCCTCATTGTAAATTTCGTTACCTCCCCCTAATAAAGGCCCAGAAGGAAAGGAGCAGAGCCAGGTGTGGAAGATAGAAAGACAGGATAAGAGATGTTTGTGGGTCGTAAATGGGCACGGTTACCAGCTTCGGCCGCCTAATCATGATCAGGCCAACGAACACAAGAACCAGTATAGCAGGACTGGCCTCAGGCTGGGGAGGCAGTTCTTGCCGAGTCATGCTGCTACAGCGTTGCTGGCCTAAGGTGCACGTGTCACTAGCAAGGTGAATCGCCGGCTAAAGCCTACGTGTCCTTAACTAGAAAGAGGTCATTGCGTGTCCATTGACTATGTGAGGGCAAGGAATACAAAATGGCTTCCGTGTTCTAAGATGGATGCCATGGGTAGAACAGAAATGTGTTTGTAACTGGAGTGCTCTTGCTCGTAGCATAGCGAAAACACCAGGATATACTAAATGGATCATTTGCGGTCCACTGATACCAAAATTATGTATTTACGACAATGTTACAAACACGAGTAAAATCGTCACGGAACCTCAGACCCTCCTTTTGCCCTTACATAGGCAATTACTCAGTCTATATCAGAGTCAGAGTCTAATTCTATGCTCATTAGGTCAGTGACATGTTGTTGTATCATCATCCTGTCTCGTGCCTTTTCTCCTAATGCAGGTGGTTTTCTGAAACAGGTTGCAACACAGAGACTACACAGAGCGGGACCACATTGGATAATAAGACAGCACGAGAACAGAAATACTAGGATGACACCAATGACCATCAGAACCTTCCATCCCCACGCTGATACCAGAGTCCAAAACCACTCCATGAAGGACCAGTTTCCCTTATCTACGTGTATAGAGTCGGAAATTTTGTGTAGCTTAGAGATCGCTTCATAGACTGTTGGAGCATTATTTGGAATAAAGACACAGCAGCTCGATTGGATCATTCTGCATACCCCACCTCGATCTGCAAGTATTACGTCTAGAACCATTCGGTTCTGCAACGTCATGAGACGATCCGCCTGAAGCTCAGCTGTTAAGTTGCTAAGGGCACCAGCAGTTTCTGTAATAGTAGATTCAACTACCCGTGTTAGTTGACGTAGATTTCTACTATTGGCCATAGGCCCCCAAAACGGAAGGAAACCTTTGAAAAAGTCTCCAGCTTCTTGACCAGCGGTATCTTCCTTGCTGAAGACACCTCTTGCTACTCTGGTCTTGTGATAATCTGAAGAAGCAGTGTATGTCGGAGGTAACAATCGAGCAATATAACATGAACCTGAAAAATCAGCAGGCAGCCATGTATATGCTCTGTCCTGACAGATGAAGTAGGTACCCCTAGCAGTCAGAAAGGCAGGGGAGGAGTTAGACGGAAATACGTAAGTCTCAATGCACTCACTCCTCCCTAGCTGAGCTCTCAGATTTCTCCCATTTCCTTGCAAACAGACCTGACCTCGGTGAGGCACGACCCAAACTGAAGTGGAGCTTTTACGCTTGCTTTCCCCCAAACTAAGGCGATACTCTGTAGAGTTCCAACTCAAATACACCCGTAATTCATCTCTAGGGTAAGATGGAGTATTATTGACGTCTTTAATCATGTCAATAATTCCCTGGACTAAAGCTTTGTTGGCTGAGTTGTATTTAGTGGACCTTGGTGGACGCGGAGGATAGGTCTCAAGGGCATATGAAAAAATGGTCTGAAAGGCCTGAAATGATCCATTGTAGCTAAAAGGCAAGACTAGATAGGGAATGCCTTTATCCATAGTGTGAGGTATCAAGCCACACACCCAGCAGTCTGTAGTATTAACTACCAGTTGGTGTTGATGCAAGAGCTGTACAAATGTATTATTAATAAATTCTGAGCGTCGAGCTTGTTCGTGTTCAGGAAATGAGTGAAAAGAATGCATAGAAGAAACCGTAGAAGTAGTAGGATCAAGGGGAGGTACTGTAGTTACTGGCATAAAAATCAAATGTACACCAAAGACGATTCCACCCACCAACGTTATCAAAACAATTAAAAATGTAACTGCACATTGCATTAGAAAGCATTTGCTGTGGAGTATTCTGTACAGTCTATTTCTGCGAACATAAATTACATTTTCTCGTTGCAGCTCAGGAAGCTCCATCTTCTACGACCGTTCGTGACCACTGATGATGTGTACGTAGATGAAAATGCCTCTATCAGCCCTGGGAGTTCCCAGAACTAACAGAAAGATCGACCTTGTGTCAGACCCCTGCAGATTCAACTAGGCACACAGCCACGACCCTACGGCTACCCAGACGGCAAGGCAATTTTTAAAACAAAAAGAAACAATACAAAGTATTAGCAAACTTCCTGGCTGGAGGCAATGTATAGCAAATTCAAATCTGAAAATAGGCAGTTTCCTGCTTTATTTGTCCATATTGCGAGAACGTAAGTTGTATCTCAGTTTTGCAGGAGCTGTCTGGTCTGGAAACAATGTATTTTCAGCTGGCGTTGCAATGTTCACGTTTTCAGATGACAAATGTTCTTTTGGTGCAGATGGCAAATGTTCGTTGGGTGTGGATGACAAATGTTCAGGGTTCAAAAGAGCAGTTTCAAGAGGAGAGTCAGAATTTGGTGAATCAGTGATCAGTTCTGCATCGCTGAAAGGTATGAACCTGGGGACTTGTTCCGTTTCAGAGGCACCGATTCCTTTCTTTACCCAGTTGTCGTAAGGAAGTGGCAAAGGCACACGTTTGACATGTGTCGTATGGATCCAGTTCTTCCTTCCGGCCACACGAATAGCAGTTCTCGTTGCTAGTAGGACTTGGAAAGGGCCAATGAATCTGGGCTGAAGATTTTTCGTTCTTGCAAAATTTCTAATGATCACCTGATCACCTGGTTTCAGTTGATGGCCTGGACTCTCCGGTGGCTTTGGCAATGCATCGAAAACCTGTTGGTGAATAAGACTCAATTTAGCAGTCAAGTCGAAAAGGTAATCAATTAACATTGGGTATTCCAGCTGCTTGAATTCTTTTGGTCTAGGTACCCCCCAAACATTTGCAGGACGACCAAAAACTATTTCATAAGGACTAAGCCCTACTCTAGAATGTACGGTTGCTCTTGTTGATAGCAAAGCCAAAGGCAATGCGTCTGGCCAGGACAAACCCGTGGATGCTTGTATCTTAGCAAGTTTCAGTTTAAGGGTGCCATTGTAACCCTCGACTAAACCCGCGGACTGGGGATGGTTCGCACTATGAAACTTCTGTCTAATCCCTAGGCCGGCACACACACTCTGCATAACTTTCCCTACGAACTCACTTCCGTTATCTGACCATACAATCCGTGGCATTCCGTATCTGGGGAAGTATTCTTTAAGAAGAATTTTGGCAGTGGATAAGGCAGTATTGTCCTTTAGCGGGTATGCTTCGATCCATCTGGAGAAAGCACAAACTACCACTAGGACGTATTTCAGATTATTACAACGATCCATGTGAATGAAGTCTAGCTGGATCACTTCGAAGGGGCAGGAAGGAGGAGCCAAGTGACCTACAGGTGTGGGGATTCCCTTGCCAGGATTATGCATCAAGCATACCATACAATTTCTCACCACTCTCTCTGCACACTTACTAATCCCATCATTCTTCCAGACCGGAGCCAACATCTTACAAATCCCTTTTGAACTGATGTGCGCTGTTCCATGTGCCATCGTCACTACTGCAAGCACATACGCATCAGGCAACATCCAACGCTGTTGTTCCGACAAGTCAGTCCAACACCCACTCGAGTCCAATTTACCCGTGCTCTCTCTCCATGCAAGTTTTTCCTCCTCAGTCGCCTCTTTCTGAATTTCTTTCACGCTTTCCACTGTGTCTTCACACATTCCAGACTCAGAAATCCATCTTGCAGATGTTGCAACATACATTCTACTCATCATATTTCTAGCTGTCTGTTTTGCAGTCTCATCAGCAAAAGCATTCCCACGACCAACATCATCCGTGATTGCTTTATGAGCACTGCATTTCACAATCGCAACTTCAGTCGGCAAGGTTAGAGATTCCAACAAGTCATTAACTAGCTGACCATGTTGAATCTTAGTCCCATGGGACGTAATGAAACCTCTCTCTTTCCACAAACGGCCAAAACTATGGGCCACGCCGAACGCGTACTGGCTATCTGTGAACACATTCACTCTCTTTCCCTTAGCTAAAACGCACGCTCTTGTTAGCGCGATCAATTCTGCGGCCTGGGCAGAATTCTGACTCACTCTTGCAGTCTCCACAATCGTACTCAAAGTCGTTACTGCATAGGCAGCAGTCACGTCACCATTCTCCAATTTGAAGCAAGACCCATCAACATACAGCGTGCCATCTGGATCTGACAACGGAGTGTTTCTTAGATCAATTCGTCCTTTTGTTTCTTCCTCAGTTTTGAAATGACAGTCGTGTGGTTCGGAATCACTCGACTCTTGGCTAGTCGGCAACAATGTTGCTGGATTCAATACATTGCATCTTTTGATCTGAATATGACTAGCTAACAGTGTCAGTTCATAACCTGATAATCTAGCACTGGTAAGGTGTTGCGTCTTGGTTCGGTTCATGAGTGTATCCACCGCATGAGGAACCATAACCACTAGCATGTTGTTTATTACTAAACCAGCAGATTGTCGAATGGAAGCTGCAGCTGCGGCTGTAGCTCTCAAGCAACTAGGCAACGCTCTAGCTACTGGATCTAATGTTGATGAAAAATACGCACAAGGGCGTTGTTTATCACCAAATTTCTGCGTCAACACACTCAATGCACAACCTTCTCTCTCGTGGACATAGAGCGTGAATGGCTTACTGTAGTCGGGTGTACCCAATACAGGTGCTGAACACAGTGCATTTCGCAATTCAGAAAAACTCTGCTGACATTCTGCAGACCATGGTACCGGACTCGGAACACCTTTCCCAGTCAAGGCCACCAATGGTTTTGCTAAAAGAGAAAAATTTGGGATCCATTGCCTACAATATGAGGTAATACCTAAAAAGGCACGTACTTCTCTCTGCGTGTTAGGAACATTCATCTGTGTAATTGCTTTTATTCTCTCTGGGGTCAACTTCCTTCCCTCCTTTGACAAGAGATGACCTAGGTAGGTCACTTCTTGGCAGCAGTATTGCATTTTTGAAGGTGACACCTTGTGATTCAAATTTGACAAATGATGCAATAAAGAAATCGTAGCTGTTTTGCAAGTTTCCTTGTCATCAGCAGCCACTAGAAGATCATCAACATATTGTACTAAAACAGAACCAAGAGGAAGTACGAAGGAATCTAACTGGCTTTTTAATGCTTGACTGTAAATGGATGGGCTTTCACAATAGCCTTGTGGAGCGCGTTTAAACCTGAAGCTTCGTCCTCCTAGAGAGAAACCGAAGATATCTCTGCTTTCTTCGGCTATCGGAATGCTGAAAAAGGCATTTTTCAAGTCGACAACCGAAAACCATGCTGCTGTAGCAGGAATCAACGTTAACAATGCAGTAATGTCTGGAACCACAGGAAACTGTGGAATCACAATTTTATTAACCTCTCTGAGATCAATTACAAACCTATATACTGGAGGTTTTGTAGGGTCAGTTCGTTTCAAAATAGGCAGTACAGGACTATTACAGACATTACCTCTAGTTTCTTCTATAACGTCTTTCTCAATCAGATCATGCACTATCAGTAGGAGCGCACGCTCACCTTCACTAGAGATTCTGTATTGTGGAATTCGTGGAAGTTTGACATTTGCTTTCAAAGTTACTACATAGGGTGGAATTTCCAATAGACCTACATCATTAGGACCAGTCGCCCAAAGAGTATCAGGGAGTGAACGCAGCTCTGGTGGGAGCGCATCCATCGACAAGTACATCGGAGAGATTATTCTTTTACCCAACGTAAGCTGTACTCCTGCTGGAGAACAGTACAATGTCGCGTACAGGCGTTTTAACAAGTCTAAACCAAGCAGATTTTCATTACAACCTGTCGTCAAAATCAGGGGTGCTTTCAATTGACAGGGTCCAACTGAAATAGACAAAGGACCAGAAACAGGGTTATGAACAGGGGCGCCCGAAAAACCTACTGAAACGTTTGTTGAGCCAGACAAAGGTGCGCCAGGGAGTTTCGCATGTATGATAGAACTTTTTGCTGCACCAGTATCCAACAGAAACGGTTCGACTATACCTGATGTTGCTACTGCGACATAAGGCCCACTCTGATCTACTGGAACTGATACTACTCCTTCTCTTTGTCCATGGCTGTCCTAGTACTCACTTTGCTGAACTTCCTCACTAGCTTCATAATAGTCTTCAACATGATACTGTGGAGACCTATTCTGTTGGGCAGATTGTCCATTTCGCTGGTCGAAATAATTAGAAGGGCGATCACTCGTCTGCGGAGGCATAGCACCTCGTCCTCGACCTCTAGAGTTTTGCATGGAACTACCACGACCTCTCTGAGCTGCCGCAGCATTATTTTGTGCCCGAACTGGACACTCATTTTTGTAATGACCTTCCACTTTGCAATAAGCACATTGATTCCATTGGTATTGTGGCCTTTGAAAATTATAATCCGTTCTTTGATATGACCCTTGCTGCATGTTAGTCTGATTCGTGCGAGGCGGATAAGCTTGCTGTAAAAGTACTTTAGTTTTTAAATCTTTCGTCTTTTTATCTGATTTTTCCTTCTCTTCTTTATCCCTATTTTCATAGTACTGGGCAGTCGCAAGTATTTGCGCAGTCGTAGAGACAGCCCACGCACTTTCAGAATTCTTTAATTTACCACTAAGTTCTGGTAACAGATTGTGCACAAATTTATCAACAAATAATCTCTGGCCTCCTTCTGTGCTCATATCCTGACCACTATGATCCACGAAAGTCTCCTCGAATCTTGTGAAAAAGTCGGAGACGCTTTCGTCTTTCTTCTGTTTGCACGCGGACAACTTGTCCCAGTTAACGCGCAATGCTGGCATCAAGGTTTTCATTAAATCGATTATTCTACCAGGCAAATTAGTAATTAAAGGTTCGGGTTTAGAACCACCTATTTGTTGACCATCCGCTGCAATTATAGCTGCCCAGTCACCACCTAGGGCAACTGGATGATTTTCTTTACGAATTTTAGCCCAAATTGGTTGCGGTACTACATTACCAAATAGCAGATCTATGTCAGCAAGATTCAATACACAAGCGTCAACTGTTTGAGCCAACTCTTTGTAGTACCCTGCAGGGTTTTTACGCGGATCAGGCAAGGCCTGTTTCACTGCTAATACTTCAGCTCGCTTCCATGGAATATGTATCCATACTCTCTGGAATTGGGCCGGAGCGGCTGCAATACCAAGGTTTGCATTAGCTTGCACAGCTTCACGCCAAATTGGTGGAACCTCTCTCATTGGATATTGACGATTTTGTTTCGTACTACGTTTCTCTAACTCTCTCGGTGAACGAAGGGATGAGTCGGTCCTATAACTTAGAACCAGTTCCATCGCTTCTTTTATATTTTGTCCAACTATCATACCTGCAGCAAACTCTTTCTGAACATTAATTAATTCTTCTAGATTTGATTCAGGGTCATCCTCTTCCAATTCCTCACGTAGAAGGAAACACATTTCATCGAACACATATCGTTGTGTCGGTTCATTCCATTGCATAAATGTATCTAATACATCTTGTACATTATATCTTCCAACTTTTGAAACCCATCTAAGAGCAGTGGAATCTAATATTCCTCTTTCTTCAGTACTGGGAAGCTGACTACGCCTCTGCACAGAGTCAGAGGTAGGAGTCTTAATCAGAGTTTTATAGAAGGGAGATAGAATATTAGAGACAGAATCAGTGATTCTCCGACGAACAGAAAGTGGAGTCATAATATTAGCAGAAGCAGTAAATAGAGTAGCAGTTGGAACAGATAGATTAGGAACAGTAGGAGTAGCAGGCAAAATAGCCTGTGGACTAGCAGGTGTGAGCGACATAGGCATAGGTAAAGAAGCCGGCAACCCTGGAAGAGGGGTTGTCAAAGGAACATTAATATTGACCACAGGAGGTACAGGAACTTGATTCAGGGGAGCGGGAACAGGGACACCGTGTTGTCCAGCAACCGGTAATTGAACATTCGGTATAGGTGGAGCCGTAGCACCCTGTGCATACGGTGGGGGTGATCGTAACAAGTAAGACAACAGGGGATCCTTTTCAGGGTCCTCTACTATCTTAGCCGTACTCGATGGCAAAGCAGGATAGCACTTGTCTATCGCTAAATTACGCTCTCTATTGGCCACCTCCATCGCTTTTTCAGACTCGTTGAGTTGCAGCTGCCTAGCAGACTGTTCTAAAGTCAACTCTTGCTCTTTCTGTTCTTTCTTCAACTTTTTAATTTCTCTCTGTTTAGATTCTTTTCGCCAATAACGGAAAGAATCAAACATTGCCGGCCGGGCTTTCTTCTTAAACAACCTTCTTTCTAGATTATCGAGAACTTCAGGTTCAAAACTACCATGTAGTGGCCAACTAAGGACACCATCTTTCTCTGTGAAGCGGATCCATACCTCGTTATAAGAGATAGGGCCCACACCAAATTTGCAATATAGATCATAAAGGGGAGTTCCAATCGGAGGAACCAAACACGAGTCCTCCAACTGGGAATCACTGTTGCAACTAAAACAAGACAACGTACAATTTTTCCGACTTACCATTTTATAATCCGGAACACAAAACAAACAAAACACAAACAGAAAAGATGCGCACTCGAACCAAGAACTTAGGCCTACCAGAACTGATAAATGTATCGATACCTGAACTGAACAAAATGATTATCGTAACCAGAATAACCAGTGATAATCTTACAGAACTGAACTGAACTGAGAACTAAAAGGATTATCCCAACAGGAGCAACCCTCACAAAATACTTAACTGAGGCACTGAAGACGTCACCAAGGAGAAACCCGTCACGTCTCGCCGTACTAAGGACTGCACCTCGGGTCCAAGACAGGGCGACGGTCAAGGCAACGGACCACTGCAGCCGTCTGAACGGGAACCCTCGCGGAAGAGAACGTCGGGGCCACTTTTGCGATATGCCGGGATCGATGAAGTGGGGCGCCTCCCTCTGAAATCTTCACACGAAGCTCCTCGAACTCTTCAGGCTTTTGGACCGGTACCGAATGACGTCGCCCCACGTTGGGCGCCAATTGGAGTTCTGGACTTTTTGGTTCCGTCCAGAGGTGTCAGGGACAACACCCGAAGACCCCGGAGTTCAACCTGTCTTGGTGCACAAACAAACAGAAACACGGGCTTCTCGATGGTGGCGTCAAAGACCAAAGGTTTATTACTGCAGGGACACAGAAGTCACAGAAACTGCACACGGGCAGTATCTAGGAGCCTGTTCAATTTGTACAAAGAGGGTTGTTCCTTATATACTAAATATTCTGCTCGGGGCAAATTCTTTACATGTTACCACAGTTCTAAACATTCGTGTCTTAAACAATAAATATTTTGGCGTTGCACAGGAATCGTCAACAGTATCTGATGTCAAAACATTACGAATGAGGGGTTCCCACTAGTCCATCATAATCCCATGTCAATTTCTCATTCAAGACCCGGACCGCCTCATTGTAAATTTCGTTACCTCCCCCTAATAAAGGCCCAGAAGGAAAGGAGCAGAGCCAGGTGTGGAAGATAGAAAGACAGGATAAGAGATGTTTGTGGGTCGTAAATGGGCACGGTTACCAGCTTCGGCCGCCTAATCATGATCAGGCCAACGAACACAAGAACCAGTATAGCAGGACTGGCCTCAGGCTGGGGAGGCAGTTCTTGCCGAGTCATGCTGCTACAGCGTTGCTGGCCTAAGGTGCACGTGTCACTAGCAAGGTGAATCGCCGGCTAAAGCCTACGTGTCCTTAACTAGAAAGAGGTCATTGCGTGTCCATTGACTATGTGAGGGCAAGGAATACAAAATGGCTTCCGTGTTCTAAGATGGATGCTATGGGTAGAACAGAAATGTGTTTGTAACTGGAGTGCTCTTGCTCGTAGCATAGCGAAAACACCAGGATATACTAAATGGATCATTTGCGGTCCACTGATACCAAAATTATGTATTTACGACAATGTTACAAACACGAGTAAAATCGTCACGGAACCTCAGGATACCAAACTCCCTAGCCTAGGGTATACTTAAAAAAACACTTTAAAACCCTTGAGGTGTTATATCCTCTTGGAGCCCCACAAAACGTAGGGTGGGGACCCCGGTCCTTCTTCTGAGGGGAGGCGGCTCTGCTGCACCTCCCCCCACACTTACGTAGCATGTTGGTGATGGCTCCATCCTCTTGGAGCCACTGTGAGCTGAAGGGGAGGGATTTACATGCAGCAATACAGAGGCCCTGCAGGGCATTATGGGGCGCTGCTCACGCTTTGATTTGCATATTTGAACAGTGGCTCTCCCAGGGCCAGAGAGAGCCGTGTCAGTGGGTAATAGTGCACCGGAAAAGTGGTCAAGGATTGCACTGGAGATGGCAGTGAATGGTAGCACTGCAGAAAACAGTGCAAGGTAGCACTTGAGAAAACCATGAAAGGTAGCACTGGAGACGCATGTGAATGGGAGCACTGAATAAATGAATGACTTAATATTAATCTTGAAAAGAGCAAACGTTGCCAAGAGGCTTCAAGGCGCTGCGGAAGGGACCAGCAGTCAAGGTACACAGAGGCTCACATCATTTAGCTGGTAAAGAGCCAAGTCTTCAACGCCGTATGGAAGAGAGAGTGGGACTGTTGTCCGTAGATTGACAGAGGAAGAGAATTCCAGAGCTTTGCAGCTGCAACACATCAAGTTTGCCCCATCTGGCTCTCCTAGACCTAGGAACTACCAGCCACTTATCACAGGCAGATCTTAACTGCTTGGTGGGAACATATCGTTGAAAGAGCCTTTTAATGCCTTCGGAGCCTAGGTTATCAAACGCTTCATGAGCGAGGCAAAGGGATTTAAATGATATTTTCCGGCCTAAAGTAAGCCAGTGCAGCTTGCGAATGGATGCCGAGTGGAATTTAGGAAGAGTCATCCGCAGCCTAACTGCAGCGTTCTGCACATGCTGCAATTTGTGGATGGATCCCTTATTCATGTCCAGATATAGGTCATCCCAGTAATCCAGCCTCGACAACACCAAGAAGACAACTGCCCACTGTCGGGAGGAGAAGGAAAGAAATGGAGAGATCTACCTGAGGACCCTGATGATTCCAAAATAGGTGCAAGCCGTTCTATTGATCTAGGGGACAAAAGAGGGGGAGTTGTCAACTATGACACAAAGATTTATTGCTATGGGACCTGGGCAGGGACATGAACGCAGCCTTTCAGGCCCCCAGGTGTGAGGCCATATAGACTGTTGGCTTCCAAAGACCAAGACCTCTGTTTTATCACCATTGACTCTAAGGTGGTAATCTACCATCCATGCGGGTCCCTGCCTGAGGTGAGCAGTCAGAATATCGATTTTTAAATATCGACCTACACTAATATCAAGTTTTTAATATCGTGGGACAGCATATCGATGTCAAGAATATTGTTGACCAGAATATCGACCTTAAGGTCAGTAATATCATTTTTTTTTATATCAAAGTAAGTAATATCGAAGTTAGTAATATTGAAGTAAGTAATACCTTTACCAAAAATACTGTTGTTAATAATATCGATATTTACATTAGTGTTATGTATTTTAGCATGTATTTTATATATATATTTTCAAAAAATTGTAATGTGTTTTTATTATTTTTAAATATGTGTATTAAATGTTTAGAAATTAGTAATTTGTTTTGAAAAATGTGCATTTTGGCATCAGAACAGTTGTGGGTTCATAGAAAAATAGGATGGGTAGAAATGTAATTATATTGAATTAATTTCTATGTTTTTATTTATTGGTATTGATTATTAGCGCCGAAGTTGCACCTAAGTTAAGCCCGTCTGCGGCCGGGCGCGGTCCAGGGCCCTGCCCCCTGCCCCTCTGAGAGGATACACACGCTGGAGCAGAGCTGACCTGTTGTCCTTCCGCAACATGGGTGCTAGCAGCTCTTGTCTGCATGGCATGAGTGTTGAGGAGAACACTGGTTGCAGTCACTGCCAATTCACCTACAACCTGTCCAAGACGGCAAAAAGTGAGCACTACGAGCTAGTCTGCGGCTTGCTGAATGTTCGATCTCTACGCAAGCACAAACTAGACATCTATGATCTCCTTAGTGAAAAGCATTGGGATCTAGTTTTCTTCACGGAGACATGGCTAGACTGTGACTCTACCTCAGAGGCTCTTGAAGCCATTCTGGAGAGCTACACCCTGGTAAGGCAAGATAGACCGAAGGGCAGAGGTGGAGGGATAGCCATTGCCGCCAAGCAGGGCCTTCGCTGCCATCTGGAGCAGACTGTGATCACGGAAAGTGAGGCGGGTGCCTTCTCCATTCAGGTGAATGGGGGCTACACTGTGAAGGGCCTCTTGATATACAGGCCACCTGGCCCTTCCGCCAGATTTGGCGACAGCCTGGTTGACAGTATCACAGAGGCAGCTCTGCGCACGGATAGGTTCCTAGTGTTGGGTGATCTCAACCTACACCTGGATGATCCTGCGGACAAGACGGTCGGGGACCTCTGTAAAGAGATGAGTGCGCTTCAGCTTGAGCTGATAGTAAAAAATCCCACCCATCAGCGGGGCCACTTACTGGACCCTATTTTTGCCAATTGGGGACAGGTGGAGGCCCTGACACCCGTACCCATTCCTTGGTCGGACCATCATCTGGTGCCCTTTTTGATACACATTCCAGGAGTTAGATTACCGGAACAGGTAGCACTAATTCGTCCGAGTCGGAGATGGGCTAATTTCTCCCAGGCCAGGTTTAATGAGGCACTTACGGTGGGGGGTGGTCCGTGGGGGGAGGATGTGGAGAAAGCCAACAATAATCTGGACCAGCGTAGCCTGCAGCAGTCCCAGAAGAATTCTGCATGGTGGACAGCTGTAACCGAGTAGCGGAGTTTTTTGCTAACAAAGTAGCAACTATTTATTCGGCCTTTCCAAGCCGGGCTGTCATAGACCCCGAGATTGAAGAGGTGCCTGGGGAAAGGGGAGAACAACTGGTGCTAACCACATTCGTCACCCCGCCTACTGAGAAACTTATCCAGATCTGTGGATCAATACAATCAGGCTCCCCTAGGGACCCTACTACGCCCAGACGCCTGAAGGGCAGTCTGCACGTATTAGAGCCGTACATCCGTCATCTTCTGGACATCTCTTTTGGGACCCATACTGTCCCTGATGCCTGGAAACGGGCGGTGGTCCTTCCTCTCCAAAAGAAGCCCAATATCAGCTATGACAGGTTAGACAATCTTCGACCCATTTCTTTCTTGCCATACATGGCGAAGGTTGCTGAGAAAACTGTGAACCTCCAGCTGATGGGCTTCGTGGAAGAGGCTTCCCTACTTCATGACTCTCAGTTTGGCTTCCGTCCACGGCACTCGACGGAGTCAGCATTGCTCATGGCAGTAGAGTCCATACGGCAGGGAGTGGATGAGGGCCAAACCATGGCCCTGATCCTTCTGGACCTAAGCGCAGCATTTGACACTGTAGCTCATTCCATCTTGCTACAGTGTCTGAATGATGGAGGGGTATCAGGAGCTGCGCTTAGATGGATCCGGTCTTTCCTGTCAGGCAGATGCTTCCAAGTCCGCCAGGGAGAATGTTATTCTAGGGAGATTAGCTTGGGCCAGGGGGTGCCGCAGGGCTCGTCCCTGAGCCCAACTCTGTTCAATCTGTACGTCTCCCCGCTGGCGGCTATAGTTGAAAGCTATGGCTTACGCCTTGTGTCCTATGCCGACGACACGCAGCTGGTCATATCCCTCTCACGTGTACCTAGTCTTGCGGCGGACAATTTCAGAGTTTGCATGCAAGAACTGGCAACCTGGATATCCGCCAACTGTTTGAAACTCAATGGCAGTAAGACCGAGGTGCTCGTGGTGGGGGGAGGGCCATCTGTATGATCGTCGGCATGGTGGCCACCTTGTCTAGGAGAAATACCTGTTCCTTGCCAGGAAGTAAAGAATCTTGGGGTATGGTTGGACGTTGATCTTGCCTTTGGCCCCCAGATTGGCCGGGTGGTGGGGGCGTGCTTCGGAGTTTTAAAAACTCTGAGGAAGGTCTTGGATCTTCTGCCCATTACAGCTCGCCGGACGCTGGTGCATGCCCTCGTCACCTCCCGCCTAGACTATGGCAACTTGCTGTATCTGGGGGCTACGGGAAGGGTCTTCAACCGCCTCCAAGTGCTGCAAAATGCAGCCGCTCGCCTAATCCTGAGGCTCCCAGGAGATCATCCTCAAAGGCAGCGCTCCAGGCCCTGCACTGGCTTCCTGTCAGGAGCAGGGTGGAGTTCAAGGCTCTCTCTACGTGTCACCGCATCCTGGGCGGCAAAGCTCCAGCCCCGCTACAGAGTCTGGTTACCCGGTATGAGCCTACAAGGAATCTGCGCTCCTCCCACACAGGGCTACTGAAAATCCCAAAAATAAAGAAAGTGCGAATGGGGGACAGGTCTTTCAGATACCTGGCTGCTAAGCAGTGGAATGACCTGCCATCAGAGCTACGTTTGGAGCTTTCAGAGTCCATTTTCAGAAGGAAACTCAAGACTCACCTATTTGGAAGGTAGGTGGCTGTGATGACTGCTTGGACTGCTTACCCCACTTACCATAGCGCGGGGACACGCCGGTGCGCGTAACCAGGCGCTCTACAAATTTCCCAAATAATAATAATAATAATAATGCATTGATAATTAATTATTAATTGTTAATTAATTTTTATTGATTGATCCATTTGGCATCATATTAATTATAATTCATGTATTATCTGATTTAATTATTGTTATTGCAAATTAATGTATTGCTAATAAATTATTTATTGGTTATTAATTTGTATTCATTGATTAATTGATAATTAAATTAATTTTGTTCATTCTTATGTGTAGCAGGTTGTGGGTTTATAGGGGAATAGGGTAGGAAGTAATTTAATTATAATTGATGCATTTCTTTATTTTTTATTTATTGTTATTGATTATTAAATTATTGTCAATTAATTCTTAATTGGTAATTACTTTGTATTAATTGATTAATTTAGAATGATATTAATTATAACTAATGTATTACTATTTTTCATTTATTGTTATTGTTAATTAGTTTATTGTTAATTCATTATTAATTGGTAATTATTTTTATTAATTGATTAATTGACAATTAGATTATTTGTTTTTTATGTGTAGCGGGTTGTATGTTTATGGGGAATATGGTGGAAAGTAATTTAATGTTATGTAAGTAAATATTAATTTAATTTTATTTGTATTTTTTATAAAAGTTTTAGGTAATTAATTTTTAATATGTGATTTATTTTACCAAAAATATTTTATTATAAGTATGTTAATTTAACCCCTGCGCTATCAGACATTTCCCACATTGTTACATTCACTGGAGCAGGAATATTAATTTTAACCTCTACGCTATCCAACACTATCCCTACTGTTGCACTCACTGGAGTGGGAATAGTAATTTTAACCTCTACGCTATCCAACACTTTTCCTACTGTTGCTCTCACTGGAGTGGGAATAGTAATTTTAACCCTTACGCTATCCAACACTTTCCCTACTGTTGCACTCACTGGAGTTGGAATAGTAATTTTTATCCAACACTTTCCCTATTGTTGCACTCCCTGGAGTGGGACAGTAATGTTAACCCCTACGCTATCCAACGCTTTTCTTACTATTGCACTCACTGGACTGGGAATTTTAATTTTTACCCCTACTCTATCCAAATACTTTCCCTACTGTTGCAATCCCAGGAGTGGAAATAGTATTTTTAACCCCCACACTATCCAACACTTTTTCTACTGTTGCACTCAGTGGAGTGGAAATAGTAATTTTTACCCCTACACTATCCAGCATTTTCTCTACTGTTGCACTGTTCGGAGTTGGAATAGTAATTCTATTACCTCGGCTATCTAATAATTTTTGTATTATTTTAGTTAATGTAGTACATAATTAATATTTCAAAGATTAACAATATTTTTAATTAATTTCTTATATATATTCATTTAATTTGTATTTATATTATTGTTTTGTGTGTAGATATATGTATAATGTATATGATATTTTTTTTACAAGTTATTGAAATAATTATTAAAAAGTATTAGTAAGTATACATTTTATATATTTTACACCATAATCGACCATGTCCAGGGCATGGAAGCCTGCTATCATTTTTTAAAACAGAGAGAAATAGGCTTCAGCGATCATACAAGTATGCTCGTAGACATGATGAAATTATGTCTTAGAAATAACATCTTTATGTTTGATGGGTCTCTCTTCAAACAAACTCGGGGGCCCCCATGGGATCAGCTTTTTCCCCCAATTTTGCTAATCTATTTTTAGGCAAATGGGAGGAAGAAATTAGAAAGGACACAAACCTGACAACGGACTTTACCAAAGTTCAGTTTTGGATCAGATACATTGATGATCTTTTTATTATCTGGTTGGGAACGGAAAAAGAAGCAGTGGAATTAATTAATAAACTGAATTCTAATAGCTACAATATAAATCTGACTTCTAATATCAGTAACAATTGTGTTGAATTTCTTGACACAACTATTGAAGTAAACAATGGTCATCTCGTTTCCAAACTCCATAGAAAAGAAACCTCAGGGAACAGTTTACTACATGCCCTCAGTGCTCACCCAGATCCTTTAAAATGGAGTATACCTTATGGGGAGCTTCTGAGGGCAAGAAGGAACTGTAGTAACACAGAGGGTTTCCATACTGAACAAGAGGTAATGTTAACTAGGTTCAGGGAGCGTGGTTACCCGGAATGGGTCCTTGCCAAGGCAGTTACCAAAATTGGAGAAATCAGTAGATCTGAAACCTTAGCACCCAGACCTAGAGCTGACCCCGTATCAGAGAATACGAGGATTATTACCACCTTTCATCAGGATTCCAACAAAGTACGCAAAATGATTGCAGACAACTGGAAAATCCTCCAGGCAGACAACATCATAGGCCCACAAATAACAGGAAGTCCCCAGATTACTTACAAAAGGGGTAGGAACCTGAGGGACATCCTGGTTAAAGGTGATATCACAGAGACCAAGAAACAACATATTCAGGGTCTTAAGGGTTTCTATCCCTGTGGACATTGTCGAGCATGTGCAGCCAGTTTCATGGTTAAGGACATTGAAATTCCAGGTATTCAGGAACGTAAAAAAATCAAACAATTCCTGACGTGCAACACTAATTACGTGGTATAAGTTTTAGAATGCCCGTGTAAAATCAAATATGTGGGGAGCACTACCTGCATGGCTAAAAAACATGTACAAGAACACCTTAGAGCCATAACTAATGTAGATACCAAATATCCCATTGCCAGGCATTTCCAGGAATTCCACCAATCAAATAATTCGTTATTGAGATACTATGCAGTGGAACAAGTTAACCTAGGTAAAAGGGGAGGCAATAGGGCATTGGCTCTTAGAAAGAGGGAATCCAGATGGATAATGAATTTAGAGACCAGATTCCCAGGAGGCCACAATATGGACGAAGAGCTGGCAACTCATCTTTATACAGAATAGTGGTGCATCATGTATATTAATGTCTCGATGTATATTATATAGTTGGTGACTCTCGTTTTTTCCACTAAGAAATTGGACGTAATGACAATCCTGCATAATGTGTATATGTGTTCAGTATACGTTCAGTATACATTTTAACCCTATTTTAATTATTGTTTTTGTTATATATTTCTTTTAGGAGATAAGGAAGGGGGAAGACATTATAAAAAAGTATTTTGGAAATCTTTGTTCGGCCCCACCTATCTCCAATGGGACGGAGGAATTCACTTTATTCACATTAAGATAAGACTTTAAACACACTGTGTTTGGGCACTGCTTCCCCTCTTGTGTAGCCAGCAGCTTAATACCCGATTCTGTATATTAAATTGCACAATTTAGGACGCCACTTAAAATTTGTGGGAGGAATACTGTTAAGAAACGTATGTTGTCATGCATAGATGAACCAGTACATTATTGTTGTAATGGGCACTAGACCGTATACAGTGATTGCCTAATTTGGGATATAACATAACTTGTGTAGTACAAGAAAGGCACTAGACCGGTTGGTTCTCTATCATCTTCATGTGTGAGTAATCTTTTTTATAATAGATCAGTGACCAGGTAGTCAACCTATAATTTATGTTTGACCAGGTCCTTTTGGTAACAATTATTGATTGGTTACCTTTCATTTTGAAAGAATTACATGATTTAATGAAATTGATTTCAATAATTTTGACTTACAGATCACTCAACATAAGGATCATACATAATTTAATTTCTAAAGGCCAGTTAAATGCACTGTTAGTTACTGAGGCGAAATGACTAGTCTAAAATGGCAGACTGTTTTTCATGAATTGACGTATGCACCAGAATCCTTGTTTGTGTTTACTACTTTCAAATTGTGACGTGTATTTAACGTGCTGGCAACAGAGGAGAGGTTGTCGTGTGATCAAGACAACGGTGGGTGTCGAAACGCGTAGCGTTATCTGGAAATAAAAACTCTGTGACTGCAAATACTTGAGTGCGCGGCTTTGCTTACTTACAAGATTGAAAACTTTGTATTGAAACCTACTCGGCTTTGGGTTTGCCGATTTGCCACGCCACCTGACTATGGGAGGAGGTACCCGGAAGGACCCAGTTTGCTTTTTGTGAGACATTTTATATATTATATGTATATGTTTAAGATATTTTTACTTTATATATATATATTATTTATAATTTTTAATTATTTTAAAATATTTTAACAGTTTTTTTTAAATTATATGTATTATTTACTTTATTTTACATTATTTTTTAAGTTAAATACATTTTTAACAACGATATTTTTGACATCAATATTTTGATTTCAATATTTTTGTACGTACCATAATGTAGATAGTATGTCGATATTCTTGATTTGGATATTCTTGCTGCAATATTTTTGTACGTCGATTTTCTGACCTTTGATATTTTATCGGTGATTCCCTGCCTGCATGCACATTTTGAAGTTTGTTGTAGATGCCTCTATGCTGTTCGTAATAGATACCACAATTTGGGTGTCATCAGCATAGGACAGCACCTCCAGCCCAAAGGATCTTACGACCTTGGCTAGCGGGGGCGACATAGATGTTAAAGGGAGTCAGACTCAATGAAGAACCCTGAGGAACTCCGCAGAAAATGTGATTGGTGTCCGAATAAAATGTATCCATGATTTGTGATCGGTCAGTAAGAAAGGAGGCAAGCAGCTCCAGGGTGGGGCCCGTGACCCCAATTTTCTTAAGTCGGCCATCCAAACTCAGAGGGGATATGGTATCAAAGGCCTCAGTTAGATCTAAGCGGATCAGTAAAGTGGTGCGACCAGCATCAACCTGAGTTCGAATGTTATTGAACACAGAGGTTAATGCAGTCTCAGCGCTGTGGCCATTTCTAAAACCATGCTCACAGCCATAAGCTGATGGTGTTCATCCAAATAGGAGCTAAGAAGGAGATTGAAATGTTTCTCCAGGATATTTGCGGGGACTGGCAACAAGGAGATGGGCCGATAGTTTTTTAAGCTCCACGACAGAACCCTCCAAAGTAAAAAAAGCCTCCCATCCCCTCCCAACATGGCCGACCAGTCACCCTTGACCTCTATAAGAGGCGGGCCGGCCCAACCAACAGCCTGAACCACCAAGCAAACAATGAAGCCGATAGCCAGACAGGGAGGGGGGGAGGGAACTCATGTGGCGAGGAAGACTATACTCGGAGTAATGAAGATTACCGGTAAGTAACCGGGGCATTACCTCCTCGTTAGTCTTCCTCGCCACATGACTAACATAGTGAGCAAATACCCAAGCCAAAAGGCTTCATTGACCACCAGAAAAACAACACCACACGGTGAAGTAGAAAACCAACACAAGGTTTATTCAGTACAAAAGAAAGAAAACAGGAATAACAGCAAACCTGAATCAAGAAACAAAAAAAGGGCCATCAAGGAGCCACCGCTCCAGCACTCAGAACGGCCCCAGCAAATTCCCCAGGAACAGAACCACCCAGGATAACACGATAATGTTCCATGAACATGTGGGGGGATGACCACGTCGCCGCCCGACAAATCTCCTCAGTGGAGACACCCTTGAAGGAGGCCCAGGACACAGACACACTCCTAGTGGAACGACCCTGGACCCCGACCGGAACAACCAAACCCAGCGAAGCATAGGCAAGGAGGATAGCCTGCTTAAGCCAGCGACTCAAGGTGGAAAGAGAGGGTTTGTGGCCAGAATGAACGGGACCGAATGTAACGAACAGGCTATCACACCGGGAAAGGGAAGATGTGCGATCAAGGTAAACCAAAACAGCACGCCGGACATCCAGCAAGGACAGGGAAGGATCCGCGTCGGGAGGGAAAGAAGGCAACGACACCTCCCGAGACCGGTTCACCAAGGAAGGAACCTTGGGAAGAAAACGGGGGTCATGACGGAGAACCAGCCGGTCAGGCAAAACCCGCAAGAAGGGAGGAGAGCGAAGGAACGAACCCAGCTCGCCCATCCGACCGGCAGACACAATGGCAACCAGGAAAACCACTTTAAAAGTGAGAAACCTCAGAGCCACCGAGGCCAGGGGTTCAAAGGGGGGACCCTGAAGGGCCCACAGAACTAGGGGGAGATCCCAAGGGGGAGACAGGCAGAGCGTCCGAGGGAGACGGAGAAAACAACTCCGGAGAAAACGAGCCACCAGGGAATCCAGCCCGTCGAAATCCGGACTGCGGAAGGCCCGCAAGGCCGCCCACTGGGCCCTCAGGGACGAAGGCGCCAAACCCAAGGAAAACGCCTCAGCAAGAAAATCCAAGACCCGCAAGGGATCCACGGAGGCGGGCTCAGCACCCTGCAGACCGCACCAACGTGAGAAGGAAGACCAGTGCCAGGCATAGGAGGACAAGGTGGAAGTCCTGCGGGAGCCCTGCAGCAAATCCACCACCCCCGAAGAGCAACCACGGGAAAGCAACGTCACCCGCTCAAGAGCCAGGCCTGCAGATGGAGCCGGCGCAACACCGACCCCGGGAGCGGGGGGCCCTCAAAGGAAAAGGAAGATCCGGGATCGGCCAGCAGGCCTGAACCGCCAGCTCGCAAAGGAGAGGGTACCAGGGGCGGCGAACCCAGCCGGGAACCACCAGAAGCACCCTGGCCCTGTCCTAGCGAATTTTGCAGAGGACCCGAGGGATCAGGGGGATGGGGGGAAATGCGTACAGGAGACCGGAGGGACAAGGGAATGACAGGGCATCCTCACGCCACACCCCCGGAACCGGGAGGAGAGAGCAGAACCTGGGCAGGAGGGCCGACTCCTCGTCCGCGAACAGATCCACCAGAGGCAGACCGAAGCGAGACACCAGGCGGCAAAACACCACTGGAGACAAGGAGAGACAGGACAAAGACGGAAAGATCCGACTCAGACGATCCGCCTCCACATTGTCGGACCCCAGGAGATAGACAGCCCGAAGAGACAGGACCGACGACTCCGCCCAAGACAACAACTCCTGAGTCAGCAACCAAAGGGAGCGAACCCTGCACCCCACTGATGGTTGACATAGCTCCTCACAACCTGGTTGTCCGTCCTGACCAAGACATGGTGACCCCGGAGAGAGGGAGCAAAATGAAGGCAGGCCAGGAGGACCGCCTTCAATTCCCGATAGTTCGAGGAGCAGCGCGACAGGAGGAGATCCCAACGACCCTGAACCGACCCTGAGCCCAAGGTCGCCCCCCAGCCGAGGAGACTGGCATCGGTCGTGACCACCCGGGAAGGGGAAACCAAGAAGGGAAGACCCTCGGAGAGGTGAGACTCCACCAACCACCAACCCAACTCCGAACGAAGCTGAGGGGAGACCGGGACCAGGAACTCGTAATCCTCCGAGCGGGGATCCCAGAAGGAAAGCAGATGGTTGACCAAGGGATAAAGGTGGAGGCGAGCCCAGGGGAGAACATTGATGGTCGCCGACATCAGGCCCTGAACCCTTAGCCAGAGGCGAACAGGAGCGGATCCCCGAGCAAGTAGGGACCCCAGATCCCGCCACAAAGTGTCCCAGTGACCCAGAGGCAAGAACACCTTCCCCAGCACCATGTCCAGTCGGCCCCCAATGAAGGCCAAGTCCTGCGTGGGGAACAGATGGGACTTCCGCTCGATGATCAGGAAGCCGTGGGAGGAGAGAACCTCGCAGACCCGTCCGACGTGCAGAATCCCCTTGGAAAAAGAAGAGGCAGAGATTAACCAATCGTCCAGGTAAGGAAAAACCCTGACCCCCTCCCGGTGAAGAATACCCACCAGGGGAGCCAGGATTTTAGTAAACACCCTCGGGGCAGATGACAAGCCAAACGGAAGTACCTGGAACTGAAAGTGGGAACCCCCAACGCAGAACCGGAGGAAGGACTGAGAAACCGGATGAACCGGGACATGGAGGTAGGCGTCGAGGAGATCCAGAGAAGCCACCACTTCGCCCTGAACCAGAAGAGGCAGAATTTCCTGCAGAGAGATCATCTTGAATTTAGTATGTGGAATGTAAGAATTCAACCACTTCAAATCCAAAACTGGCCGAAAATCCCCAGAAACCTTTCTTACCAGAAAAAGGATGGAGTAGACGCCCGAACCCCTCTGAGAAGGCGGGACCGGGCGGATGGCCCGCTTGGCAAGCAAGTCCTGAACTCCGGCCAGCAAGGCCCGTCGCTTGACCAGGGAGGAAGGCAGGGGCGTTAAAAGAGGTATAACTACCCCAGTCTTCCAGATAATGGGGTACTGCCCTTATGAAATGGCTACATCAAGAGTAGAGGTAAGGTGAGGGACAATTATCTCCATACCTAATTTCATGATCTTCAAAGGGCGGGCTCCAGCGGGGAGCCAGAGGTAGTTCCACCTGGCAGGTGATCTGTGCACTCCTGAGTCAGAGGGGGAGAAAGAAGAAAGCAGTGAATGCTTGCACTGCAGAAAACAGTGAATGGTGGCAATGAGGAAAGCAGTGAATGGCAGCCCTGCATAAAGCAGTGAATGGCAGCACTTGAGAATGCAGTTAATGGTAGCACTGCAGAAAGCAGTGAATGGTAGCACTGCAAAAAGCAGTGAATGGTAGCACTAGAAAACCATGTGAATGGCAGCAGTTAAGAAAGCAGTGAATGGTAGCACTGGAGATGCATGTGAATGGTAGCATTGCAGAAAGCAGTGAATCCTAGCACTGGAGAAGCATGTGAATGGGAGCATTGAGGAAAGCAGTGAATGGCAGCACTGCATAAAGCAGTGAGTGGTAGCACTTGAGAATGCAGTGAATGGTAGCACTGCAGAAAGCAGTGAATGGTAGCACTGCAGAAAACAGTGAAGGGTTGCACTAGAAAACCATGTGAATGGCAGCAGTTTAGAAAGCAGTGAATGGTAGCACTGGAGAAGCATGTGAATGGTAGCACTGGAGAACACAGTGAATGGTAGCACTGGGGATGCATGTGATTAGTAACACTGCAGAAAGCAGTGAATGGTAGCAGTGCCGAAAGCAGTGAATCTTAGCACTGGAGAAGCATGTGAATGCCAGCAGTTCAGAAAGCAGTGAATGGTAGCACTGCAGAAAGTAGTGAACTGTAGCCCTGCAGAAACCAGTGAAAGGTAGCACTGCTGAAAGTATTGAATGGTAGTACTGCAGAAACCAGTGAAAGGTAGCACTGGAAAAAGCAGTTAATTGTTGCTCTGTCAAAAGCAGTGAATGCTAGCACTGGAGAAGCGAAGTGAATGGTAGTTCTGGAGAAAGTGTTTACTTAGCATCTTCACTGTCAAACGTTCTAGTCTATATCTAAGTCAGGTTTCTCTTATGTCATCCATCTTTTGTAAGGTGGAACAATCAGCAACAAAGCAGTTTCTTGGTACTCATGCGAGGTTACAGGTAAACTGTTTTGGTGTCTTATGCATACTTTATTTCCTTTGTACATTTAATCACTGGCAGGATGGCTCACTGAGTCCAGAGCTCACCTTGGAAACATTTATTGGTTTGTAGGTCATGACCTTGAATCCAAAGAAGGCTAATAAAGCTTCTATCCTTTTGAGGTCAGTACATTCAGTAATATTTAACTGGGTAATAGTAACACATGTGATCTACAGCATTAGAAAAGGCAGGAATGTGGTTTATACAACTCTGAGGATCTATTGAGAGTGTGAGGAATGCTGGGCATTGGAAAAGAAGCGTGAGCTGCCCCGCCCATTGAATGTGGGGTTCACCTGCTCTACTTGCGATGTGAATTTTACTAACTGAATGGCTTTGTTGCCTTCTGTAATGACTCTGAACAGACCTTTATAATTTTGAGTTTAGATTTTGTCTTGTGAATGTTTTTTTTAATGGCATAGAGCCACCCTCCATTGACTCACATGACCATGATCGTGAATCTCAGTCCTATTAGTTTATAAATTAAAATTCATTGGTTGTTGTTGCTATGAGTTTTACTGTAGATGGGTGGTGGCGTCCTGAGTCGTCGTGGTGTGTTACATGTGTTCTGAGCTTTGTCCTAAGATGTTTGTTTAAAAAACGTTAAAAATGTTAAGGCATCAAACAAAAATTAATTCCTTTTTTCCCTATTGTTATTTGGTGTCTCAATTGTTCATTGTGGAATCAAGGCCCTGTGTTGTGCATAGGATGGAGTTCAATTTGGACGGGACCTGTGTTTTGTGAATAGCAATTGTCTTAGGACCTGATTTAGATCTTGGCGGGACTCCCATCGTCCCCCCATGGCGGCGGTTACAAGTACTCCTTCGAGCTGATGGATTCCCACCAGCCATATTTAGATTGTGCTGGCTGCTCGGCTGTCCGTGTCTAGAGACTGTTAACCATTGCCTAAGAGGCTAACCTCCTCCGACATAGCAGACTCCTGGCTAACAGTACTCAGGAGCCGCTGGGTGGCGGGTTTATACTAAGCCTATTTAGATTTCACAGTTGTGCTGGTGGTATCCTAGCAGCGGATTTGTGAAAGAGTGAGTCCGCCACAGGACACGTTCAAGATTGTACAATTCATGTGGCTTTAGGATGGACGGTCATCACACACCATATGTGTTTTTGCTAATTGTTGTCACTTGGATACCTCCAAGCATTACCTGGAGGCTCAGAGTACTGCTGGTGCTCTCCCAGTCCCCACCTAACACTACTTCCTTGGGAGGAGAAGGACCTCCAGAACCCACATCCTGGCAGGAGTCCATGGAGGAGGGGAGACTGGTAAATTATAGATTTGAATGTGTCCCTATACATGCATGTAGTATGTGCATTTGAAATAGCTGTTGCTAATGTGTTCTGCCCTTTCTATGCATACCATAGCAGCCTCCTCACTCACCCCATCATCCCATCAAGCCCAACTTTCTGCCCCAATTCATATCCCTTCCTCAACCCAATTCCTAACTCTTACCCCAATCCCAAAACCTTCACTTCTTAGCAGGCACCCACTTCAACACTCACAAGCGGCATAATAACATCAAGCACACACTCATCAAGACCAACAAACCTTCACAAATGCACACCTACACACAAAACAACACCAGCCAAAAGCAAACACACACATTCACCAGATTACCAAACACCAGCCATATGAAAAAACACATTCAAACCTACACAACATACACAGACCTACATGCAACTGCCAAACATATAGACACAAGCACATTAACCTCTCCAACTCCCTCTGCCTACAAATGCCACTCCACCCCTTCTACCCTTACTTCTTTTTTTCATTAATTATATTTTCGTGATTGTAAAAAATTACATGTGACAATAATCTCAATTATTTTAAAATATGTAAAATGCGTTTATTGATTTCTTTTAACTGTTAATACGGGTGTGTTTATTTCAACTTAATATGTGAAAAAATAAACACAAAAAGAAATTGCACTGAAACAGACAATTCACAAGAAAACAGTTATAAATGTAGCTTACTTTTGATTCCGACAATGATGGAGTTGATTTGCTTCATGGTCAAGTATCAGCAGCAAAGGAAGGACTAGGACAATCGGGTTCATGAGGGAAATGGAAGTGAAACCCAGAAAAAAGGTATGTTTCTACCTCATATCCCTTTGATTCCACCAACTCAGGTTTGGAGGTTTGCGTGCCACTATTTCCTTTGTGGAAAGGCAGGTGATATTGACTGAACTTCCTCAAACAACCACTCTTGCCTATGGTGCCAACGAAGCAGGATGAAAATTCTGATGGAGTCGGTGGTACTCTGACGGACTATCGTCCATGGACCCACCAGCATCTAAATAGAGCAGGCGGACCACACAGAATGTGGATGGAGAATCTAACAGAAAAGTGAAGGCGGGTTCTCATCTGCCAAGGTCTAAATCCGTCCCGCATTCTTTGTGGGTGTGTTTTTGTATTAAAATGCCCATCCCTAAGTCTTTCCTTTTATTTACCAAAACCCCTCACATTTAGTAGCAATTATTCCCCTTTTTCCATTCTCTTCCCCTTGTACCACTCACATTTACTACAAAAATAAACACCATCATGTGCAAAGAGCTCTGCACATGTGGCGGCGATGTCAGCATAGAAAGGAGAGAAGAGGAGGTAGAGGCCATAAAACAGGACTAAAGGTACTACCGATTCACTAAGGTGTGATTGGCAGAGGATGAGGTACTAAAGTGTAGACAGTGGTAGATCTTCTTTGTTATAAGTGGGGTCAATAAACTAGTACACAGATGGGTGAAATATATTATGGTATAGACATATGGTTAGAGTATACCAGTGTAGAGAGTGGGGCCGGAGTTAGGAAGGGTGTGGCATTCTATGATGCTGTGCTTGTTGCCAGGTGCTAGAGCATGTTATGATGTGAGTGGGGTCCTAGGTCAGTTATAGCCTGGCTTGTATCTGATCAACAGCTTGTCTGTGGATGGGATCCTTTTTCCTGAAATAAATCTACTTTTATTAATCCATGCTGTGTTTGCTGGATTCTTACACTTGGCAACGTAGTATGGCTCTTCTGGGAAGGATCTCAACACTATGATAATTTTCTTCAAGGAAAGAAATGCGCTTCTTGCATATTTACGGTACTGTGTATTTCAGTTCAGTAAATCTTTATTTCGATGATTAAAAACCATCATAAAAATACAATTTATACAATAAAAATTCCATTAAATTACATTTCTGAACTCTATTGAATTAAAAACAAACAAATTAAAAGGCGTGAGGCAGAGCTGATACAATTCATAGAGAAGAATAGATATTGTATACATAGTTAGTTAATCTCTTGTATTCCTTAACCTTACTGCTACTTTTAAAAAACTTATAATAGAGCATAAAGTGCGCATCTCATTAGCTCTTTGTAGAAACAGTAGTGCAACTTTCGCATGACAAAATTTCTTCTCTCTTAAAATGTTAACCAAAAACCTGCGCCGTGGTTTCCGATAAATTGGACACAAAAGTACAAAATGAAGGGTGTCCTGCGGAGACCTATTGTCGCAGCTGCAGGCACCCTTCTGCTCAATAGTTACAGTAAAACCTGATGGATAAGCTAAAATATTAGGTAACAAATTGAGCCTAAAACGACACATTAAAAACCTATCCTGCTGATTATACATCAGAAATAAGTAGGGTTCCATGCCCTCCCCATTGTTAACTAAGCAGTGAGCTACTACTGATCGCTTCAAGGGTTCAGGACCTACTCTGACCGTTTCTAATTTTTCTAGCAGCAACTTTTTGATTCTTGGTTTACAGCTGGTCGAGATTGAGCAAGGGTTACTAAAAAGGGTATGTTGGCCTATAGTCTCTAAAGTGCTTTTAACGTATTTCAGCCAGGGGATCTGTAACCCCTTGTCCCTTTGCAGACAGTCTATAACAATTTCCCTACTCAATTCTGCCTCAGGGTTGGCCCATATCCTGAGCCATGCCATAATCGGCCTCATCTTTACCTGATCTGTGGTATATGGGGTTGTGGTATTGGGTTTCGTCAGGTCTACATACTCTGCAAAAACTCTCGAAAACCATACAATAGAAGTTGGCACGGAAACTGGAAATGCAAAAGACAAGTTTATTAGGACCCCATGGGGTGGTGGTACATTCCTACAGCACTCTTCGGTAATGCAAGAAGTATCACACCGAACATCGGTGCGCGACCTCTTTTATACAAGTTTAACAGTAATAAAAAGGTAGGCGGTATACTCTTTTCATAGTTTAGGTACATATAAGGGCATTTTTGGGACATAGCCAACATGTGGGAGGAGTTTAGTACCACTGGTCAGTTTTGTAGAACATTCCTAAGAGGTGACCGCTCATTAATCTAAATGTTCGAGTGCGCATGCGTGAGCTTGGCCAGTGCTAAAAATAGCCTGTTGCTGGGCAAAGAAAATGGTCATTGGTACAGAGAAAGGACAAAAGGGCATGCTGACCACGAGGCCGCATGTTCATACAAAATGGAAGCCAGGAAATACAAAATGGCCCCCGCACGTTTGGTCAAGTTAACAATGAAAGTTCGTGTAGCTGAGCTAAATGCTAACTCAGTTGCTGCCAAATTACGACAGGGTCCCCAGTTCCGTATGCGCTATCTCAGCTGGGGTGGACTGTGAGATCTTTAGGATTCTGCAAAGAAATTTATCTTCCTCTATCTGTAGTTGTTTGGCATCCCTAAAGCCCCACACCTCAGCTCCATACAGGGCCTTTGCTATACTTATCAAGCCATATAGGCTCATTACTTGTTCGGGGCACCAGCGACCCAGCCTGCGAGCAAAATTTAATATCGTACCGTTTGAGGAGACAAGCTTTGTGAAATGTTCCTCAATCAGGGAATTAAACTGGATTTCGCCATCAAAAAGAAGGCCCAAGTAGGAAAAGGTACTTACAGTGTCTAAAGTGTGAGTCCCTATTTTAAACACAGATTTTTTAGAGGGTTTTTTACCGGCCACCATCATGAAGGATTTGCTTAAATTCACCGATAGGTCTAAATTATCCATGAACTTCACAAATCCATCAATGAGGCATTGTAGGCTCCGTGGTGTTCGTGCAAGCAGGACCGCGTCGTCCGCGTACAAAAGTACCGGAATTTGACGCATTCCTACTTTAGGGCAGTCTATATTCTGGGATACAAGTGTACTCTCAAGATCGTTGATGTACAACGAAAACAAAAAAGGAGCAAGGATGCACCCTTGCCTTACTCCACTTGAGCACGGAAATGGGTCAGTGCACTCCCCTTCTGCACTAAAACGGAACCTAGCAGTGGTGTTCCAGTGCAACTCCTTTAAAATGTTTATGAGGCCATGATCTATTCCCAATTTGTCCATCATGGCCCATAATGTGTTCCTGTTCACATTGTCAAAGGCAGCAGCCAAATTCATGAATCCCATGTAAACAGTGCCATTACTTGCTTTGGTGTACTTAGCAACTAATAAATACAAATTGAGACATTGGTCACTGGTCAATTTACCCGTTCTAAACCCATACTGTGTATCGGCTATAATATGGTGCTCCTCTGACCAAGCCATCAGCCGATTCAATATCACTCGGCCAAGAATTTTGGCTGAGACGTCAATTAATGATATCGGTCTATAGCACTGAGGATTGTCCCTATTCCCTTTCTTAAAAATAGGGACAATCAGTGCAGTAGACCAAGATCGTGGGAGACCAGATCTAATGGCCATATTTAGGACCCTCGTCAGGATTGGCGCCCACAGATCAGTATTACTTCTGTATAAATCTGGGGGGGGGTGCCATCGGGCCCTGGGGCTTTGTTCGGTGTAAGACCTTGAATTGCATTGGTTATCTCTGTTAATGAGAAATCTAGGTCCAGACTCCGGATACCATCCCAGCCCCCCTCTTGGATTGTCTCCTTAGAGCGGTTATAGAGACCCTCAAAGTGAGTAACCCACTGTTGAGGGTGGATATTAGAGCTAATCACTGGGGTACTATTATCCTGAAAACAGGGCCTATTAATGATCCTCCAAAATTCTGTGAAATCCCTATTTTCTCCTGCCTCTCTTAAATCAGCCCAAACTTCCACTTGTAAGGTAGCCTTCCTCTCTTTTACCTTAATTTTGTAGATTTGTCTACAATTGGCCACTTCTACCTTATCCCTGGGGTTGGCTTTAAGGCTTACTTTTAAATTCCTTAATGCTCGTGAGCAACTTGTGTCAAACCATCGTGGTTGTGTAATGGGTTTTCTAGGTCCTTTTGCTTCCAGTAATTTATCGGCCAGTTTGGTCAGCGACCCAAATGTCTCGACTAACTCAGCATCTACTATTAGAGTGTCTAAACAGTTTTCAACCAGTTTTTTGCCTTTTTCAATTAATGTTATATAAAACTCCTGGGAATTAATTTTCGCCCACTTTAGTCGCCTCCCCTGATCCTTTGGTCTCAAACTTATGTCTACTTGCTTTTTCATATATAAGCGGCCTTTATATATTAGTTCCAGAATTAGGGGATTATGGTCACTGAAAGTGCTCCATTCCGTTCTGGCCTCTATAATTCGATTTTTAGCAAAAGTGGATATCAACATATAGTCTATGATGGAAGAACAAACTCTTCCTTTAAATGTTGGGATAAGCGTGCCCTCTACCCCCGGATCTATCAGGTCGATTGTATGCGCTAGTGTATGAGTTTCAATTAATCTGGTTAGTACTGTGCCCTCAGTGCTGTGTTCAAAATGTGGCCCATTCTTGGTCGGGCAAGCGGCCCAATCTACAGTTACAGGGAGGAGAGTAGGTCAAAGATGGCAGTTTAGGTCTCCCATAAGTAACACGATTGGTTCCCCCCCACCCTTTCTTTGTTCGGCCTCTTGAGTGAGTCTTCCATCTAGTTCCCGCAAAACAGCATTATTCCCATTTGTTGGTCCTGAGTTATAAATATTAAACAACTGTAACCTCAGCCCTCTTCCTTGGAATGTTACTGCTTGAAGGGTATGTGACGTCCAAGATGGAAGTGACCATCTTCCTTCTAGGTTAAGATCAACATGCAATGCTAGCCCACCCTTCGCCCTACCAGCTCTACTTTCTTGTGCTGGGACGAAAAAACACTTGTAGCCCTCTATTTGGTAGGGAGAGCATTCAACTGCCCAGGTCTCCTGGAATGCTAGTATATGAAAACCACGTAAGTGATTTCTCCAGTCTACATTTTCAATTTTTCCGGCTAAGCCTGCTATGTTCCAGGACAATATATTCAGCCCTCCCCCTGGCACCTTCCTGACATTAATGCTCTGAGCATTTAACCTACATTTGTCCTTCCTCATTAGCATAACCCCCTGATCTCCCCTGTCCTGATTTGATGGGAGTTCTACCAGCCCCTTCCCCTGTTGGCTGTTTTGAGATCCTTGTTCGCTACCAGCCCGCTGTTCACCCCTGTCCTGACTTGAAGGGAGTACTACAGTCCCCTTCCCCTGTTGACTACTTTGAGATCCTTGATCATTCCCAACCATGAGCACCCTCCTGATAGCTCCCTGATAGGGATAGTCATTCGTTCTCATCCAGGGATTATAGGGGACTAAAACTGTTTGTCCGTTGCAAACCACCCTGGTTTAATATAGGCAGGCCAGAGTATTCATTTTTCCTTGCCCAATATCCATCTGTTACTTTGCCCTTTCTACCCTGCGTGAAATTTGGGGGGTATGTAACTAATGTTCTCGGATAGAAATACCCTAGTGGCATGGTTCTTATAGTACTGGTAGCATTCCTATTATAATTATCCAGTATATACTCCACTAGGTTCGGGTTCCTGAAGTTTGCGATAATGCAATTCCCTTCTATATCCTTCCTTCTACCGCCAACCCAATTTACCCTCCTAACATGCAGAATTTCCCCCGGTTCTTCCCCTTGCAGTGGCCTATGAATATTCAACCAGTTAATGATTTTGTTTTTGAGTTCCAGATGCGACTCTCTCTGCCCCATTCTGAGTTCAGGAACCCTGGCAAAGAGGACAAGAAAAGGGCTCGCTTCCGGGGGTAGATTTACACATGGTAAAGGACCCTGAAACATATCGTTTCGCTCCCTACCTGACTGATAGGTTTCTGTCTGCTTGGAGATTGTGGGGTTCCCTATTTGTGTTTGGATTGCATTTGTCTGCCCCTGAGCTTTATCTCTACCATTGTTCCCGTCTTGTTGTATACTTCTGTCCCCCTTCTCAGCCAAAGCTTTGGGTACTGCGTGAACTTGTACAATAGTACACTGTTCATTGCTTACGCAATTATTGTTAGCTGGGGGTTGCTGGGCTAAGGGAGCTACTAATAAGGAAGCATTATCATTTAAGTTAGCGTTTGTGGTCTCCTTTATCTTACCCTGTCTGTGCAATTCGTTAGCAATTTTATCTAATTTGCTAACTAAAGGTTTTATTTGACTGACTATGAACGCCTCCAGATGTTTTTGGAGGTCTGCAATAACAGGATCTAGCCACCCTGGGGGGATTGAAGGGGATGGGGCTTCTAAAATCATTACTTCACCCTCTGTTTCTTTTACCTTGTCGCCCCTAGTAGGTTGGTTCACTTTTCTGAGATGTGTATTCTTGTTACCCCGTTTTTACTTCTATTTCTGGGATTTCTCATTTCGGCCCTGTCTGTCTCTACTGGTTGGGCACAAGGGACAACCTCAAGTGAGTTGTCCGGACTGCCATTGTGTGATAACTCGCTTGAGTTTAAACCCCCGGTTTGTGTGGGTGTCAGGAGGGTAGTTAATGGTGTCATTGATAAGTTCACTTTGTCCTTATTAGAACGAGTTTTTGCTTTAGTAGCCATAGTGGTTAGGCAGTAATCTACACTGTGTCTTACCTCCCACTTAGCTGAATACAGAGCCAGTAAGAGAATATTTAAAGGAACAACAGCTATCAGCAGAATCAATCAGTTTTTTGCCCTTCCCACAAATCGTCTATCATTCGCTTCAATCGGTATTATGCGATATCCCAAATTTTATCAAAGCAAATTAGTCTCTATGGTTCAAAGTCACACAGTGGTACCTAAAAAAAGGTCCAAGGGGGGTGGCCCAGCCCGGCCTCCTCTGGCCCCTGATGGCCACAGATGGCCCGCCCTTTGCCCGGGCTTAGAACGGCGCCGCCCGCGCGTGTCCCGCGACGCTGGGGATGAGTCCATTTTTAAAGCGCCTCCTGGCGCGTTTCACGTGGTGGTGGCGGCTTCCGGCAGCGTTGCCGGCTGGTACCTGTAGTCCTAGCTGTCCGAGTCCTCCGCCACACAGTGGCCGCAGAGAGATGGTGCTTGGTTGCGGCGGCGGGAGGAGAGCAGGGAACAGCGACCCCGGACAGCGTGCCCAGAACAAACAAACAGCGCAAGCCTCGGACAAAGAGGACCCCCGCAGGCAGGTAGGATCTGCGAGGTTCGAAGATGGTTCAAACAGGGCCATACTGTGTATTTAATTCTCATTGAAATACTCAGACTGTTCTGCTTTAAAAACAGGGAGGAAGGATTGTGGTTTTATAATTTATTCACCGTCTTCAATCTTCAAGCAAGTGGCATTTTTGATTACCTTTGACTAAGAGTCACTCACATGAGCATTGTGTTCAAAATTAGAACATCTCTGGAAGTTTTTGGTTAACTCGAGCATTTTGTGAACTTTAACTTTCTCACTTCCTCCCATTGCCACGTTTTTCTTTTGACTCTGTTGCTTCACTCATGGGGCGCTTATGATACGTTTTTGATTGCTCCTGGAGTTTTGGTGCAGCATGTAGAGGTTGTGACTGGCTTTGTTTTTTGCTCACGTTTGCCCATATGTGTTGTTCTTAATTTCCGCTTAATAATGTGTATCTTGGGCTCCTTGGACCATTTGGGAGATTGGTGTCGACCATGACTGCGAGGCATCATTTGAATTGAAAGAAAATTGTTGGAATTGCTCACATTCCTACCTGTCTTGGTGCTGCTCGAGAGTGATTACGCCATAACGCTCCAGACTCCAATATTCCATCTGCGGACAAGCGTGCCTTCTCCATACTGTGACGCGCGCCTTGTCATTGACGTCTGGACGCTTCCCACGCAAGCGCTCTCTACGTGACGGCCATGTTGGATGTGCCGGTCGTTGCCTGGATACCGCTTACAACGAAGGCACAATGCGCTGTTCTATTTACACTCTGAGTGTCATCTCAGTGACACACACACTCCATTTCAAGAAAATTAATGAAGGGTTCCACATGTCACATCAGTGGCACGCTCACTTTGTGATATTTTTTTCTGCATTTCTTTCAGTGACATGCACACTTTCAAGCAGGAGGAATGTATCTGCGTGTCATCTCAGTGGCACGCGCACTCCATTTCAAGAAAATTAATGAAGGGTTTTGCATGCCACAGCAGTGACACGCTCACTTTTTGTAACTCTTTTGCCTTTCTTTTAGTGACACGCACACTTTCAAGCAGGAGGAATTTATTTGTGTCATTAAAGTGACACGAACACTTCAAGTTTTACAGCGTGTTTGATTCTACTTCAGTGACGCACACTTGTAATATTTACACCCATTTTATTTTTAATATTTCTCACATATCCTTTACAATAACAATAAGAAGAACCATTGTGTGCCTTTTTAGTGACACACACATTTCAATTTGATATTTTGTACGCGGTTTATGTTACACTCACAGCTCAAAATCTACAACTTTGGGTAAAACCCTGTATTTTTTTTGCAGTGACTTTTAGAATTTTCTCTTCAGGTGCTCTGTTCATGTTTAATGACTATGTTCTAATATTCACACTGTTGGACTTGGCCCTTTTGGCAGGTTCACCCCTAAACTTTTTGCCTTTTCTGTGACCTGATATTAGTCATTTTTGGCCCCTGCTCACTTAAGCACTGTGTCCCAGTGTAAAGTGCGTGTGCACTCTGAGTGCGTGTGGTGAGTTGGCCTGCCCTCCCATAGGAATGCAAGGGGGAGATGTGTGTCCCCGATAATTCCTGGTATGAGAGGAGTGCAGGGGCAAGTTTAGTATGTGCAAACTCGTGAGAATAAATGCTGCGCAATGGTGTGCGCAGATTTATGGTGACTCTTGGAGAAATGCCACTTTTAGAAGTTGGCATTTCTGTATACTGTGTGTCTGCCTGCCTGATGTGATTTGCATGTCTGGCTTGTGATTGACAGGTGCTGGATGGTGTGGTTGGCTCCAAGAGCCAGGATGAGTCTACCCAGTGGTGAATAGGGAGATCTGCATTTTGATGGCAGGGAGGGGCTGCACCTTGGACCTGAATAGGGCTGTGCCTTCCCTCCACAATGCTGGCTCCGGCACCTGTCGTGCTTCTGATCCCTGAGCCCCCACCTAACAAAGGAGAGAGGAGCTGAGCACAACAAAGTGCTCCAAAGCTCCCCTATATCAGTTCTAACTGGAATCCCTTAACCCTGTGCTGTGACACAAAGGGGATATGTGTATAAAAGAAGGGGTTGTGACCCCATGAAAATGTTCAGTTGTGCTTGTGCTGACTTGAGGGGGGTCCGCTGCTGCTGTGCTCCAGGAGGAACCGCCAGAAGGGACTGCCTCCATGCTGGAGGGCCCTGTGTGCAGGCCTGCCTGGGCCCAGCCTTTGTCCCCCCTGGACTTAAACCTAGCGCCTGGAAGAGCGCTTTACTTGCCTTTATTTTGAAGAGCGCTTTACTTATCTTTGCAGCGCGCTGGACTTTTGCCCCTTGGGAGGGCTGTATATTGGCCCAGTAGGACTGCTGGTGGCCTACAGCGTGAGGCTGCCTCGTGGGGGATTCCCTTGCTTAGCGTGGGGAAATCGGGAGCCTGCCCCGCATTATTGCTGGTTTATGCTGCACTGTGCAGCCTCGCAGCGGGTGCCTACCCCGTATTTCGTAAGGAAGTGCGGCGGGGGTCCACCCCGCCTTTTGTGGTTGCTACGGGTGCCCATCCCGCGTTTATGCGCTTTTAGCAGGAGCCTACCCAGCTACTGAATTTATTTGATAGAAAGCGGGAGCCTACCCCGCATTGCCGAGATCGGAAACAAAAGACACTGCATGGCCCAATCGTTAAAACTCAATCCGGAAGCCAGGCAGAGCTCGCCTGACTCCGGGCGGGACCAAAACCCAGAAGCAACTGGCAGGCCAATAGCAGCGCGGCGTGTGAGAGAAAGCAGTACAGAGAAGAGGAAGCCTGAGCAGGAAGGTGGGGCCCCCATGTACCGGAGGGAGCCCTGCATGCGGTCCGACCAAGCGTCTGTCAGAGGCGACTGAAGGAGGCCTAAAGAGCTGGTGAAGTTACCGGGTGAAGGAAGGAGACTCCTGCTCCCCCAGCGAACGAGGCGGAAAGGCGGGCCTTGTCCCAGCTACAAGGAGGGTGCCCCCCCAGGTGAGAACCATGGGAGAGGTGGGGGGTAGCACAGCTCTGTTCCCCTTCAATAGCAGCTGCCCTGGATGGTAGTGGGCAGCTGCCTTGAGTCCTTCCACAGCCCTGTGGTGCCAGCATATTTGGAGCTTCACAGCGGCACTACAGTTGCAGGCCCCTGCAAAGTTCTGGCATATTTCCTAGTTCAGAGTCCCAATGGGGGCTCCGGCGGCACCGTGAGTGCCAGTGCTTATTTTGCCCCCTTCAGCTGCACCACCGCAGCGTGCAGCCGTGACATAGTGCCATTTTCATTGGGGGGCATTGTTTCCAGGAGTCCCCCGAGTGGGGCTCCCACAGTGGTGCCTGTGCTGATTGCTCTTTGGGCCATATTGTCTTTAGAAGTCCCAGTGGGACTTGGGGCCATTCCAGTTTCTGAGTCCCAGAGAGGGGCTCAGAGGGCACTCTGGTGCCCATGCTCATTTTTCACAGCTGCCCAGCAATTAGTAGGCAGCTGCCACGTATAGGCCTGATCTTTTGCGCCTTCTGCTTTTGCTGCATGCGCAGCCAGCCCGGACATTCTGGACATTGGGCATTTGAGCCCCTAAAAGAGGCCAGTTGACCTGGGGCCAGGTTCAGTGTGTTGTGCCCTCAATTGAGGCACACTGTTTTTATGCCAATTTATTTCCTATGGTGTTTATGGTTGTGATTCCTAATGTGATCCTATGGTGCTTATGACTAATATATTTATGCCCCTGAGGTTTATGCAGGAGATGTTTTATACCTAATGCTAATGATTACCTAAGGTGGTTCATGTGGTTTATACCCGATGAGATTCCTGCGTAATATGATTTGTGCATTCTATGGTTTCTGTTGCAGGATCTAATGCTAAGATCATTCGTTTACCAGTAGTTACTGGTTGTGCTCTACATTTACTATTTGTGCTACATCTACTATTTCTACTAATTGATGATTCTGACAGTGGTCCATGTGGCCCTGTCATGTGTATATAATTCCCTGTAAATATTGCCCTGTGCCAGTTGGCACAGTGTATATTGTGTGATTTATGATAATACAAAGGCTATTTTTGGTATAACCTTATGTGGAGTTCCTTTTGTGGTGTGCCTAGTGGGTTGCTGCTGTGTGTGTGTGAGTTGCGCAAACAAATTACCCATTGTCTCCAGGATAAGCCTGACTGCTCGTGCCAAGCTACCAAGGGGGTGAGCATGGGTTATCTTGGCGTGTAACTCCCTTGGCATGACAAGAGTGGTGGTCTCTGCCTGGCTTTGGCGCAAGCCTTAGCCAACCTGTGATCCCATTTCTAACACACACCTAACTACAATTGGTACATTTCCACAGTTGTATTGTTGGAAGATTGTTATTTACATTAACATGCAAAATGTAACTGCACCCCCTTTCTTTTTGTCATCACCTGGAGATCCACCCATTAGATGGCAAAAATGGCATAAAGTTTTTGAACGATATGCTAGGGTGTGTGGTTCTTCTTTAAGGGTGGTAAGAAAGACAGCCTTGTTATTACATTGTCTTGGATCTGAAGGTCAGGAAGTTTTTGATCATCTTCCTGAATTTCAAGATCATTACCTCAATGAGTACGAAATGTGCATAGCTAAATTAGACAAGCATTATCTGCCAAAGGTCAGTACCATCCTTGAAAGGTATCATTTTGGTGGTAGATCTCAATTAGATGATGAAACGATTGAAAATTATGTAACATCCCCCAGGAAGTTAGCCTCTTCATGTAAATTTGGATCTACCCTTGATGAGAGAATTGTAAATGTAAATTGATACTTACTTATAGAGCGCACTACTCACCCGCAAGGGTCTCAAGGCGCTTGTACGAATACCGCTGTGGAACCCATCCTGGCTTTCCCTGTGAAATGTCCACTCCTGGGCACCCACAAGGTGGAGGCCAGGTATCCTTAGCGTTGTGGGGGCCGTTGTGGAGATTAAGCAAGCTATTGCCCAGAGTTGCAGAGTGGGACTCCATGATTGGAATAGGGACCGAGGCGAGAATTATCAGGTCTGTGGAATTTTTGAGCTCAAGACCTGCCGAGGCGGGGAACTGAACCCTGGTCCCGGGCTAGACCTCTGCATCAGGGTCTGCCGCTCTAACCATTGAGCCACACTTCTCCAGAGACTAATTTATGTTGGGTTGTAACATTGATCGTGTCAGGGACGAATTATGGCAAAAAGATGAACCTTCTTTGGAAGATGTAATTGTCATCGCAAAGAGAATTGAAAATTCTCTTTAATGTTTTGAGGTGACCAAGAAAGATGGTGAGAAAAAGGATAAGAACTCAGTACAAGTCGTTAAACAAGCTTCAAATGATCATAATGAACATAAAGAATTTAAAAACAAAAGAGCATTCTCTGAGAGAAATGATAATTTTAACTTGTCTCAAGTGAATTGTTTCTGCTGTGGAAAGTTGGGTCATCGGGCAAATGATAAGCAATTCCCAGGTTTGAAAGCCACCTGCAATAAATGTAAAAGGAAATGTCATTTTTCTGTTGCATGCAGAGTTAAAACTTACAAAGGAAAGATTAAGTTCAAGTTCAAAGATTTGTATAGCGCACCACTCACCCAGAGGGTCTCAAGGCGCTTGAGGGAGGGGGGGGGGGTGCTTTACTTATCGAATAACCAAGTTTTTAGTTGCTTTCTGAAGGAGAGGTGGTTCTGTGAAAGGCGGAGGTGGGTGGGGAGAGAATTCCAGGTTTTGGCCGCTAAGTAGGAGAAGGCTCTTCCCCCCATGGTTGATTTATGGATGCGCGGAATTGCGGCGAGGGCTTGGTTGGACGATCGTAGTTGGCGGGAGGGGGTGTAGAAGGACAGTCGCGTGTTGAGGCATTCGGGTCCTAGGTCGTAGAGGGCTTTGTGTGCGTGGGTGAGGAGACGGAACATTATTCTCTTGTTGACGGGGAGCCAATGGAGATCTTTCAGGTGGCCGGAAATGTGAGCTTGCCGAGGAATGTCCAATATGAGTCTGGCTGAGGCGTTTTGGATGCGTTGGAGCTTTTTCTGTAGTTTGGCTGTGGTTCCGGCGTAGAGGGTGTTTCCGTAGTCCAGTCGGCTGGTGACCAGTGCGTGGGTGACCGTCTTTCTTGTTTCGGTGGGGATCCAACTGAAGATTTTTTTGAGCATGCGAAGTATGTTGAAGCATGATGATGAGACGGCGTTGGCTTGTCTGGTCATCGAGAGGGAGGAGTCCAGGATGAAGCCCAGGTTACATGTGTGATCCGTAGGTAAGGGTGCGATTCCCAGGGCCGGTGGCCACCATGAGTCGTCCCAGGCAGATGGGGATGACCCTAGGATGAGGACTTCCGTTTTGTCCGAATTTAGTTTTAAACAGCTGTTCTTCATCCACTTGGCTACTTCTTTCATTCCTTCGTGTAAGTTGGTTTTGGCGGTGTTTGGGTCATTGGTGAGGGAGAGGATCAGCTGGGTATCGTCTGCGTATGAGATGATGTTGAGGTTGTGTTGGCGCGCGATGGATGCGAGGGGACTCATGTATACGTTGAAGAGGGTGGGACTGAGTGATGATCCTTGTGGTACGCCGCAGATGACTTCAGTAGCCTCTGATCTAAAAGGGGGTAGGCGGACTCTTTGGGTTCTTCCAGAGAGGAACGAGATGATCCAGTCCAATGCTTTTCCTTGTATACCGACGTTGCTGAGGCGTTGTATGAGGGTGCCATGACAGACTGTGTCGAAGGCTGCGGAGAGGTCAAGTAGGATGAGGGCGGCTGTTTCTCCGTTGTCCAGTAGAGTTCGAATGTCGTCTGTTGCTGCGATGAGGGCGGTTTCGGTGCTGTGTTTGGCTCGGAAGCTGGACTGTGAGGGGTCGAGGGATTTGTTGGATTCAAGGAAGGTGGCGAGCTGACTATTGACGGCTTTCTCAATGACTTTGGCAGGGAATGGGAGGAGCGGGATGGGGCGGTAGTTCTTAAGTTCAGTGGGGTCTGCTGTGGGTTTCTTCAGAAGGGCGCTGAGTTCGGCATGTTTCCATCTTTCTGGGAAGGTAGTGGAGTTGAAGGAGCAGTTGATGACATCGCGGAGGTGGGGTGCGATGATGGAGTCTGCTTTGTGAAAATTGTGGTGGGGACATGGGTCGGTTGGCGATCCTGAGTGGATGGAGTTCATCAAGCGGATGGTGTCTTCGGTGGTGATTGGGTTCCAGGCGCAAAGGTTGTTAGAGAGCGATTTTGGTTCGGGGGTGGGTGGAGTGGACTGGTCTTCGGACTGGTTTTCAAAGCTGTTATGTATGTCGGCGATTTTGTTGTGGAAGAATGAGGATAGAGAGTCGCAGAGGTCTTGGGAGGGATTGATGTCGTTGTTGCCGGCGGTGGGGTTGGTACATTCTTTGACGATGTTGAATAGTTCCTTGCTGTTTTGGGCGTTGTTGTCAAGTCGATCCTTGAAAGCTGATTTCTTGGTGGATCGGATCAGTTGGTGGTGTTTGCGGATGGCGTTCTTGAAGGTGGCCAGGTTGTCAGTGGTTGGGTTTTTTCTCTAAGCTTTCTCGAGAATACGACATAACTTCTTGGATTTCTTAAGGTCATCGTTGAACCAGGGGGCTTTTTTGCTACCTTGCTTGATTAGATGGTTTTTCAAGGCTGCTAGTTCGTCGGCGCTGTGGGTGATCCATTGTGTGAGGTTGGTCGCTGCTTGGTTTGGGTCCGATGATTTGGCAGGAGGGTTTTGGTGAAGTGATGTGAAGAGCTGGTCGGTGGTGATTTTGTTCCAATTTCTTCGCGGAATAGGTTGTGGGGGGTTGTGGGTCGTGGTCTTTTTGTAGTTGAAGTGAACGCAGCTGTGGTCCGTCCAATGGAGAGCTGTGGTGTGATCGAAGGAGATGTGCTTGCTGGAGGTGAAGATAGGGTCGAGCGTGTGTCCGGTTAAGTGGGTGGGGGTGTCAACAAGTTGTTTGAGTCCAAGATTGGCCACGTTGTCCAGAAGGGTGGTGGTGTTGCTGTCGTTTTTCTTTTCCAGGTAGAAGTTGAGGTCTCCCAGTAGAATGTAGTTCTCGGAGGTGAGGGCATGTGGGCTGATGAAGTCAGTGATGTCTTCGCTGAATTGTGTGCGGGGTCCCGGTGGTCTGTAGATGAGGGTGCCTCTGAGTGTGGTCTTGGGGTCGGTGTGGATCTGGAAGTGAAGGTGTTCGGCGGTAGTGAGGTTATCGTCAGAACTGGTTGTGATGCGGATGGTGTTCTTATGGACGATGGCGATGGCTCCTCCTTTTTGGTTGGTGCGATCTTTTCGGATGATCTTGTAGGCGTTCGGGATGGCTATGGCGATGTCGGGCGCTGATGAGGCGTTCATCCAGGTTTCTGTAAGGAAGGCGACGTCCGGCAATGTGGTGTCGAGTAGGTTCCAGAGTTCAATGGAGTGTCTGTGGATCGAGCGGGTGTTGAGCAGGATGCACTTGAGGTGGTTAGTGTCGGAGTTCTGTTTGGAGTTTGTGGATTTGGTGGGGGTCTTGATGCAGTCGAACTTGCAGGAGTGGCAGGTGAAAGGTCCATGGGTGTGTCCTGGGGTAGCTAGGTAGCATTGTGGTGTGAGGCCGGGGTTAAGGGCTGAGAGGGTTGCGGCGTCATATGTTATTTGGGTTGGATGGGTTTTGCGGGGGCCAGGGGGTCTGGCGCTGGGCGCGGTCCAGGCGCGGACGGGCGTAGACGGGCTTACCTTTGGCGATTAGTGAAACATATTGTGATGAAGATAATTTATGTTATTCTTTTAACCAAGTTGATTGTGGTCTGATTCAAGTACAAGTTGTTCAAAACAAAGAGAGTAAAAATTGTCCAACTGTCCAGATTTTTGTTGAAGTTAAACCAACAAATGTCCTTTTGACTCCAGTGCCAAGATCACCATAGTTTCAAAGGAATTTTATCTGAAAGAAGCTAAAGATAAAATCAATGTCTTTCATCTTGATATAAAACCTTTTGCGTCTGGGGGTGAGCCAATTAAATTATTTGGGTATTTCTGGGGTTTTGTTGATTATAAAAACAAAATTGACCAACGCTAAAATATACATTTCACAAAAAGGTGACAGGATATCAAGCTGGTTCCACCAGAGGGATCTTGGGGTAATTTTAGACCCAAATGCTTCACCACCCATTAAGTTAAAAGAGAATTTTAACACCAAATCAATTGCTGCTATTGATAGTGATCCAGTAAAAGAGTTTATACAAATGTTGAGACAAAAATTTCCTAAGGTGTTTGGTGTACCTTTGGGTTGTCTACAAAACTATGTTCATCACATTCGTCTGATTGATGGTGCTAAACCCGTGTGCTGCAAAGAACGTAATGTTCCTGTAGCAGTCAGAGAGCAGGTCCAGAGAGAATAAGTACGCCTAAAAAACGATGGTATCATTGAGGAAGTTTAGGCTACTCAATGACTTGCTCCAATTGCAGCTGCTAAAAAAGCTGATGGCTCTCTTTGTATATGTGTGGACCTTAGGGAGTTGAACAAACAGGTGGTGCTGGACCGGTACCCTCTTCCGAAAATTCCTGACATGTTAATGCTGTTAAAAGGGGCAGGGGTGTTTAGCACCATCAATCTTAAGTCTGCGTACCATCAGATTAGATTAGATGAGGAATCAAAGGATTTAACGGCATTTGTTACCCCTTATGGTGCTTATCGGTTTGTCAGACTTCCTTTTGGTTTGGTCTCAGCGGCCTCGGTCTTCCAGAGGGCTTTAGAGAATGTTTTGAAGGGTCTTCCTTGAGTCAGAATATATCAAGATGACATTCAAATTTTTGGTTTTGATAACAAGGAACACGACATGAGAGTTTTGAAAGTGTTGTGCAGACTTGATGAATTTAATTTAACTGTTAAAATTGAAAAAATGCAAGTTCAGAAGAGATTCTATTGATTATCTTGGTCACACAATTTTGACTGGTGGTGTTTTGCCAAAAGAAGATCCTGTTTTAGCCATACAGAAAATGCACTCTCTCACTAATAAAGAAGAATTAATGAGTTTTTTAGGAATGGTGGAATATTACAGCGAGTTTATTCAAGGTTTTGCCTCTTTGCGCGTTGGTATTAGATGTTTGTTATGGACGGGATGTGAATTTGCATGGGACGCAAAATATGAACGAGAGTTTTGCATTCTTAAGGAGAAGTTGAGTTCAGCACCCAAGTTAAGTAGTTTTGTCCCAGAGAAGAGATCTGTTCTAATAACTGATGCCAGTTTGAAGGGCCTGGGATCTGTACTTCTACAAAAGGACAAAGGACATAATGAAGTAATTTTGTTTTTGTCAAGGAGTTTGAAAGGAGATGAATTGCGATATTCAGTAATAGAAAAGGAAGCTCTTGCTGTTTATTGGTCGGTGAAGAAACATAAGAATCTTTTGTGGGGAGGTGTTTTTGAAGTGAGAACTGATCATAAACCTTTATGTGAATTTTTTTTTAAAAAGGGCATTGATGCTGTTTCCAGTAGAATTACGAAATGGGTTGTGTTGAAAGTTAGACTGAAACCGTCAACATTATCGGCGCCCTCTTGCTCTTCTCGAACCCTTTCACGCACATAAACAGCCGCCATTTTGAACACCATGGCTTCCCTGCCCCTTTGCTGATAGCCAGCGCGTCTCTCTCCCTCTCCTAGCCTCGCAGGAACCCCCCCCCCCCCCGCATACCGACAACCCCCTCGCCCTCACATGCCTCGGGTCATAAACCCCTCTTCAGCGCAGCTTTGCCTCGGAATCCCATCCTGTTCCCAGCACGACACCTCCCTTCATTCCTTTCATGGTCCCAGGTCCTTTGATACAAACCCCTTTTTCCCTGTGTGCCCGTTTGTCTTCCTCGTTCCCAGGCCACCACCTGACTCTGCAGATACCGTTTATTGCCCCCAGTACAGTAGGAAGCTTCCTCCCATAAAAGGACCCTCGGGTCAATCAAAGCCCCCACCCTACGAGATCCGATCGAACCCCACACATTCCGTGAATCGGCGGAATATCCAGCTGCGCGATGATCATCACCTGTTGTGACCGGGGTGGGGACTTCAACTGTAACTATGTGTGGGAACGGGCCTGAAGGGGAGGTTCCGAGGATGTCTTTCCGTACATCAAAGGATTAACGAGAATGTGTTTCATGCAATAAAGTGATTAACTTGTGTATAAGAGGCCAGGCCTCAGAGATGCAGACAGAGCACCTCAGAACGATACCTGCTGTCCGTTTTGCTGTGTTCTCCTCCGGAGAGAATAAAAACCTTGTTTCCTGCCTTCCAGTCTCCAGCGCCTGCCTCTTCAATAGTTAACTTCTTTGTGGGTTCAAGAGGCGACACCGCCGGGCAATACTTAAGGATCTTATATTCTGGTTGGTAGCGTCACCCCTTTTAACAATTGGCGTCCCAAGCGTGGGGCCCATCAGCGACCCGTGGATCCAGTGGGAGAGGTCCTGACGACAGAGTGAACGACTGCAACAATCGGGAACGCGTCTGTCCGATAGACCCTCGTCTGACAGCCGATCATCCGAACTTCACTGGTTCCGAACAGACCTCTCTCGAGTGATCTACGGTCCTGACTGGGTACCATCAGGAGTGCCGCGAGGATAACGGAGAAGAGAGGACGATCGGGCGCTGGATTCGGAAGACAAGAAACTGTCCATGCGGTCCGGGTAAGGTCGTGTAATCACGACAAGTTGCGAAATGATTGCTTGATTGCTTGATTGTTTAAAAAAATACTAGTATTGCTCTTTTTATTTATTTGGAGATTCACTGTCTGCAAACGGAGAAACAACGGGCTCTCTCTTTGCAAGCAGTGGAGGATAGGTAGGGCAGCAGCCGTGCTTATTTTTTTCTCCCCCACTCAATAATTACTTGAAACTGAACTGTTGTTCGCAAAACTATTGTTTTCTGGAGATTCTCTGTCTGCAAACAGGGAAGAGACCACCCTTTTTGCAGATAGTGAAAAGGGTAGGTAACGCAGATCTTTGCGGACCTACTCATTCTCCCCATTGAATATTTATTGGTCTTTTTGTTATTTTGATCCATGAGGTATTCACTGCCTGCAAACAACGTAGAATAGAAATATTCTGTCCAGTCTTTGCACCTAGTGATAAGATAGGCAGTGCTGACTTTTTAGTCCCTCGTTACGAGCCGTCATGTCTGTCTTCTCCCCACTGATTAGTAGCCTGTTTAGCCCGGACCGCTTATTAGAGATGGACCATCCAGCCCCGCTGGAAGGCACCCCTAATAAGGACATGTTCATGAAGCATGGATTGACCGCTATAGCCTATAGTAAACTATGGCATAAATATACGAAAAAGGGTCAAGAAAGTCAGTGGCCCCTGATAGGATCCTTCGATGATGATAAAATAAAAACGCTAGAAACTGCCCTGGGTAAAAACAAGACAACACCCACTATGCTTGACAGTTTCGGCATGTGGCGAAAAGAAACTGAACAACGTAAAAAGAAAACTGAGAGTAGGTTGGAAAAAGAGCTGCGAAAAGCAGCCCACCTAGCTGCCCAGAAACTAGAAAAAGAGATAAAGGAAAGAGAGAAAGCTAAACAGAAACTAGAAATGGAAACACCAAGCCAGTGTCCGGTTAGAACTCCCTCCATGCTCTACCCTGATTTACCCTCGAAACAACGAGCCAACGAGGATCTGCTGTTAGGTCCTCCTATCATCTACATGCCCCCTCCATATGCCCCTTCCCAACCCTTGGCGCAGCACGCGCCACCCCCAGGTACAAACGAAGGTACCGCCACAGCTTCGGCCCCAATGGCCTCTGTGCCAGCCGAACCCCTTGTATTAAAAACCGCATCAACAACAACGTTAGACGACCATGAGACTCGAGGGGCTGGCCCTGCAAGAACAAGCAGACTAAGCAAAGATGAGCGAGCGGGGATCGACAAAATAGCAAGGACACTGGTAGAAAGGAAGGATGATGAAGAGTACATCACAGATATGTTCAGCTCGTATACAGGGAGTCACAGACGACATTTTACCGTACGACTGTGTTATCATGTCTTGAATGCATACGAGGACCGATATCGAGACAACGGTCCCGGGAGCCTAACGACTCTGTACCGGAAGGTCGATATCGGGGATGAGGGCGAGTGTGATGTGTCGGACCTCCTTACGCGTACGCTTGAGGTTTTCCGCCACCTCACTGAACGAGAGCCGGGAGCTAAATCCGCGACCTCCGTAGTGACCAAACCACCAACCGAGCAATCTAACACCATGATGCCGATACGAGAGGCTGCCCCTTACTGGGTTCCTCCCCGAGGTACAGGGACTCACGATGATGCAAACAACCAAGATGCGAAAGGAAGGGTAGTGTACAACTGGGTCTACCAGCCATGGGACCGGCAAGAGATACTGACATTCCGAAAATCTCTACCCGACCTACGTAAAAACCCCACTGCCTTCTATACTGAATTGGGTACAGCCCTGGGCTCAACGATTATGACCCTGGCTGACATCGACTTGTTCTTCGGGTTATGTCTACCAGCTGATGTGTGGAAGCAAATCCGGAAAGTCGACCACCTTGAGCTGTTTGGACAAACCTGGTCACAACTCAATGACCTGGATAAACAACGGGGACCAGGACAAAAGCCTTTGAAATCCATTCTAGACCTTCCAGATAAAATCGTAGAGAAATTAAAAACCCTGATCCCAGAAAAGAAAGTGGACTGGTCGATAGTAAAAGCCTGTCGCCAAAAACCCCAGGAGGATGTATCAGAATACTTCTCCCGGTTTGAAACGGTGTTCTCCGATTACAGCGGCCAGGACATGACCACTGCAACCGGACACCATCTGTTTGTCCAGAATTATGTTAAGGGCCTGTCATCGGAGATCTCCCAGAAACTACAGGCCAGCGAGAGTAGTTGGGCAGCCTCCAAACCTACAGCGATTCTCCAAATGGCCCAATATTATGAACATCAGAAAAATGAAAACGATAGGGCAACCGAGAAAAAGAAGAAGGACTTGAAAGAGAGGGTGATGATTGCCAAACTACAAGGGGTGACTATAGGACGAGACCAATACCGGGGAAACTACCAGACGAACGTCCCCAAGACTATATTTCCCCAAGACCGCACTCTGACTTCCTACAGTGGGCGCACAGACCTTAGAGAGAACCAGTGCGCTTTCTGCAAAGGGACTGGCCATTGGAAATCCCAGTGCCCAGTTCTTCTGGAAATGATCAGAAACAAAGACCCCAGGGACGTAGCAAACGGACCGAGACCTAAGGAACAACAGCGAGGGCCCCCAAATGACGCGACTAACGACAGATCAGGCAGACCAAATACGTTCGATCGACCCAGGCAGAACCAATATCAACAATCTGACTATGAAGACACCCACAACTTCGCATAGGACAGCCAAGGGCAAGGGAGGGATCCAGTCGAGCTCTATGTTGACCAGCAGGGCCCTTACGTCACTGCTAAGGTCCTGGGTACCAAGTCACCATTTCTGGTAGACACTGGCGCAACACGTAGTGCGTTATCTAAACGACTGATTCCAAGGGCACCCTTGTCTGGCTCACTCATAACATCAACAGGTTTCGATGGAACGCCCTCCACCAACCCTTTGTCTGCCCCGATTCTCTTTGACGTAGAAAACAACACCACCGACACCACGTTCTTGCTCTCCTCCAATAGCCCTGACGCCATTATGGGACTTGACTTACTGAAACACTTCCGAGCGACGATCAGGTGTTCTCAAGATGGAGTTCGAGTGTTTCTCTACGACAACCCCGTTCTGCTTAGACATTGCTCTCCCCGACACATGTTTTCCATCACCGACGTTGACGCATCCCTGCTTGACACTCTGCCTCCGTATCTGTGGGCCAAAGCGGATTCGGACGTAGGGCGTATGTTAATTGACCCAGTACACATTACTGTCCGACCAGACGTAACACTCCCAAAACTCCCCCAATATCGGATATCGCCAGAGGGCGAGAAGGCATTGGTAATGATTATCCAGTCACTGATAGACGCAGGAGTGGTAGAGGAAGTGGTTAGCAACATTTGCAACAGCCCTATCTTGCCCATTATCAAGAAGCAGGGAGAGGGAGATGAGAAAGCATACCGCTTTATCATCGACCTCCGAGAGATCAACAAAGTGGTGGTACCCCAGTACCCTGTGGTCTCAGACATCACCACCATCCTGACCTTGATTCCATCCACTGCCACCACCTTTACCGTCATCGACCTCAAGAACGCATTCTTCTCCATCCCCATCCACCCAGACAGCCGATATCTCTTCGGCTTTACCCTAAAAGCCCGCTCATATAGGTTTTGCCGAGCGCCTCAAGGCTACACGGAAAGCCCTAGCATCTACAGCCAGGCCCTCAAAAGACAACTAGACCAAGTCCAGTTACCCGACGGAGTGGTGTTGGTACAATATGTCGATGACATCCTTTTGGCAGCCGACACCACCCCTCTAGCGGTTACCGCCACCATTCAACTCTTGCACTTCCTTGCGGAAAATGGCCACAAGGTCTCCAAGAAGAAGTTGCAATTCTGCCTACCCCAGGTCACTTACCTAGGCCACCTTTTGTCCAAAGATGGAAGAAAACTCACTCCTGATCGAATCCAAACCATTCTAGATACCCCTGTCCCTAAGACCCAGAAGCAGGTTCGCTCCCTATTAGGCCTCACCTCCTTCTGCCGACAATGGTTACCAAACTTCAGCCTCGTTGTAAAATCACTGCTTTCTCTGCTAAACAAAGACGTCCCTTTCCCACTCCCGTGGACCCCTGAGTGTCAAACTTCCTTCACGGAACTGCGAGATGCCCTTTGCTCAGCCCCTGTCCTAGGTACCCCTGATTACAAAAAGCCCTTCTCCCCTTTACACTCACGAAAGGGAGGGGTGCGCTTTATCTGTCCTGACCCAGGCCATCGGCCCTAAGCAACGACCGTGCGCTTACTTCTCTGCCACTCTTGACCCTGTCGCCAGAGCCTTGCCTGCCTGCCTTCGAGCTGTAGCTGCTGCTGCAATCTCTATCCGACAGAGTGAGGGGATTGTACTCTCGAATTCCCTCACGGTACTGGTACCCCATGCAGTCGACACCCTCCTGAACCAAACCAAGACGCAACACCTGACGAGTGCACGACTGACTGGATACGAACTGACCTTGCTTGCCCCCCATATCACCCTGAAAAGATGCACCACACTGAACCCGGCAACTCTGTTACCCTTGCCAGAGAACGATCCCAATGTGCACCCCGTGCATGACTGCGTGACTCTTACGGACGAACAGACCAGGAGTAGGGTCGATCTCAGAGACACGGCTTTCCCTGACCCCGACGGGGAGCTGTGGGTGGACGGTTCTTGCATCAAACTCTCCGATGGTACCACTTCCGCTGCCTATGCAGTCACCACGGCTCGAACCGTAGTAGAAACAGCCCGCATCACCCAGCGATCTGCCCAGGCAGCGGAACTGATTGCTTTGACACGAGCCTGCATCCTGGCAACAGGAACCACAGCGAACATTTACACCGACAGCCAGTATGCCTTCGGGGTGGTTCACCATTTTGGGCTCCTTTGGAGGGAAAGGGGATTCTTGACCTCACACGGCACACCCATTTTGCACGGGGATCTAGTCTCCGCCTTAATCCAAGCTGTCCTCCTCCCCAACAAGCTTGCCGTCATCAAATGCCAGGCACACAAGAAGGTGACAGACATTATTGGACAGGGAAATGCACTAGCCGACATCACCGCCCGAACGACAGCTGAAAATAGGACGACAACACATATGTACGTGACCAGATCACAAGCGGAAAAATGGACTGACGTTGGAGACACTATCAGGGACATTCAAACGGCTAGCACACAACACGAGTTGACTGAATGGACACGGGTGGGATTGAAAGACGATGAAGGCTGCTGGCGGACAAAAGACACGAACAAATGGTTGCTACCTGATTCATACTTGATTCCCATATTGACCATGGCACACTCCCCTGCCCACATAGGATCAGCCCCCATGATCGAACTTGTCTCCAGGGTTTGGCACAATGATAAGATCCCAGATTCCGCCAAACGCCTGGTCCAACAATGCTTAATATGCCTGCAACACAACCCCGGGAAAGGAACTGTAGTACCCCGGGGGGGATTTGGGGTCCCAAACCACCCATTTGAAGTCCTGCAGATGGACTACATCCAGCTAGACAGATGCCAAGGCCTGAAATATGTACTTGTTGTGGTGTGCGCATTTAGCAAGTGGGTGGAAGCATATCCAACCCGTGACAACACCGCTATGGCCACTGCAAAGGTTCTGTTAAAGGAGTTTTTCCCCCGTTATGGCCTCTGTCGTGTTTTATGGAGTGATAATGGCCCCCACTTCATAGCCAAAGTTATCCAACTCATCCTAAATGGGTTGGGTATTAAACAGAAATTCCACGCAGTCTTCCACCCCCAATCTGCTGGACTTGTCGAACGACACAATGCCACACTAAAGCTTAAACTGGCCAAAATAGTGGCTACCACGGGCCTGAAATGGCCAGACGCCCTCCCACTGGCATTGCTATCGATGCGCTCTACCCCCACCCGACATCACTTAACTCCTTATGAAGTTGTCTTCGGTCGACCCATGAGCGTCTGGTCTGCCCCGAAACCAACTTCCATTCATGACGTTCCGGACGTCCTAATGTCTGATTATCTGTATAAATTGACTGAAACTCTGTCTGTCATTCATCAGCAGGTGCAGCAGGCCATCCCCGATGCTTCTAGGGGTCCGGGTCACGCCATCCAGCCGGGGGACTTCGTGCTGATCCGAAATTTTCAGCGATCAAAGAGTTTGGAACCCCGGTGGATGGGCCCCTGGCAAGTGCTGATCACCACTCGGACCGCACTTCGAGTGGAGGGGAAGAAGCACTGGCTGCACGCCCATCACTGCAAAAAGGTCTCCCCAGCCCTGGCCACGACAGACACCGTCAACAACCAAGAAGAGCTCCTGAACCAGGACCGACCATCGTTGAATTGCTATCCTGACACAGAGACACTTGAACTTTCAAAACATCCTGACCCCACTGTACCATCTCGAGAAGGGTATTTCCTGCGTCGAAAGGAGGGAGCTTCGGCTAAGTAGGCCACGGACTAGGTTAAAGGATCTCAGAACGGTGACCCAAACTACCAAGGGTTACCTGGAGAGAAGCTAAACTAAGTCTGTGGTCCTGCCCACTACCGAGCACCTTGAAAACGAAGATGATGGAAGCGCCAGATAAGAAGATGATGGAAGCGCCAAATAAGAAGCCGACGGAGACAGCAGGAAATACCCACTACAGAAATCCGAGAACAGACAGACTTCATCGCTCAAAGACGATTGCACTCTTCATCACAATCCTCTTCTGTTTTCTCCTCATGACCACGCTCTGGATTATGGAAGAACATGCGCCTGCTCACGAAACATTCCTAACCACTGCTCAACCTACCACCATGAAGGAACATTATCTGATTTCGCTCTCTCCTCAACTAAGAGAGAGGCGAAGGGAGTTTTGGAACAACTCTTTCGTGCAGCTACTTCACCAGCACAATCTTGCCACCAATACCACCAACTGCTGGATCTGTGGGTTGCTACCCCATGCCACTGGACATTCAATACCATTCATCCCTTCACCCTTCTCTGTCCACGGCTCCTGCCTTGCTTGGCTGATCCTCCTGCAAGAGAGCTATAAGGACAATGCCACCTCCAGCAGAACTGCAGCACATTCTTCTCACGGGGTCGGGCGAAACAAGACAAAGACACACTTCTGCCCGCTGACCCCCAGCGACTCAATCCACATGGACATCCCTGAAAAAGAACGAATTGAAATGCAGGTGTTCAACAATCCAACCAGACCCACCTTCTCCTATCTGCGGAAACGAACGGCTGCCACTCTGACTGTGGCCCTATCGGTCATCAACGTCACAGGCCACATGTGTGTAGAAGGACTTGGGGCGCAGCTGGTGGGCCGCAGCGCTTGCCGCTTTACCAGAACTTTGGATTCCACGGACCCACCTTCCTTTGTGTCGTCCCCAAACATGTATTTCGTCTGCGGCACAAAAGCCTACACCTGGCTCCCCAAAGGCTGGGGGGGCACTTGTTTCATCTCCTTCGTCCTTCCCCCGACTTATGTGGCACCAGCGAATCACCATAGACAAAAACGAGCCAAAGACATTGAGCAAGCCGACTCAACGGGAGCGCAGTTCCTCGATGCTATGAAAGGACTCGTCCCCCTCTGGGGCCCGATGGCAAACAGCCGTGCCATCCGACATCTGACTCAGGCAGTTGAGACAACCATGAACATCACAGCTGGTATCTTTGCTAACAACACTGCTGAGCTCCAAGCGGTCCGTCTGGTGGCTCTTCAGAACCGCCTTGTTCTAGATGTGGTTCTGGCGGACCGTGGAGGAGCATGCCGCATTATTGGGTCCAGCTGTTGTACATACATACCGGACAACTCACCCTCAGTGTACAAAGCCATCGAACATCTTCACAGACTCTCTTCAGAAGTCCGCCAAGAACAAGAAGAATGGTCACTCGGTGGTTGGTTCTGGGGCACCGTTAAGAACTGGGGCTGGAGACTGCTCACCATTATCCTGGTTCCTGTAGTTGTAATATGTGGTTTATGCTTAGGAATTCAATGTCTGCCACCTCTGTGTTCTTTATGTGCAAGTTGTATTTTCCCCAAAACTGTGGACTTTGGAAACGAACACATGAGAGCGTTGTATGATGTCGAGGTTAGGAATTTGATGAAAATTGACATTGAGTAAGCAAGTTGGCTAGATATGTTGAAAAGGGAGGACTGTTGAAAGTTAGACTGAAACCGTCAACATTATCGGCGCCCTCTTGCTCTTCTCGAACCCTTTCACGCACATAAACAGCCGCCATTTTGAACACCATGGCTTCCCTGCCCCTTTGCTGATAGCCAGCGCGTCTCTCTCCCTCTCCTAGCCTCGCAGGAACCCCCCTCCCCGCATACCGACAACCCCCTCGCCCTCACATGCCTCGGGTCATAAACCCCTCTTCAGCGCAGCTTTGCCTCGGAATCCCATCCTGTTCCCAGCACGACACCTCCCTTCATTCCTTTCATGGTCCCAGGTCCTTTGATACAAACCCCTTTTTCCCTGTATGCCCGTTTGTCTTCATCGTTCCCAGGCCACCACCTGACTCTGCGGATACCGTTTATTGCCCCCAGTACAGTAGGAAGCTTCCTCCCATAAAAGGACCCTCGGGTCAATCAAAGCCCCCACCCTACGAGATCCGATCGAACCCCACACATTCCGTGAATCGGCGGAATATCCAGCTGCGCGATGATCATCACCTGTTGTGACCGGGGTGGGGACTTCAACTGTAACTATGTGTGGGAACGGGCCTGAAGGGGAGGTTCCGAGGATGTCTTTCCGTACATCAAAGGATTAACGAGAATGTGTTTCATGCAATAAAGTGATTAACTTGTGTATAAGAGGCCAGGCCTCAGAGATGCAGACAGAGCACCTCAGAACGATACCTGCTGTCCGTTTTGCTGTGTTCTCCTCCGGAGAGAATAAAAACCTTGTTTCCTGCCTTCCAGTCTCCAGCGCCTGCCTCTTCAATAGTTAACTTCTTTGTGGGTTCAAGAGGCGACACCGCCGGGCAATACTTAAGGATCTTATATTCTGGTTGGTAGCGTCACCCCTTTTAACAGTTGTGGCTTTACAAGATTATAATTTCGACATAAGATATTTACCTGGTGTGGAGAACAAAGTGGCAGATGCTTTATCTCGCCTGGTTGATAGAGTTTATGGATGCCCTGCGGATGAGAGTGAACATGATGAAGAAATGGTATGTGCCATTGAGGGTGGTATCATTGACAGAGAGAGATGGGAAAAAGCTTTGCATGCAGATAAGGATTAATTAAAAGTCTTGGAGTGTGTTAATATAGGTTGGAAAACCAGACCGAATGGTGAAAAAGCTTTGGAAATGTTTTGGCATGTGAGGGATCAACTCTCGGAACAATGTGGTTTACTTGTCAGGGGCATTAGGCTTATTCCTCCAGTTTCTCTCAGAGAGGAGATTGTTTCGTTGGTGCATGTTGGTCCTCAGGGAATCTCTAAGACAAAGGAAAGATTAAGATTGTCTTATTGGTGGCCGGGGATGGACTTGCAGGTAGAACAGAATGTTAGGGATTGCGTGCAATGTGCATTGAGTGAGAGAGTAGCTAAACCAAAAGTGCAACCCATGGTTATAAGAGACCGTCCTGATGGTCCATGGAAGGAATTTGGATTGGACATAGTTGGTCCCATTAGATCTTCTGGCTCAGAGTGGTATGTACTTGTCCTTGTTGATTTCTTTTCGAGGTGGCCAGAAATAGTCTTATCACGAGGAATTGTAACTAAACATATTAAAATGTTTCTAGAGAAACTCATTGCTAGAGAAGGCATACCCAACATCATTCTTACAAATAATGGTGTACAGTTGGTTTCGAAGGAAATAGAAGTGTTTCTACATAGGCATGGGATTAGGCACAAGAAGTGTTCATTATACCACCCAGAGACCAATGGCATGGATGAGAGGTTTAATCGTGTGCTCAAAGAAACTATTGAAATGGCCAAATCAACAGGTTTGGATTGGCGTACAAAGGTTTTCAAAAAAGTTGAAATTTATAGATTATCTCCACATGCAGTTACTAAAAGGACTCCTTTTGAATTGTTCAGAGGTAGGTGTGCCAACTCTTTGGTGACACCTTCTTGGGTCAATGACATGTAACCTGACCGACATGCTCCAATTGAAAAGAGTGATAGGAGATTGGCTGAAACTAAAAGAATTGAAACTAGGAAAAATCTCCATGATATTAAGAAATGTGTAAAGAAAACCGTGGTGAAAGTGGGGGCTTGGGTTTTGATCAAGAATCCCTGCAAGAGGAGTTCTTCTGATGCATTTTTTAAACCCATTCAGGTCCTCAAGATTTTCAATAATGCTGTTGTAGTAATCAGGACACGCTGGTGTGATGAAGTCAATGTAGGTTTATTCTAATGGCAGATAAACAGGTATAAATCTTCATTTGCAGGTATATATCAGAAGTACTAAGTATTCATCAACAGTCCCCCCGGCAGCACCCTGCAAGCTGCTCAGCCCCATCCATTCAACTGTCAATCTGCTCCAGTCACCCAAGCACTCCACACACCAAACATTCCACTCAGAACACTCACACCAAACATTCCACTCAGAACACTCACACAGGCTGAGCTGCTAGGAGCAAGTTATCATAAGAGACAAATAGCAATAGGAGAATACTACATATCTCTTTCCTTAAAAGCAAAAGACGAAACTAAACATCTTGAAACTATAAACCTAAAAGTATAAGATAAGATAAATAATCAAAACATCTTAAAACTACAAGCATAAATGTATAAGACAAATACATATACCAAACATCTTAAGACTGTAATAAAAACAGCAGAAGATAAGTAAAATAGTCAGTAACTCAGAGATGATAGAAACATCATCACGAGAGGGGTAGCGACCATGCAAGATAAAAAGAGAAGAGAAAAGGTACATTATATAAAATACGAAATACCCATCTCCCCCTCTTAATAAAGGCAATACATTGATCACAAAAATGTATAAAATCCCATGTAGGGAAGATTCCATGTAAGGTGTGGAAAGAGGGACTTGGACCCAAATTCCTGCCCCACCCTAAACAGGGGGCAACGCATATGTAATGTGCACAAGAGGGACTCATACCCAATGTCCTTCCCCCATCAACCAAAAGGGACAACCTGTGATTAGAAAAAATCACACTAAGTAAAGAATATAAAACGTCATGAGAACATAGGGACTAGCACCCAATGTCCTGCCCCACTAGTAACTAAGGGACAACCTGTAAAATAAAATGTGAAAGCTCTCCAATGTAAGGAAGCTAGAAATGTAAAGTCTCAGCAACAAAGCTTGTGCGGCGCAAGGCGCCTTAAGCTCGCGGGGACCCACCCCTGCAACAAATCAAAAAGACCTCCCTCAGGTAAGGGTACAAATGTCAGTATGTAATAATACTGGACATAAAAATCCCAAAAGTTACCCCAACGTAGGTCAACCTTCATGTAAAGGAATATTTACCCCATGTAAGGGTTCACCCCCGTGTAGAGGCCACGTGTCACATTTTTTAAATGGCTTTCCCTCATGTAAGGGATAAGTAAGTGCAGCTAACCACTGGAAAAAAACAAACGTCCCCAACGTAAGGGAAAACTTAATATGTGAAATGTGGAAGCTGAAATCCTGTAAAACTGTAATTGAAATAAGACATTCAAGATCTCAACATCCATACTGAACAGTAAAGCATTGACTGAAATACTGTGAACTTTAAACAGTGATATAAATAAGACATCGAAAAAAATGCGAGAAACAGCCAATAGATGGCAGCACAGCACAGAAAAGTGAATACTGGAATGCAATAAAACAAGATTTCTGAAATTAGACAGTCCTACACTGCACTCGAGAAAAGGATGTCAGTATTGTAATAATGAACACCAGCTTGTAGCTTGAAGTCCTTTATTGGTAAGAACATATAACACGACATCCATAACCCTGCCAGTCAAGTACTGACAGGCGTGTGCCTTAGAACGTTGACATCTCCGAGAGGGTCAGCCCAACTGGGGCAGAACAGAGGGGGGTTGGACTGTACCAACCTTACATTTTAGATAGATACAACAGTTACCTTCACAAAACGAGTCACTAATTGTAATGTCGCCTCCTTGCCCCCACACTATGCACTGAGCCTTTGTACGTTGTATAACTTCTTTATTCAACTTATCATAAAGCAATATGAGCATTAGGGCGCCGAGCGTCTGCACTGCTCTCGCTCCGGTCTCCAACTGCCGTTATCCCCGTTCGCGCCTTTCACCAAGCTCCTCTCGCGCATGCGCGCGCCTCACGCTCCAGTCTATAGCGTGACGCGTCATCGCGTACACGCTCATAGACTAGAGCGCACACTACATATCTCCCCTTTTTACAGAAAACAAAACAACCTTTCCCCAACTCTCACTGTGTGTCCATAGTCCCCAAATGTGTCTCTGGAGGGCACTTAGGTTGGCAATGCCTATGGCTAGTGTCCACTCAATTCAAAGTCTCTATATCGAGAGGGCACAGTGACTGCCCTGCCACTACGGGTGTGTCTTACCGGCATGTTCTCTTCCACCTCTCTCTCTCCTCTCGATCTCTCTCCATCTTTCTGATCTCCACTATGCACTACACCGGCCGGTGTACCGTCTCTGGCGGTAGACGCTGTGCTGGGAATTTCCGCCTCACTGTCCTCTCCTGCTCCATCGGGCAGGACTTCAGCGTCGTGCTCTGTTTGAGGTCTGGCTTCTTGGGAATCCACTTGTATCTCTATCTCCTCGGGCTTGGGCCACACAACTATCTTGTTGACTCTGGCCATGCGGTCTTGGGACCACACCCTGCCGTCGCTGAGGAGGGCTGCCCTGCCTCGCACCTCCTTGACCTGTAAGGGCTGGCTATACTTGCTTTCGCCTTTCTTTTGTAGGGTAGGGAGTTTGACCCTGACCCATTCTCCTTCTTCCAACCCTGTCCCTTTCGCATTGCGACGTTTATCATAGTGTGCGGCATAGATCTTCTAGGCCTTCTCCAAGTTGTGCTGAACCACCGCGGGGGACCATTTGCTGGTGATGGTCTTCTCCCTCCACACTACGTTGTCTCGGGTGAACGGGTGTCGTCCTCTTAGCACTTGGAATGGACTGTACCCCACGGCCGTGGGGGTGATCCTGTAGGCCCACAGCATACTCATCACTTCGGTCTCCCAGTCCTTTCCCTGCGTGATGGCTGCCTGTATGGAGCCCATTAGCACGCGGTTGAACCGCTCCACTTGACCATTGCATGCTGGGTGATAGACGGCCGTGTGTTTTGACTCAATCCCATTCCTCCTCATAAACCTAATCCATTTGTCTGAGACAAACTGCGGCCCATTGTCACTGAGGATATATTTGGGGATGCCTTCTCTTAGGAACACCGTCGTCAGGAATTTCAGTATCGTGTCCGTATCCATGGACTCTTGGATGTCCACTTCAGGCCATTTGGAATACTTGTCTGTTACCACACATAAATACTTGTTCACCCCTTTGCTGTCCAGGACAGGCCCTAGTATGTCGATGGCCACGTTCTCCCAGGGGCTCTGCGGAGTGTCAAACTTCCCCAAGGCTGGTCGGAGTGGTCTTAGCACTTTGTCCGCTCCTTGGCACTGGCCACACTCCCTCACTTGCCTTTCTATGTGGATATCCATGCCTGGCCACCAATACATTTGCTTGACACGTGCCTTGGTCTTCACAATACCCAGGTGTCCTTCGTGAAGTTGTGTTAGCAATTTGGGTATCAGTGATTCTGGTGGTATGACCCTCTCACCTCTGTAAATGAAAATTCCCGAGTCACTTAGGGACAGTTCCTCTCTCATTTCGTAGAACCTCCGTACTCCTTCAGTGAGCTTCCTTTTGTCAGGCCAGCCCGACGTCAAATGTCTCTTTATCTCCACCTTTTCCACGTCCTGCTCATAGGCAGCCGCCCATTCCTGGATACTTATCGTCGTCTCATGGTCTTCCATGCTGGCCACCATCTCTTCCCTATCCGGGGCCTCCTCCGGCGCCTCTTCCATCGCCGCAGCCCTGCTGAGGTAATCTGCAACCCTGTTTTGCGTGCCTGGTAGGTACTCCACATCATAGGTGTAATCGAGTAGCTTAAGAGTCATTTTTGCTATTCTCGGGGTCGCTGTCTCATGGCCCGAGGACGTCAAGACTTTGATCAGGGGTTTATGATCGGTTTGAAGCTTGAATCTTGTGCCCCAAACGAACTGCCGGAACTTGCCCATGGCCCAGGTGACCGCCAACATCTCTTTTTCAATGACGCTGTACCTTTGTTCCGTCGGGGACAGCGCGCGTGAAGCAAAGCTGATCGTTTCGGTAGATCCATCGTCCCTCACCTGTGCCAAAACCGCCCCTAAGCCCTTATCACTGGCATCTGTAGTCACTATGGTCTTGCCCGTGGGGACAAACCCTTGCAGTGGAACAGCATGGCTGATGCAGTCTTTTATCGTGTCAAATTCCAACTGCGCTTCTGAGTCCCACTCAAACTTTGTCTTGTCTCTGATGAGTTGCCTCATTCTGTATGTCCTGGTGGCGAAGTGCCTCACAAACTTGCTATAATACTCGGCCATTCCAAGGAATGACCGCACTTCCTCCTTGGTGCTAGGAGCTTTGGCATTCCTGATGGCCTTCACATTTTGTTCCTTGGGTGATATTCCCAGCGTGCCGATCTCATGACCTAAGTATGTCACTGAGTGGGTTCCAATCTTGCATTTGCTCCATTCCGCAGTTAACCCCCTGTTTTGCAGCACTCCCAGGACTCTATGCAGCTTGCTGTCGTGGTCTCCTTTGGAGGCGCCCATCACCAGGATGTCATCCTGAAAGTACTGTACCCCCGAGATGTCCTTGAACAGCCGATGCATCAGCTTCTGAAATACAGCCGCTGCGGATGCCAGGCCAAAGGGCATCCTCCGGAACTGGTAGCACCCAAAGGGTGTAATGAAGGCGGTGTACTTCCTACTCGAAGGATGCAGCTCAATCTGATAGTACGCTGACGTGAGATCTATGGTGGAGAAGTGCGTTACCCCTTTTGTCCTAGCGAGCATCTCCTCGATTCTGGGCAGGGGAAATCTCTCCACAATGAGATTTTTGTTGAGCTCGCGGAGGTCAACGCAGAGACGAACCTGTCCATTGGGTTTCTTGACCACCACCAAGGGGGATAGCCACTCCGCACTGTCCACCGGCTCTATGATGCCTTGCTCCTCCAGCCTCAGAAGTTCTTGTTGTACCGCTCCGCTAGTGGATATGGGTACGTTCCTGACTTTGTGTACCACTGGTACAGCTCCCTCCTTGAGGACCATTCTGTGGACGAACTTGTCCAGTTTTCCGACTGAGCCATCAAAAACCTTGGGGTAAGCAGATTTCCAGTCCTCATCTCTAGTGAGGGGCCACTCGTCCGTCAATAGAATCTGCTCTTTCCCGCCTGGGTTGAGTATGATTCCTAGATCCCCAGCGTCTCTCCACCCCAGCACTGATGGGCCCTTCTCCGCCACATACAGGGTGCACGTGGCTGACCTTCCTCTGAATTCGAATGTGAAGTCTCGGCACCCCACCAGTGGAATGGCGTTCTCGGTATACGAGATGGGTTTGATGTCCGGCGGCCATAGGTCTGGCCCCACTACTGGCGCGAAGTCTTCTTCCCATATGGATCTTTGCACGATGGTCCAGGGAGATCCTGAATCGACAGCCACATGTACCTTCACTCCCCCTATCAGCATGTCCGTGCGAGGCTTATCTCTTCGCTTCCCCGCCACTTCCAGCACCTGGTCCTCGATGCATAGCACCAAATCTCCATCTTCCAGGTCGTCTTCCTCGCTGATGTCCGCTGTGGCCGAATCGACGCATTTGACCGTGGACTTCTTCCCTTTCTTGCGGCACACTTTTTCAAAATGGCCGACCAGGCCACAAAACGCGCATCTGGCGCGGAACGCAGGACAGCGTTTATCTTGGGCCGAATGCGCCGTGCTGCCGCATCTGTAACACGCAAACTTGTTGTCTGATCCTGGGCGGACCGTCTGTTTCCCTGTCCATCTCGACTCCTTCCTCTGGTCTCCATACATCCCTCTGGGTTTGCTGGGCTGGGACGCCTCGTCGATCTTGTTAATCATCTGTCTCGGTGCGCCCTCTCGCTTGGCTGCATCAGCGCCGCGTTTAGACATTTCAGCCTTCTTGACCATTGCAACAACTTCTTTGAGTGATGTCTCGTTCTGCGCCCATAGTTTGTCTTGGACAGTCCTGCTGGTGGTATGCATGACGATCTGGTCTTTGATGTACTCCTCCTGTAGAGCACCGTACTGGCACGTGATGGCCAGACGTCGGAGCGCTGCCACATAGTCATCAATCGATTCGCCGGCCTCCTGCTTCCTCTGTTGGAAATTATACCGGTCTATGGAGACACAAACTGCTGGACGGTAATGGCTGTCCAAGTCATCTAGTGCATTTTTGAAGACATCCGTCTCAGTCGCGCCCCTTTCCTTGGGCACCAGGTTTTTGAACACTCTCACCCCTTCCGGGCCCAGGTTGTGGAGTAACAGTCTCTTCTTTCTTTCTGGGGTGAATGCCCCATCATTTTCATCTTCAAGTGCCTCAATGTAGTTCTGAAAATATTCCTTCCAATCCTCCCATTTTAACTGTGGTTCCCCCGGTCTGGGCAGGAATGGGACAGGGGCCATCAGGGCCGACGCTTGATTCGCCATCTTGGCCTCGCCTCTGGGGTCTACCGCCTGGGCACTGTGTTGGACGGGTACACCGGATGCTCCTGCACTCCCTGCCGTGTCACCTTGCCCTCTGGGACTTCCTGGGGTGTTGTCCCTTATAGCCTGCGTGGGGTTGTCAGTCTGCGCCCCTTCCTCTGTCTTGGGGGTGATGCCTTTAGCTGCCAGGGTGCTAGCTGTAAGCTCCGTTCCCTAGCACAGCACTGACCTGGGTGTTCAAGCTGTATTGTGGGTTATACTCGTGCTGTTGCGCTGCTGCCACGCCCTCTGCTCATCCTTGTTGCTGTTCTGTCCTTCTGGTTGGTGTGGGGCTGTTGGAGGGTGCCTGCTCCTGGCCACTGTGCTCAATGGTGTTCGTGGTCCCAGCCTCGTCGCCAATGTAATGTCGCCTCCTTGCCCCCACACTATGCACTGAGCCTTTGTACGTTGTATAACTTCTTTATTCAACTTATCATAAAGCAATATGAGCATTAGGGCGCCGAGCGTCTGCACTGCTCTCGCTCCGGTCTCCAACTGCCGTTATCCCCGTTCGCGCCTTTCACCAAGCTCCTCTCGCGCATGCGCGCGCCTCACGCTCCAGTCTATAGCGTGACGCGTCATCGCGTACACGCTCATAGACTAGAGCGCACACTACACTAATGATGTTATACAGACGTAAAACGAAAACTGGAATGTAATTATCAGAGGCAATGTCTGGGCAAAGTACAGGTGCTTCAATGTCCACAACACACAGACAACAGGTAAAGCTTCCGTTGCCAATAAATACATTGAGTAAATACCCTTGACGTCTTCTACTCTTGACACGAAGTAGGAATTGATTGTCTGTGAGCGAGCGATGATTTACAGTGAAATGGACGTGGTTGGCACAAACGAGCGTGGTTGGCATATGGCTATGAGAACCAAGGCAATGCTATAACAATCTTGTCTACCGCAAGATGGCGGCACGTATTATTACGCCGCGCCGGATGGCTCCCAGCATATCCAATCACTAAATACGTCTATAGGCAGCAATGCGTGCTCAGCAAGAAGGAGCACGTCATAAGGAGTCCTGTAGCTGCTCCACGCTACACCACGAGCCAGGTCAGGTGCACGAGCTACGTTTGTAATTTGAATCTTGGAACGGCCGTTGTTCCTAGCGGCCTCAATGCAAGGAAAATGAAAGGTTCAGGAAATCGTACAATGTTCACTCTGATGGCCATTCCTCTGTCTATCTGTGTGCCACTCAAAACGGAATGTCACACAAAACAACTCCGCTGGGCCAAAAGCAATCAAGTTCAAATACATTCCTCATGTAAAGACAGCAGACTGGTTTACCTTTTAACACAGAGGTCAGATCAATAAGCGTTGAGACTGGTGTGGTTGAAAAGTTCAATACAGCTGCTGATACACTCTGTAGACTACTGCTTTTACAGAGATGTCAGCTGGCATGTGGAACATGCAAAGGTGAATCCAGAAAGTGGTACCTGCTGCAAATAATCACCTTTACACATATTATGTGAAAGCAATTCAGTGAAAACGTGAAGACAATTAACTTCTTGTCACCTGACATCATTATCCCAGCCAGTGCCATTGTTGAGATGGATAACTCGAAGTAGTGGTGACAGAGTAACTTCAATAGCATAAAATTGGAACCCCCTCTATATTTACTTTATGACCAGGGAAAAGAGAGGAAAACAACTAAGAAAATATACTGAGATTCCCCCATGGTCTAACCATAATTATTCCAAAAGCATCGCTTAAATATTTCAGCAGTGAGACTTCAGATTAGCACAAATACACAAGTTTTTCCAATATTTTTGGTTTTTTATTCATTTTATAGTGATATATCAAAAAATACTTTTTAAAAATGTTTCCATATGTATTTGTCAATTCATTCATGATAGTTATATTCATTTCTACATTAAAATACAGACAGCAATCCGTCTGTCTTAACAAAACATTATATACACAATTTATCTTGTTATAAAAAGAAACAAGCACCCTGTCTGAAACACACCTGTCAACATTCGCACCTATTCATACATACAACACTACACATATCTATTTTACAATCCAAACTCTTTCTAAGTTTGAGGTAACACGGATATTAGTTGTGAGATTCCACGCCAGGTCTACGCGCGTTTCAATGGATTTATACCGCCTTCCTCAGGACCAGCAAAGAAAGGGTTTTTTCTCCTTAAAGGGTGTGCAGGGTACCTTAGGTAGGACGCTGATGGTATATTTATTGTCTATTCCGTCTATATTCATATATTCATTCTAGATCTTTATCATTCAGTCGTCTCAGAGATCAAAATTAATTTATCCACAAAATGTGTATAATTCAGTCAAACTCATTAATCTTCATATAAAGGACAGGGGGACGGTATGTTTGCGTCATGGACCTATTCTCTATAACTTTGGTTCTTTGATGTTGGCCAACAACACTACGGCATCACATGCTTCACAGGTTCACAATCCTGATGGTCTCTCTTTTCATAATGACGAACGTCTAAGCATCCAGCCCGTCTCCTCCAATCTGAGAACGTCGCGACAGAGTAACTTCAAACATGGCTCAGTTCCAACGCAGGCAAAAATCAGGTAACAACAGTCAAATGTTGTCATACTGTTGTATATTTATACTTACATCAAAATGACTACCTGGTGTCTGTAGTCCTTTCTTGGTGTTCTTACCTTCTCTATCTCCCATGTTACCTATGTGTGTTCTATCGGTGTGCTGAGGATTCCAGCCCTGGCAGATGGTCTGGTCAGCTGTGGGGATTTACTGCTCTGCTGTCTTATCTTGTCTAACTTAATAAACCTATCTTAATTACCTGAAGACGTGTCTTGCTGCTTACTTAATTCTATTTACAACATTTTTGGCAACGTTTGAAGCTGACCAGACCAGAAGCAGACCAAAGGAGAAGACCAAGAAGACCAGAGCAGTACCTCACCAAAAAGAACCCACCTAACTGCGGCAAGAAACAAGAAGAAAAGTAACTAAAAGCTGCGTACGCAAAAGAGCCTGAAGAAATTAGCCGTAAGTTAAAAGGACAATTAACATAACAGCCTGCAAGTGAATCCTATGCGTGAAAATAAGCATAAAGCAACTGTGAGTAACAGAGTAATTTAATCAATCAATCAATCATAGCATTTGTATAGCGCACTACTCACCCGGCGGGTCTCAAGGCACTTTGGGAGGGGGGGTCCACTACTGCTCGAACAGCCAGGTCTTGAGCTGCTTCCTGAAGGTGAGGTGGTCTTGGGTCAGGCGGAGGTGGGTCGGGAGGGAGTTTCAGGTCTTGGTGGCCAGGTAGGAGAAGGACCTTCCTCCTGTTGTGGCTCTTCGGATGTGGGGGACGGCGGCGAGGGCGTGGCTGGTTGATCGGAGCTGGCGTGTGGGAGCGTAGAAGTTGAGGTGGCTGTTGAGGTATCTCGGGCCTTGGTTGTGTAGGGCTTTGTGTGCGTGGGTGAGGAGCCGGAAGGAGATTCTCTTGTTGACCGGGAGCCAGTGCAGGTCTCTTAGGTGTCCGGAGATGTGGCTGTGTCGGGGGATGTCGAGGATGAGTCTCGCTGAGGCGTTCTGGATTTGCTGGAGTCTCTTCTGGAGCTTGGCGGTGGTTCCGGCGTAGAGGGCGTTGCCGTAGTCCAGCCGGCTGGTGACGAGGGCCTGGGTGACCGTCTTCCTGGTCTCGGTGGGGATCCCCCGGAAGATCTTACGTAGCATGCGCAGGATATTGAAGCAGGACGAGGAGACGGCGTTGACTTGTCTGGTCATGGAGAGGGAGGAGTCCAGGATGAAGCCCAGGTTGCGTGCGTGGTCTGTCGGTTTGGGTGCGGTGGCCAGGGCGGGGGGCCACCAGGAGTCGTCCCAGGCGGAGGGCGAGGAGCCCAGGATGAGGACTTCCATCTTGTCTGAGTTCAGTTTCAGGCGGCTGGTCATCATCCACTCGGCTACGTCTTTTATCCCTTCGTGTAGGTTGGCTCTGGCGGTGGCGGGGTCGTTGGTGAGGGAGAGGATCAGCTGGGTGTCGTCGGCGTAGGAGATGATGTTGAGGTTGTGTTGGCGTGCGATGGCCGCAAGGGGGCTCATGTAGACATTGAAGAGGGTGGGGCTGAGCGAGGAGCCCTGAGGAATGCCGCAGATGACTTCGGTGGCCTCTGATCTGAACGGGGGTAGGCGGACTCTCTGTGTCCTTCCAGCGAGGAAGGAGATGATCCACTCCAGTGCCTTCTCCTGGATTCCGACGTTGCTGAGGCGCTGCACTAGGGTGCGGTGGCAGACAGTGTCGAATGCCGCGGAGAGGTCTAGGAGGATGAGGGCCGCTGTTTCTCCGTTGTCGAGCAGGGCTCGGATGTCATCGGTGGCTGCGATGAGGGCGGTCTTGGTGCTGTGGTTGGCCCGGAAGCCGGACTGTGAGAGGTCGAGGGATCCAATAGTCTCGAGGAAGGCGGGCAGTTGCTTGTTGACGGTCTTCTCGATGACTTTGGCTGGAAACGGGAGGAGCGAGATGGGGCGGTAGTTTTTGAGTTCGGTGGGGTCTGCTGTTGGTTTCTTCAGAAGAGCGCTGAGTTCGGCGTGCTTACAGCTCTACGGGAAGGTGGCGGTGTCGAAGGAGGTGTTGATGATGTCCCGCAGGTGGGGTGCGATGACAGCGTCAGCCTTGTTGAAGACGTGGTGAGGGCAGGGGTCGGTCGGAGATCCGGAGTGGATGGCGTTCATCGTGCGGATGGTGTCTTCGGTGCTGATCGGGGTCCAGGCGCGGAGGGTGGTGGTGGGGGGCGTTGGTGCGGTCGTGGGGAGCGTTTAAACTTGACATTGTGCCAATACAATAAAAGACTTGAGCTGAAGTATCTATCATCTAAAAAAAATGGAAAAAAACCTCTTTGAAGAAAAGATATTGGTTAACTCTGTTATATTCGACTCAAATGTTCCATAGTTGTTGGCTGATCAAGTCTAATGGAAGTGACAACAAGAAGGTAATTGCCAACTCTTGTATTCAGTGTGGACAGAAATGGGAATGCAAGAAGTTAGAGACTAGTTACTCACGTTTTCTTTTCTTAACTGCTACTGTTTGACACTTCCTGCCAAAAAACGGGCAAATAACAGACAACGAAAAGTGAAGGGGAAGTTTAGCTGTCGAACTCAGCAGTCAGCTGATCAGAAGGCAGCAGCCAGCTGTTTGATACTGAGGGAGGTTCTCCTCCATTGCAGGTGAGAGGTCCTTCTGCTCGGCTGTCAGCGGTATTCTGATGACGTAAGAGAATGTGCGTGTGCGCCTTCTGCGTCACAGCGCCTCTTTCCCTTTGTTTAGTCGTAGTGAAGAGAAACGCATAACGTCACGATCAGAGGAAAACGTGAAACGTCACGACGCCGGTCAGCCATGTTGCTGTTTCTTCGCATTGGTTCCCTTGGTGACAGGAACGACGCAACTCTGCCATCTGTACACTCCATCTCTGTGCTATTATTACTATTATTCCAGACTGGATTTCAAGGTAGGAGCAGCGCAAGTGGAACTTTTGGGGTGCGCTTCCGGCCGTGGTATTGTCACTCTGAAATGGGTAAGATGGAGTCTTAGACAATATCAATCTGGACTTGTCAACTTAGCTCCACACCGTGATGTCGGCCAGCCTTCAGACAGAGAGCCTACCTGTACACTTCTGTTAAAGAGCGAGAGCAAAGCACACATGATTATAGATTCTTGGTAAGCACTCAATGGAAAGTTATGTTGAAAAGATCACATTTGGTTGCAAGAGAAATGGCTTCTCTTACAGTGAAAAACAAACAGGATTCAAACCGAGCTTCGTAATACTTTTCATACACAAATGGTCATAGTCATTCAGTGATCCTTTCACAACAGTGCCACCTACTGGAGTTTGTTTTTACTACAGAGTCTGTGATTCAAGGTTGAGAGTTAACTACATTACACTGTATTTAAAGAAAAAATACACTGTGCAATTCAGAATGTTTATTAAAGATTTGTGTCAACAGTGAAGCAGTTGTAGTGCAGTGTTATGGAACCAGTGCAGTTTGGTTTCTCAACAGTGTCTCAAGACGGATCTACAGAGACATAGGGACCATGCTGGGCAGTGGGCAGAGATTCAAAATCCATGTTGTACAGCTGTAACAGAGATCCGGATCTCACAAAGGTGTCAATGTCCCAGAGGGAAAAAGATCCCAGAATGTAAACGGGAGATGACAAAGGACATCCCAGGACCGGAAGGGGACAAAGGTTCCAGATGTAGAACCGGGAGAGGACAAGCATGTCCCAGGACCGGAGGGGGACAAAAGTTCCAGATTTTGGACCGGGAGTGGACAGAAGAATGTCCCAGGACCGGATGGGGACGTAAATCCCAGAAAGGAACCGGGAGAGGAAGAAGAGTGTCCCAGGACCAAAAGGGGACAAAAGTTCTAGATCAGTACCAGGAGTGGACAGACTACGTACCAGGACCGGTGGAGGACAAAACTCCCACAACCTGTACCAGGAGAGGACGAAGAGAGTCCCAGGACCGGCAGGGTTCACGACCGAGGTTCGTGAAGGACTAGAGCTTCAGGTACCACGACATAGTTGTGATGAGGTGGTTTTTTGAACCGGCATAAATGTTCTACGTTTTGAACCAGACTTTTAGCCCACAGTGCTGAGGCAAGTTGTCCGCAAGAGAAATGGAATTTAAAGGAATTTCGGAAGCCTAAAAAACAACCAGAGGCTCACAACCCGAGGGAAAGACCCAGAACCTAGACACCTGGTTCAGAACTAGCTTTTGGACTGTAAGAAGTCTGGATCCAAATTTTTCTTCGGAAGCATTCTTCCAGAACTGTCCTTTATTCAAAGTTAGCTTAAAGCAGCGACGGACAAATATTCTTGGAGAAAGTGAACTCTCTATTTCCGTTTTTGATGGCCACAATGACGGAGTGTAGAGAGTGGACTGGCTCTTCATTTTTGTCAATTGAAGGGGAGAAGGTGGTCATAGTGATCTTCATCTTATTTCACATCTTGATCCTGATTCTCTTTCTCCCTGTTCTGGAAGTTTATGAGGTCTTTGACCTCCTAAGTGTTATATGTTTCTTTCGCCATGCTTTAACTCTTACTGTGTGTTTGAGTCTTTCATTTGTGTTTTGTATCTAAGGGGAGAAGATGTGTTGTATATTTATACTTACATCAAAATGACTACCTGGTGTCTGTAGTCCTTTATTAGTGTTCATACCTTCTCTATCTCCCATGTTAGCTATGTGTGTTCTATCTGGTGTGTTGAGGATTCCAGCCCTGGCAGTTGGTCTGGTCAGCTGTGGGGATTTACTGCTCTGCTGTCTTATCTTGTCTAACTTAATAAACCTATCTTAATTACCTGAAGACGTGTCGTGCTGCTTACTTAATTCTATTTACAACACATACTCTACGCAGCGTTCAAAATGAAAATCAAGAGGCTTACTGTACATGTAGGTTCCCTCTGCACAACATTCATGATGCATCTTGATGTAGTAGCCTCTTGAGAAGGAGTACAGCACGATTGTCTGGGGGCTGTCCGGTGGGACTGCACAGCGCGCTGTCTTCGTGCTTGTTTCCTTTGTTTCATTTGAAGCTGAAAGTCTTTAGAGAAAGATACCTGTGAGGCCTCTTGTGACTCTTTTCTGTAGCATCTCGTTCCTGTTGCGTTGACCAGTCATCCATTACTTGTGGTATAAATCTTTATCAACAGGTGTATATCAGTAGTCCTAAGTATCCATCAACAGTCCCACCGGGAGCAGCCTGCTAGCCGCTCAGCCCCACCCATCAACCATCATTCTCTCCAGTCACCCAAGCATTCCACAAATAGTCCACACACAAAACATTCAAGTCAGAACACTCACACAGGCTGAGCAGCTAGGAGCACATTAACATAAGAGACAAATAGGGCGCTAGGGGGCGCACAGCGGAATGGCTGTGTAATCCACAGCTCCGCCGGACGACCGCAAACGCTATGGTCTGTCCCCGCTTTCAACCCCAACATTCAGCCTGATGGTCGGGTCTTCGGATGTGGGAAGGTGCCGAGCATCGGCGGGCGGAAAATGAAATAAATGCTCCCTGGTGAAGAGGTGGAAAACAACAATTTCCTTGGTACGGGACAGCGCAGAGGTCAAGATGGCGGAGTGCGGGATCACTGACCCGATCACGTCCGTGGCGGCTGCATGAGGGAGACACAGATCGCGACGGCATTAAAGGCTGGAGGGTGCAAGACGCGTGTGCGGCTGCGGCGGACTGTCCTTTCCCGCACGCTGGACCAGAAGTGACTTTATGTTTCGTGTCCGCTGAGCCCGGCCGTGCAGTAAGCAAAATGGCGGCGCCCACAGTACTGAAGCCCGGCAAATGCATTTGTTGGCACCGCGTTATGCCAGGGGCATAAGAAATCAAATGCTGCAGCACCCTACCTAATTATTGCACGACACTAGCGGCGGTTGCACTATCGGTGAACAGATGCCGGCTGCCTCATAGCAAACGATTCGAGCACTACAGGACGCAAAAAAAAACAAAAAAAAAAAACGTCAAGTACAGGAATAAAACGGCGTGAACCTGCTGGCGAGACTGTGTTCCCCTGACACTGCGGAGGCTGAGAGGAGGATTGGTGTCATTGTTTGCCTTCGCTCCTTTGCAGATTCCACTTCTAGAGACGGTCCCCCATTGAGTTGTATAGGGGAGTCTTCTGCTCCTCCCTCACTGACCGGACAATTCCGGAGAGGTCGAAGTACTTGGATTACTCTCGCGCACAGGGACCACGGCGGTGTCCTTCACCTTCAGGGACAAAACGGCGGCGGCGGCAAGAACCACCAGGGCATCGGGACCCGCGACGAAGGCGACTACCCCACAGGCAGTGGCGATGGGTAAGCCGGACAAACAACAGCAAAAACTATCTTTTGACAATAAGAAAACAACCAAACCCTCGGAGACCATGGCGGAAAACGATGGGGCAGCAGATCCGGCGCCAAGCAGCAACATGGAAAAGATATTGTTAGCTATCCAGGCGAATTTACAAGACATTAACGGCAAGCTAGACAACTTGACCTGCAGAATGGATGGCATGGCCGCAAGGCAAGAGAAACACGGAGAACGCCTGGACACAGCCGAAACACGCCTATCAGCTGTGGAAGATGAGGCACGTACGTCGACCACCAAATGTACTGGTATGGAACGCATCCTAGAGGTGATTAAGGCGAAGGAGGAGGAATTGGAAGCGCGCTCAAGGCGCAATAATGTGCGCATCACAGGCTTACCGGAGACGACCAACACTGGGCGTATGGAACTATACGTGGAAAACCTGTGTAAGGATCTTTTCGGAGCAGAAGCGCTATCGCCAGTTTTCATTGTAGAACGTGCACACAGATCCCTGGCGCCTCGTCCGCCACCTGGGGCAACGCCGAGGCCGATAGTGGCGAGGATATTGAATTACCGCGACAGGGATACCATCCTACGACTTGCACGCGAAAAGGGGAAAATCACCCACCAGGGTAATTCTCTGGAATTTTATCCGGACCATACCGTCGCAGTACAACAGGCTAGAAAGGAATACACGTCCATCAAGGCCAAACTCAGGGATCTCAACATCAGTTATTCCATGCTGCACCCGGCCAGACTACGCGTTACATGGAACGACAAGGCGGTGCTGTTGCCCTCTCCTAAAGCAGCTCAAGACTTCGTCAAAAAAGTTGTACAAGAACGAAGGAACAGTGATCGTGAGGGACAGCGCCAGGACTCAGACTAACTGTACCGGTAAGGACCACCAGAGATTTGCGGTAAGACTTTTCCTGCTTGCAGGACAACTGTGCGCGATTCTGTGGATCGTCATTAACAGTAGACTATGGTTTGTTATGTGACAAAGGGTGTGACGAACTAATTGCGTCAGCGAACATGGCATGACCTGGGTACCCACCTGAATCACCTCCTGGATCTAAGTATGGGTGTAACTAAATAGACTTGGGGTGACTGCCGGGAGGCCGTATCACACTATATTCCACACCTAAGATTGCTCTTGTAGGCCGCAGACACTTGAGCCCCGGCGCGCTGTTCTGTTAATTATCGTTAGCCTCTTTTTTGAACTGTACGATGCCGAGGAAAGGTCAAATGACTATTCTCACTCCGTTCACTAGCACACCATGAATACGCCTTAACTATGGATTATTGGGACGCAGTCACCTGAGGGATGGGGGCTACTGTGATATAATGTACTATAACACGATTTACCTCACGTACATATATGCTCCCGACAATATATGCTGATAAATGTATGTTGTGTAGTTGACTCGATGGATGCGATGTATTGATCATCTCTGACACTGGCGAGTAGCCCCAATTTTGCTTATCTTACTACTGTGTATGTGACAGGGACTGGAAGGCTGCTTTTGTACCTGTTTAAAGTCCATACTAAAGTTGATGCTAACATTGTGGGGAATTGCGGGCGAACAGACACTACAAACGTGTATATGACTTCTGTTGAGGGTGTCGTCCACACCCGATACGTTGGGTGCAGAGTTGTGCCCCAAGCAGTCCTCCACAAGGGTAACACCCAACACAAGTTCTATTGTATGGGTAATAGTTTGAATTGTTCTGGTTTGAAGGGTATGTCTTCAGAGGGAATATGGCTTCGGCAGGTTTGGGTTGCTGGAGTGGGTGGGTTGGGAGGGAACGTGGGTGTTGTTTGTATAGAGAGACCAAAAGTTTTGAGACGTATCATGACACTACGTCACTTGTGGCGAGGGACTGATAAATCTGAATTCTGTGATCGCATTGCGATGGGTTCTGATTTCACCTCTGATTATTGTTTGCTTCTGGATAGTTCACTAAGGCCTTATAGATGACTCAGGGCACTGGACATACAGGTAGAACACACTTAAACTTCCTCACATGGAATATCAGGGGCTTCGTTCAACCGAAGAAAATAAGGCAGGTTTTTGCCTATTTAAACAGATGGGACATAGATGTAGCACTGTTGCAGGAGACTCACATTGCACCTAACACACACCAATGTATAGGTAAACGATGGGTGGAGTCGTCTTATGGAGCTTCCTATTCCTCTTATTCGAAGGGGGTGCTCACACTGATCCGTAAGGGGGTAAACTTCACATCGCATAAGGTTATACAAGACCCCGCTGGCAGATATGTGATAGTATCCGGCACGTTACGTGGACAGCACATAACACTCCTTAATGTCCACGGTCCAAATACGGATGCACCAGAGTTTTTTCAGGAACTATGGGGACACTTGCAAACGTTCACGAACACGCATATCATATGTGGGGGAGATTGGAACGTGACGCTGATGGACGGGCTAGATCGATCCCCCAACTCTTTGGAACAGCACAAACAAGCACAGACGACACTAGGACATATGCTGAAGGATCTGTCGTTAACTGACATCTGGAGGCATCGGAATGATAACATACCAGGTGCCACCCACATCTCAGCGTTTCACAGCAGTTGGTCACGCCTGGACTACTGGTTAGGCACGGATGGTATTGCATTATGGACACGGGGAGTGCAGGTCTTACCGCGCACACTGTCAGACCACAATCCTGTCTTACTACAACTCATACTACCACATTACACGCCCCCCCCCGTTTCAATGGAGGTTTAATTCCCAAGCTCTCTCTGATATTGTTTATGTAGACACAATAAAAAAGGCAATCAAGGAATATTTCCAAATAAACTCGCCGGTAATTGAGGACCCGGGCCTATTATGGGACGCCTTCAAAGCCAAAACAAGGGGCGTATGCATAGGCACTACTATAGGTATCTTAAAAGACATTAGACGACAGATTAAGCGCTGCGAAACACGCATGAAGGAAATAGAACTGGCCTTTGAGGACACGCAGGATATTGCATTATTAGCAGAACTACGCCAATTGCATACAGAACATCAAACGTTTGTGGACGATGAAATAAAATACCTAGACCGCAAACACACTGCTAGAGCCTTTGGGGAGGGGGGCAGACCAGGGGGGAACTTGGCAAGGAAAATATGCAAGGGAAAGAGTCACTCGGCCATACTTCGCATTAAATCGAAAGATGGGGAACCGCAGACACAATCCACTGACATTCTAAATAGCTTTGCTGACACATTTGGTACACTTTACAAATCACATCCAATAGCGTCGTCAGACGAGATTCTTCAATACCTGGACAATGTAGCAATAGGTTGGTTGTCGGATGAACAGAGGGAGCATCTAGCGATGCCCATCACAGTGGAGGAGGTGACTGAAGTGATTAAATCACTTCCCAACGGCAAAGCGCCTGGCCCCGATGGGTACACTAATGAATTCTATAAACACTTTTCCGATATTTTTGCGCCTTATATGGTAGACATGTTTGGTACGTCTTTCGAGAAGTCCATACTCCCACCCACACTCCGCGAAGCGATGATCATCACCCTTTTAAAACCATCCAAGGACCCGGAGGAGTGTGACTCCTACAGACCACTATCGCTCATTAATGTTGATTAAAAAATACTCGCGAAATTACTGGCGGTTCGTCTATCCCCACTGATGACACACCTGGTCCTTCCAGACCAGACTGGATTCATCCCCACGAGATCGACGTCCCACAATACGAGGTCCTTATTTGCCCTGTCCCACTACCTTCAGCCATCCGTAAAAGCCGTGGCGGTCATGATCGATGCCGCCAAGGCGTTTGACTCCATTGAATGGAATTACATGATCACGATTTTGAACAGAATGAGTTTCCCCAGGCGCTTCGTCCAATGGGTTTCATTACTGTACACCAAACCGTGCGCTAGAGTCCGAATAAATGGCTACGTATCTGAGCCCTTTAACGTGGAACGCGGCACCAGACAAGGTTGCCCTCTATCGCCGTTACTTTTCGCTCTAGCACTGGGACCTTTGGCATGCATAGTGCGGCAAAATTATAAACAATCCGCTCTGAGGTTCAAATCGAGACCACTGCATATATCTCTGTATGCAGACGATATGTTGCTATACGTACGCGATCCCGCCATGCATCTTAACGACTTACTCAGAGAATACATACAATTTGGTGGGCATTCTGGACTGGCAATCAACTGGCCCAAATCTTTTATCATTCCCTTAACGGATACCACCACTCCCTTTGACACAGACTTCCCATTGGAATGGCAACATGATCCCATTCGTTATCTAGGGGTAATGTACCATAGGGATCCAGAAGAAGTAATAAGATCTAACTATGGGGTAGCAATATCCAAGCTAGAAGACAAAGCCCAGCGCTGGATCCAATTGCCACTGTCCTTGGCGGATCGCATAGCTGTCGTGAAGATGAATGTCTTACCCAAACTGTTGTACCTCTTTAACAACATTCCCATCACACCACCTGGAGAGGTCTTTCGCCGTGTAAAATCACTAGTCCTGAAACTAATTTGGGCGGGCAAACAGGCTCGCATAGATCTTCAGACTCTGACTCTTCCGTATATACGTGGAGGATTCGGAGTGCCGGATTTCCTTCTATATTACTTATGCTCTCAAGCGCAGTATGCAGCTTACTGGTATCATGAGGTACCATACCTCACCCATACGGCTATTGAAGGGGGAGACACAGATCCTATTCCCTTAACAGCAATCATAACACACGCTAGACCACCGCTACATGCAAAGGATATCAACACCATAGACACCACAGTGAAAGCCTGGCGTAAACTTTGTCACTTGGCGCACAAGCTCCCGTTGTATCCACCAGCGATGCCTTTACACCACCATCAGGCGCTGTCAGTCACGGGTGAAAAGGTGGGTATGTCCCTCCTACAGAAAGCTGGCATAGACAAAATGGGGGATTTATTTCAAGAGGGCACATTTTTGGACATCGAACACCTAACATACATTCAGAACAAGACCCCCTTATTCCGTTTCACATACTATAGATTAACTCACGCGCTGAAAGAACATTATCCCACATTCCCCACAGAACCAGACAGCCTGACCCCACTACAGATGATTATCACAACAAAGGACTTATCGCACTTAGTGTCTTGATTATACACGACAGCACAGGCTGAGATAGCGCAAACCGCCGAGAAGGCTAGGACACGATGGGACATGGCACTGGAGAATCCGTTAACTGATGTAGAATGGCAGCAGACCTGTGCAATGACACAAATACTCACCCCTAATGGGAACTTAAGAATCATACACTATAAATTCATCCACCAGGCATACTATACACCTGCAAAAATGTTTAAGTTCGGACTTCAAGACGAAGATAGATGCAAAAGGTGTGGCAGAGACGGTGCAGACTTTACACATCTGGCATGGTTCTGCTCTAAGATACGAGAATACTGGGTGGACATCACTGATACGCTCACTATCATGATAGAGGCGAAAGTGGAATGCACAATAAAAACGTGCCTACTTGGTGTTGTACCACAATTCCGAGCAGCCAAACGTAAATTCTGTGTGGTATCTTTGTTACTGGCCAAACGACAGATTGCGAAATGTTGGCACAGTAGGAAAGTGCCCAAGAAGTCTACGTGGCTCCATGACATGTCCGGTTGCCGAGATAAGTTAATGACCTACGAGGAAAACCTCCCTGCACGGTCTAGACCTAAGAATTTTTGGTGTTTCTTAACAGACTATATAAACTCACTAGACATGGACACAGAAGGATAGACTATCCATCCATACAGTCATCTGGAGGGATACATCATGTGTAGGTCGAATCTCTCTACTTGTTTGTACTGGGGGAAGAACCCAAGCTGATTGCAATGTTCCCAGATCCCTATTGTGATGGTCTCCATTTCAGGTCTCTAGGTTGAGTTACTTCTCTACTGTTTGTTATTTACAAAATTACGAAATGTAAGACTCAAGGTAATGCGATACACCACAAGGCCTAACGAGGTTGGATAAGGGGCGGTATAAATTGATATGCTGATAATATTGTTTCTTGCTGATTATGATTTTACTGTTGCTACATTGCAGCCGGCCCCCGGGTTGTAGGCTCATGGCTGTGTATAACTACCTAATGCTAATAAAGGTCTTACAAAAAAAAAAATACAAAAAAAAAACATAAGAGACAAATAGAAATAGGAGAATACTACAGCTGTCAGACTGCTGACCCCCACATTTGGAACTTAAAGAGGGTGGTGGTGGTGGTCAGGAAATACTTTGTTTGCAGACCCAAGGAGCCTCTGGAAAGTTGGTTCACACCTCTAATGATCCAGGCGTCATTCGGAAGTCCTCAAGAGTGTCATCTCCCCCAAGTTATTTGAAGGATTTTGTTAAGTAGTTATAATTGTCACTATTATTCCCCTAATTTATTCCTTGTGTTTCTTTTCTCTTATTTCGTTTTCTTGTTTTAAAGAAGGGAGATGTGTGGCACTCTTTGATGCTGTGCTTGTTGCCAGGTGCTAGAGAATGTTATGATGTGAGTGGGGTCTTAGATCAGTTATAGCCTGGCTTGTATCTGATCAACAGGCTGTCTGTTGATGGGATCCTTTTTCCTGGAATAAATCTACTTTTATTAATCCATACTGCGTTTGCTGGATTCTTACAAAGAGACATATGAGAAATGCCATAGTAGGAGTAACAGTACTTGATTATATGCATCAGGCATTGGAGTTCAGAAGTGCTAAGAGTAGGAGTAGAAGCACTAAAGTATATGTATGTATTGTGTATTTGTATAGCGCTTTACTGTCACCCCAAGGGCATCCTGGCGCTTGAGATCACTGTCAGCAACAGAAACAACATCTTACACTGCCCTAGGGAACAAGTGGGTCTTCAACGCTTTTTTAAATGGTAGAAGGTCCCTTTGACCTCGTAAAAGGAGTGGCAGAGAATTCCAGAGTTTAGCCGCTGCGACACTAAACGAGCGTCCACCCATCCTCACTCACTGGAATCTCTGTACCACCACCAGCCACGCAGAAGAAGAGCGCAAACATCGCGTGGACGAATACCATGAAAACATATTCTGCAGTGGGACCGGGCCATGTCTGTGCAAAGCCCTGAACACCAGGCAGGCAGCTTTGTACTGAACACGTAGATGGACCGGCAACCAATGTAAGTCCCGGAGAGCAGCGGTGGAGGAGCTGAAGTTAGGGCGAGAGAGGGCCAGCTTGGCCGCCATATTCTGCACCCGTTGCAGCTTACATAGCAACGTTTTAGGGGCTTCCAGAAGTAGAGCGTTGCAATAGTCTAAACGACTTAAGATGGTCCCACGCACTACTTCTGGTCTAGACTGTTCAGGTAGAAGGGGCAAAACTTTACGGAGCATGCACAACAGCATCATGCACGTAGCCGTGGTCTTATTTACATGTATATCCAGCTGCAAGTTAGGCCCAAAAGTAACCCCTAAGTTACGTGCAGACTCCGCAGCTGACACTGTCTCAGGAAAGGTCGAGGGCCAAAAGTTGTCGGGGAGTGCACGCGGTATTTTATCAGAAGAATAGTAAAGCACCTCCGTTTTTTTGCTGTTGAACTGAAGGGAGTTAGAGCGAAGCCAGTCAGCTGTAGCTGACATACAGCGGTGGAATGTTTCCAACGGGACCGAGTTGTTTCATTCCAGTGAAAAGACCAATTGGATATCATCAGCATAATTGAATGCTGAGATACCGAATGATTTTATCAGATGGACCAGAGGGCGAAGGTAAAGGTTGAAAAGTATGGGGCTGATGACCGAGCCCTGTGGTACCCCCTGCCCCACATTCCTCACCTCCGATCTAAATGGGGGCAGCGCCACCACCTGCCGTCGGTTGTTCAATTAAGAGACCAACCAATCCCTTGCCAGCCCGGTGACCCCGCACTCTTCCAGTCTCCTGATGAGGGTAGAGTGGCAGACCGTGTCGAACGCGGCCGACATGTCGAGCAGCACTAAGAAGGCTGCCCGACCCATGTCAACCCGCGAACGAAGGTTGTCCAACACGGCCACCAGCGCAGATTCAGTCCCATGCGCTGGACGGAAGCCAAATTGTGCCTCATCAAACCAGGTGTTCTCTTCCAGGAAACCGGACAGGGCGCGGGTCACTAGATTCTCGATGATTTTGATAGGGAACGGCAGCAAGGAGATGGGTGTATAATTAGACAGGCAGGCAGGGTCCAATGTGGGTTTCTTTAAAAGAGGTGACACCACAGCCAGCTTCCAGCACTCGGGAACGATTGCAGTGTCAAAGGACTGGAGGCAGATGGAATGCAAGGGCTGGAAGAGTTCATCTTGGAACACCTTCCAGAATTTAGGAGGCAGTGGGTCCAAGGGGGAACCCGATGACACAGTTAGTGCCAATTTGCAGAACTCCTCGTAGGACGGGCTGGGGAAGCAACAGAGCTGGGGTCGACTGGAGTAGACCGCCAAGGCTTCCATGCTGGGAGAGCAACAGCTCAGCTGGGGTCGACTAGGCGCAGCGTCCGGAGCTCCCAAACTGAGAGAGGGACCACCCAGCTGGGGTCGACTGGGCGCAACGTCCGGAGCTCCCAGACTGAGAAAGGAACCACCCAGCTGGGGTCGACTGGCTGCAGCGTCCGGAGCTCCCAGACTGAGAGAGGGGCCATCCAGCTGGGGTCGACTGGGCGGGATGTCCGGAACTCCCAAGCAGAGAGTAAGGCGGCTCTGCTGGGGTCGACTGGGCGCGACGTCCGGAACTCCCAGACTGAGAGAAGGACCATCCAGCTGGGGTCGACTGGGCGAGACGTCCGGAGCTCCCAAGCAAAGAGTCATGTGACTCTGCTGGGGTCGACTGGGCGAGACGTCCGGAGCTCCCAGACCAGAGGAGGACGGTGCTGGGCGCTTTAGTCCCTCCAAGATCGTGGCAATCTTCTCTTCAAAGGCACTTGCCAAAGACTCACATAAAGCCTGCGATGCGGGAACATTATTTGCCACGCAGGTAGGATGCGTCAGGTCGTTGACGATTTTAAACAGCGCCTGGAATTTGTTAGGGGCCTGGTTCAAGGCGGATTCCAGGTAGGCCGCTTTCGCACACTTAATCTGTGCTTTGAATTCCTGGAGAGACTGCCTGAAAGAGGCCTTCGCTATATCCGAATAGTCCTTCCTCCAGGCTCTCTCAGCTCGTCTACAGCACAACTTCATCTGCCGCAGATCGTTCGTGTACCAAAGGCATGCCCGATTCAATCTTTCCCCGAAGGGGGGCCACCTTATCCAAGGAGTATGAGATATGCCGGCACATCGAAGTGTAGCTCTCCTCCACATTATCTCCCAGGGTGAAATTTCCTGGTAATAAAGTAGGCAGAACTGAAGATTTTAGCAGTCTAGACCAAGGTCTGCCCATTTTAGCATGTCTGGAACCGGAATCCGCCGAAGAGTTAATGCCCAGACATAGAGAGAAAGCAACTAAGGCATGATCCGTCCAATACTGGCAGAGGATATCGTTCACAGTCACTTGTTGTGCATCGGCAAACACTAAATCCAGGACATGGCCCTGCCGGTGCGTGGCCGAGAGGACAAGCTGCTGCAACTGAATATCGTTGCATGCTTGGCACAAGGTGTTAAAGGCACTGTCCTGCGGTCCGCCCGGCCACAGGTTAAAGTCCCCTAGGACCATCAACCAAGAGTGAGTATTAGAGAGATCATGTAACAGATCGATGAGATCAGGGAGGGTGGGGGCATTGCCCGGCGGTCGATAGCACAGGACACCTGAGCATAAAATCCCCTCAAGTCCTTTAAAAGAGAACCCCATCAGCTCAAAGCCCGGTACCTCTCTGATCTTAAGCTGAGATAGAGCTAGCGTCTCCCTGTATATAAATCCAATTCCACCGCCCCTGTTCAGCAGGCGAGGAGTATGGTTGATTTTAAATCCCGGAGGACAGGCCAGGCCTAATTCGACCTCACAGTCCGCCCGAGTCCAGGTTTCCGTTAGGAACAGCACATCAAGCCCCATGGACTCAATAAGAAAGGCAATCTCCGTGTGGTGCTTACAAAGAGACCGAACATTAAGCAAACCACAGGAGAGCTTTCTGGGTATAGGCGAACAGCTGGCCTGCTGACTAGGGGGCGCCTGAGGCGCTCTCAAGGCTAGTAAGTCAGTTCGAGAATAGACTATGCGGGATGTGCACGGAGTGCCAGAGGTAGCGGCCCTATGCGTGCCCGTTACGCCAACGGGCGCAAACGGGCTTACCTCTGGCGCACCTCCGGCGCGCCTACGTCGCGCCCGCTGCGCGCGGACGCTGCGCACCTGCTCGTCCATCTTTATATGGTATTACACTGAGCGGAAGTCCGCCTCCTGCGCCCCTTGCCTAAGCAAGATGGCGCCCGAAGTGCCCCTGGCCTCAAAACCCACCCAAGATGGCGGTCGGACCCGCTAATGCTAGCTATATCCCGCCGAATGCGGGTGAGATCCAATTATAGTGCCAGTAAGCCTAGCTGAACCCCGGCCTAAGGAAGAGCGTCACTAAGGTAGGCAAGAATTAATAAGCTAAACAGTAGGCTATGCAGCCTATGCAGCGCAATACAAGCAGCGCGAAGTTAAAAGAGGAGTCACACGAGTTAAAATTAAAGCAGCAGCAGTAGCGCGCTGACAGCGAAATCTGAGCCAAACCTGACCCGGTGGCTTAAATAAGCTCACCAAGTGCGGAAGTCCGCCTCCTGCGCCCCTTGCCCTAAGCAAGATGGCGCCCGAAGTGCCCCTGGCCTCAAAACCCACCCAAGATGGCGGTCGGACCCGCTAATGCTAGCTATATCTCCCCGAATGCGGGTGAGATCCAATTATAGTGCCAGTAAGCCTAGCTGAACCCCGGACTAAGGAAGAGCGTCACTAAGGTAGGCAAGAATTAATAAGCTAAACAGTAGGCTATGCAAACTATGCAGCGCAATACAAGCAGCGCGAAGTTAAAAGAGGAGTCACACGAGTTAAAATTAAAGCAGCAGCAGTAGCGCGCTGACAGCGAAATCTGAGCCAAACCTGACCCGGTGGCTTAAATAAGCTCACCAAGTGCGGAAGTCCGCCTCCTGCGCCCCTTGCCCTAAGCAAGATGGCGCCCGAAGTGCCCCTGGCCTCAAAACCCACCCAAGATGGCGGTCGGACCCGCTAATGCTAGCTATATCCCGCCGAATGCGGGTGAGATCCAATTATAGTGCCAGTAAGCCTAGCTGAACCCCGGCCTAAGGAAGAGCGTCACTAAGGTAGGCAAGAATTAATAAGCTAAACAGTAGGCTATGCAAACTATGCAGCGCAATACAAGCAGCGCGAAGTTAAAAGAGGAGTCACGCGAGTTAAAATTAAAGCAGCAGCAGTAGCGCACTCTGGTACAGGTAAATTACTAGGGCATAGGAAGGTGAGATGGATTTAAGTTTATTCAGGGATATTAGTAATATTGGTAAGGGTATGGACACTAAGGTATAGATAGGTATATCTATATACATATACTAGAGTATGGAAGGTAAATGTAGTATGGTGTAGGCATGGGTAGAAGAAAGAGTAAAGTAAGAAATGTAGGGTCATATCAGCAAGGGCCAGTGATAATTATCGCTCAGCGCGCTTAGCGAGAGGATAATTATCGCCGGCTAACGCTGAATTTTATCGCGGAGATAGTGTGCTATCGGCAACGCTTATCTCCACAGCGATAAAATTCCATGTGCAAGCTGCCAAATGTGCTATTATTGCTGGAAATCCAGCGATAATCGCACAAGTTTTGGCGCTAGCTTGATGATAGGGCAGGACAGACTTAGCCATGATATCCACCTTCCATTGGATATCATGGCTAAGTCAGACTGGGGTTGACGGTATGCACCCGTGCCGGCAGTCAGAGTAATACAGTGACGGCATTGTATTCATTGGCAGTTTTCCAAGAGAGCAGATCAATGGATCGAATCCGGGTTTATCTATGGGCCGGAGGCAGCAGGGCATGACTTGGGAGTCCAGGTGCCTACAAACATTGTTTTGAGCTATATGGGGATACTGACACATCAGAATTACAAAAGAAGGGAGTCACCCAGAAGACTTAATAGTCTTATTGGTCCTGAGGAGAACCCCACCAGTCTGCGGGTTTGAAACACGTCGACCAGGTCCCAGGTCACACAGACTGTGTATCTGTTGTTTATATAAAAAAAGAAAAAAGTATAGCTTTATTCATTTTGAAAAAAAGACACAAAAGACTTCTAAACTTTTTTGACAGTTTGTTTCATTCTATATGTTTATGTATTTCGTTGTGTACATTGGGACCATTGTGAATTATGAGTGTTTGAAGTTTGAGAGATGTGTGTATGTGGTTTAGTATAAATGTGTCAGTTGTAAATGTTGTGTACATTTTGTATATATTGCTAGTGTAGATAAGTTGTTTTGTAAATATCTTGTATGGATACTATGCACAATGAATATAGTTTTTGCAAAAATATATGAAAACAAATAATTTGAATAAATCATTAGATGTTGCAATTGATAAAGCAGACGTTTATGTTTTGTTCATAAAGGTTTAGTTGAAGATTCTGTAGGAGTCTGTCTCAGTTCTGGCAATCGTTTTGTTTTATTTAGTATTTGACTCAGCCTGACTGAGTTCGAGTCAAGGCCCATTACTGTTTTTTGGTAAGCCAGACTGAAAGCAGGCGTAAGGAAAGTAGTGAGAACTGAGGTTAGCGCTACCTTTCTGATCGCCATGGAAGTTAGCGGGAGGTTTGATGATAGGCGAAATATCGGTTAGCGACATTTCTCACGTTATTTTAATGCAGAACGCCCACTTTGCATCTCATTAGAGATGCAAAACTGGGCGTTGAGGGAAAGGGCTCTAAGGCAAGAATTCATGCAATAGCGTGACCTTGCTAATGATGCGATAAAATTATCGCCACTTTTTGCCTGAAAACGACCGCTAAAGCAACGATCATTTTATTGCGACGCCTTGATGATATGCCCCGTAGTATAGGAATATAGGAAAAAGAGGTGAGAAACCAGAAAAGGACTAGGATAAAGAAAAGAAATGAATATTGTGCCACCCCCAACACCCTCCAAGCAATACTAAGATAGGTAGCCAGAGAGGCAAAGTAGTGAAGCCTAAATAGAAACAAGGAATCTCTACAGAAAACTACTGGAAATGTTTTAGAAGTGACCAGTTTACCAAATAAATAGGACAAGCTGGGATTCTCATTCATTTGGAAATATTTAAAGAATCAGGTTTGTAGGGCATGATTTTCCAGAACATGTTTTTTAAGTACATTTTGCACTCCATTCATATACAACCAATAAAACCATATTTGGCCCATATTTTATTAGGTTAACAATCTATAGACACATTGTTACTCTGCAGAATTTAGATACTAAACACCATTTTGAATAGCTTAACCTTTTGTAAAAAGGTGAAGTCGGTGTAAGGTTCTCTTCAGAGCTCCAGTCACCTCCTTGTTCCGCAGACTGTACAAAATGGGGTTCAGCATTGGTGTCACCATACAGAAGAGCACAGATGCCAGCGTGTCAATATGCACTGAGTAGCCATCCGTAGGACGATTATAGTTAAAATTGACAGTTCCATAGTATAGGAAGACCACTGTCAGATGCGATCCACAGGTGGAGAAGGTCTTCCATCTTCCCTCCGGTGAGCGGATCTTCATGATGGAAGATATGATGTTGATGTAGGAGATGATGATAAGGAGGAATGGGCTTAAGCCAACAAACACTGTCACCACATGGAGTACAGTGTTATTGAGGCTTGTATCCACACATGAAATCTTCAGAAGTTGGGGCACGTCACAGAAGAAATGATGGATGACGTTGGAAGCACAGAAAGATAAGGAGCATGTCAGGACAGTGTGGAGAACAGAATTGAGAATTCCAATCACCCAAGGACAAGTAGCTAGCTGGAGACACGTTCCTCTACTCATGACTGCCAAGTAACGCAGGGGAGCACAGATAGCAACAAACCGGTCATACGCCATCACCGCCAGAAGGATGCACTCAGCACCAGCGCAGGTGATCAGGAAGAAGAGCTGAGAAATGCAGGCCTGATAGGAAATCACTTTCTTTTCCATGAGTAAGTTGTGCAATATCTGTGGAATAGTGGCTGATGAGTAACACATATCCAGGACAGACAAGTTACTAAGGAAGAAATACATGGGTGTGTGAAGGTGGCTGTCTACCCAGATGAGAGTAAATATTAGAATATTGCCCATCAATGTGAGGAGATAAATGAATAAGAAACCCAGAAAGAGAAGACTCTGGTACCTGAGAAGGTGTGAGAATCCCGAGAAGATGAAGGTGTCAACAAAGGTTTCATTTTCCATTGATATGCGGAAACCTAGAAGGAGAGAATGACCATTAACTAAGTGGATCATCGTATCTGCAACTTTTCTTTACTTTTCCTTACAAAAATGCTGTTTGATTCAAAATAATCAATCTCTTTGATTGTTAGACTTTAGTGCGTGCCACATTTTTTTCATCTCTCACATCCGCTATGATTGATCTGAGGATCAGGCCGGCCACCTTATCTCGTAGAGGGGCATATTTTCTAGACGGGCAATATGAGATTATCGCCACTTTTGTGGCCGTAAAACGGCGATAATTTCATCGCCTTATTAGCAAGCTGTCGCTAACATCAGTTAGCGACAGCTTTTAGGTGATAGCGAGCGGTTTGGGGCCCGCTTTCCATGTCAGCAATATTTATCGCTAATGACAATGAAAGTGGGTGTACTCAACCTGTTAGCGACTGAAAGCATTCGCTAACATCGCTATCGCCTATTATCAACGCAGGCGTAGCGCTAAAAAATATTGCGCTAAGCACGAATATCACCAAAACCTAACGCCTGCTCAGACGCGCTTCTTAACCTGTATATCCAATGGGAGGTGGATATTCAGGTTAAGACCCTATTAGTGATAATGCCTGAATATCGCTGGATTTCCAGTGATATTCACGCATTTCGTCGCTATCGCCGGATATTTTATCGCATTTCAAATAAATGTTGCTAAATGCATGTAATCTCTGCGATAAAATCCGGCGATGCACGGCGATAGAAAAAATATCGCTAAGCTTATTTAGCGATATATATCGCTAGTTGTTGATAATATGCCCCAGAGTCTCTAAACTATATGTGGTGGTTGGGATGATGGATGCTGGTGCCTACAGACAAACTGAGGAGGACAGACCACCTTTGAAACGCAGGTTCAATGCAGAGAGATAGGGGAGAAATCCTAAATCTCAGATCCTCTTTGACAAAAGTATGAATATCAGACTTAGATCAAGGCCCTCATTTGGAGCAGTGTGGCAACAGTCACTCTGCCAAAAAAACAGCGCCTCTAATTTCTGACTCGCTTTTTTGTAGATTTCGTTTCAGGTGGATATCTTGTGCATGTGCTTGCTCCAACTCTGGTCTTGGGTCTGCAAAGGTGTGAGAAAAAATCTGCCAATAAAGAAGGCGTAGCCTCCTAACCATGGATTGCTGGTCGGTCAATATGTATGGCAGAATTAAGTCTACTAAAAACATTCTTTGAAAATCAACAGTAGTGTTTTTAAAATACTTGGAAATATAACCAAGCCACCATGCTAGTGAGAGTTGATATGTCAGTACTGACACTGACCTTGTTCATGTAATCACAGTAGGAACTGTTTATGGTGATAGCTCCACCATCCACCATTGGCACTGTCAGAGGTTTTGGGTTTCACTACTACATTGGCTCCTCACATCCACCAATATTTTCTCTCCCAATATGACAAGGACGTATCTCTGCCTTGTGATGATGGATGCTACTTCTCATGTAAAAACATTAAGTCCTGGAGCACATCTTTAATGTGATCCTAAAGAAGCCCAGGGGGGGAATGGCGCATATCGGTAGCTATTGTGAGTGAAAGGAATAATCTCATCTCACTCTACACCTGACGGAGCTCTACTGGCTCCTCATTCACAAATGAGCACAATTCAAACTCCTCACCCAGAGTTTCAAGGCGCTACAAAGCATTGGACCAGCATACCTTTCAGAAACCTTCCAGACACCTCTGCTCTTCCAGACTTCTACTTGCACACATCCCACACATACAGAAAACCAGCCCTGGCTGTGGCGCTTCTCCTACATCGCTCCTAAAGCATGGAACTCTCCGCCGATGCACATGAGAACCTCCTTCTCTCTTCCTGAAATCTGCAGGAACCTGAGGTCCTGGCTTTTCCACAAGTTCCAGGTGATAGTGGTTCTACAAATCTGCATAACACAAACTAACAAATAGTTGATTTATGTAATCATATTTAAGTACATTGATGCCAAGATTTATCATAATTTTGCATTGGAGTTGCATCCCTTTTGTGGCGCAACCACAGCGCAATAGAATATTTAGAATTTACTAAGCCAAGCAAAGCCACTTTGCATGGCTTTGAGTTGTTTAGTAATTACAAAGGGGCATATTAACAAGATGTGCTTTAAAATACGCACATCGCACATTTCCATATCACCGTCTATCACCGGATTTTTTCGCCGTGATAGCGCGTAATTATCAACGCACATCACGTAGGCGAAATGAAATCTGCCGATAGTCGGTGATAGGGAACATTGGCGCATGAAAACAAGCGTTGTTTTCATGCGATAATGGGTGCCTTGATAGTATGGGGGGGTGGATTCAGCTTTATGATCCACACCCCCATGTTATCAATGCCTAACACCTGATCAGAGCAGGCGTTGGGAGACCTGCGATAAACTCGTTTATCGCAGGTCTCCTTCACCCAACGCCTGCCTTGATAATAGGGTGTTAACACCTCCAACCACATTTTACATGTGGTTGGACGTGGGAACGCCCACCCTGCATCCGATTAGCGTTATCTAACTCAGGTTAGAGACGTATTGGTAATAGTACGATGTTTAAAAAGTCGCTAACGCATTTCTCGCGGGCTTGGTAATATGCCCCAAAGTCACTCAAAGATGCACTTAGCGCTGCTCTGTGTTAGCCTGCATCAGGAGGAGGTTACATGGGTGGAGCATGGGCATTCGTATACATCCGCCCATGTATTTTGACTCAAACCCAGATTTACAAAGACAAAATGGTGTGCCTACAAGACAGAGGTGTAATGAGGAAAATATCTTTAAGTCTCCTCGTTACTTCCTCCGTCCACCTGTGCTAGAGTCTGAAGCACACAGAGAAAGAGGAGTACGCCTCTGAGGTATCCCTTCCTGCAATAAAAACTAATACTGCCAGTAATGCGGGCACCATTGGACCATGGTACAAGGGTGCTTGTGTTAGCACACGGCAGCACCTGATGCGCCAGCGCAAGGACAGAGCAGAAATGCTCATTATCTTTGTGAATACAGAGCATCTCTACTCTCTCCCTTTCATGCAACGCAGCAAAGCAAGTACCCTTGGTGTGCCGTCTGGCATTAATTGAAAATGTGACCCGTAGGATCTTTTATCTCAATCCATGGATCTGGTTTACTTTCTCCATCATTTCAAAATGGATCAAGAGCTGAAGTGAAGTGAACTTCGGACAAGTGGCAGTGGTTTTGGAGGGGGGATACGCAGCAGAATCTGAGGGGCATATGAGGAGGAGCCTGGACAGAGCAGAGGGGCAGTCACTGGCTGAAGTGATGGCTGTGGGAGGAGTTAGAAAATAAGGATACTGGTGTGTGGAAGTCTTCAGAAAGATGATATCCACAAGAGGATTCTGGTTTCTGGACCATGTTTGGTTTCCTGAACAGCGTGGCCAGTTACAGAGGCCACACGATGGGCGTGCATAAAGTGTAATGATTTTGTGAAATGAGGCAGGTGATAATTGCGATTCTCCTATTAACATGACCAGAGAATCTGGATTTCATTAAAGACATGGAGGCTAACATTATGCATTAATCCTTTAATGCAGCTCTCACACAGCCGCTTACGTCACAAAGGTAAGAACAAGAATTAGGTGACATCATAGTATCCATAAAGGCCAGGTGCCAAGGGAGATCAGCCTCTTTTAAATGCCTCGAGTGACAGGAGAAGTTGAAACGGAGGAACAAAGCTTGAACTTGAATGAAGAACTGGAGACCATCTTGATTTCCAAGTAGATCCGTCAGTTAGAATTGTCTGAAATGGAAAGACGAGGTAAATCAGGAGGAGGAAGGAAAATGTCTTCATGAGAAGCATGAACAACAACATCACAATAAGAGGGCATGAAAATGTTGTAAAACAGATTAAATAATTGTAAACCAGAATAAATAACAATCCACAATTACCCTCAGGGAGGGACGGGAGGGATAATGTTAGCCTCCGTGTCTTTAATTTTAATGAAATCCAGATTCTCTGGTCATGTTAATAGGAGAATCGCAATTTCATTACAAGACAGGAGGCTACATTATGAATGTTGGTAGCCTTGAATAACTGCATCAGAAACATGCTCAATTGGTTTACAATAATGATGTGCAAAGGTATAGGCGTTAGACCAATCCGCGGATTTAAGGATAGCATCCAACTTACCAGCAGACCAGAATGACTTGCTGGCCATAGCGCTCCTGAGAGAGTGAGCCTGAAATTTAGACAGGTCAATACCAGCAAAGTTCATAGCAATTTTAACCCACCTAGCGATGGAGCAGGATGAGATGGTTTTAAAGGGACTAACGTAAGAAACTAAAAGTTGATTTGCACCAGGAGGACGAAGGTTAGACATTCTGGAATCGTATTCCTTCATGCAATCAACAACACATAGTTTTGGGTGAGAATCGAAACGAGGGTAAAAGATAGAACCAGACATGGTTTTAGTTCTTCTAAATATTTCGAATTTAACACCAAACATGTCGTAACATCTATTAGAGATGTCAAGAGCTTTGGCATCAGAGACTCTGCGACAAGAAACTAGACATAGGAGAGAGGCAAGCTTAATTGAGAGACATTTCCTGTTAAGGAGAGAATTGTTAGGCCATGAACAAAAAAGATCAAGCAAAAGTTTAACATCCCAAACTGATTGATATCTAGGACGAGGGGGTCTCATAAGACGAATGCTTTTGAGAACTCTACAGATAATAAAGTTTTTACCTACCGTTTTACCATCAACAAGAGCGTGGCCGGCTGAAATTGCAGATCTAAAACAATTAATTGATCTATAGGAGAGACCGTTATCATAGATTTCAACAAGAAAATTAACAATAAAGACTATAGGAGCCTCCACGGGATCCAAGTTCCTCTCCAAGCACCAACTTGACCATTTCTTCCAGATGTTATTGTATCTGTAATGGGTTCCGGGTGCCCAAGACTCTCCGAGGAGAGTGAGAGCAGACGACGAAAGTCCAGACAATTGGTGAGATTGCCTGACACTTTCCAGGCAAGAAGGTTCAAACTCCCTGAAGCAACCAGGTGATGATCCTCTCCGTCTGCGTTTAGGAGGAGGCCCTGAATTGCAGGAATTAAGAAGGGAACGTCGCAAGAAAGTTCCAGAGCTGTGGGGAACCAGGCTTGAGACGGCCATAAAGGGGTTATCAGGACAAGGGAGCATTGTTCCTGTCTCACCTTCTGGAGAACCCTCTGAATCATCGCAAAGGGGGGGAAGGCGTAAGGGCGAAGGGGAGCCCAAGGCTGGAGGAAAGCGTTCACAGCTAGAGCACCCGGGTCTGGCATCCAGCTGAAGTACTGGGGAAGTTGGAAGGTCAACCTGCTTGCGAAAAGGTCCACGTCGAAGGGACCCCAAAGAGTGTTCAGGGAATTGAAGATCGTCGCATCGAGTTTCCAGTCGCTGAAGTCTTGAAGGAACCTCGAGTTCCAATCCGCTGAGCTATTGGATTTCCCCGGAAGGTATTCTGCTCTCAAAGAAATTTTGTGTTCTAGACAGAACATCCATAATTTCTTGGCCAGATCCGATAGGTCTGCCGACCTCGTGCCACCGAGACGGTTGATGTAAGAGACCGCAGAAACGTTGTCCATTTTCAGAAGGACAGATCTGCCTTGAAGTGAGTATCTGAAACTCATCAAGGCATAAAGCCCAGCGGTCAGCTCTAAAAAATTTATGTGGTGGGAGGACTCCGAAGGGGTCCAAACTCCACCGGTGTCTTGGTCGAGGAGGCGAGCGCCCCAGCCATGGAGACTGGCGTCTGATTCCAAGACAAAGTCTGGGGTGGAACCGAAGATAGCCCTTCCGTTCCATGCATCCAAATTGTCCAACCACCAAGCGAGTTCCAGTCTCGCTGGTTGGTCCAGAGAGATCTTGTCCCCATATCAGAGACCGAACCGAAGGGCTTGGGCTTTCACCCTCTGGAGAGCACGGTAGTTTAGAGGGCCCGGGAAGATAGCTTGGATCGAAGAAGAAAGAAGACCCAAGAGTCTGGCTAGTTCTCATAGAGAGAGTGATTGATGTTTCAGGACAAACCTGATTTCTTTTCGGATTTTCGCAATCTTCTTCTTTGGCAGTGAAAGAAGACAGCTTGAGGTGTTCACGGTGAAGCCTAAAAACTCCAGGGATTTTGAGGGAGTAAGGATGGACTTCTCTCTGTTTATAATGAAGCTGAGATCCTCTATCAATTCCATGGAGACCCTGAGGTCTTCTAGAATTTGTTCCTGGGTTTGAGACGGTGCACAGACATAATATCGACTACATAATATCGTTTGGACATAATATCGACTCCAAAATATCGTTTGGAGAAAATATCTACAGGACAGAATATCGACAGCCAAAATATCGTTTTTAAGGTAAGTGAAGTAATATCGTTTTTAAGGTAAGTGAAGTAATATCGTTTTTATTTTTAGGGTTCAGGGTCAGTTTTGGGGTTTTGGGTAAAGGGGTATTTTTTAGGGTTCAGGGTCAGTTTTCAGTTTTTGGGCAAAGGGGTATTTTTAGGGTTCAGGGTCAGTTTTCAGTTTTGGGGTAAAGGGGTATTTTTAGGGTTCAGGGTCAGTTTTCAGTTTTTGGGTAAAGGGGTATTTTTTGGGTTCAGGGTCAGTTTTCAGTTTTTGGGCAAAGGGGTATTTTTAGGGTTCAGGGTCAGTTTTCAGTTTTTGGGTAAAGGGGTATTTTTAGGGTTCAGGGTCAGTTTTCAGTTTTTGGGTATTATTTTATTATATTTTATTACTATATATATATGTTTAATAAATATGAAATAAAAAAATATTTATTTAACTTTCATTAATTATTTAATTATTATAAGTTAATTTAAGTAATTTTAAGTATATTTTAGTAATTAATTATTAATATTAATTTAATTTAACACTGGGGCATATTATCAAGGACCGGTGTTAAAATTATCGCTGTTTTATCGGCAGGAAACTGCCGATAAAACGGCGATAATGGGCTTGATAATACGCCCTTGTTAATTCCCATAGAAGCCCATGTTCGGATGTTAACATGGGCTTCTATGGGAATTAACAAGGGCGTATTATCAAGCCCATTATCGCCGTTTTATCGGCAGTTTCCTGCCGATAAAACGGCGATAATTTTAACACCGGTCCTTGATAATATGCCCCACTGTTTTTAGTAAATACGATATTTTTTACAACTATATTTTTGTAAACAATATTTTGTACTCGATATTTTTGTACTTACCTGTTTGTACATACAAACTCGATATTTTTGCTGTAGATATTTTTTCCTCGATATTTTGGGTAGTCGATATTTTGGTAGTCGATATTCTTTCAGTGATCCGTTTGAGACATGATGAGGATGTCGTCTAGGTAGATAATTAGGCGAACCCCTCTTGCTCTGAGAATCGAAACAATGGCTCTCATGACCTTGGTGAAACACCATGGGGCGGAAGAGAGACCGAAGGGGAGAGCTTGAAATTGGTAGAGGTGTCCGTCCCAAATAAATTGGAGGAAGGATTGGTGTTCCTTGGCCATAGGGATAGTAAAGTAGGCGTCCTATAGGTCTAGCTTGACTAGCCAATCTCCTTGGAGGAGAAGGTCCCTGAGAAGATTGATGCCCTCCATCTTGAAGTGGCGATAAACCAGGTATTTGTTTACTTCCCGTAGATTTATCACTGGCCTCCAGCCTTTGTCCTTTTTCTCTACCAAGAAGAGGGTACTTACAAAATTCTTTTGTGACCAAGGAACCTCGATAATAGCTCCCTTTTTCAGCATGGAGGAGACCTCCTCCTTGGCGATAGCTATTTGTTCCGGGGGGATGTCCAAGGGTCTTGGAGTCGTGGATTGGTAAGGAATGTCCATGAAATCTATCATGAACCCGCGGACAGTTTGTAGGACCCACGGGTCCTGAGTGTAACTTTCCCAAACGTGGTAAAACAATTTGAGCCTTCCCCCGACCTTTGGAAGGGAAGGAGAAAGGAGGGCACTTACTTGGGGTGTTGGTATTAGGTGCTCCACGGGAGGGGAAGCCTCTGCCTCGGGAACCACAACCTCCTCGTTGGGGGTAGAACTGCCTGTTCGAGGGGTAGTATCCCCTTCTTGCACCACCTCTTCCTCTGCCGGAGTTATAGGGCCGGAAGTTGGCACGGCCGGAAGAACTGCCCCTTCTTCCGGCCTGACCAAAAACATTAGATGGGAAGAATTTTTTCAGGTTACTTTGAGCCCTATCAAGCGCCGTGAAGGTCGCCACATATCTGCCAATTGACTTAATCATATCTTGCCCGAAAAGTAGGCCTTGAGGTTCGGAAGAAGGTTCTTTGTCGGCCAGGTCCCCGAGTTTGGGGTTAATTCTGTTTAAGACAGTTTTTCTCCTTTCCATGTTCAGGCTTGAATTGGCGTTCCCTAGGAGAACGATGGCTCTCTGGCTCCAACCTCTGATGAGCGCAGGGTCGAGGGGAGTATCTCAAATATAGGACTCCTCAGCAAGATCAAGAATTTTGGTGAGAGGGCCTAGGATGTCTAGAAGACGGTCCTGGCAGGATTTAAATGCTCTTTCGAGGCCTTTTCTTGGGTCCTTTCCCAGTTTAAAAAGAAATTTAATAAGGTCTGGGTCAAGGTTGGGGGTCTGGCAGACCTTATCCCCAATCCATGGTCTCGGGCACTCGGCTCACATAATGTTCCTTGTATCAGTTTCCAAGGAGTTTCTTAGCCATTTGGTTATAAACTTGCCGACATGTTCCTGGGGGGACCACTTAGAGCTATTGGGGCGTGAGATATTGACAGGAGAAAACATCTCACCCCCTAGGGGGTCAAGGATGGTATCCTTGGAGGAGGGAGGAGGGTCTAAATCCGAAAAGGAGTTGGGGTCCGAGTCGTTGGAAAAGTTGTCATTAGGATCGAAAACGAACTCGTCGTAGGGTTCCTCGAAAGTCTCCTCCACGTCAGAGTGGGTATCGGAGAGAGCACTAGCACCATCACCAGTCGTGCCGCTTAGGACACCTTCCAGAGTTGTACCCCCAAGGGTACCCAACCAAGTTGTGCCGCGAGGGGCACCAATGCCTCTTGGAGCGCTAAGGCTTCCCGAATCTAGAGAGGTGCTAGGACCTCCAAGGTTCCCCGCACGACTATCCATAGTGTGCTTGGTTTTTCTAGGTGCTTTAGGCTTGGTAGGGTTATTAGGGTGTTGTCCAGGATCACTGAGGGTCCTCTTACGAGACATTACCTCGCTAAAGGTATCGAGCATGCATGCTCTCATTTCTTTTTTTAGAAAGTTTTTAAAAGCGTCACTATTGTGGGAGGGAGAGGAAGCTGTAGCGTCCTCGCTCTCCATATCTGACATGTTATTTAGGGTAGAGCAGGGTGATAGTATAGAAAACAGAAGGCTTATCCTGCCTCTTTCCTCCCCTTTTTTTTTTTTTTTTATGTATATAAACCACAAGTAAAATTATGCCTGCGCCTGCCAGAAAATGTTAGCCGGTAAAGGTGAAGCCAATTATGCCTCCGTTTGCCCTAGGAACGTATTTGGGCAACGTTATGATTAAGACCGATCGAAAACAGCTGTTCGTCGGTGAAAGGGAAGCCTCTCGCAGCAACTGACGTGCTCGAGGCAGTGGAGGCGCTGGGAGAAGAGGAATGACCCTTAGGAGGCAGGGGACGTTGCGCCGCCGCTGCCGAGGGTCATTCCTCTAATGCGGGAGGCGTGAGGGGCCGCAAGATACCGGTATGGTATCGGGTCTGAGCGCGAGGGGAAACGGGCAGCGGGATGCGAGGAAACACGGATGAAGCCCATAAAGGCAAGAGTTAAGGCATTCACCATTCGGCCGATGTTAGGATTAAATGAAAGCCGCGAGCGGTTTTGGCGCGCATAAAGCGGGTGAAATCGAGTGGCCTCAGGGCGGTTACAAGGGAAGAAACACGGTGCGGGGAAGACTACCGTAAATTGGAAGTCTTGGGGAGGGGTTACGATGGAGGTAACACAAGCAGCGTCAGTTGGAGAACAGACAAGCCCCTATGGGGATAAACATGAAAAGCAGTAGTATATATCATACATCATATGTATAGGCAAAGGTTTCAATAAGTAATAAGAAAGAATATCAATATCAAGGAGGTAAGCAGACACAAGGAGTAGCTTAGTAAAGGCAACTTATCTGTCTGAGAGCCGCATTCAAAAGAGGCTGATCTCCCTTGGCACCTGGCCTTTATGGATACTATGATGTCACCTAATTCTTGTTCTTACCTTTGTGACGTAAGCGGCTGTGTGAGAGCTGCATTAAAAGGATTAATGCATAATGTAGCCTCCTGTCTTGTAATGAAGTTAAGTGGTCTGATGCTTCTCCTCCATGGTTAGCACATGGTGTTACCCACCGCGCCTCCTGGTCAGATTACAGCAGTAACAGAGGAAGTTGCAAAATTACAAAAGATGTTCCCTCTTTAGTTAATTTATTTATTATGCTTGCAGTTTTCTAAGATTTGGAGGTAGGTGTCCTGGACCAGTTGGGAAAACAAGAGAGATTTTCAGATCAATGTTTTTTTGAAAAAAGGAAAGCATAAACTTCAACCTATAAAGTGATGAGAGATAAAAAAAATTACTAGGGGGTAAATGTAGATTTTATAACTCACATGCACCTCTGAAAGTCCAATGGCATATGAGGCATCTCTGGCCCCACGACAGCCCATCACATGTTAAAAATACATTTTTTGTGTGAGTAAGGCCTGACTCCGAAGACCGACTTCTATATCACAGCCTAATTTTTAAATGTTACCCCCCCCCCCTCCACCTCCTGTCTGCTAAGACTCTTTTTAGGTTTTGCCACACATCACTTGCACTGTGCTTGTGAAATCTATTATATTCAATATAAATCTTTAAAGGGGCTTACATCCAGCCCCCTTGCTTTTGAATGATTCCTATGCTTGCTACTTACTTTTCCTCCATTTCTGTTGCCTGCAGCATACTATTTCCTGGTCTTCCTCATGTGCTTCTCTTATCAGTTTCCTGAGGACCAAGTACTATTTTCATGTGCTTTTGTTTTTTTTTTATGCTTAGCCTGCACAGTGGCACTTGTGATGTGTTTGTTAAACAAAGACGCTACTCTGGCCACAATAATCAGCGTACTGCAGTAGCTGTGCGCTCGTACCCATAAGCTCTACCCCTTCCGAGATGGCATAAGCTCATCTGCAGCATGCCACTCTGAGACGAGCATCGTCTCTTTCCTGCATGTCTTTCACACACTTCCTTTTATTCAGGCTGCTTCAATGCAACAGCAGTGATGGTTTCAGCACCAACCCAAGCTAATCTCCAAACTTTCCTACTGCTTTACTTTTCCTCTCTGTACACGCTGAAATCTCTTTGATGCCATGACGGACACGCTGTGTCCCATAGGTTGACCCTTGGTTCTGTGTCGCATCAGGATCACATGCCAGGAGGCAGCATCAGTAATTTATGGTGGTGAGTCTGTGCCCGATGGACGGTTTCCCTGGCCTCTCGGCTGTGCTCTGTTGGCCTAAAGGCTCCTGCCCAGGGGTGTATTGAGGCACCTCATTTGGGCGCTTATCGTGGTGAGCAATTGTGTCAGCGCCTGGATCTCCTCACGCTGAATACATTTACAAAAGTATTGCTTGTGTTGGATTGCGTGGGTCGGGGTTCAGCTGCCTTCTGCACTGAAATTTACACCTTCCAGCTCATTTGACATACACTCAGGTTAATAATATCTCAGAGTATTATATTACTTTCAATAAACTGCGCCCGGTGGTGACTACTGCTATTATTATTATTTTATTTAGCCTTTGTTTAATTGCATATTTAAAATATCTTCACCAGAAGCAAAAGGCACCGACCATGGGTGATATGAGGGACCAGTGATCTCTGAAAAGGTGAAGGAATAGCGTCTCCAGTAAGACACGGGGTCAGATCCCTGGGACTCGATCCAGCACAGCGCAGACTGATGCTGTGTCGCAGGGGGCGGTGAAATAGGTGTATCTGTCTTGTACATCATCTGGTCTTGGGTTTGATTACTCATGCTCCACGAGCAGCCACATTGTTGCAGTATGATTGGTTTCATCTTTGCACCTTTCGCTGGACTGTAAGCGAGCAGTTGTTGTCCTAGCATAAGTGGCCTGACTTTAGGCGCCCTCACCAGTGGCTTTGTCCACAGGAAGAGCCTTTCTGTGTCTTACAAATATTTCAGAATCACATCTCAATCAGATTGCATCGAAATGATGTGCCCTGTCTGGGCAATGCTGATCAGAGTCTTCCTTTTCTCAAGAAAGGAACTGTGAGTGACTTAGGCACTGAATGACGTGTGAAAGTGGAGATTCTGACATTGTACTGTTGTGACATCAGATATGTCACCATCATGACTGAGCCCTGACTTTCAGCATGATCAGGTTTCCCCAATTGAGTCTCTTGCTTTACAGCTGATTCTTTCAGACTCAAAGTGTTTCACGTTAGCAATTGCCGGGAGCACCTCACGTGACAGTTTTTGTGTATGTTTCTTAGGGGCATATTAACAACGGCCAGTGATAATCATTGCTGGCCGTGTTTAGCGATAATTATTGTGCAAGAAGTTACAGACATCTCCGACCATTGAGCCGCCGACCTTCTACCTTAACACGCGGACTGATGCCGGACTGTACCACCGATTCCGGCGGCGCACTACCCATCCGGGTAATTATCCGTTTCACTCCGCCTCGAGGACAGCGCTCCCATAACTCTGCTAGGACGCACTTGTCCGCCCCCTATCCAATTACAAGTTCAAAGAGATTGATTCTACGCTGTATTACAACACCAAATCGTGCCACCCTATCTCCAGCAATTGAGGCTACCCTTCGGCATAGTAATTATGTCCTGATGATGATCCGCAAATCTCTCCAAGCAAATCGAAACGCTGTCGACACCCCTGAAACACCTTATACAAGCTAAATTATGTTTACTAAATGTGTAAAGGTGTTGTGGTTTATTGTTGTTGTACTCTGACATTATCATAACCCTAAGTACAACTAACCCCAAGCTTTTGCCTAAAAGCCCCTGTTGTTCTCCACCTGTGTGTATGTATCTATGTGATTAGTAGGGCACAGGCTTGTGCCCCACCTTGTGTACTATTGTATAATACCTTCGCAATTGATTTATAAGGAAATATCAGACCTCTCTCCGGCTGGATATGTCAAAACAAATATAGCTACGATTCTGTCTATATTTTATTGTTCTCTACCTTCTTCATTCCAAAGGACCACTGTTGTTTAAAAGTATAGAAAGTTTACATCAAGGGCATGGTCAGAGTTACGGAAGGCCTGACGTCTTTGGAGACGTGCACTGCTTCCACCTCGTGCCACTTTGAAGGATATTTCTTCTATCCCCACTCACGAAAGGGCCTTGTGTGAATGAAGGCTGGTCTGTGCCCTGCAGTCAGAACCTTGGAATCTCTGCGCTCCTGTTTGCATTACAGCTGCATTCCCGGCATTCCTCGCCTCCACACAAACACCAGCCCAGGTCTGGGTGTGAACTTTAAAGCCTTGCTGGACCATAGAAGCCCAATTGTGCTTCGGTTGGGAAATATAAACCTGTATCTTTAGTAAAAGCTTGGTCATAACTTATTTTTTTAAAGCAGGGACTTGGTTTTACCTCATTGACAGGAGGAAACGAACCCTTCTGAACCACCATATTTAATCAGAGAGCATTTGCTTCTAGTGGGATTTGCACAGGGCAAATAGGAAAAGGATAGACAGGCTTTTGCTAGGATGATAGTCAGAAATACAGCTGTTGGAGATGATCACAGATCTGTCCTGATGGTTTTAAAAATCTGCCTGGAGGCAAAAGCACTGTGATGCGCCCAAAAACATTCTGATTTTGGAGAAAGGGTCTAATTTTACTTGCTGAATTCCATTTGAGAGGAAGGATTTAAACCTGTGTGTGCATCCAACCACTGTTATCAGACACGGTTATCAGCCTAGTAAGCAGAATGACTCAGTTCACAGTACCACTGGTAATCGGCAGCTGTAGAAGGATCTTGGTGCCATACTGGCCCTTTTTCTTAGCCATAAAACTATTTTTAGGTTGAGTGTAAGCGTTCAACCTCTTGTATACTTTAGTATATATGTCTGTGGGCCTAAAGCCATTCCAAGGCTTCTCATTTGTGGGTTTCAATGTCCTGCCTCTTTGTCCCTCCTTTTTCCTCCAAGGAGTGGGGACCAAGTACAACGGGCCTCATTTATGAGAAATGACGCATCGCTACGTGAAAGCAGCGATGCGTCACTGTTCAGTGCGCCCTCCTTGTGACATACCTGGTGCGTCATATTTAATGTATGACGCATCATGTCGCAAGGAGTTACAGATATGTCAGTATTTCTGACGTATCTGTAAGCGCAAAAGTGACGCATTGCTGGAGTGTGACACAAAAGTGACACAACTCCAGGAATGCGTCCTTTCACATGGGGCATGAAAGGGCCTGCATCAGTCTTACGCCTGCTGTGAGGCAGGCGCAAGATTTTGACGCAACAGCGTCCTAAAAGTGACGCAGTGAAATCTCATAGATTTCCCTGCGTCACTTCTACGAGGCTTTTTGCGGGGGAACGCCCCCCTTGCATACATTACACCTGACGCAGGTATAATGTAGCGCAGGGGTTTACAAAGAGATGCATCTGCTTAGATGCGTCACTTTGTAAATAGTGCGCAACAGGAGGCATGTTTTACACCGCTGGTGCGTCACAAAAACTGAAGTATCGGAAGCGCAAAACTGACGCAATAAATGAGGCCCAGTATTATTACGCTTTGCTGTGTTCATCTGTTCGTGGGGAACAATTTTATAATTTTTTCCACCTCGTGTTACACTGTTGGTGCGCCGGCCTGAAGCAGCTTTCATTTATTGCAGCATCAGCCCTTTCAATTCCTGCCCTGTGGCTGACATTCTTTTGTTTCCTTTCCGGAGGCGGCTCCCAGGTCGGCCTGTGTCCAGTTTGCTGGTAAACTGTGGAGTTAATGGGGCATCCGTTTCTCCTGCAGATGGTCAGCTTGTACCTCTGTTGTCAGAAAGGGCTCGCTGAGTCAAGGGTTTGTTTACTTAGTGCGTCATTTCAAAGAATACTTTTTCCTGTGCGAGCACATTTTCTTTTGTCATGGGCAGCTTACAGAGACGTTCTGCTTCCTGCCTGTGTATTTGGTTTTGCTCCTCACAGTGTTGGAAGGAGAGTTTGTGTTATGTGAACTCTGAATGGACTCACGCATGGGTACAAATCTGCCTGGATGTAAGAAACACAAGTACTTTTACAAGAGCCTCCCCAGCCCTTTAACACTATCACTACTCAAGTTGGCCTAAATGTATTTGCATTCTTCCTTCAGCACAGTCAAGTCTGCTTCTAGATTGTTCATGATTTATGAGTGTTGTGATTATTTTTTATATATGGTGGTTTAGATTGTTATTTACCATTAAACCGGGACCCAGAAACGCACTGGCCTTTATTTATTTCCATCGAATACGTATATACATGTAGAACCAACTCGACATGAAGGGCCTGAAGTGCTTTGCATGAGCACCGCTTACATCACAAAGAAACACTTAGCAAGCATTCCATGGAGTGCATCTGCAGCCGTCTTTACTATAGCCTTACAGCCCGCTGTAGCAGGCTATACCGGCTATTAAAAGCCCGCTCCTATGTTAAAGGCCACAGCCGAAGGCAAGGGACTTTAACAAGGGACGGGACTTTAATAGCTGGTATAGCCCTGCTTCGGTGGGCTATAAGGCTATTAGAACATTCTGCCACTAGAGGCAGAATGTTATCACAAATAAAACAAAGGCTTCTCGAAGCTCGAGCTCCGAGAGGCCTTTGTAAAACATTGGAATGTTGCTCTGCGGGCCTTTACCGGCCCGTGGAAGCAGGGAGCACTCCATTGTTCTAATACATGTTTACCCACAACCCCCTCACCCTCAGTTGTTGCTTGAATGAATCAATGCTTTAGCCCCCCATGACCCACCACCTCCTCTTTCCTCATCTTTATTGTTTTACTCAACCACCAGCTCCTCCTTCAGCGACCTCCCTTGTGTTTCAGAATGCTAGTAACCAAGGATTCAAGAGATTCTACTCAAAAACAGCAAGAGCCCCCAAACCCAGCCTTTGGATCAAACAGGGCGTGAGTGGGGGAGGCGGGCCAGGCTCTCATTCTGTTGGGATAGAGGGGGGAATGACTACCCTATGATCGGCGCTGTATGTGCGAACAGAGCTTGTATGACTGTTTCTGTTGCACGCGCTGTAATTGTAACGAAGAATACTGCACCTGTTTCCCGCAGTGCCGCAGTCGTTGCTATGACTGTTCTCTGCATGCAAGGAAAGCTTTACATCTGCATATACCACAGTTGTTGTTGGTGTCTTACTGATCCAAGAAAAACATTTTTGCTTGCTAATATGCTAAATGATTGCCTTTGTCAAGGCTTTTCTTACGGGACCCACAGCTCGATGATCCACCTGTGCCCCTGAGCGAGATTTTTTGTTTTTAATTTTTTTAATCAATTACTCAATATATCAATGAAACTTGAAAAGTCAAACTCGTAAAAAAAATGATAAAACAATGTGTCAACACTCTCCAATATAAGTATAAATATACGCTTTCCCAACAAAATACATAAATTAAACTAACAAACAATGAAGGCAACTAAAGATCTATGCACTGGAGGTACAATTGGATGAGTTACAGAAGGACAAAACAGCCACAATCCAATGTAAAGGAGCGCTCCAACAGACAAGAGTTCATTTTGTTGTTGCAACACCAACGTTTACACCAATGTACACCAGCGTACATTAACATAAGCAGAAACTAGAAGGACAGTGTCAGGGACTCTATCAGCAAAGTGGATCAGAGGAACCAACATTTTTCAATATAACTTTTCAACATGATCGACAGCAGCTGCACTGCTCTTCAACATACCCTTAACACATTGGCACAGTCAGTAGCTCTGGCTAAACACTTGAAAAGTCCCAAAGGCAAGACCTATTGGCTATGCACTCAGTGTGCAGGATTGAGAATGAGGGGGTAGCCTAAAGACCCCTGCAGCCCCACAATGCACTCTACGCCGGCGTCACCCAGAAACAGCTCAAGAAACCACAGAGTGCTCCAGCCTGACTGGTCCTCAAAATCCCTCGCCATAGCCGCATCACACAACACCTTTGACAACTCCACTGACTCCCAGTCAAAGAGACAGTAGCTTTCAAACTCATCCCTCTGCCTACACGACGAAGGACCTGCATGCCTGAACCATCGCCTCACATTCCACATACCCGCCAGACAAATCCGATCCTCCCAACTCGCCCTTGCCTGCGTCCCCAGGATCCACAAGACCAAAACAGGAGGAAGGTCATTCTCCTACCTCACCTCCAAGACCTGGGACACCCTGCTTCTGCACCTCCGGCAATCAGCATCGCTGACCCAATTCAGAAGGACCTCAAGACCTGGCAATTCAAATGATCCTCCACCAAATCTGACCAGCAGCTCCCCATGCCTGGAGACCCTCATGGGTGAGTAGTGACGCTAAGAGAGGTGGAAGGTGCTGCATGTGTAGCGGTGACGATGTGCAATTGCGCTCAGAGACAGGATCCCAATACTTCCTCTGAGCCCTCCGCCGGTGACGTGGGCTCCACTGTGATGTGGTCATCCAGTGCAGAGTCTGAGCGGACCCCGGATATGACTCCTCCGACGGCAGATGATCTTACTATTCTTCCGCAGTTCCAGATGGCTCTGAAGAGTCTCTGGCTTTCTGCGGTTCCTGGTCTCCAGCCTCCTGCTGCTGATGTTCTGGTGTACCGAGGTTAGCACTCAGAGGGGATCAGGTCCAGTCGTCATCCGAAGGGAACAGAGCAGTTGTTCAGGTGAGTGACGCATGACAGAGTTAGTGGTGGTGGTCTCCTTGGTGCTCCGAGCTGCAGTGGCCGGAGGTCCATGTCTTGGATGATCTTGCCAAGGTTTAATCGTGGGAGTTCTTCTATATTCCAAGGGCCTCATTTATGACACAAGTGACACTTCTGCACTGCTGGAATGTCACTTTTTGACGTTCTAGTGGCGCCATGTGCCACAGCAAATATTCAAGGCAAAATAAAGCCACTTTACGTGGCTTTTCAAGGCTTTGTAAATATGTGCCCCTTCCACGCATAAAGCAATGTGAAAGGGGAATTCCATGTATGTTGCTGTGGGCGTTCCCAACCAAAAAACCCATGAAATATGAAGCATTCCCAGATTTACGAGAAAATGTAAACCAGAAAAGGCATCAGAATCTAACACCACCCCAAGGATGGCTTTTGGGAGGAGAAAAAAGGATACACATCGGAAGATGAAATATCCTGGATTGATTGATTTTGTGCAGGAAGGTGTCCCTTCCAGCACAACATCACTCAGCTCCACAACGCATGCACCCTTGCACCATTGTGTGTTTTGTCGCAGGGCAGCTCAGCAAAATTCCTTGCAGCGCTGTCCTGCACCAAAACCACTTAAATGAGGCCCCAAGTGTGTGTGTAAGACCAGCTAATTTCTGACGTTAAAAAACTGCCTATAATGGGACTTAGCGGCAGTACTTCTTTTTTTGCTGCATCCAAGGAAAACCCTTGTAAATATTTTTGGGGCATATTAGCAACAACCGGTGCTTAGCACTAGGATAATTATTGCCAGCTATCTCTGGAATTTATTGCAGAGATGGCGCGCCATCAGCGACGCTTATCTCCACAGCGATAAAAATTCCGGGGTTAGCTGCCAATTGTGCGATTATTGCTGGAAATCCAGCAGTAAATAATTCAAACATAGTTCAGTTTTTGGTAAGTTTGATTTGCAGTCAAATATCAAATCACATTTTAGCCCTTCGTCCATCCCTTCATGCTCATTCTCTGGTAATCGCTTCGCGTCTGGTTTGTGATTCATAAAACTTGACCACATGGGGCTCTTGATTGTCAAAATAGCGAAAAAATGTGAGGCCATGAGACCCCAGCAGGGAGTGACAGACCACCATCACAGACAATCCCTCTAAGAACTGACAACACAGGAGAGTGACAGACCGACCACAGACAATCCCTCTCAGCACTGACTGCATAGGAGAGTGACAGACCCCACCTCAGATGCACGGTGCACAAGAGATACTGGTCTCAGAATAGCTGAGAGGTCAGATCAACCTAAGGGATGCTTGGGATCCCACCTCCTGTGTTGCAGAAATCTTCAGAGTCCTCAGGAGCTTTGGAGATGCAAACCGGTCAGATGCATTTGGTGCCTGCCTTGCAGGGGAGTAACTCCTTTACTCCAAGGGAGATTCTCTTTTACTCCAAGGGAGATTCTCCAGTCATCCAAGATAGTGTAGATCTTCAAAGTACTTGGGGGCCTATTAGCAACAACTTGCGATAATTATCGCAACCCTCCCTTAGTGTGAATTTCTTTATCACCTCCTATCGCTGGATTTTATCGCGAAGATAACGCAGTATTACCATCGTTTATCTCCAATGCGATATAAAATCCAGCGATAGTGGCGAATCCAATGTTTAACGTGAGATTCCCAGCGATAAAAATGCTATCACTAAGGAAAATCTCGCTAATAGGCAGGTGGGGACTTAGCCGTAGAATCCACTACCCATTGACTAATAAGTCCGGTTTTTGCCAGGTGTAAAATCCTGGTGCTAATAGCGGTTAGAAAGCGTTTTTTTAACGCGTCACAGGTATTGCTAATAGGCGATAGCTGTGTTAGCGACTGCTTTCAGTCGCTAACAGGTTGGGTACACCCACTTTGCATGTCATTAGCGATAAATATTGCTGACATGCAAAGCGGGCCGCAAACCGCTCGCTATCGCCTAAAAGCTGTCGCTAACTGCTGTTAGCGTCAGCTTGCTAATAGGGCGATGAAAATAACGCCGCTTTAGCGGGAAAAAGTCCAGCTAAAGCGACGATATTGCCCTTGCTAATATGCCCCATGGTTTCTGTAGCAGAGTTTTGTCCAGGTAAAATCTAAAGTCCTATAGTGAGGGGTAACTAGTTTATACCCAAGGAAGGGGTGGGACAAACTCTGGGGACCCACCTTTGGTTGGATCAGGACAGAGGGGTAGCTACACCCATGTCCTTTGTCCAGTTTCACACCAGAGCAGCAGCAAATGGCTCCTGCAACTGGTTTGAGCTGGGCTATGCACAGGGACACCAAATGTGCCCCCAGTGCAAACATCAAAGCACTCTCAGAGTGCATCCACCCTGCCCCACTACAGGAAACCTATTGTCAAGTCTTCCCCTTCTTGATCTTTGCTCAGAAGGAGGTGAGCAGACTCTTGTCTGTGGCTGGCAGCATCCATTTTGTGATGCCCAGGTCAAGAAAGCTAGTATTGGGTAGCCCGCTGTGTCACATAAGTCCCTCTAGAAGGGTGGAATAAAACCTCCACCACCAGTTACTGGTGGGGAGGTATGATTCCAGGGTGTTTGACACCAAACACAACATGTTTCTATGCAGCCATTTTAAAGTTAGCATTTACTGCGAGGTTATAATGCACTTAAATATATATGGTTGGCTGCATCACTAACAACCATAGAAAATAGGTTCCAAAGGCTCTAGAGGGGTGCAGCTCATGCAGGCGCACCCTCTCACATAAAACCCAGCACCCTGCCTTCAGGATTGATAAGGCCTGCCATAGGGGTGACTGAAAGGTTTATATGTGCAGTGACTTAGAATAGATTTAGTGGACCTATATCTAAGTAAGAGGTGCATGCACCACCTTACACCGGCTGCAGTAGCAGACCTGTGGTGTCATTTTGAATGGTATTTTAGGGGTGGCATAATACATGCTTCAGACACTGGGAGGCCTCTGAGGAACCTTAGTATACCATTTGCTAGGAACTTATATGGGTACCCCAGAATCCAATCTGGAGTGTACCTAACGTACATGCAATCAATTTAGAGAGAAAGCAGCTAGGCTGGGATCCTTGATTGCAGGATACTAGTCATTCTAAGTCGAAAACAGTGAAACATCAGCAAAAAGTGGGGGTAACTATAAGAAGCAGATCCTACTCTCCTAAAGACTCCACCCTAGACAATCACTCTTAGCACTAACTGCACATGAGAGTGACATACCCCACCTCACAGACTCCTACTCAGCACTGACTGCACAGGAGAGTGACATATCCCACTTCACAGACTCCCACTCAGCACTGACTGCACAGGAGAGTGACAGACCCCACCACAGACACTGTCTCTCAGATGTGACTGTACGGTAGAGTGACAGACCCCACCACGGACACTCTCTCTCATATGTGACTGCAAATGAGAGTGATAGACCTCACCCCAGAGATTGCCTCTCAGCACTGACTGCCCAGGAGAGTGACAGACCGTACCACAGACACTCCCCGCACTCAGCACGTACTGCACATGAGAGTGACAGACCTCATCTCAGACATTCCGACTCAGCACAGACTGCACAGGAGAGAGACAGACCCCACCCCAGACAAATCCTCTCAGCACAGACTGCACAGGAGAGTGCCTGAACACACCTCAGACAATCCCTCCCAGCACTGACTGACTGCCCGGGAGAGTGACAGACTCCACCCCAGACATTCCCATTCAGCACTGACTGCACAGGAGAGTGACAGACCCCACCTCAGACAATCCCTCTCAGCACTGACTGACTACCCGGGAGAGTGACAGACTCCACCCCAGACATTCCCATTCAGCACTGACTGCGAAAGAGAGTGGCAGACTCCACCCCAGAGACTCCCTCCCACTCAGCACTGACTTTGGCAGGAAAGTGACAAACCCCACATCAGACAATCCCTGTCAATACTGACTGCACAGGGGAGTGACATACTCTACCCTAGACACTACCATCCACTCATCACCATCTGCACAAGAGAGTAACGTACCCCAGATAATTCCACTCACCAGTGACGACACTGGAAAATTACAGACACCGCCCCAGACACTCACATTCAGCACTTAGTGCACAGGAGATTGACAAACCCCACCACAGACATTCCCTCTCAGCACTGACTGTACAGGAGAGAGACAGACCCCACCACAGACACTCCCTCTCAGCACTGACTGCACAGGAGAGAGACAGACCCCCCCAGACACTCCCTCTCAGCACTGGCTTTTTTGCAGTTCCTTTTTCCGTATCCTCTCCCTCGTTGCTGCTGAGATTCTGTGCGTTCCTGTCCCCATCAGTGTCCTCTCCCTCATTTCCTGCCTCCCAGCGGTCTAGCCCCTCTGCAGCACTACTTAATGGCAGACTGTGTGGCCATGCGCAGCATGCGTGCCACTGGTGCGCCAAAGGCAAGCCCTTCTACGTTTGTCTGCCCGTACTGTGCCTAGCACCAGGGACCCTGCCTCTTGAACTCTCCAACGCTACGACTCCAGCAGCCTCCTCGCATTCAACCCTGGATGCCATGCCGCCTGCCATCTAGCATCACCGAAGAATACCCTAGCACCCTTGGCCTACTGAAACTGCAAATGCACCTCCTGCCACATCAGCACGCCAGCGCCTCTTGCCACCCAGTAGACCAACAGCACACCTGACCGGCTCTACTGCATCCTCCTCAATGTGCGGTTTCTCCACAAATAAGCCACAGAAATCTGGGGCCTCCTTGATGCCATCTCCTCAGACACCGCCTTCTTCACTGAAACCTGGACTAACCTCGGCTCCGGACCAGACATCACTGACGGCTACTAACTCACCAGCAAGGACCACCCGACTGTCCAGGAGGAGGCATTGCCATCTCCTACAAAAGCACGCTCCGACTGACCACGCACTCTAATGACCCAACACCTCTACTTCCAGATCCGTACCAACTCTAACACCATCCTCTGCAGTACCCTCGGCTACAGGCCCCCCGGCCCATGAACCCCCATTCACTGATGCCATTGTAGACCTCTCTCCGATTCAACTACATCCTACTCGGAGACCTCAAGTTCCACCTGGCCAACCCCAGTGACCAAAACACCACCCTCCTACTGGGGAACCTCACCAATATCGGACTCAAGCAGCTAATCGATGCACCAACCCACATAGCTGGACACACGCTTGAGCCCGTCTACACCCCCAGCGGTAACTTCAACTACATCCACAACACAGAACTCTCCTGGACCGACCATCATTGTATACATCATGCCTTCACCATTGTGAGAAGTTGGCCTGGTATATGATGCTCACTAGTTCTAGTGATCACCTTGTACCATGCCAAGCAACCCTTATGATGATTGGTTGTAAGTCAACCTTATAGACCAGCTATCCTAGTAGCGTGGACAAAGCAGTCTTAGGCTAAACTCTGTAAAAGCATGTGAAGCAAGCTGTTTTACCATACACAATCCCCTTGAATACCAAATGAAAGGACACCACACAGATATATATTGAAAATATATATATATATATATATTTATTTACTACAAATATCCCCTATACTCTTTATGAGCACAGAAGCAAATGCGTTAAAACAAAACACAGTTTAAATACACAAAAATTGCACAATATGGATGAGCCCTAGGGCCACTTAAACTATATACTAAAATAGTGGTATAAGAACCACCAATTGGAAAAGAAATAGGCCTAGGACCTGGGGAATCGCTGGAGCTGTTCGGGACTAACAGGGAAGAAGTCGGGAAAGGCCCGCGGGACTCGGGTGCAGTGCTTAAAGTGCACGCATGCACCAATGCAATGTCAATGGTGCGTAAAAGTTACAAAGTTACTGCAAAAGGAGCCTTCCGACTGGACTAGGACTACCAAACTTTAGAGTTAGGCACTAGAGGTGTGTACCAGTGTAAGAACACCGGCGTTAGTAAGTTACCTCACCCAGAGGAAGCGGGTGCATAGGTGCCAAAGTGTGTCGGGTTTCGTCACTCAGTCTGATGGTGCCTGAGGATGAAGATGCTACAGGCGTCCAGGCGAGAAGTGTCCGGTGTGATCCAAGGGTGGATCAAAGATGTGAAGACCTGAAAGCAGAGGGGACAATGTTCAGAAGTCACTAGCCAGTGACTGGCGAGGAACCAGGATGGAACCAGGCAATGTCGGGTGCAAACAGGCGAAGAGGTGCAGCTTGTCTCCGCAGCCACGTGGACACGAAGAGGTCTAGGACGTCGAGGAGTCGATCAAGAGCTGTCCCACAAAGGCTCTAGCTGATGGCGGTGTCGGCAACTTGATTGGAGCAAACAGGCCTTGGCTAATGCAAGCCACGCAGGAAGTGAAGAAAGCTTAACTCTCGGACCAGCAAGGTTAGAGGTGCTGCTCCTTTTTACAGGAGCGAGGGCCAGTCTGGAGCAACCAGACCAGTCGTTTAGATTGTAGATTTCGTCGCCAAGATGGCCACTAGCTGCGTGGCAAGTGACCAGGATGACCCACGAGTGGCAAAGTGCAAAAGGGCCCCACGCAGACCGTGGAGATGCTGGGGGGCTGATCTTCGGTGCAGATGCTGCTCGGTGGAGGGGCTTCTAAACCCCCAAAGCACAGCATCGAGGGATCCTCGGGTGCTGCGCAGTCAGCTTCTCGGGGGTCTTTCAAGATGGCCGGTCCCACGTCTCTCGATGCCTCCACGGGTCTCTTCTTTTCAGGGACTGTGGATCAGGCTGTGAGATGTCTGGGAATCCAGGTCTTGTCAGGCTCTGGTGTCGGGCTCTGGCGGGAGGCGGCGGCAAAGCGGATGTCGAGTTGCTGTTTGGTGCCTGTATTCACAGGGTGGTCACTCCTTGGCCACAAGGGAGATTCTCTTCAGTCTTCTGTGCAGCAGAATGTCGAAGTCCAGTTTTCTTCTTAGTTTCAAGTCGATTTCAGGATGATCTGAAGTCTTGGGACACAGCTCCTACTCTTATTCCAAATCTAGGGGCCGGATTACCTGCTAGGTCCCACCTCTGGGTGGGACCAGGAAGGGGGGTGGTTACACCCCCTTTCCGTTGTCCAGCTTTGCGCCAAGACTGGGGCTGGAGAGCCCCAGCACCGGTTTGAACTGGCCTATGCACAGGGACACCTTGTGTGCCCCAGGCATGTCTCATTCTATTCAGCCCTGTCCTACCCAATACACAAAATCCTGTCTGGGGTGGTGCTAGCACCTCCCAAGGCAGGAAACCCTTTGTCCAAGTCTCCCTCGCTGGAAGGACTCCCAGCAGCAGGAGGTCAGACTTGTGTCTGTGGTGGCAGCATCCATTTTGTGATGCTGAGGCTCTAGTTTAACTTTAACCGGGGTTCAGGTTATGTACATGTCGTGTCCCTCTAGAAGGGTGGAATGCTACCTCCGTCGCCAGAACTGGCGAGGGGGTAGTATTCCAATTCGTATGACACCTTGCTCGACATGTTTTGATAAAGCCAGACCAAAGTTAGCAAATAACCGCGAGGATTATAATGCACTTAAGAGTATATGGTATGGCAGTATCATGGAACAGCTACAGGAAGTGGTTCCGAAAGCGGCAGACAGGCTCAGCTCATGCTAGAGCACCATCTCACATATTTCCAAGCACTCTGCCTCCAGGATTGATGAGGCCTTCCATAGGAGTGGCTGATAGGAACATATGTGTCCATTTTAGGTTAGGTACAGGCATACTGTACCTAAGTAAGGGGTGATTACACCGACTTACCCCAGCTGAGTGATCAACCAGTTGTGTCAAATATGGAGGTCAGGCCAGGGGTGGCACAATACGTGCTGCAGCCCCTGGTAGGCCTCGGAAACACCTATGCCCTGGGTACCCTGGGTACACTGTTACAGGGGCCTATAAGGCGAACCAGTTCCAATTCGTAATGCACCTAGAGTGCATTGGCATTATTTTAGAGAGAGAACAGCAGGCTGTGGGTCTGATTAACAGGCCCACAGCCACATTAAGTCATAAACCAGTGAAGCAAAAAGCAAAAATTTGGGGTGACCATAGGATAGCAGACACTACTCTCCTACAACCATGCCCACCCGACGTGCACAGCCTTCATCGCGCCCCCGTTGCAGCTGGATCATGGCCACCGAAGTACTTCTAGTCAACACCCACAGCACCTCTTACCCATGCCAACACTGCAGTGGGCAACCTCCAGTGATGGATCTCTAACTGCACCTACACCCTGGCACCCCTCAAGAAAAGACCAGGCAAACAACAATCCAATAAAGCCAACTGGTTCACTCCTGCCCTCTACTAGTCCAGACGCACCTGCAGACATCTTCGGTAGAGAGGGAGCCACAACATCAATCAACTCCGCAACACAGTCACCCTTGCACCATGGCTCAAGGGTGCCTGCGTTGGCGCATGGCAGCCATTGCGCACCATTAAAGGGGGAAAATACTTGGGGGGTTAATCCTGAGCCCCTTTTAATGCCACTGGTGCATAATTTTCCTGACTTACTTGCAGCGTGAATATTGCACCACCTTGTGCCGTATTTTCAAAATGACACATATGCCTGACCTTGTGAAGCCCTGTGCCGCATTATACCTGCGTCAGGTATGATGTATGCAGGGTGTGCGTTTCCACATAACAAAGCCTTATAGGATGGGCACAGTAAAATTGCTCAGATTTAACTGAAGCAATTCTAGGATGCCACTGCATCAAAACCTTACGCCTGCCTCATGGCAGGCATAAGGGTGATGCAGTGACATAGCAATAGGCTGGCCCCATGCATAGCTGAAGGTGTGTCATGCAGTAGCAATTTGTGACTTTAGCGCTGCCAGATACAGCAGGATTCCAGACGTATCTGTCATTGATTGCGACATGGAGCGTTGCAAGGAGGATGCATTGGAAATTGTTGCAACACTGTTTTGTCACAGCAATGCAACACTTTTCATAAATGGAGCCCAGGAATGCGCCCTATCTTATTGATAGGGTGCATCCCTGTCCTTTTGTTTTGGCGCAGGGCAGCGGAGCAAAAGTTCATTGCAGTGCTGTCCAGCACCCAAACATCTAATTTTCCTGACATACGTACAGCGTGAATATTGCACCACCTTGTGCTGCATTTTCAAAGTGACACATATGCCTGACCTTGTAAAGCCCTCTGTCACAATATACCTGGGTCTGGTATGATGTATGCAGGGTGTGCATTTCAACGCAACAAAGCCTTATAGGAGGGGCACAGTGAAGTTGCTCAGATTTAACTGAGGCATCTCTAGGATGTCACTGCATCAAAACCTTATGCCTGCCTCGTGGCAGCGTTGTCCAGCACCCAAACATCTAATTTGTGGACCCGAGTGTTTGCACCAATTATAAGACCAGCTATTTTCTGGTCTTCGAAAACTGCCTCTAACTGGACTTAGTGACAGTTTTGGAGGGTTATCGTCATATGGGAATTTCATTGCAAATATCGCGAAGTGGGGTTAGCGGCAGCTTTTGCATGGGAACGCCCACCTTGCATCTCATTTTTGTTAAGTCCAGCTAACAGAAATGACAATCTTAACAATTAATGTTTATGCCGGAAAAGTGCTGCTAACTGCAGTTAACAACCCTTTTAAATAAGGCAAAAAAAAGCTGTCGTAAGGTGACAAAATTGACGCTACAGCAGAGTTAAGTTCTTGTACATATGCCCCTCAATTTGTGAAAGAAAGGATGTGCTGCAGCCCAAAATTCATCTATGGTGGTTTACTGCCCACTTCAATCATTAGTTTAGCCAACTTCAGCCGAGAGTATGGTCCTCCTCCACAACCAGTGTTGTCACGAAACCCGGCGCTAGCCTTTGTAGCTCTAACTACCACAAGGGTATCTTTCTCTTGGGATTGTGGGGATCTGGGATGTGAATGAAGGAGTGTATACATTTGGAAATATTTAAAGGCTGTGCTCCCAGTTCACACAATAACAAAACCAGGTCCGGCTGGTAAATCGTGAAAGTGGTGCGGCCAGCAAAGTGTCTCATCACTTCCAAAAAAAGTAAATAAAATATCCCCTTCCTCCAAAAGATCATTATAAACTACCACCTCCACCTAAAACTCCAAAATAGAACACTCCCTCCCTACAAAATCTCATAATCAAACAACCACTTCCTCCACCAAAAAAAAAAATCTCTAATATATGAAACACCCTACTCAAAAAGCCTAAGGCAGACCGAAGAGACCTCAAGAACTTCCGGCCCATCTCTCTTCTCCCCTTCTCTGCCAAGGTCATAGAGAAAACCGTCAACAGGCAGCTAACCTGATACTTCTAGGAAAACAGATTCCTGGACCCTTCCCAGTCAGGGATCCGCAGCATCCACAGCACCGAGACTGCCCTCATCGCCGAAACCCATGACATCAGGACCCTGCTGAACAACGGCGAGTTCACAGCACTCATCCTCCTAGACCTCTCTGCCGTCTTCGACGCCGTCTGCCACGGCACACTATGCGCACACCTCCACTGTGCAGCGATCTGTGACAAGGCTCTGGATTGGACCACCTCCTTTCTCTCCGGCAGAACCCATAGCGTCCGCCTCCCCCATTCCGAAGCCTCCGAGATCATCTGTGGCGTACCCCAGGGATCTTCCCTCAGCCCGACTCTGTTCAACATTTACATGGCCCCGCTCGCACACGTAGCCCAACAGCACGACCACAACATTATCTCCTATGCCGACGACACTCAGCTGATCCTCTCCCTCACCAAGGACCCCATCACAGTCAAAGCTAACCTCCACGGAGGAATGAAGGCCGTCACCGACTGGATGAAGAACAGCCTTCTGAAGCTGAACTCGGACAAGACGGAGGTCCTCATCCTCGGCTCCAACCCTTCAGCCTGGGATGACTCCTGGTGGCCGACGGCACTGGGGGCAGCCTCGACACCCTCCAACTATTCACGCAACCTAGGAATCATCCTCTACGCAACGCTCTCACTGACCAAGCAAGTCAACGCTGTCTCCTCCTCCTGCTTCAACACCCTCTGCATGCTCCGCAAGATCTACAGTTGGATCCCGACAGATACAAGAAAGAAAGTCACCCAGGCCCTCGTTAGCAGCAGACTCGACTACGGAAACGCCCTCTACGCGGGAGCCCCGACCAAGCTCATCAAACGACTACAACGCATCCAAAACGCCTCGGCACGACTGATCCTCGATGTACCACGCCACGGCCACATCACCCCCCACCTGAGAAACCTGTACTGGCTCCCCATCAACAAGAGGATATCCTTCAAGCTCCTGACCCACGCACACAAGGCACTCCACTAGACTGGCCCAGCCTACCTCAAGAGACGGCTCTCCTTCTACATCCCCAACCGCCAGCTACGCTCCGCCGACCTCTCACTCAACACCATCCTGCACATTCGAAGAACAACTGTCGGTGGGAGTTCCTTCTCCTCAAGACATGGAACACCCTCCCACTGAGCCTACGACAGACACAAGACCTGCTGAACTACAGGAGGATACTCAAGACCTGGCTGTTCGATCAGCAGCGCCACCCCTCCAGTGCCTTGAGACCCTCGCGGGTATGTAGTGCACTTTACAAATGATTGATTGATTGATTGATAATATTTAAAAAGCTGTGCTTACCCACTGCCACATGTCCTACTCTGTGAAACTGCAGACTGCTGTGGAGCTCCCCTAACCAATGCAGAAGCTGCACTCCTGCTGTTACCCAGCATGAGAGAAGCACCAGGATTGGATGGAGAGGGCTGGCCGAATGCTCCTTCAGGCCCTGGAAGTCTGTGCTTGGTCTCCACCCACCTGTCTAAGACAGCTTGCGTGGGAGAACTGAAAAGTGCGCATGTCAGGCTGGCTATCACAAGACACCCGGCCAAATTACAGGCGCACTTGGAGCTACTATGCTCAATTCGGCAGCAGATGACATGCATACCTGTGCTGCGGCTGACCTCTTTGTTTGGGGGTGCTGCAGGGAGCACATTGGTAAAAATAAAATGGCCATGAAATCATTGATTTCATGGCCATTTTAGTTTATCAAATGTGGTTTGCAGCGAGCCGATGGGTCAATAGTGCCCCGCCTTCATGGAGTAACCTTTGCTGAAAATAACCCTTTAAAAAGCCCAAAACATGAACTAAACATGTACAAACACACACATTGTATTACCTCTGATCAGTCATGGATGCTGATGTTAGAAAGTGTTGGGGTGTCATATCTGACCAGAAGTGTAACAACAGTGTGGAGCAAGGCCTCCTTTAAAGGGGGCTCTGGGTTCCCCCAACAAAAGTTTAAAAATAGAGGGTAGTATGGCCCTTTTAGAGCACATTTTCTAAAAGAAATTACTTAAAATTGTGTAGGTTTTAGAGGCAGTTCTGAAGGAGGACTGTATGGGTTTATGGTGCAAGTTTCATTAAAATACAAAATAGGCATAGTGCAGACTTCAGGCACAGACATGCACAACACAGGCAGTTTAGAAATGCAAGCTTCCACCCTCACACACATAACATGAACAGTAAAAACACACACACATAAAAACACTGTACAGGCAGTTGATGAAGCTTTCATCCCACACAAACACATAACATGCACAGTATAGTCATTTTTGAAGTGCAAGCTTCTATCCCAGGCACTCACATAACAGGAACAGTAGAGGCAGTTTAGAAGTAGAAACTTCCATTACACACACATATATAAAATGCATAGTACATGCAGTTTAGAAGTGCAATTTACCTTTCCCAATACACATAACATGCACAGAACAGATATTTTAGATGTGCAAAGTTCTATTCCACACACAACATATGCACAGTATTGATCTCTTAGAAGTACAAGCTTCCATCCCACACATTCACATTACATGAACAGTACAGGGAGTTAAATGACACAAGCTTCCTTCCCACACACACATTTAACATGCTCAATACAAGCAGTTTAGAAGTGCAAGCGTCACTGCACAGCCACAGATAACATCTATAGTACAGGCACATTAGTGGCACAATCCTACTCCCCACAAATAAACTCATACCTTGTTCATTACAGGACATTTTGAAGTGCAGGACTCCATCCAACGTACATATATAACATGCTTAGTACATGGAGTTTAGAAATGCAAGCGTCAATACCCACACACTCACATAACATGCGCTGTATGGGTCATTTTAAAGTAAAAGCTTCTATCGCATGCACAGGTAACATGCACAGTACAGTCCATTTAAATGTGCAAGCTTCAATTTAACACACACACATTACATGCACTGTTCAGCAAGTTAAGAAATGCAATCATCCTTTCAACACTTACATAACATGCACAGTAGAGGTAGGTTAGAATTAAAAGCTCCCACCCCCCTACACACACCCCCCACACACACATAACATGCATAGTGCAGGCAGATGAGAGATGCAGGCTTTCATCCCACACACACACATAACATGCATTGAAGAGGGAGTTTAAAAGTGCAACCTTATGTCCCACACATTCTTATAACATGAACAGTACAGGCAGTTTATTGGCAAACGCTTCCATCACAGACACAAAATACATGCTCAGTATAGGTAGTTTAAAAGCCCAACCGCCTACACACACATAACATACGTAGTGCAGGTGGTTTACAGGCACAAGCTTACTTCCCACACACACATATAACATGCACAGTACAGGCAGTTTAACATTCATTCCCTCCACACACACACACATAACATGCAAAGTACAGGCAATTTACAAGTGCAAACTTACCTCCCACACACATTTATAGCACGCAGAGTACAGGTAATTTAGAAGTGCAAGCTTCCATTTGACACTCACATATAACATGCACAGTACAGGCAGTTCAGATGTGTAAGGTTTCATCCCACCCCCACACAAAACATGCAGGGCTCGATTCACAGAACTAGCTCAAGAAAAATCCTAAACTTGCTACTATTTTGCTATTCAAAGAAGGCGCTTACTCATTTTGGTATACACAGAAGGCACTTACTCATCAATGAGTAAGCGCCTTCTGGGAATATCAAAATAGTGGTGAGTTTAGGATTTTGTCTTAAGTTAGTATTGTGATCGGGCCCTCACAGTGCAGGCAGTTTATAGGTGCAAGCTGCTTTCCCACACACATAAAATGCCCTGTACAGGTAGTTTCGAAGAGAAAGCTTCCTTCACACATGCACACATCACATGCACAGTGCAGGCAGTTTAGAGGCACAAGCTTACATCCCATACACACACATAGCCTGCTCAGTGCAACTAATGAAAAATTGCAACAACACCGAAAATCTTGAAAACCGAAAAAGATGGAATAATCTTCGCCTCCATGGCCTTCCAGAGAATCGTGGGGGCCAGACCCTTTGACCTTCCTGAAGACGTTTCTTCCTGACCTCCTTAATCTTCAATCTACGCCGCCTCTCAACATTCAACGGGCTCATCATCTGAGCCGTCCTCAACCACATTCCTCCAAACCTCATAGCATTATAAAGCTCTTTTTTTAATTCACTGATTTGATACATGTCTTGAAAGCAGCTAAAGTAAAATGTTGCCTTATCTGGTTGGTTCAGGACAGAGGGGTGGCTACACCCATGTACTTTGTCCAGTTTCACGCCAAAGCTGGAGAAAATGGCTCCTGCAACTAGTTTGATCTGGACTATGCACATTAGTGGCACACTCTTACTCCCCACAGATAAACACATATCTTGCACATTACAGGAAATTTAGGAGTGCAGGACTCTATCCAACGCACATATATAACATGCATTGTACATGCAGTTTAGAAGTGCAAGCATCAATGACCACACACTCACATAAAATGCACAGTATATTTATTTATTGCTTATATAGCGCAGGAACTCGATCTCCGAGGAGATATCTCCGCGCTTTGTTTTATCCGCTGTTGGAGTCAGAAGCTATGTGCAGCATCTTCTATCGAGATACACATTAGAAAAGCCCGATGTACCTCTGCGTCAGGCCCTGATCTGATACCGATCAAAGTACTGCAGTCCAATCCTAAACAATGGAGTCAGATGCTAACATCATTATTTAATTACATCTTCTGTACCAGGAAAATACCAAAATCTTGGCAGGGAAGTACTATAATTCCCATATACAAAAAAGGGAACCGAAATATTGCTAGTAATTACCGCCAAATTGCATTAATGGACGCTACAGGCAAAATCTTTGCCGCGGAGGTATTGGATCGATTAAAAGGCTGGTGCTTTTCACAAGGAATAATACCGATGTATCAAGCCGGTTTCCGACCTAATCACTCAGTAATAGATAATATCTCAATTCTCCAGACTATACTTGACAAATACACTGGGCGGAAATCTCAACCAGTGTATGCTGCATTTATAGACTACTCAACGGCGTTCGATCGCGTTGATAGGCCAACCTTATGGAAAAAATTGAGAAAACTGGGGATTTCCGAAAATTTATTGCAACTAATAATTATGTTACACACGAACACCTGGTCCCAGGTACAAATGGGAAGTGAGAAGGGTATTACAAAACCAATTAATACCTTGAATGGTCTTAAGCAAGGATGCCTTCTTGCACCAATTCTATTTTCACTTTACCTTAGCGACTTACCTTCTCATCTGCAACAATGCACTAGTCTGCCCCCAAAGGTCGCATCTCAGAGCATACATGCATTGTTATATGCAGATGATATAGTTATGTTAGACCTCACACCGTTTGGCCTTCAAAATTTGTTGAACTCCTTGAACGTCTATTCGAAGGATCATTTTTTAACCCCTAACCTATCAAAGACTAAAGTGGTAGCGTTCTCTGGCCGGAAAAAAAGTGCTACATATAGCTGGTACCTTAATGGGATAAGAGTAGAGGAAGTAAATGAATATACCTACCTTGGGAGGATTTTTTCAAAGAACATACAAAATTCCAAACAAATCAACAATCTAAAGAAAAAATCTGAGATACATGCAGGGGCGCTTTCTCGATTGTATACGGCCACAGGAAATAGGCATTTCTCCTCGCTACTCAAAGTGTACAAAGTAAAAATACCCGCGGTACTGTCTTATGCTACTGAACACTTACCAATGAAACAATGGTCTTTCATGGATATAACTGAGGGAAAGATTTTGAAAAGACTATTAAAGGTCGCTACATCAACATCTGTACAGGCACTCAGACTGGAATTTGCCTTAACAAGCTCGTATGCCACAGCTGTGGCAAATATCATCCGATGGGCCTATAACATCTTGCATGCAAAAGAAGGAACACTGAGATTTTTGTTAAAGATTGAGATATTTAAATCCGAATCTCAATATCTTACCTTCTCCAAGAATATGTCTGAGGCATTCAAATTAGCATGCCTGACTAAAGTTATCCTGTCATCTTGGACAAAATCGCAGTTAAAACTTTTTTTGAAATGCTTTACTCCGAGATTAAGTTACGATCTTGATCTAGTCCATTGTAGTAAATTGTCTACATATAAAATCTCTCCTCTACACTAACAACTTGGAGGTGGAGCTTTTGAAGGGTGCCCGAGATCTCCCGCAGGCTAAACATCGCCCGATCCCCGCTCTGCTCTACGCGGATGACGCTGTCCTCCTAGCACGAACCCCCCGTGAACTCCAAAAATCCCTCAACAGATACTCTCAGTTCATGAGAACCCTAGACCTTCACATAAATGTGAAAAAGACTCGTAATGATGGCCGGGGTCGGGACAAAACACCAAAAAACCATCTATCTTGACACTCAAAAAATAGACTCCACAAACGAATACTGCTATCTAGGAGTGACGATAGATAACAAGCTCTCTTGGAAAGCAGCAGTAGAAGCAAGGAAACACTGCTTTAAAAGAGCATTGGCCGCACTGGTGTTGTTCTCACAAAAACTAGGAAAACGCCCACCCATGGAACTGATGACTATATATAAAGCCAAATGCCAATCTACAGCTCTATACGGAGCAGGATTATGGGGTCACACGGATGTTACTTCCCTGCAAATCGCAGAAAACAATTTTTTTAGATTCCTCTTATCAGCCCCTAAGCGAGCCTCGACCTACGCCTGCCACACAGAATTGGGCGTTTCATATATCGAAGACCTCGCGAAAATACAACCGCTACTCTTATGGCGTCGCATCTGGACTTCAGAAAAAAACGACCTTACAAAAACAATATTAGCAGATGCAATGTCCCTAGACTACGCCCTAAAAATCAAATGGCTAGCTTATATCCAGAAATTCCTAATTGATCTCGGAATAGAACAATATTATCTAAACCCCGAAAAAATTGGAGAACTTTCAAAAAACAACTTAAAAACACGAGCCTTGGACCACCTGGGAAACTTGAGATTGCAATCAGAAGCAGGGAAAGGATCCGTTCAGCACGCAATAACGGTCCAATCCACCTTTTTAATGCAGCCCTACTTAACTCTTAACATTGGCAATTTCGACCGATACCTCCTGATAAGATTCAGACTGAACATATTTCACAAACTGGTAGCCTTTCCAACCCCAAACGTCTGGGACTCAAATCCACCTCTTTGTCCTTGTGACGGGGAATCAACACAAACCACTCTTCATACCGTTTTGTTCTGTAAATTTTATCAGGAACACCGCAAAGTTTGGTTACTGACTCTTTTAAAATCTTGGGGTCTCAGACAATGTTGAGCAGCCATGCTGAGTTTGCAGCTTTTGGCCACTGAAGCCACGTGCTACCACGTTCTTAATTTTTTGAAATGTATATACAGACACAGAAAAAATCTCTAAATAACAGCACTGTATAAACTACCCAATCTCTTTTGTATATTGCATGTTATTTGTAAATACATCGTACAGTAGATTTTTTACTATGCACTGCTTTTATGGATCTCTAAAAAAAATCCGAATAAAGTTTATTATTATTATTATTATTATTATTATTATTACATATAAAATCTTTACACAATCACTGGAATATAAGCAATCTCGGCCATATTTGGGGCTCTGTCTAACACACGGAGCAAGAAGGTCCATAATTATGTTGCGCTTAGGCATCTTACCGGTTTCCGCCTTTACATCTAAATGGTCACCAGGAGACTCCCCTATGTGTAATCTGTGTTTTGGTGGAGTTCAAGATATAGTGCACATCTTATTTGTTTGCCCACACGTAAGTGTAGTTAAAGCGCGGAAAAGATATGTAGGGCCGATATATCAGAAATATAATATTACTACAGTTAATAGTTTACTATTATTATGTAAACAACCGACAGATGAATGGGTTTGTTATAATTTCTACAAATTTTTTAAATCTTTTTTAATATTATATTGATGTGTATTTTGATTCTCTGTAAATTGTTTTTTAAAAATTTGTGGTCCTCAGTCGAGTACCAGATCAAATAAAAACTTTTTGACTTGACTTGACTTGACTTGACTTGACTTGACTCAGAAGCTATGTGTCTGTCTGTGAGAAAATGCCAGGTTACTAAATAGGGAATAGGTGAGTCTTCAGGCATTTCCTGAAAGCAAGGAAGTTAGAATTTATTCTAAGGCTGGTGGGTATTGAATTCCAGAGGGCAGGACCCTTGTATGAGAGGGCTCGACCTCCCTGTCTTTCTCTTTTAATCCTTGGGATCTGAAGAAGGCCTTGATTCTCTGATCTTAGGGTTCTCCCAGGTTTGTAGAGTTTAAAAATTTCAGTCAGATATCTGGGACCTATTCCATACAAACATCTATGGATGGTACAGCTTATCTTAAACTGTACTCTCAAACGAATAGGGAGCCAGTGTAGCTTATTTAGTAAGGGGCGAGAGGGGGTTCTAGCAGGGGCATTGAGAATTAGCCTAGCAGCTGTATTTTGAACTACCTGAAGCCTCCTTATCTGTTCCTCGTTAGCAGACACCAGTAATCCATTGCAGTAATCTAGTCTGCTAATTACCAGCGTCTGCACTAGTGTTTTCCGATGTTGATCCGCTAGGTAAGGAAAAACCCTTCTAAGTAGGCCGATCACTCTCAGACAGGTACCTGTAACCTGTGTAACGTGATCTTTGAGCACCAAGGACTGGTCAAGTTTAACGCCCATATTCTTTACACTATCCTTTGGGCACGGAGCAACACCCAGTTCCGAAGGCCACCACTCAGGTGACCAGAGGAGTGGGGCATCTCCAAAGAGCATGACCTCCGTCTTACTCACATTACATTGTAGGCAATTGGAGGCCATCCATCCAGCTATCGCTCTCATTCCGGCAGCAAAGGAATTCCTAACTGCAGGGGTCATAATTTGGAATGGGAACAGTAGCTGGGTGTCGTCAGCATAAGATATAGGTGTGAACCCATATTCCCTAACAATATTCGCCAAGGGGGCCACATACACATTGAATAATGTGGGGCTTAGGCATGAGCCCTGTGGAACCCCCTTTGTGAGCTCCCTAAAGATGGAATAATGGGAGCCCAGGCGAACATTTTGATGGCGGTTGGAAATAAAACTTTTGAGCCAAGATAGGGCCATTCCACCCACTCCTATCCCCTCCAGACGACTTATCAAGATGTCATGAGACACTGTGTCGAAAGCAGCGGACAAATCTAATAGCACCAGAATCATTGAGCCTCCCCTATCCTGTGTCATCCGGATGGTATTGGTTACAGAGAGGAGGGCTGACTTGGTGCTATGATTTGGCCTGAACCCAGATTGAGAAGGGTCCAGGCCGTCCGCTGCTTCGATAAATTTAGAGAGATGACAATTAACGTGTCTCTCAGTCATCTTACTAAGGTGGGGTAGGAGAGATATGGGTCGTAAATTACTAAGTTCTGACCAGGGTAACGCGGTGTTTTTGCGTATTGGGTTCAATACTGCCCTTTTCCAGTCCTTGGGGATCTTACCCTCCTCAAGAGAGATTAATTAGTGTTTTTAGTATGGGTCATTTATAAGAACAAGCTTCTATCGCATGCACAAATAACATGCACAGTACAGTTCATTTAAAAGTACAAGCTTCAGTTCCACACACACACATTACATGCACTGTACAACAAGTTAAGAAATGCAATAATCCTTTCAAGACCTACATAACTTGCACAGTAGAGGTAGGTTAGAATTAAAAGCTTCCCCCCTACACACACCCCCCACACACACATAACATGCATAGTGCAGGCAGATGAGAGATGCAGGCTTCCATCCCACACCCACACAACATGCATAGTACAGGCAGTTTGAAGTGCAAGCTTATATCCCACATATTCACATAACATGAACAGTGCAGGCAGTTCAGAGGCACACGCTTCCTTCACAAACACAAAATACATGCTCAGTATAGGTAGTTTAAAAGCCCAACCGCCTACACACATATAACATACATAGTAGAGGTATTTTACAGGCACAAGCTTACTTCCCACACACACATATAACATGCACAGTACAGGCAGTTTAACATGTATTCCCTCCACACACGCACACATAACATGCAAAGTACAAGCAATTTAAAAGTGCAAACCTACATCCCACACACATTTATAACATGCAAAGTACAGGTAGTTTAGAAGTGCAAGCTTCCATTTCGCACTCACATGTAACATGCACCGTACAGGCAGTTCAGAAGTGTAAGGTTTCATCCCACACACACAAACGTAGCATGCACAGTATAGGAAGTTTAGAAGTGCAAGCTTCCATCCCACCCCCACACAAAACATGCAGGGCCCAATTCACAGAAGTAACTTAAGACAAAATCCTAAACTTGCTACTATTTTGCTATTCACAGAAGGCTCTTACTCATTTTGGTATACACAGAAGGCACTTACTCATCAATGAGTACGTGCCTTCTGTGTATACCAAAATGAGTAAGTGCCTTCTGTGAATACCACAAGAGTAAGTGCCTTCTGTGAATATCAAAATAGTACAAAATTTAGGATTTTGTCTTAAGTTAGTAATGTGAATCGGGCCCGTACAGTGCAAGCAGTTTAGAGGGGCAAGATGCATTCCCACACACATAAAATCCCAGTACAGGTAGTTTAGAAGAAAAAGCTTTCTTCACACATGCACACATCACATGCACAGTGCATGGAGTTTAGAGGCACAAGCTTACATCCCAAAAACATACCTAACCTGCTCAGTACAGTCAGTTTAGCCTTTCTTTCTGTATACACACACATAACATGCAAAGTAACCGCAGTTTAACAGTGCCAGCACCTTTCTCCACACACGCATAACATGCACAGTACAAGCAGTTTACTAGTACATGCTTCAGGGGCGTGGCTTCAACGCTGATGCAAGATGGCGGCAGACTCCTGAGCTCTGGCGTCATTACGGAGCTTTTTTTCTTTTCTGTGGCCCCTACCTCAAAATTCCTCTCCACCTCCATTGCGGTTTATGGCTCCTTGTCACCTACGAGAGCTCAGCATGCTTTATTGACTGCTAGAGGTGCTTTTTGGAACCCTGTTGCTGCAGCAGTGAATCTCCAAATTCAGACACGGGAGGCTGCCATTTTAAGTTGCATCACTTGTGTTTTTCAGTTTTTTTTTTCTTGTTAAAGAGGGAAACAGGAGAAAGATATATGTTAGAGCCTCATTTTATTGGATAACTGCAACATCCTGATGCCCATTAAAGGGGTTCATTATTTAATTACCGTGTTGCAGTGTGGATTCTGTTGCCCTTTCTTTTACTGCCATTCCTACAATGTGAGTGATGGTAACTCTATTTTAGATGAGGTATGTGGTCTTCAACCATTTAGGTGTGCAACTAATAAAAAATTGCAACAACACCGAAAACCTTGAAAACCGAAAAAGATGGAATAATCTTCGCCTCTATGGCCTTCCTGAGAATCTTGAGGGCCCGACCCTTTGACCTTCCTGAACACTTTTCTTCCTGATCTCCTTGATCTTCAATCTACGCCGCCTCTCAACATTCAACGTTCTCATCATCTGGGCCATCCTCAACCTCATTCCTCCAAATCTCATGGCATCATAAAGATCTTTTTAGAATTCACTGATTTAATACGTGTCTTGAAAGCTGTTAAAGTAAAATGTCGCCTTAACTGGTTGGGTCAGGACAGAGGGGTAGCTACACTCATGTCCATTGTCCATTTTCATGCCAAAGCAGGAGCAAATGGCTCCTGCAACTGGTTTGAGCTGAACTATTCACAGGGACACCAAATGCGCATCCAGAAAGCACTTCAAAGCACTCTCAGAGTGCACCCACCCAGCACCAATACAGGAAACCTATTGTTAAGCCTTCCCCTGCTCAATCTTTGCTCAGAAGGAGGAGAGAAGACTTGTGTCTTTGGCTGGCAGCATCCATTTGGTGATGCCCAGGTCGAGAAAGCTGGTACCTGGTAGCCCGGTGTGTCACATAAGTCCCTCTAGAACAGTGGAATAATACCTCCCCCACCAGTTACTGGCGGGGAGGTTTGATTCCAGGGTGTTTGACACCAAACACAACATGTTTCTATGCAGCCATTTTAAAAATAGCATTTACCGCGAGGTTATAATGCACTTAAATATATGGTTGGCTGTATCACAAACAACCCTGCAAAATAGGTTCTGAAGGCTGCAGAGAGGCACTGCTCATGCAGGTGCACCCTCTCACATAACACCCAGCACCCTGCCTTCAGGATTGATAAGGCCTGCTATAGGGGTGACTGATAGGTTTATAAGTGCAGTGATTTAGAATAGAATTAGTGAACCTATATCTAAGTAAGAGGTGCATGCACCACCTTACACCGGCTGCAGTAGCAGACCTGTGGTGTCATTTTGAATGGTCTCTTAGGGGTGGCATAATAAATGCTGCAGCCACTGGGAGGCCTCTGAGGTACCTGTGTCCTGGGTACATAGTATACAATATAATAGGGACTTATAAGGGTACCCCAGAATCCAATCTGGAGTGTATCCAAAGTACATGCAATCAATTTAGAGAGAAAGCAGCTAGGCTGGGGTCCTTGATTGCAGGATACTAGTCAATCTAAGTCAAAAATAGTGAAACATCAGCAACAAAGGGGGTAACTATAAGAAGCAGATCCTACTCTCCTAAAGACTCCACCCTAGACAATCCCTCTCAGCACTGGCTGCACATGAGAGTGACATATCCCACCTCACAGACTCCTACTCAGCACTGACTGCATAGGAGAGTGACAGACCCCACCACAGACACTCCCTCTCAGCACTGACTGAACAGGAGAGTGACAGACCCCACCTCAGACACTCTCTCTCAGATGTGACTGCACAGAAGAGTGACAGACCCCACCTCAGACACTCTCTCTCCGATGTGACTGCACAGAAGAGTGACAGACCCCACCTCAGACACTCCCTCTCAGCACTGACTGCAAAGGAGAGTGACAGACCCCACTTCTGACAATCCCTCTAAGCAGTGACTGCACAGGAGAGTGACATACCCCACCTCAAATACTCCATCTCAGCTGTGACTGCACAGGAGAGAGACAGGCCCACTTCTGACAATCCCTCTAATCAGTGACTGCACAGAAGAGTGACAGTATCCACCCCAGATAGTCCCTCTCAGCACTGACTGCCCAGGAAAGTGACACACCCCAACCCAGACACTCCCATTCAGCACTGACTGCACAGAACAGTGAGAGACCCCACCTCAGACACTCTCTCTCAGCTGTGACTGCACAGGAGAGAGACAGAACCCACTCCTGGCAATCCCTCTAAGCAGTGACTGCACAGGAGAGTGACAGTCTCCACCCCAGATCGTCCCTATCAGCACAGACTGCACATGAGAGTGACAGACCCCACACCAGACACTCCCCGCACTCAGCACTGACTGCACAGTAGAGTTTTTTTTTTTTTTTTAATTTGAAAGGTTTTGTATAGCGCTCGATAGACCCAGGGGCATCAGAGCGCTTTACATGAGTATTAGACCATAGTTGCAGGTTACATTGTTACAAAGGTTATACAGTTATTAGAGCAGAGCTGCATAGTTACATGTTCGGTTGAGACAAATAATGAGGGCATATGCGTAAGGGAAAAAGTAGGCAAGGGGAGAGATTCAGGGGGAGGGGGGAGGAACAGGGGAAGTAGACAGCGAATTAAGGAGGGAAAGAGGGAAAGAGGTGGGGGAGGGTGAGAGACACAACATGAAAGAAGAGGAAGAAGGTGACGGGGTACAAACCGGTGGACGAGTAAAAGCTGCACCCAAAGTCTAGTAAGCTGTGATCACAGGTGAAGTGGTATCATTCCCCCTACTCAGATGCAAGAGGCTCCCTTTACAGAGTGGACTCTCTCAGAGGGGTCTCTGAGACTCCAAGGTCTACCTACTGGATCCTTCCCCAAAAAGGGGAGAGGGAGTGCTTTGGCAAGGGGCGCCATACAATGCCTCAACCGTGAGTGACTCCCTTAGCACTGTGGACTCTCTCAGATGGATCACTGAGACTCCAAAGTATAAATAATTGGATCTTCACCCAACAAGAGCAGAAGGAGTGCTTAGTTAAGGGGCACAAGGGACAGGGGGCTAGGAAGAGGGTCGGAACTGACAGGTCAACAGGGGGTGAACAAACGCCAGAAGAAAATCACATTAATTACTGAAATGTAACACATTCAATACCCGGATAAATGAACGATCCAGAAAAAGAGAGGATCCACAAAAGGTAAGAGTCAGTGAGGACAAAGGGAGGGGGTCAGCGAGTTGTAGCGTCCCACCAAGAAGAGATACGGATAGCAGAAAAGGGAAATGAGTACGTTGTAGAGTCACTCAGGAGATAAATGCAAACACAAAAAGCTCAGAATCACAAATGGTGATATCAAGTACAAAGAGCAACTAAATATACTAGTGGTTAGAGTTGAAACTATGCAAAATAGTAAATTCACTTGTGGTTCTATTATCACAACTATTAGGATAAAAACGATTGTATGTTACTTATCTACAGAGTGAACCGAGAAATAAGACATCCAAGGGGTAGAGAGAGGGAAGGAGGTTATATGAGGGACAAGGACCTAGGGGGGAAGAAAGAGATAAGGCCGTCCAGCCGAGGAGCAATGACTGAGGGTCGGCAAGATGAAGTTCGACAGACTGAGAGAGAGGACAAGAAACAACAAAATAAAGGCTCCATTCGCACTCCGCCATTTTGCGCCGTCAGTTCCTAGACACATCACTTGACCGTCATTCTGAAGCATCTCCAACTATACAGTGATAGGGCAAATTAAGCAGTCACATGCGCGGGCTAGATGCGGAAGAACAAACTTCAAGGAGGCAATCAGTGTCTATAAATGCTCGGCATGAAAGCAGTTTAGGCAGGCCGTCTCATACAAAAATCCTCAGAGGGTAGTCAGTACAGGCAGGCCATTTCACATAAGGCCATAAAGGAAAGCCCCCATTTCTTTGGGACCCTCCGCTAGAGAGTGACAGGCCCCACCCCAGACACTCCCCACACTCAGCACTGACTGCACAGAGGAGTGACAGACCCCATCTCAGACAATCCCTGCCGGCACTGACTGCACAGGAGAGTGACGGACCCCACCTCAGACACTCTCTCTCAGCTGTGACTGCACAGGAGAGAGACAGAACCCACTTCTGAATATCCCTCTCAGCACTGACTGCACATGAGAGTGACATACCCCAGCCCAGACACACTCTCCCACTCAGCACTGACTGCGCAGGAAAGTGACAGACTCCACATCAGACAATCCCTGTCAGTACTGAATGCACAGGAGAGTGACAGACTGCACCCCAGACACTCTCTTCAAGCACTGAGTGCATAGGAGAGTGACAGACCCCACCACAGACACTCCTCAGCACTGACTGCACAGGATCGTGACAGACACCACCACAGACACTCCTCAGCACTGACTGCACAGGATCGTGACAGACACCACCGCAGACAATCCCTCTCAGCACTGACTGCACAGGAGAGTGACAGACCCCCACAGACACTCCCTCTCAGCACAGAGTGCACAGGAGAGTGACAGAACTCACCTCAGATACCCCCATCCAGCACTGAATGCACAGGAGAGTGACAGACTGCACCCCAGACACTCCCTCCCAGCATTGAGTGCAAAGGAGAGTGACACACCCCACCACAGACACTCCTTCTCAGCACTGACTGCACAGGAGAGTGACAGACACCACCACAGATACTCCCTCTCAGCACTGACTGCACAGGAGAGTGACAGACCCCACCACAGACACTCCTTCTCAGCACTGACTGCACAGGAGAGTGACAGACACTACAACAGACACTCCCTCTCAGCACTGAATGCACAGGAGAGTGACAGACTGCACCCCAGACACTCCCTCCCAGCACTGAGTGCAAAGGAGAGTGACAGACCCCACCACAGACACTCCTTCTCAGCACTGACTGCACAGGAGAGTGACAGACACCACCACAGACACTCCCTCTCAGCACTGACTGCACATGAGAGTGACAGACCCCACACCAGACACTCCCACTCAGGACTGACTGCACATGAGAGGGACTGACCCCACCGCAGACAAACCCTCTCAGCACTGACTGCACAGGAGAGTGACAGACCCCACCACAGACACTCCCTCTCAGCACTGAATGCACAGGAGATGACAGACTGCACCCCAGACACTCCCTCCCAACACTGAGTGCAAAGGAGAGTGACAGACCCCACCGCAGACAATCCCTCTCAGCACTGACTGCACAGGAGAGTGACAGACCCCCACAGACACTCCCTCTCAGCACAGAGTGCACAGGAGAGTGACAGACCGCACCCTAGACACTCCCTCTCAGCACAGAGTGCACAGGACTCAAAGCAGAGGCCAAACTCATGCACTGAAGGGCTCCTTCTCTCTCCGCAGAGTCAAGTACACAGGGCGCCATGTCATGCTTTAGAAACTGCACAGATTCTAGGAAATACAATCCGTAACCAGAAACATTGACTATTTTGTAAAATGTGTGCATGAAATTCAACAAAATTTAACCTGAAAAACAATATCAGACAGACTTGTAATTGAATCTATTTGCCTCACATAAATACCCCCTATCTCTGTGCCACCGCAAATAAACCTAAGCTACTGCAAGTACCTTTTCAATAAGTGAGCAGTAGGCAGAGCTGGGTGGCACTTCTCAGCCAGCATCAATGACTCTCAGTGTTCACCAGCAACTGACGTGGTCTGGTTGGGACTCACCGCTTCCGGCCGCGCCGGTCGTAGATCCGGGATATCATTTGAACCAAGGTACATACTTTGGTTGTTCACCTGTAAAAACGGATTGACTTTAGTTCATCCTTCAAATCATACGTGTCGCTCTTCACAGGAGGTCAGACCGGGTCACGCCAGGTCAGAACCTGATGTCCAGGGAGCCCAGCGACGGGTGCGTGGGATGGCGCGGTGTGTCATAAGCAGGTGCCCCCAGTCATCACTAATGCCACTACTACAACTACTATTTGTACCCTACTACTCCCACTACTACAACCACTATCACTATTATAATTACTACTATCACTGCTACCCGTACTACAACTTCTACTAAAACTACTACCTCAACTGCTAGCACTACTATTACCTCTACCACGACTACAACAACCTCTACTACTTCTATTAGCACTACTATTCAGAATATTTATAGTACCCTAACAGTGTTAAAAGACTTACACTGCACATCCACACTCCTGCAGTTTCTACTGCTAAGCTCCTCCTTTGAATTGTACTCCTAGTGCTATCCCAGCCCGGGCTCACACTCCCTAGCCTTCTACCTAGAGCGCTAGCCATGGCTCGCACGCACTACTAGTGGTTTTAAAGGCTCACCAACCAGCATGTGATCTTTGGGGACAGTGGCCTTGAGGCCCCAAAGAGACTCCAGAGAGACCTGCAGCTGAAAGAGATTCCTCTTGTGACCTCACTAGTGCTGCTGCCTTCCTCCTCCCGCCTTTGAATGATCCTTTCCTCAGTTATATTTTTTGCTTTTCACAATGTTGGATTATGACAGCAATTGTTTGTTATCTTGGTGGGAAACCATCATGGATAAACAGATTCTGATAAAAGTATACTCACAAACATTTCAAGCAAGGCAGTCACCACATTCACCAATCCAACTTGGCTGACTCTTTTTATCTCATTCATTTTAATTTGTATTTCTTTGCTGTAATAATTTCCATTTAGTCTCTTCTCACTGGCTGTTTTCTTTGGCTTACCCTGCTGAATTTCACCCCTTACTCTCCTCCTGCTCATTCCTTCTTAATTTATGAACATGTCTATACTTTTCCACATTAGAGAGAAATCCCTCCTTCACACCATCACAGTCTTACAATTGTCCTTTGATTTTCTTGACTCTCGTCCCTTTTTCTCAACCCCTCTGGTCTCTATGTTCTCCTGATTGTTTTACCATGCCGTCCACAAATTCATCTTCTGATGTCCCCATCTTGCCACCACCAACACAGTACTTAGGAGTATATGTACAAGAATTGCTGCTAACTAGCCTTAGTTAGCAGGTTAGTTAGAAGCAAAGTTCTGCCTATCACCAAAACTATTGCCCTGTTAACACTATATTTACCATACGTCGCTACATGGCGATAAGTCACAGCTAGATGCGGTGAAAACTGCAGCGAACACTAGCATCAAGGTGATGAAAATGTTGACTTTAGCGAGAGAAAAGTGACGAAAGGCTCATTAGAGGCAAAAAACTCACATTAGTCAGCCCAACATGACGCAGCACAGATCAAACCCCCCCCCCCCCCAACTGCCATGATGACCAACCTGAATCCCAGGGGAAGAGGAAATGAAGATCCATGTGACCCGGAGGCAGAGGCGCTGTGGAGTTGCTGGGCGTGGCAGTAGACATCAAGGTGTTGGTAATCGCCCTTGCCTAGTGGATGAGTCAGACTGGTCGCATGGAGGACCTGTGTGCGAAGACTGCTTGGTGCATTTTGGAGCTGTGAACAGTGGAGGAGCTCCTGTGCACCAACGTAGGGTGGTCTGCATCGCAAACCATACACCACCACTACACCGGGGTGCACTGAGGAGATTATCAACGGTGGGCGATGCATCTCTGCATCACAGCCCGGACAATGTTACACTGGCCGGAGGAGGGTGAGGCCCCTGAGCTGTGCCAAACCTGTGTGGTGGGAGCTCTGCAAGTTCAAGCCTAAGGGGGTAGTGTTGCATCAACTGCATCGGGAGGTTCCCCAGCGGACTTTCCGCCGACTGCGGCACTCAGGCTTGTGAAATACTACCTGGCTGAGGCTCCTGCTGGATGAGTCATGGATTTGGAGAGAGTACATCATACTGAGAACCAGTGTAGATGTCCAGGTGAGGAGAAGGTGGGACATGTAGCAGAGGAGGCCTGGAAGCAAGTCAGGCCCAGGATTAGCACCTGTGGGTGAAGCACACGGTGCCCTGAGCAACCCCTTTGCTGCCGCTGACCTACATCACCGAGGACACCACACCAGACTGGTGGGGGACTACACTAACTGGCTCAAGTCTCTGAGATCTGTCTTTGCTGGCAGTGGGTTCCAGGGGAATGGGGGCTGGTTTTGGCTCAGGCCCTTGGGTATGCAGCTTGATCCACCGTTACTCGCTAGGGAATTGGGGAACACAGAATCTGGTTGCCACTGTTAGATCTGAAGAGGTATCTGGGAGGTGCTTCTTTCCTGGTCCCCTGTTAGTTTGCTTTTGGGTGTATGGGGGACTAACACTTAGTGAACTTCCTCTTCCTATAGCACTGCACTGTCTGGTTGCTGCTGCTGTCCCCATCTGCTGACCCTGGGGTTAGGTGTTCGAGTCCCTCCTCTACCCGCAGGCTCTTGCCTACACCTCATCCCTGGTGGTCAAGTGGTAGAGCGTCACTGCTCTGTAGCTTGACTGCCCTCCTCTCCTTCTTTTCTGTTGTTTCTGTTAATCTTTCTGCTCTTCTCCATTGCTTTTCTACATTTGTCATGTTTTTTAATCTTTGCTTTGTTTGACTTTGTTTTTCCTGTGCTTTTTTGAAGTTCCTTTTTCCCCTATCCTCTCCTTCATTGCTGCTGAGATTCCATGCATTCCTGCCCCCTCCAGTGTCCTCGCCCGCATTTCCCACCTCCCATCTGTCTAGCCCCTCTGCAGCACTACTTAATGGCAGATTGTGCGGTAATGCGCAGCATGCATGCCACTCATGCGTCGAAGGCAAGCCCATCTATGTTTGTCTGCCCGTACTGTGCCTAGCACCAGGGACCCTGCCTCTTGAACTTTCCAACACTACGATGCCAGCAGACTCCTCGCCTTCAACCCTGGAAGCCATGCTGACTGCCAGCTAGCATCACCGAAGAATACACTTGCACCCTTGGCCTACTGAAACTGCCAATGCACCTCCTGCCACATCAGCGGACCAGTGCCTCCTGCCACTCAGTCTACCAGCAGCACACCTGACTGGCTCTACTGCATCCTCCTCAATGTGCAGTTTCTCCACAAATAAGCCTCAGAAATCTGGGACCTCCTTGATGCCACCTCCTCAGACATCGTCTTCTTCACTGAAACTTGGACTAACCTCCGCTCTGGACCAGACATCGCCATCGCCATCACTGACGGCTACTAACTCATCAGCAAGGACCACCCTACTGTCTAGGAGAAGGCATTGCCATTGTCTACAAAAGCACGCTCCGACTGACCACGCACTCTAATGACCCAACACCTCCACTTCCAGATCCCTACCAACCCTAACACCACCGCCGGAGTACCCTCGGCTACAGGCCCCCCGGGCCATGGACCCCCATTCACCAATGCCATTGTAGACCTCATCGCATCCCAGGCTCTCCCATCCACCGACTACATTCTGCTGGGATACCTCAAGTTCCACCTGGCCAACCCCAGAGACCAAAACACCACCCTCCTACTGGGGAACCTCACCAATATTGGTCTCAAGCAGCCAATCACTGCACCAACCCATATAGCTGGATACATGCTTGAGCCCGTCTTCTCCCCCAGGGGTAACTTCAACTACATCCACAACACAGAACACTCCTGGACCGACCATCATTGTATACATCATGCCTTCACCATGCCCACCGGACGTGCACTGCCATCATCGCCCCTCCGTTGCAGCTGGATCATGGCCACCGAAGAACTTCTAGTCAACACCCACAGCACCACCACTACATCAACGCTTACAGATGCTAACACCGCAGTGCGCAATCTCCAGTGATGGATGTCTAACTGCATCAACCCCCTGGCACCCCTCAAGAAAAGACCAGGCAAACAACAATCCAGTAAAGCCAACTGGTTCACTCCCGCCCTCTACTAGTCCAGACGCACCTGCAGACATATTGAGTAGAGAGGGAGCCACAACATCAATCAATTCTGCAACACAGTCACCCATTGTACCATGGCGCAAGGGTGCCTGCGGTGGGGCATCGCAGCCATTGTGCACCTTTGTAGGGGAAAAAGACAGGGGGGCTTATTCCTGAGCCCCTTTTAATGCCTCAAAAACACATCAGAGGGATATAGGGTCATGGGGAAATTTTAAAGACCTGAAACAGTTCTACTCCCCAAATTATTCAGTAACAACAACAAACAAAACCGGGGGTCTTGAAACAACAATGACATCTATTGCCTCGGCCTACTCTAAACAATAAGTCAAAGAGGGTATCACATAGAGAGAAAAATAAAAGAGAGAAACCAAACAAACAGGCACAGGAGTAAGAAAACTTGGGATCCTAGAGCAACTACTTGGATTCCCATCAATATATCGCTGTCATCAAACTTATCATTTGGTCATCTACCCATATGGATGATGTGTCTTTTGATCATAGAGACTTGACATCCCAGGGAAATTTGCTTGATTGGATCCAACCAAAATCCCAAAGAAAGAAAGAACCAGTAGTTAGTTCCTTAATTCCAAAACACATGGGAATTACGTGCAGTGCAAAACAAAAAAAGTGGTGATTTTAAATATAGTTGTGAGGAGAAAAACGAAAAAAGGAATTTTTTATTCAAAATGTCTGCTCACACTCTAATCTAAAAACAGAACAGTGCAAAAAGCAGTTTCAACAAATAACTCAATGAATAAGGCCGCCAGGGCATCAAATCCTGACATACTTACAGCGTGAATATTGCACCACCTTGTGCTGTATTTTCAAAGTGACACATGTGCCTGACCTTGTGAAGCCCTGTGTCACATTATACCTGCATCTGGTATGATGTATGCAGGGTGTGCATTCCAACGCAACAAAGCCTTATAGGATGGGCACAGTGAAGTTGCTCAGATTTAACTGAGGCATCTCTAGGATGTCACTGCATCAAAACCTTACGCCTGCCTCATGGCAGCGTTGTCCCGCACCCAAACATCTAATATGTGGCTGACCAGCACCCAAACATCTAATGTGTGGACCCGAGTGTTTGCACCAATTTTTAGACCAGCTATTTTCTGGTCTTTGAAAACTGCCTCTAACTGGACTTAGTGGCAGTTTTGGAAGGTTATCGTCATATGGGAATTTCATTGTAAATATCGCGAAGTGGTGTTAGTGGCAGCTTTTGCATGGGAACGCCCACCTTGCATCTCATTTTTGTTAAGTCCCGCTGACAGAAATGACCATCTTAACAATTAACGTTTATGCCGGAAAAGGGCTACTAACAGCAGTTAACAGCACTTTTTAAATAAGGCAAAAACAAAAAAGCTACCGTAAGGTTAAAAAATTGACGCTACAGCGGTGTTAAGTTCTTGTACATATGCCCCTTAATTTGTGAAAGAAAAGAAGTGCTGCTGCCCAAAATTCGTCTATGGTGGTTTACTGCCCACTTCAACCATTAGTTTGGCCAACTTCAGCTATGAGTATGGTCCTCTTCCACAACCAGTGGTGTCGCCAAACCCAGAGATGACCTTTCAATCAATCAATCATAGCATTTATAAAGCGCGCTATATACCCGTAGGGTTTCAAGGCGCTGGGGGGTACAGCTACTGCTCGAACAGCCAGGTCTTGAGGCATCTTCTGAAGGTCTGTAGGTCCTGCGTCTGCCACAGGTGTAGGGGGAGGGTGTTCCATGTCTTGGCAGCAAGGTGGGAGAAGGATCTGCCGCCGGTGGTGGCTCTGCGGATGCGGGGGACGGAGGCAAGGGCGAGGTCGGCGGATCGTAGCTGGTGAGTGGGGGTGTAGAAGTTGAGGCGGCTGTTGAGGTATGCCAGTCCGGTGTTGTGGATTGCTTTGTGTGCGTGGGTGAGGAGCTTGAAGGTTACTCTCTTGGTGACTGGGAGCCAGTGCAGGTGTTTTAGGTGCAGGGTGATGTGGCTGTGCCACGGGATGTGAAGGATCAGCCGTGCGGATGTGTTCTGGATGCGTTGGAGCCGTTTGAGGAGTTTCACTGAGACTCCTGAGTAGAGGGCGTTTCCATAGTCCAGTCTGCTGCTGACAAGGGCCTGGGTGACCGTCCTTCTGGTTTCGGTGGGGATCCACTTGTAGATCCTGCGAAGCATGCGAAGGGTGTTGAAGCAGGAGGAGGAGATGCGTTGACCTGGCTTTGTCATGGAGAGGGTGGAGTCGAGGATGACACCTAGGTTGCGTGCGTGGTCGGTGGGGGTGAGTGCTGTTCCTAGCTTAGTGGGCCACCAGGATTTGTCCCAGGCCGAGGGGGTGGGCCAGAGGATGAAGACCTCTGTTTTGTCTGAGTTCAGCTTCAGTCTGCTGTTTCTCATCCAGTCTGCGACGGCCGTCATTCCCTCGTGGTGGTTGGTTTTGGCCGTGTGGGGGTCTTTGGTGAGGGAGAGGATCAGCTGGGTGTTGTCTGCGTAGGAGATGATGTTGAGGTTGTGTAGTCGGGCGATGCGGGCGAGCGGGGCCATGTAAACGGTGAACTGAGCGGGGCTGAGCGATGAGCCGTGGGGTATGCCACAGATGATCTCAGTGGCTTTGGAGGGGAAGGGAGGGAGGCGGACTCTCTGTGTTCTGCCGGATAGGAAGGAGGTGGTCCAGTCCAGGGCCTGTCCTTGTATTCCTGTGTCGTGGAGGCGTGTGCGTACGTTGTGGTGGCAGACTGTGTCTAAGGCAGCCGACAGGTCCAGGAGGATGAGGGCCACAGTTTCCCCATCGTCTAGCAGGGTTCTGATGTCGTGTGTGGTGGCTAGGAGGGCTGTCTCGGTGCTGTGGCTGTGGCGAAATCCGGACTGGGATGCGTCTAGGATGTTGTTTTCTTCAAGGAACCTGGTCAGTTGTATGCTGACGGCCTTCTCGATGATTTTCACCAGAAAAGGGAGCAGGGAAATGGGACGGAAGTTCTTGAGGTCCTTGGGGTCTGCTGTGGGTTTTTTCAGGAGGGTGTTGATTTCGGAGTGCTTCCAGTCCACTTTGTAGCTCTAACTACCACAAGGGTATCTTTCTCTTGGGAGTGTGGGGATCCGGGATGTGAATGAAGGAGTGTATACATTTGGAAGATTTGAAGGCTGTGCTCTCAGTTCACAACAAAAAAAGCAGATCCGCCTGGCAAATTGTAAAAATGGTGAGGCCAGCAAAATGGCCCACCTCTTCCAAAAAATCTAAATAAAATATCCCCTTCCTCCAAAAGCTCATAATAAAATACCACCTCCATCTAAAAGTCCAAAATAGAACACGCCCTCCCTCCAAAATCTCATAATCAAACAACCACTCCCGCCATCAAAAATAAAAGTCACTAATACAATAAATAATATTTAAAAAACAGTACTTACCCACTGCCACACGTCCTCCTCTGTGAAACTACAGACTGCGGTGGAGCTCCCCTAACCAATGCAGAAGATGCTCTCCTGCTATTACCCAGCATGAGAGAAGCACCAGGATTGCATGGAGTGGGCTGGCCGGATGCTCCTTCAAGCCCTAGAGGTCTGTGCTTGCTCTCCACCCCCCTGTCTAAGACAGCTTGGGTTGGAGAGCTAAAAGTGCGCATGTTAGCCTGGCAGCCACAAGACAGCCGGCCAAATTACATGCGCACTTTGAGCTACTATGCTCAATTCGGCAACAGAGGACATACATACCTGGGCTGTGACTGACATTGATTTCATGGCCATTTCAGTTTTTCAAATGTGGTTTGCAGTGAGCGGATGGGGCAACATTCCCCGGCCCTCATGGAGAAACCGTTGCTGAAAATAACCCTTTATAAAGCTGACAAAAGGAACTAAACATGTACAAACACATACTTTGTATCACCTCTGATCAGTGATGGCTGCTGATCTTAGAAAGTGTTGGGGTGTCATATCTGACCTGAAGTGTAACAACAGTGTGGTGCAAGGCCAACTTTAAAGGGTGGTCTGGGTTCCCCCCAAAAAAGTTAGAAAAACAGAGGGTAGTATCCCCCTTTTAGAGCACATTTTCTAAAAGCAATTACTTAACATTTTTTAGGTTTTAGAGGCAGTTCTGAGGGAGGACTGTATGGGTTTATGGTGCAAGCTTCATTAAAAGACAACATAGGCATAGTGTAGACTTCAGACACAGACATGCACAACACAGGCAGTTTAGAAATGCAAACTTCCACCCCCACACACATAACATGCACATCTCAGGCAGTTTAGAAATGCAAACTTCCACCCCCACACACATAACATGCACAGTACAGTTAGTTGATAAGTGCACGCTTCCATCCCACACAAACACATAGCATGCACAGTACAGGCAGTTTAGACGTGAAAGCTTCCAGCCCACATAAACACACAACATACACAGTACAGGTAGATAGAAGTGTACGCTTCAATCCCTCAATCAGACATAACAAGGACAGTGCAGTCAGTTTAGAAGTGCAAGCTTCCATCCCACACACTCACATAACAGGAACAGTACCGGCAGTTTAGATGTGCAAGTGTCCTTCCCTCACAAATATAACATGTTCAGGATAGGTAGTTTAGAAGCACAAGCTTCCGTCACACATACACACATATCATGCATAGTACAGGCAGTTAACATGCACAAGCATACTTCCCATTCACACTGTTAGAAATGGGATCCCTGGCTGGCCAGGGCTTGCACCAACGTCAGTCAGAGACCACCACTCCTAATTCAGGGCAAGGGAGTTACACGCCAAGATAACCCCTGCTCACCCTCTAGGTAACGTGGCGCGAGCAGCAAGGCTAAACTTGGAGGCGATGTGAGTTAAGTATTTGCGCACGCACCCCAGCAACAACACCCTGGCCCACCACAAAGGAAACTCCACACAAGGTTATATGTAAAAATAGCCTTTGTATTACACCAAAACACATTAGATAAAACACACACTTTACAATGTGCCAACAGGCACGGTCAGAATTTACAGGGGATACGTACAAGACAGGGCCACCTAGACCACTGTCAGGAATCAGCACTTTTAGAACTTAGGATATGAAATTACTGTAGCATAAAGTAGAACATAAAGCACACAACCAGTAACTACTGGTAACCAGGACCTCACTAGCACCACCTGCACTAGGAAAAACAACCACTTAAGTATCACAATACCTGTAGGGGTGTAAGCACATAACACATGATGCATAAACATACATTCAGCGGTGTAAGGAAGGAAAACACATGATGCATCAACAATACATTCAGAGGTGTAAGAACAAGGCACATGACGTATAAAAACCACCGCCGCAATAGTAGATGTTCAACGAAAACAACAACCACAACCAGCGCCTGCAATAGTTGTTGTTCAAGAACCACCACCGGCAATAGTAGTTGTTGTTCCTCCCGAAGTCGGGGCAGTTCAAGAAATTGAGCCGGATGCTGAGCAAGAAGACGAGGCAGCACCTCATGCAGGAGATCTATTGTTTTCCAAATCCCCACCAAGGAAAAGGAGGGTTAGTCCATTGAGTTCTTCACCAAGCATCCCTTCTGATGATCTTATTATATCACTTGGGAGCCACAACAATCTCAGCATGAGAGGGAGAGACATCCCAAAAAAAACAGGCTAGGGAAAAGGAAGGTTCCAAGAAGCCTACCACTTATGGAGTGCGATGTTGAGCAGCCGGATAATGATGGTGATGATGAGTCAGACCCAATCATCACAAGCATTACTCCCGGCCCTGAGGATATGGAGACCAACATTTTAACCCTATCAAGAATGGCTGCGACTAGGGATGTAGCACGCATACCACCAACACAGGCCACACCAAAACTACCTCCAGCTTCCATTTTTACATTTGCACACAGCCGGCAGCGTCCTACATCCAGCACAAGTTCCACCTCAGCAGAAGTAGATAGTGGTCCTACTGCGCAGCCACATAGTGAAATTCACCACACAACAACCTCCAGTTCATCCGGCATTGGAAGTGGCACCTCTAGCAGGAGACCAAAGTTAAGCTCCCCAGTGTGGGACTTCTTTACAGTTAGCGCAAATGAGGAGAACATTGCTATATGCTCCATTTGTCATCCTCTGTTAGTCGTGGTAAGCTTGGTACAAACTATGGTACCAGAGGCCAAATGACCCATATGAAAAAACACCACGCAATCAAGTGGGAGGACCACCTATGTATCATAAAAGCTGGAACCATTAATGTTGGTGGGGAAGCAGTAGAAGGTCAACAGGTCGAACCGGAAGAAGAGGGAGACATTCTATCTGGTAGTGGTACACTAAGAACCCCTGTCCGACTCCCCAGCACTGCAGTGGTAGAACCCATATCCTCCGCATCAGCAACATCTCTGTGGCACCAGAGTAAGAGTAACCCGGAGACACCAAGGAGTACGGGTGCAAAGTCTGCGACGCGAATGACAGCATTGGGCACAACAGAAAGAAATACCAAGCAGCATACCATTGTTAGCATGTTTAGGCAGGAGGGAAAGTATGAGCGCAACCACCCAATAGCACGTTTGTACAATGCTAAGCTTGCTAAAATGTTAGCTCTGGACCTTCTCCCTTTTTCTTTTATTGAAGGGGTGGGTTTCCTGGAATTTGTGTCAACCCTCTGCCCAAATGGAATGTTCCCAGCTGCTACTATTTTGCTAGAGTTGCTGTCCCAGCACTACACCACGACGTGCTGGAATTGCTTGGAAAAGCCTTGCAGCAGAGTGCTGTGCATAGTATCCACCTGACAACAGCATGTGGAGCAGTAGTCAAGCCACAGATTACATGTGCATCACTGCACATTGGATCTCTTTTACAGGTGTTAGAGACAATATATCTACAGGCATTGACACTACTGAGATTTTTAATGATACTCGCAAACATTCTACTGTAGCCATGTTTGCTATGGAGACATCGCATACTGCTGCAAACATTTTGGATGCGTTCAACAGCAAGGTCTTTGAATGGCTGCGACCAAGAGGCCTCAATATTGGTTTTGTTGCCACCGACAATGGCAGTAATGTAGTTAAGGCCATGGAAGATGGTGGCAATTTTAGGGTCCCGTGTTTGGCACACTGCATTAACATTGTGGTTCAAGACTTTCTGAAAAGTGAAAGCAAAGTCAGCAGCTTACTGACCCTTTGCAGAAGAATCTGCATGCATTTCAATCATTCTTTTAAAGCCCCGAAGCAGCTACAGGTCATTCAACGTGAGCATAGAATGCCAGTGAAAGCACTCATCCAGGAGGTACCAACACGTTGGAACTCTACTTATTACATGCTTGATCGGCTGTTTGAGCAGTACATACCACTTAATGCTTATGTCATGACAAAAAGATCAGGGGATACAACTGGTGTTATTAAAGCCATGACAGTTGAGATGTCGCAATGGGCCCTCATTAAGTGCCTGACAGAGATGCTACTTCCTTTTGAGGTATTCACACGTGCAGTCAGCAGGGAGGACTGTACTATGAGCCAAGCTATCCCATTGTTGTACATGCTGGAGCAAGAGCTGAAGGAGGTGTCTGAAACATACAAAGGTGTTAAAGGAAAACTTGAAGCATATAATTTGGCGAAGTCCTTAGCCAGCGGCTTATCTCAGAATACAAAGATTCAAAATAAGATTGTGTCACATCAACATTACATTACTGCCACAATTTTGGATCCACGGTACAAATTATTTGTGAACAGTAATGCAGTAATTCCTTTTTCAGAAGGGGATGTTACCAAGTACAAAACTGTAATAGCCGAGGAAGCCACTGATTTAGAAAACGAACGGCTCTCAATTAGAGGCCTGCCAGTGCCAGCCCAGGACAGTGCAAGTATTACTGAGCATCCTACAGAATCAAGTTCTTCTTCACAGCATGCGAGCAGTGTGTTTGGTTCCCATCAGTCACCAACACAAACAATAACAACAACCGCACCAACAGGATCTGATTCATCAGACACAAGTGAAAAAATAGCTGCTTGGTTTCTACAGAAAGGGATGGGTAAGTCTGTTGCTGTCGCAAAGCAAAAAGAGGACGAGCAAACCCGAGCACCAATGAACATTTTGAGCGGTTGGTCCAGGCCTATCTGGATGACACAACAGAGGTGTTCATGGAGCAAAGCCCATTGGTGTATTGGTATAGGACAAGAAGCCAATGGCCACTGCTCAGCGGGCTGGCGATAAAGTATCTAGCTTGACCTGTTGCAAGTGTCTCTTCTGAGCGTGTTTTCAGTGCTGCTGGTGCCATTGTGACTGTGAAAAGGACCAGTCTCTCCCCCAAAAGCGTGGAGAGGTTAACCATGATAAAAATGAATCAGCACTTGATACCACCAGACTACAAAGTACGTGAATCAGAGCTGGAAGAGGAGAGCGAGTCGGAAGAAATAATTAGTGGGTTACAGGACCTACTTCTGTCGGAAGAACCACCAGGGTTTGAGGACGAGCTCCTCTTCCCAGACCACTAGGCTCTGCTTGCAGTGCCAAACTTAATCATCATCAATCACAGGTAAGAAGAGAAGTTTGCTAGGAGGTATAATGGAGGAGAGACTGATAGTACGAATAGGACAAATATGACTCAGTGAAGGGTACCGCATCTGTCCGTTGGCATGATGTTGTTACATGTGGTCAATTAATAATTATTTCAATCAAACAATGGCCGCTGCCCTGCATGTAGAGTAAACCTTGTGACGTACAACAGTAACCCCACCACAAAACAACATCATATGTGTACGTTGAAAATAAATAACATTTATTGATGTACATAAAGAAATATCCACCTGGTCCTCTTCTATCCCACCCCTATCCCCACCCTAACCCCAACCAATGTCCCCCGAACACGCAGACAGCGCCCCGAACACGCATAACGCGCTCCCGAGAAAGACAAATAGCTCGCAAACGGGACCAGCAAGCTACTACGCATGCTTGCGAAGATACGCGAAGCTCGCGTTGTGCGAGAACGTCTTCGCGTAGCTTCGCGTAGCGCGAATACGCGTACTACGCCCAGGGTTAATCTACGCCAGAGCTGGATTCCCGCACGTGTCAGGGGGCAATTGACTTTACACATGTTCCACTTGTGCCTCCTGGCAACACTGCACACAATAAGGGCTACAGAAAGCGCATGTATCCCACCAATGTGAAGGCATTAGTGGACCACCGGGGAATGTCCGCCAACGTTGCGGTAAACCACCCAGGCAGTGTGCCTGATTCCTACACCTCCGACAGTCCCCCATCAACCTGTACTACCAGGATGGCACCCAGGGTAATGCACTGCTCATTGGCCAATACCAAATGCACACACCACACACCTCAACTCCATAAACATACAACTCACAACATAGGGAATGCACATGTCACAAGCTCACATACAACATGCACACCCACCAGACACAACAGCACAACTCACTGTGGGAACCTGGGCCAGCCATGTACATTAGCCATCAACGGCATGGCATCTTAGCCACACAATTGCAGGATGTCGGAAGAGGTTGGGACCAGGCATGAGCAAAGGAGGCAAGTGACCCATGAACGAGAATGTACACAATGCCAAGTGATGCGTGAATGTGATGGCCAGACTGTGGTATGCAGACCACACACATATCCATGTCGACAGACCCCACTGGTGTATGGAGTGAAGTGGACAGTGGACGCAACCATGTCACCCCAGCCAGTGGGGAAGATTGCGGGACTGTAGTTTGTTACCTGAGTGGAGTAGGGTGACTCAGCGTACGCCAGGACAGGATACGGGTGTGAATAAAAGGCATGTGACCCTGGGTGTGGTCTTCCTCCGACATGCCCGTCTCTGGCTTGGTGGCACCTCTCAGTTTGCCACAAGACCGTCGCCGATCCAGTCTTTCCCGCCCTTGCGCACCAAGGCCTCAATGTCCACCTGCCAACACCAGCGTGTGTCGCTCCAAGCCGGAGGCCCGCGACCCTGGCAACCTGCAACAACCGTCATGGCCTCAGCGAGCAAGGCGCGCAGGACTCCTTTCTCGTTCACGTACTCTACCGGCTGACACAGCAGACCAGTACATCACACATTTGGAACTGAGTCTTGATTACACCACGGCAGAGGACAATGTTTATGGCTGACTGGAAATCACTATACTCCCTTCGATGTGGTGCCACCAAGGCTGTGCTTAGCATCACAACCACACATGCATGATGGCCCACACGGACTACAGCCCAGGGCCTACGCTGCACTCGAGTAGGTCAGAGAATTGGAAGTGGACATCGATGAGAATTGGAAGTGGACATCGATGATTCAAAGGCAGAGTGCACATCAAGGCATGCATGAAGAGGTGTAAGAGGATGATGCGTTGCATATGGGAGGAGAAAAGGATAATCGTTACAGAGGCGATCGGACACTAACGATAACTGCCCTGGTGTCACTAACTGTGCATCGCGAGCCTACGACACGTGGCTAGGCGTCACTGCTGACTGCTGCCTCCGGCCTACACTGTGGCCCAGTAGGTCACAGAGTCCTGATTTAGCAGTAGTGGAATACATATCAGTGTACCAGCATCATCGCAGACTGCATCCCCACTCAGCCCCGGTGCCTCTAGGTCTGTTCTCCGACAATCATGGACACTCTCTTTGAACTTTGGTGGCGTCTGATTCTATGGACTAGGGGGTTGTCTTCCTCCTCATGTAGCTGATACCGAATTGTTGGTGGCAACGAAGCTGTACTCTCCACTCCCCATTTGCTGTTTCCAGATAAGATCAAACCTTTGCATCATGCCCTGGAGGACCCCTTCCACTGTCCCCACTACCCTCAGTTACATTCCCCTTGGAGTCCTCGTGGCCCTACCTCAGTGGACTGCAAGTCACCATCCCTTGGCAGGGTGCGTGTGCCGGCCGCGGTGCATCCGGGGTCACACAGGAGCACAGAGTATGCTGGTGAGGTCTGGGACCCCTTCTTCTGAGATGTCGGATAGCCTCCGAGGCGATGGTCTTGAGGTCATCAACGCCATTGTAATTGTAATTGTAATTTTGATTTGTAGCGCTCATTATCACCCAAAGGTCTCTAAGCGCTGTCGGAGGGCAAACTTGAACTAGGTGGAGAGAAGGGGGGGCAAAGGCTGCTTAAGTTGTGCCCCATGCTTCCAGGGAAGAGCATGGTTTTAAGCTTCTTCCTGAAGGAAGGAGATTCACTTCCTTGCGTAGGCTCACTGGAAGGCTATTCCAGACCAAGGGGATAGCGGTAGAGAACGCTCGCACTCCCACGGAGGACAGTTTGAAGCAAGGGCAGACCAGAAGGGTTGCCTCTGCTGACCGCAGTGTCCTGCTGGGAACATAGACGACAATGCGGTCCTTGATGTAACTTGGAGCTCGGCCATACAAAGTTTTATGTGTGATGCAGAGACCCTTAAATTTAATTCTCAGCCTAATTGGGAGCCAATGGAGATCGTGTAGTAGGGGTTTGGTGTGCGCCCGTCTTGGTCTTTTAAAAATTAATTTGCCTGCGTCGTTCATGACGATTTCTAATCTGGCCAACAATTGTTGAGGGAGGCCAGTGTACAAAGAGTTGCCAGTCTGAGCGTGGCAAAGGTAAGGAGTGGAGACAATTTCCGCAGTTGTCTCAGGAGGCCATGTGTCTGTGGCCCTGTTCTGTCCACTGCCTCTGGTCACAAATGCGCCCCACCAGGGCTCACACATGACATTGAGTCCAGACCGGCCGGATGTGACATCATCGCAGGAGGCACACGTCACCATCGCCAGGACCACCTCCAACCGCTATCTGCCAGAGTCGAAATAGTGGTACTGACAGACTAACGGAGTTGCTCACACCTGTCATGGATGCCATCTTCTGTCTGTTACCCTGCTCAGCACTCCAGGTAATCCTGTACTGCAACTCATGGACACTTCCATTTGTATGTTGGGTGACCTCTGTACTTGTACAGGCTCCCTCCATGTTGCTCAGTAGTTGACTCTGTTATGCAGGTTTATATGTTTCTGTTGCACTGGTATCCACAGTTCAGGTTGTTGCCAGCACCAACCACTCCGTACGGGCTGCCTTACACTCATCACACACACATCCAGCACATGCGTTACTGTACATGTGGCCTTGCCAATAAAGGGGCCGGGAGCACGTGCCGATAGCCAGTTCTACATGATATCTGTGTGTGTCCCTGTGGTCTTGCTGTATGCATGAGGGCCCCGGGCCCTACCACATTACTATGTGCTGTGTACAGCGGATACAACCATGTCACCGCAGGCAGCGGGTTGGAGCTTGAATATGTAGCTTTGCCGATAACCACTCAATTCGTAGGGGGAGGGGACTGGGCCGTCATACGTAGAGCCAACATGGGTGTGTGACTGATGTTTGCGTGCCCATGGGCATGGCTATGTACTGGGTATGTGCATCTGCATTTGCCAATGACATTGTGGGTCTGCTCTGTGGGGTGTAGGTGGTCCTTGAAGGATGATGGACACCCACGTCTGTGATCTAGTTCGCCTTCCATGGATTTTGACCCAGCCGCACCTGTTCGGCAACCTCCTTTTGGGTTCTGATACCTGGCATTGAGGTGACATGTGTGGTTCGGTGAAGTGTTGTGAGCCAGTCGTGCTTGTGGGTGATTCTTGCTGTATGGTCTGTTGCAGGGTCTGTGTTTTCCACTGCGTAGCTTGTCTGCCCTGGTCCTGGTGTTGGGTTGCGTGGGATGTCCATGGGCTGTTGTAGGGCGTTGGTGTCGAAGGTGTGGTGTCCACTCCGGCATCACTGATGTGTGGTCTTCTCCGCTCTGCTGGAGGGAGTGTGTGTCCCTCTGTAATGTGAAGAGGAGATGCATTTCGACATTGTGTTGACATGTATGTTGGTACATTGTTCTTCTTTACATGCACACTGTCAGACAATGTATATTGTGACTGTTGAGGAGGTGCAGGATTTGGATGCGGGCCCCTGTACATTTGGACTACATGACGGATGTGAGGTTGTACGCGTACATTTCCATTTCACAGTTTTCAGATCTGGCAGATGTAATAGGCCTGTTTCTGTGCATGTGAAGACCCAGGTGTGTCCTCTGTTATGCAGAGTAGTGTTTGCGCATTGTACCACATTGTCGTCAATGTGGGTGTGCTGTTCTTGCTATGTGTGTGTGCTGAAATGTACTACGGGGAACATGGACATGATCCTGGGTCATTATGGGTGTGCAGTGTGCTACACATCTTTGTGCATGCGTGCCATTGTGCCCATCTCCTCCCGTCCTCTCAGTCCCTGGTTGTTACTCACCCTGTTGATGCTGTCCTCCCGAGCTGTGCTCGCACTCTCAATTCCTTGCACCGTCTCCACACTCATGACTGTGGCCTCCGTTTCCTCCAGCTCCTCCTGTGGCGCAGGACTCCAACCTCCTGTCGCCGTTGCTGCCTTCCTGTTGGCTGTGGCTTTGTGCCTGATTTAGATATTCACATCATGCCAGCGCCTCTTGGCCTCCTTGATTGGCCTCCTCAACACTCCGACTGCATTCCCGGTAGTCTAATTGGGGGTCAGTTGATGGTAGTGTTCTGTCACCTCGGTGACGATGATCTATTTTGCCTGTGGCCTGCACCCCGTATTCCTCTCCATCTTCAACCTGCCCTTCCCGACCCCGTTGTTCCTTGCTTGTGGTTTGTGGGGCTTATGAGATTTGCGTCGGCCTCTGCGCTCAGTCAGAGTGCCTCCACGTTGCTACGCACTTTGGATTATTTCTCGTTTGTTGTATTTGTAGCTTTTATAGTGAATTTTCCCGCCAGACGTGAGGGATTTGCAGGCCTGTTGCTGGTTTTTGCTGCTTTTGTACCGCAATATCCTCATTGCAGGAATTTTTGCGTTCGCGTTTTGCATGTTTGCGGCTTGACATTGATTTTAACACAGACATTTGACGTGTTATTGTGAGACTATCGCATGTTGCCGCCGTGTTGAGAATGATTGGTTAACACAGTGTCATTTTCCCGCGATAGGCTGCAATGTTGGATGCTGTGCAATGGTTATCAAATGTTCTTGAGAATATGCTCCTCTGTTCTTTGTTTTAACTTTTTATATATTGCTTACCATTGTATTGTTTACTACCTTTAACTTTTAATAAGAAAAAAAATATTAAACATACAAAATGAAGTGCATGCTTCCATTCCATACACATTTATAACATGCACAGTACAGGCAGTTCAGAAGTGTAAGCTCCCATCTCACACACAAGTAATTTGCACAGTACACAACATTTAGAAGCACAACATTCCATCCCAATGACACATGAAACATGCACAGTACAGGCAATTTAGAAGGGAAAGCTTCCTCCCCACCACACACACACACACACACACCCACACCCACACCCACACACACACACACACACACGCACATAACATGCACAATACAGATAGTTTAAAAATGCAAGCTTCCATCCCCAGCAGCCTAGGTGGCTCAGGAAAGTTCAAAGGTGTATCTATGTCAAAAGTGGGGTTGTGGAATCAGATGCAGAGGCAGTTTGGGCAAGAAATTAACTAATAGGATAAGCCAGCACAGTGTGAGCGAGATGAGTCTACTGTGGGACTGTCCTTGGATCTATGGGAGTCAGGATATCAGAGACTAGGGAATCTATGAGGGTCAGCCTTGTCAAAACCTGGTCAAGTTCAGCATAATGGGCTACCATAAACTCCTGTAATAGTTCCCTCATGGGAGGATTTCCACTCCTGGGGCGAGATAGGTTATGAACACTGGGCGTTGCTGCGTTGACCTTAGAAACATTTGGGGTCACCGCAGACCCACGTTTACTCTGTTTACATTTAGGGTTGAGCATGGCATTTAAAAAAGCTGATTCCTGTACAGGACCCCCCACCCCCAACATAGCCTCAAATCAGCCGTGTTACATCATGCGAGCCACCTGGAGGTCTCAGAAAAATTGAGTGAGAGGGGAAGAGGCGGGGACTGTCCCTGGACACTCAAAGCCTTCTCTCAATCAGCTCTATTTCTTTGGATACAAGTACCACCACCAGTTGAAGAAACCCTTCGATTGTAGAGGCACTGGGGAAACCTGTGGGGGCCTGTGTTGCCAGAAACCGGTCCCCGGAAGCTTGTTTCCTTCCCAGTATAAGAATTGGCTTGGTAGTTTGGTTTGCCCTGTTCCCATCATGCACTGGGACAGGAACAGACTAATTTGCATATAGCCAGGTTCTGAGCTGGGATGGTGCAGTGAGCTAAAAAACGGTGATGGATTAAAACCATGATCTCTAGACTTGGTAAGAGTATTCTGCATCATTCAGAAGCTCTGTCCATCACCACCCCCCTTTTCCAAAATCGGTTTTATCCACACTATGTGTGGGAGGGTATACTCAGACGTGAGTCCCTTGCTCATTGCACCATCAAGATTCAAGCAAGCCGGGCCGAAGAAGGCTGTGATGCCAGAAACCGTTCCCCGGAAGCTTGTTTCCTTCCCAGTATAAGAATTGGCTTGGTAGTTTGGTTTGCCCTGTTCCCATCATGCACTGGGACAGGAACAGACTAATTTGCATATAGCCAGGTTCGGAGCTGGGATGGTGCAGTGAGCTAAAAAACGGTGATGGATTAAAACCATGATCTCTAGACTTGGTAAGAGTATTCTGCATCATTCAGAAGCTCTGTCCATCACCACCCCCCTTTTCCAAAATTGGTTTTATCCACACTATGTGGGGGAGGGTATACTCAGACGTGAGTCCCTTGCTCATTGCACCATCAAGATTCAAGCAAGCCGGGCCGAAGAAGGCTGTGATGCCAGAAACCGGTCCCCGGAAGCTTGTTTCCTTCCCAGTATAAGAATTGGCTTGGTAGTTTGGTTTGCCCTGTTCCCATCATGCACTGGGACAGGAACAGACTAATTTGCATATAGCCAGGTTCTGAGCTGGGATGGTGCAGTGAGCTAAAAAACGGTGATGGATTAAAACCATGATCTCTAGACTTGGTAAGAGTATTCTGCATCATTCAGAAGCTCTGTCCATCACCACCCCCCTTTTCCAAAATCGGTTTTATCCACACTATGTGTGGGAGGGTATACTCAGACGTGAGTCCCTTGCTCATTGCACCATCAGGATTCAAGCAAGCCGGGCCGAAGAAGGCTGTGATGCCAGAAACCGGTCCCCGGAAGCTTGTTTCCTTCCCAGTATAAGAATTGGCTTGATAGTTTGGTTTGCCCTGTTCCCATCATGCACTGGGACAGGAACAGACTAATTTGCATATAGCCAGGTTCTGAGCTGGGATGGTGCAGTGAGCTAAAAAACGGTGATGGATTAAAACCATGATCTCTAGACTTGGTAAGAGTATTCTGCATCATTCAGAAGCTCTGTCCATCACCACCCCCCTTTTCCAAAATCGGTTTTATCCACACTATGTGTGGGAGGGTATACTCAGACGTGAGTCCCTTGCTCATAGCACCATCAGGATTCAAGCAAGCCGGGCCGAAGAAGGCTGTGATGCCAGAAACCGGTCCCCGGAAGATTGTTTCCTTCCCAGTATAAGAATTGGCTTGGTAGTTTGGTTTGCCCTGTTCCCATCATGCACTGGGACAGGAACAGACTAATTTGCATATAGCCAGGTTCTGAGCTGGGATGGTGCAGTGAGCTAAAAAACGGTGATGGATTAAAACCATGATCTCTAGACTTGGTAAGAGTATTCTGCATCATTCAGAAGCTCTGTCCATCACCACCCCCCTTTTCCAAAATCGGTTTTATCCACACTATGTGTGGGAGGGTATACTCAGACGTGAGTCCCTTGCTCATTGCACCATCAGGATTCAAGCAAGCCGGGCCGAAGAAGGCTGTGATGCCAGAAACCGGTCCCCGGAAGCTTGTTTCCTTCCCAGTATAAGAATTGGCTTGGTAGTTTGGTTTGCCCTGTTCCCATCATGCACTGGGACAGGAACAGACTAATTTGCATATAGCCAGGTTCTGAGCTGGGATGGTGCAGTGAGCTAAAAAACGGTGATGGATTAAAACCATGATCTCTAGACTTGGTAAGAGTATTCTGCATCATTCAGAAGCTCTGTCCATCACCACCCCCCTTTTCCAAAATCGGTTTTATCCACACTATGTGTGGGAGGGTATACTCAGACGTGAGTCCCTTGCTCATTGCACCATCAGGATTCAAGCAAGCCGGGCCGAAGAAGGCTGTGATGCCAGAAACCGGTCCCCGGAAGCTTGTTTCCTTCCCTGTATAAGAATTGGCTTGGTAGTTTGGTTTGCCCTGTTCCCATCATGCACTGGGACAGGAACAGACTAATTTGCATATAGCCAGGTTCTGAGCTGGGATGGTGCAGTGAGCTAAAAAACGGTGATGGATTAAAACCATGATCTCTAGACTTGGTAAGAGTATTCTGCATCATTCAGAAGCTCTGTCCATCACCACCCCCCTTTTCCAAAATCGGTTTTATCCACACTATGTGTGGGAGGGTATACTCAGACGTGAGTCCCTTGCTCATTGCACCATCAGGATTCAAGCAAGCCGGGCCGAAGAAGGCTGTGATGCCAGAAACCGGTCCCCGGAAGCTTGTTTCCTTCCCTGTATAAGAATTGGCTTGGTAGTTTGGTTTGCCCTGTTCCCATCATGCACTGGGACAGGAACAGACTAATTTGCATATAGCCAGGTTCTGAGCTGGGATGGTGCAGTGAGCTAAAAAACGGTGATGGATTAAAACCATGATCTCTAGACTTGGTAAGAGTATTCTGCATCATTCAGAAGCTCTGTCCATCACCACCCCCCTTTTCCAAAATCGGTTTTATCCACACTATGTGTGGGAGGGTATACTCAGACGTGAGTCCCTTGCTCATTGCACCATCAGGATTCAAGCAAGCCGGGCCGAAGAAGGCTGTGATGCCAGAAACCGGTCCCCGGAAGCTTGTTTCCTTCCCAGTATAAGAATTGGCTTGGTAGTTTGGTTTGCCCTGTTCCCATCATGCACTGGGACAGGAACAGACTAATTTGCATATAGCCAGGTTCTGAGCTGGGATGGTGCAGTGAGCTAAAAAATGGTGATGGATTAAAACCATGATCTCTAGACTTGGTAAGAGTATTCTGCATCATTCAGAAGCTCTGTCCATCACCACCCCCCTTTTCCAAAATCGGTTTTATCCACACTATGGGGCCGATTAGGATGGCGGTTTTTCCGCATCCTCCGGGCCGGTGGAAGTGTCCGCCGGCCTGGAGGATGCGGAAAAACCGCTGCGGAGCCTCCAAAGACCCACCGCCAAATTAGGATGGCTGGTGGGTCTGGAATTCCGTCCGCCGCTTTTCCGCCGCGGTCGGCTTCCGACCGTGGCGGAAAAGCTATAACATGGCAGGCGGTGTCTATGAGACACCGTCCGCCATATTAGGATGTTCGTGAATACATGCTTTTCCACGGCGGCTTTTCCGCCATGGAAAAGCATACGGACATTCACTTTGGGGGCCCGTTGCGGGCCCCCTGGGTGAATGGGGGGTGGGGGGTGCACATGGGGGGTACCTATGGTACCCCCCTGCATTTGCGTGCACAAAGCAGCAGGCACCGTGCGGTGCCGGCCGCTTTGTGCATGTAAATGTAAAACATGCTTTTTTAACATTGCGGCGGGTGCAGCTTGAAGCTGCACCCGCCGCAATGTTAAATATAGAGGATGTGACCGCCACCCTGGCGGTCACATCCTAATCAGCACGGAGGGAACGCCGCAGCCCCTGCGGACGTTCCCTCCTCCTCAAGGGTGGCGGACGGACGCAAGTCCGTCCGCCATCCTAATCGGCCCCTAAGTGTGGGAGGGTATACTCAGACGTGAGTCCCTTGCTCATTGCACCATCAGGATTCAAGCAAGCCGGGCCGAAGAAGGCTGTGATGCCAGAAACCGGTCCCCGGAAGCTTGTTTCCTTCCCAGTATAAGAATTGGCTTGGTAGTTTGGTTTGCCCTGTTCCCATCATGCACTGGGACAGGAACAGACTAATTTGCATATAGCCAGGTTCTGAGCTGGGATGGTGCAGTGAGCTAAAAAACGGTGATGGATTAAAACCATGATCTCTAGACTTGGTAAGAGTATTCTGCATCATTCAGAAGCTCTGTCCATCACCACCCCCCTTTTCCAAAATCGGTTTTATCCACACTATGTGTGGGAGGGTATACTCAGACGTGAGTCCCTTGCTCATTGCACCATCAGGATTCAAGCAAGCCGGGCCGAAGAAGGCTGTGATGCCAGAAACCGGTCCCCGGAAGCTTGTTTCCTTCCCAGTATAAGAATTGGCTTGGTAGTTTGGTTTGCCCTGTTCCCATCATGCACTGGGACAGGAACAGACTAATTTGCATATAGCCAGGTTCTGAGCTGGAATGGTGCAGTGAGCTAAAAAACGGTGATGGATTAAAACCATGATCTCTAGACTTGGTAAGAGTATTCTGCATCATTCAGAAGCTCTGTCCATCACCACCCCCCTTTTCCAAAATCGGTTTTATCCACACTATGTGTGGGAGGGTATACTCAGACGTGAGTCCCTTGCTCTTTGCACCATCAGGATTCAAGCAAGCCGGGCCGAAGAAGGCTGTGATGCCAGAAACCGGTCCCCGGAAGCTTGTTTCCTTCCCAGTATAAGAATTGGCTTGGTAGTTTGGTTTGCCCTGTTCCCATCATGCACTGGGACAGGAATAGACTAATTTGCATATAGCCAGGTTCTGAGCTGGGATGGTGCAGTGAGCTAAAAAACGGTGATGGATTAAAACCATGATCTCTAGACTTGGTAAGAGGATTCTGCATCATTCAGAAGCTCTGTCCATCACCACCCCCCTTTTCCAAAATCGGTTTTATCCACACTATGTGTGGGAGGGTATACTCAGACGTGAGTCCCTTGCTCATTGCACCATCAGGATTCAAGCAAGCCGGGCCGAAGAAGGCTGTGATGCCAGAAACCGGTCCCCGGAAGCTTGTTTCCTTCCCAGTATAAGAATTGGCTTGGTAGTTTGGTTTGCCCTGTTCCCATCATGCACTGGGACAGGAACAGACTAATTTGCATATAGCCAGGTTCTGAGCTGGGATGGTGCAGTGAGCTAAAAAACGGTGATGGATTAAAACCATGATCTCTAGACTTGGTAAGAGTATTCTGCATCATTCAGAAGCTCTGTCCATCACCACCCCCCTTTTCCAAAATCCGAAACCTGTGGGGGCTGCAGAGTCTGGGCCTTGGATGAGGACTGGTTTCTCATACCCATTTTGAATCTGCCTTTGAATCCCCAAGTACAGCAACAACTGGTAGCGCAAGGAACCCCCAGAAAAATAAGCCTGCGTCCCTGAAGAACTCCCTTAACCAACATCTACCATCAGCCAATGGTAAGTTCATTCCAAAGGAAAACCTCAGTAGAGCTCCGACAATGTTCCAAACAATACAGACTCATCAACGTCCCAAACAATACAGACCCACCAAAGTTCCAAACAATACAGAACCAACAACGTCCCACACAATAAACACCCAACAACATCCGAAACAATACAGACCCAACAACGTCCCACACAATACACACCCAACAACGTCCCAAACAATACAGACCCAACAATGTCCCAAACAATACAGACCCAAAAATGTCCCAAACAAGACAGACCCAACAATGTCACAAACAATACAGACCCAACAACGTCCCAAACAATACAGACCCAACAACATTCCAAACAATACAGACCCAAAAACGTCCCACACAATACAGACCCAACAATGTCCCAAACAATACATACTCAACAACGTCTCAAACAATATAGACCCAACAACATCCCAAACAATACAGACACAACAATGTCCCAAACAAGACAGACCCAACAATGTCACAAACAATACAGACCCAACAACGTCCCAAACAATACAGACCCAACAACGTCCCAAATAAGACAGACCCAACAACGTCTCAAACAAGACAGTCCCAACAACGTCCCAAACAATACAGACCCAACAATGTTCCAAACAATACAGACCCAACAATGTCCCAAACCATACAAACCCTACAACGTCCCAAACAATACAGACCCAACAATGTCCCAAACAAGACAGACCAAACAACGTCCCAAACAATACAGACCCAACAACGTCCCAATCAATCCAGACCCAACAACATCCCAATCAATCCAGACCCAACAATGTCCCATACAATACAGACCCAACAACGTCCCAAACAACTCAGACCCAACAACGTCCCAATCAACACAGACCCAACAAAGTCCAAACAATACAGACCCAAAAAACATCCCAAACAATACAGACCCAACAACGTCCCAAACAATACAGACCCAACAATGTCCCAAGCAATACAGACCCAACAATGTCCCAAACAAGACAGACCAAACAATGTCCCAAACAATACATACCCAACAACGTCCCAAACAATACAGAGCCAACAACGTTCCAAACAATACAGACCCATCAATATCCCTAACAAGACAGACCCAACAATGTCCCAAACAATACAGACCCAACAATGTCCCAAACAAGACAGACCCAACAATGTCCCAAACTAGACAGATCCAACAACGTCCCAAACTATACATACCCAACAACGTCCCAAACAATACAGACCGAACAACTTCCCAAAAAATACAGACCCAACCAATGTTCCCTCTAATTTTTTTCTTCTGTGAGCGGCAGTGGATGGGTCTTTGTGCGCTGCAACCATGGCTATGTGCGCCAGGAACCAGACCACGCGTGTGTGCATCACCAAATGTCATTCTAAATGTTTACTTAAAAAAGTGAAAAGGCCGATCTTAAGGCCGGTTTGCAAATTGGATAAACACGCCATGACATGAATTGATTACACAGGCAAGTACACTTCAGATTTAGAAAAGCATAAGACTCCAACGGTGGGACAATCATAAGATTTTTACTAAATATTCTTAACTGGAGCACTGTTCATTGGGTGGGGAAATGTTGAGAGCCTATACAATAGCACATATGCACAATAAATTACACAATTACATAACATATTTATAATTTGATGTGAAAGCTACTGAGTAATGTTGGGATATCCCATCAGAAAAAGTTTGTGAAACTCTGGCATCCAGGCAAACATGGACTGTAGCAGAAGGCTGTTCAGACACGTCAAGTGGCATCACCAGATGGGTGACTGGGTTGCTTCTCACGGCGATCCTTGCCATTTTTCTAGTGCTGTTAAACTCTATCAAGGTCAACCTTCCTATTCAGGAGGTAGGCCTTTGTCCTCATCAGCATATCTAAATGCTTCTGCTCTAGTCTATTCCTCAATTTACTCTTGATAGTATTCATGAGGCTGAATCCTCGTTCACAGTCTGCACTAGATGCTTGAAATGTTGCACAGACATCAACAAGCTGAGACACAACACTATACTGAGCAGCATTGCGTACAGTGAAATTCACCAGGTCTTGTAAGGTGGTAAATAACCCACCCTTTACATGTTCTGCCAGCACATATTTATAGTCTCTGTACTGTTGGACAACATCTTCTGGTGTTTCACAATCACCCAGGACCAAGACATTTTTATACTTTTCAACAAGTCTTTGTATATTCTCAGTCCCAAAATCAAAATGTGATTGTGTTGCTATTGCCTGGATTTTAAAACTTGCCCATTCTTTCAGCTCATCTGCAGGGAACCTTTTTTGCATGTGCTCACAAAGAAGGGAAACAAAAGACAAAATAGGCCCACTGTCAAACTCTTGCCTTTCCTTATACAACAACATCATATCTCTTACATTTCTGCTCAAAAAGACAGTGTCCCCTAAATACTGTTCCTTAATTTGGCCAATTTTTGCTCTTGCATACTGTTCAGCTTCAACAGTAGTCAAAGAACTTTTTGGAACAGTTTGCACAAAGATGCAAATTCACCCAGAATGTCATTAAGTACTGCAGGGGAAATATGGTAGTTAGAGTCAGATAGCTTTTTGTAACAATATTTAGCAACTGGATCATTCTCTTCAACTTTTTCATGCTCAAAGTACTTAAGAACAGTCTTGTAATTATGAATTAGTGCACCAACTGCAAAATGCCTTGAAAGCCACCGGACTTCATTCAATGGTCGAAAAGAGACCACTTCACAATCAGCGACTGATGCCATTTCATCCAGCTTGGACTTCCTTGCAGGAGATCTGGAGAACAGAGTGTAGACAGTCCTTAATAATGTCTCCATCTCTTTAATCATTGGATCACTCTTCCAGGCATCATCAACTCCCAAATCTTCTTGATGAGCGACACATTGCTTCTCAACTAGATTGTTTTAGGTGAGTAGCAACAGCATTATCCTTACCCAGCATCACAGATGCACCATCGGATGTGAACATGACCATTTTCATGAGGTCCAGTTCATTGGCAGTGTAGAATTCTTTCACAGCAGCAGTGATAGCCTCAGCATTACAACTAGTCAGCTTCACTAAGCCGCCAAACAGTGTTTTGTGTTCTGTTGAGGTTACAGGTCGGAACTTGAAGTACAGGATGTGCATTTTTGTAACAGAAATATCTGTGCTCTCATCAATTATCAATGTGTGATACAAAGCGTTACGAAGTTCTGCCATACCTTGACAGTGTATCGTGCTATTGACGGCCTCAAGGAACTCAAAGGCATAGTTCTTGTTCTGTGGTAAATAAATAATTAATTACCGGATCTATTTTTGACTATAATCAATAAACGGGTAGCTCAATAAATAAGAGTCAAGATTCGAGGTAGCTGAAGTTGACAGGCTTTAATAAACATAAAGGACAGGAACAGGACAGCCTGTACGGGAATGGGATGGCAGGGCCCGGCAGCTGCCGAGGGCAGGATCTGGGAATGATGCGCATAACTTTTAATAACAGAACATTAGTATATATAGTTAAACAAAATACATTGCATTCAATACAGTAGGCGTAGCAGTAGGCGGAGTTTGTAGCAGTCGCGAAAGATAAGGCATAAAGTGGGTGTAACAAGAGGTGTGTACAGGGCGTATACATAGACATGTGATGTAAACGTAACAGAATATGTCATAAACGGGGCGGAAACATGGAGGGGGCTACCTGAGCAGCTGGGACCTCTAACCTAGTGGTGCGCGCAGACTGGCAATGACGTGTTACTAGGGAGAACTGGGGGCTATGACTTCTGCGCTGGAAGAGGAGACTAAAGTCTGGAGTGTCAGAGCGACATGTACCTAAAGCCTATCTAGTATCTGGTGTTTAGAGAACATGTTGATAGAATCCAAAAGTTATCAGGGCAAAGGCTAACAGACACTAAGACTGGTGCATGCATAATTCTACATATAGTTCGTGTGCGAGGAATATTCTATGAATATTAATACAGTATTTCTCTTACATGGAGACATAAAGGCTAGACCATGACGGAAACTATTGATGCGATTCAGTAGCTTAAGAATGCAGAGAAGGAGGGCCGGACTGATAACTGGAATCATAACATACTCTTGGCAGACTGGGAGGCAGAGCCAGGCCAAGCCGGGCACTGCGAGGCATGAAAGTAAGCTAAGGGTCAGGGATACAGGTGGGGGGCTGTATCGCTCCTCGGAGAGGGTTCAGGAGACAGGAGCCGAATCTGAGTCCGGGCCCTTTTTGAGGCCTAGAAACGGGGAATATTAATGAATTAACGTGCACACTGTAAAACGTGGCAACGTAGCTTTACATAGGCCTGATATTCGTTGCTTTCACGAAGACTGGAAACTGGCATACTAGAGATGGACACAACTGTAATTGCGTCTTTAATCGATCAGAGGGGAATACATGCATATCGATCATGCACATATAACATAAGATGGGGAACACGTAGGCACATATAACATGGCAAAATTTACTTTTCCACATTCCCTCCTTGTGCCCTACGTTTCCATCAGGAAACATCAATATTCATGATACCATCTATCATTTCATATAGCATCATTTGCTCGTCTCGAATTGTCTGGGAACGGGATTTAGGACTGGGAATACAAGAGGTAGCACAAATGCCGCAAATCGCAGGGCCACATTGTATACAGAGGCAGCAACTGAATATGATCATTACTGCAATACCTAGAAATGACAATACTTTCCATCCCCAGGCAGATATGATACTCCAGAGCCAACCGGACCATGTCCAGGTGCCTGGATTCTGGTGTAACTGATGGGCAATTTTGTGAAGTCTGGTTATAGCTGAATAAACAGACGGCGCGTTATTAGGAATGAAAATGCAGCAACTAGATCCGATGACTCTACATGCTCCTCCTCTATCGGCCAGTATGACGTCAAGAACGAGACGATTTTGGAGCACGACAAATCTCATAGCAGATTGCTCTTCGTTTAAGTTACCTAGAGCGGAAGTAGTCTCATTCACTACTGCTTCAAGGGTTCTGGTTAACCTACGGATTAGCTTACTATTCTGGATAGGTCCTATAAAGAAGAAGAAACCTTTATTAAAGTCTTGATATTGTTCTAGAGTAGTTTCAGTTTGATCGACAATTGGGGACTCGATCTCCCTTCTATGTCTGACGTGTACTAGATGTGTGTTTCTGTGATAATCAGATGGGGCTAGAAATACTGGTGGCAGTAGGAAGGCAATGTAACAGGTTCCATCCCAATCGAGGGGCAGACGAACATATGCGGTCTGACCACAAACAAAATAAGAATGACGTGAGGCTTTGAAAATAGATTTCCCACTGTCACTATACTCAACAGTAGTAGTACAATCACTATGTCCTACATGTGCGGAACCATTATTTCTGACACATAATTCGCCTTTGACTGGTAGTACTGAAATAGCAGGTAAGTCTGGAGTAGTATCAGACTGAACATTCAGGACCATAAAATTCGAAGAATAATTACCTAAATTATAAACTTCATTTTCTAGATCTAACCCTGTTCTATGGGGGAGACCTTGCTTGTCTGGAAAGCATGTTCTATTCAGAAGGGACATATCATTTGAAGATGACGTTAACGTGGACCATGCTCCACACGAACCATTATGTGAAAACGGATAAGGAAAGAGTGGCAGAACTCCCTTCGGTGTCTGAAAAGGGGGGGAGTCGACCACACACCCAACAATTAGTGGCATTGCTGGTCTGGTGTGAATAGTGTAACATTCTGATAAATGTGTTATTTCTCATAGCAAGACGATAGGATAGCTCGTGAGGAGGCAGATCACTAAATGTATGCTCTACTGTAGCATTAGCAAACTTATTTACATGAGAAATTGGAAAACATAAATGTAATGCATAACTTGTGCAGGTAACCATCAAACTTAAGAATAATAAGAAACTTAGAAAAACGATACATCGGATAGAGTTTTGACTAACTCTCTCACTATGGGGGTCTATCTCATACATGTCAGATACCTGTCTAACCGTTTCACCCGAGAGGGACTTAGACAATTAAACTGGCTGACTTATTTTACTAGACCGGAGTTTTAACTTATACTCCTGCTGCGGAGTTTTCTCTAACAGAGGAACTTTTAATTCAGATTTAAGTTCTGGTTTCAGGCAGTCTTTAGAAATGGAACAGTCTTTAGAAATATCCTTTAAAAATGTATTTTTCCGGACTCCATGGAATTTCTTGATATGCGACAGATGGACCCATCCCTTGCGGCCTTCCAACTTCACGGCCGTACGGGTGGTCAGAAGGACTAGTCTCGGCTCCTTCCAACGAGGCTCCAGCGGACTTGAACGATCAAAGTTCCTTACGAGTACGAGGTCGCCTGGAATGACCTCGTGCGGTTTCACTTCAGTATTGTCTGGAAATGCGGCGGCAACCTGTGAACGACAAGAGTGTAGGGCAGACATCAAGGAAGCTAGGTAATCTGTCAACATATTACTGGAAACATCTGTAATACTGCGGGGTCTAGGTGTACCCCACATGTTTGGGGGCGGCCGAATATGACCTCATAAGGGGACAGACCTGATCTGGAATGTGCAACCATTCGCATAAAGAATAAAGCAACTGGCAGGGCAACTAGCCAGTCTACACCTTTCTCTTTACATATCTTAGCAATACGGATTTTCAGGGTCTGATTATGTCTCTCTACGAGACCGGCTGCTTCAGGATGGCGTACACAATGGAACTTCCACTGGTACCCTAACAGAAGGGAAACATGTTTCATTAGCTCGGATGAGAATGGCTGGCCGTTATCAGAATACACGACCCTAGGGAGTCCATAACGGGGAAAGAATTCCCGAACCAGCTGCTTGGCAGTGGTCGCGGCTGTGTAATCTGGGACTGGATATGCTTCTGTCCACCTGGACAAAGCGCATACAACTACAAGAACATACTTGAAACCTCGACATCGCTCCATCTGAATATAATCCATCTGGAGGACTTCAAAAGGGTGGTCAGGGGGTTGGAATCCACCTTGTTCCACCGGGACACTTTTACCTGGATTGAATTGACAACATATCATACAAGTACGGACTTTCTGCTTGGCTGCAGCTCGTAAATGCTTGTTGAACCAAAGGTTCTGGATACTGTCTAACATAGCTTTTTCTCCTAGATGTGCTGGACTATGTGCGGTATTGATAATGACTTGAACCATAGAGTCGGGGAGAAACCATGTGGCTTTTCCCTTCGTCACCCATCCTTGATCTGTCTGGACCCCTCCTTGTTCAGACCATTTCTTGATTTCTTCGGGAGTGGCATGTAACTGTATGTCTATGACATCTTGTGTAGGGTCCTTAACTGTCATACAAGTAGTCGGATCTAGAGTGAGTGTCTGTGTCGTGTTAACTGGAATGTCTGGGGTCTGAGCTGTAAGCTTGTCTGTTCGATCTGCTTGATCGTTACCTTGGGAAATGATATCAGTAACTTTCGTATGTGCTTTGCACTTCATGATAGCGATAGATGTCGGTAAATGTATTGCATCTAACAGAGCTTGAATGAGGAGACCATGCTGAATCTTGGTTCCATGAGAAGTCATGAAACCTCTCTCCTGCCAGAGTACTCCGAAGTCGTGTACAACTCCGAATGCGTAGCGTGAATCTGTATATATGTTTACTTTCAGGTTCTTGGCACGTATGCATGCTTGGGTCAGAGCAACTAGCTCTGCTGCTTGAGCAGACAGGATGTCAATACGATGTGTTTCTATAACTTCAGTTTCAGTAGTCACTGCATACGCGGCTACTAGTTCTCCTGTACTTGTTCTCATACATGAACCATCCACATAAAGTGTCAGGTCAGGATTAGGTAATGGAATGTCTGTCAGGTCTTGTCTTGGCTTAGTCATAGTGTTAACAACTTCCACACAGTCATGTGTGGCAGGATTTGAAGTAACTGACGGTAACAGTGTAGCAGGATTTAGAATGTTGCAGCGTCTGATTTCTATGTGTGGCTGGAACAGTGTCAGTTCATAACCTGTTAAACGTGCAATGGTCAAGTGCTGAGTCTGTGTTCGGTTTAAAAGAACTTCCACGGAGTGTGGAACTTGTACTGTCAGGGAGTGTCCTAATACTATGGAATCACTTTGTCTGATAGCTAGAGCTGTGGCTGCAACTGACTTGAGGCACGCAGGCAGAGCCTGGGCCACTGGATCTAATGTGCTCGAAAAATAAGCACAGGGCTTGTATTGTCCTGCTTGATCTTGTGTGAGAACAGATAATGCAGTACCATCACGTTCTGTGACAAAAAGTGTAAAAGGCTTACTGTAGTTCGGTGTAGCTAGAACAGGTGCTTGGCATAAGGCTTTCTTTAATTCATTAAAAACAAGTGTATGTTCCTGGGTCCAAGGGAGGACAGTCGATACGGCTGCCTCCTGTGTCGTTAACTGTATCAGTGGCTTGGCTAGAAATGCATACTGAGGAATCCATTGTCTGCAGTAAGAAGTGAGGCCAATAAAAGCACGTACCTCCTTCTGTGTCTTGGGCTGTGGAAGACTCGCTATCAACTGGATACGGTCTGGTGTCAACTGCCTACCCCACCTGGACAGTAAGTGGCCTAAGTAGATCACTCGCTGGACACAGAATTGAAGCTTCGAAGGGGACACCTTGTGCCCCATCTCGGCTAGGAAATACAGGACTGTAAGTGACGCACGCTCGCAATCACGTTCAGAACGGGCTGTGATCAGTAGATCATCGACATACTGGAGCAGGGCAGTGTCAGCTGGCATGTGAATATTGTCTAGTTGTCTCTTAAGTGCTTGACTGTAAATACTAGGACTTTCTGTGAAACCTTGAGGAGCTCGTGTAAATTTATAGCTCCTTCCATTTAAACAAAAACCGAAAAGATACTGGCTGTCTGGATGAATCGGGACACTGAAAAATGCATTCTTGAGGTCGATGACAGTGAAAAATGTAGCTTCAGAATCAATGGCTGTCAATAGGGATGAGATATCTGGGACTACTGGATACTGGGGTATGATACATTTATTAAGTTCTCGAAGGTCAATCACTAATCGATATACTGGAGGTGCATTTGGATCAGTACGTTTCATGACTGGAATGATAGGAGAATTACATACATTGGAGTCAGTTTCTACAACCACTCCTTGAGCAATGAGCTCGTCAATAATTTTGGATAAGGCTGCTACAGCCTCAGGTGGCAATCTGTACTGTCTGATTCGTGGTAAGACTATACCTTGTTTGAGAGTCACACGATGGGTGTGATTTGCATAAAACCTACATCAGTTGGACCTTGCGCCCATAAATGCTGCGGTACATTTGACAATCTTGGATCAAAATCACGTAATACATAGTGACCTTTAAAGTCCCTTAAGAACAATCGGATTCCTTCTGGGGAACAGCAAATAACTGCACCTAATTCTTTCAATGTTTTAATGCCTAACAAATTTTCTGGACATGATTTCGTAAGTAACAAATCAGTAGTTCGGGACAATGGACCAACTTCTAGAGAAACTGGTTTTGAAATCTCGTTCACAATAGGCTTTCCTGAAAATCCAAGGGAAACATTTCTAGAGCCTGAGAGCGGAGCCCCTGGAACCTCGTCATGACTAATAGTAGTCCTACTTGCCCCTGTATCAATCAAAAACTTTCTGTCTTTCCCTAATACTTGACTGTGTACATAGGGACCCTCTTGATCTACAGGTATCTCGATGAGAGGCAAGCCTACCTCCCTCTCTAGGCTGTTTCATGAATACTGTTGATACTCTGGATACTCTGACTGGGCATACTGGTACATCTGCTGTGTAACATGCTGTGTTGCAGCGATAGGCTGCGGTGCTGGAACTGTCTGTTGTGCATTCTGTGGTGACTGAGAAGTCTGTGATACTTGTTCTTGTCTAGGCGGACGTGGTCTTTCTTTAGTTTTACCAGTAGCTATGTTGTGTTTCAGAACTGCACACTCGTTTATAAAATGACCTGGCTGTTTACAATAATTGCATGTCCCTTTAACGGGAGCTGCAGGATACTACCCCAGCAACGGTACTCACCGGGCAGCAAGAACGGAAGGCCTCGGACTGGACTGGACTGCTACGACGACGGACGGACGAACTTCGGACTTCAGTTACAGGTGGGCCTCCGGATACCTCGGACCTTGGACTCTCGGCTTGGGCTCTGGTCGGGACTCGCCGCGTTCCTCCACCGCCTCGTCTGGACGCTGGACCGCGACCTCCGTCTCCTCCGTGGGCCTGAGGGATACTTGAAGCAGAAATATCTGCACGTGGCCGGTATGGTTCCGTCACGGCTGCAGAGGATCAGGGGGCCTGCGTGGCTTCTCCGGCGCGTGGGGAAAGGGCAAGTCCCTATTCGGGTGCCATTATGTGGTAAATAAATAATTAATTACCGGATCTATTTTTGACTATAATCAATAAACGGGTAGCTCAATAAATAAGAGTCAAGATTCGAGGTAGCTGAAGTTGACAGGCTTTAATAAGCATAAAGGACAGGAACAGGACAGCCTGTACGGGAATGGGATGGCAGGGCCCGGCAGCTGCCGAGGGCAGGATCTGGGAATGATGCGCATAACTTTTAATAACAGAACATTAGTATATATAGTTAAACAAAATACATTGCATTCAATACAGTAGGCGTAGCAGTAGGCGGAGTTTGTAGCAGTCGCGAAAGATAAGGCATAAAGTGGGTGTAACAAGAGGTGTGTACAGGGCGTATACATAGACATGTGATGTAAACGTAACAGAATATGTCATAAACGGGGCGGAAACATGGAGGGGGCTACCTGAGCAGCTGGGACCTCTAACCTAGTGGTGCGCGCAGACTGGCAATGACGTGTTACTAGGGAGAACTGGGGGCTATGACTTCTGCGCTGGAAGAGGAGACTAAAGTCTGGAGTGTCAGAGCGACATGTACCTAAAGCCTATCTAGTATCTGGTGTTTAGAGAACATGTTGATAGAATCCAAAAGTTATCAGGGCAAAGGCTAACAGACACTAAGACTGGTGCATGCATAATTCTACATATAGTTCGTGTGCGAGGAATATTCTATGAATATTAATACAGTATTTCTCTTACATGGAGACATAAAGGCTAGACCATGACGGAAACTATTGATGCGATTCAGTAGCTTAAGAATGCAGAGAAGGAGGGCCGGACTGATAACTGGAATCATAACATACTCTTGGCAGACTGGGAGGCAGAGCCAGGCCGAGCCGGGCACTGCGAGGCATGAAAGTAAGCTAAGGGTCAGGGATACAGGTGGGGGGTTGTATCGCTCCTCGGAGAGGGTTCAGGAGACAGGAGCCGAATCTGAGTCCGGGCCCTTTTTGAGGCCTAGAAACGGGGAATATTAATGAATTAACGTGCACACTGTAAAACGTGGCAACGTAGCTTTACATAGGCCTGATATTCGTTGCTTTCACGAAGACTGGAAACTGACATACTAGAGATGGACACAACTGTAATTGCGTCTTTAATCGATCAGAGGGGAATACATGCATATCGATCATGCACATATAACATAAGATGGGGAACACGTAGGCACATATAACATGGCAAAATTTACTTTTCCACAGTTCCCCCAGCTGTCTGGTATCTTCACATATAAAGCTAGGTGGTCATGGATGTCTTGTACAGATAACATTGAAGTATTCATCTTGACTGCCAGCAACACATTGTTGATGAGAATCTATATCTCCTCAGGCATGGATCTTTGGCGTTCAACTACTTCCATTCTATTTGCTTTTTCAGTGGCAGTTTCTGTCAGCATTGCCCGCACTCCAAAACCAAACCTGGCAGCAGCACTTCTGTTTCTCAATATCACCATGGCAGACTGGTGAACATTGCTATTTAGATGATGTTTCAGGTAATCCAGTTTCCAGCCATCACTCCATTTCTTCCCTGTAGAAAAGTCCCCCACAGTCATGGCTTCGGCACATGCTTTGCAAATCAAGCCCACGTCTGGACTGTATTGAAATAGTTCCCCAAGTTGTACACGAACCTTGCTTCGTGATTTCTGTGTCTCAGCCTCCACAATTTCTTTCATCGACTCTTCCTTGAATACAAGGCAACATTTCTTCCTTTGTGGTGAAGCATCACACTCTGCAAAAGGTACAGCAAAATAAAGGAACATGTCTGAAGTTGATGCCTATGCTCATGAGTGCAACCTGTCACATAATACGGAGGCATCCCCGAAAAAACGTAGAGTGTAATTACCTGAATTTTTCTGTCCACTGCCCTGCCCTTTCAAACTTAAATGTAGCACTGTCCGTAGAGCCTGCAATAGAAGTAAAGATTGTTTCAGCACATTGTAAATTTGTGATACAGCAATATACCATGTGCACCATAAGGGAACTCTATCAAACAATTACCTGCTCTGCTTCTACTCACGGGTGCCCGTTCAAATGTGTGGGGTACTGTCTGCGAAACCTACAACACAAGAAAACATGTGTAAGGTATGTTGTTATACTACAATACACAAGATGCACCACAGTTTAACTCTAACAAACAAATACCTGTTTGTTCTGCCTGTTTGTTCACTAGAATTTGATGTGAAGATACTAGTCAGAATTGGAGATTCGGTCCCAATTGTATCCTCACACCAAATTCCATCATACATATAATGAGGGACCAAGTGACGTAATAATGTAAACATAGAACAGGTGCTAAATATGCAATGTATTTCAACTCCAGTTAACTCAGTCGTAGAACTACGTGCTGGGCATTGGATATAAGTATGAGGGTTGTCTGGCTTATTTGGTAAGACTTGTAGTTACACCCGCTAAACGCCATTCCTAATCGACTCAACAAATGTTGAGACATACCTATGGTAAAGAACACAAGAATCGTATCAGATTCTGATCCATAGGCTCTGAAAACTGGGTATCACTGGAAGTGCCCTGGCTTGGCTAAAGTCCTTTTTGAACAACAGATCCTTCCAAGTTTTTGACAAGGAAATCACTTCCAAACGGACACCCCTCCATTGTGGAGTGCCGCAGGGATCTTCTTTAAGTTCCACTTTGTTTAATGTTGATACCCGTACTCTGGCGGAGGCTGTTTTACCCTCGAAAGTCCACATAGTCACCTATGCGGATGACACGCAATTGGTGATTGGGCTCAACAAAGCTGATAGCTCCCCCTCCTGCCTTCGTCTTTGCATGGAAGAAATTGCAAGATGGATGAGCGATTCCTTCCTAAAATTGAATGGGGGAAAGAGTGAAATCATGATTTTGGGTAATCACTCCCCCTTGACTTGACCGTAATCTGGATTATTTCCATTGGCCCACTCCACACCCCTAAAACTCAGTTAAAGAGTCTGGGCGTATGGTTGGACCATGACCTTACATTTAAATACCAGGCCCAGAAGATATCTGCCTCATGTTACTGGATCCTCAAAATGATCCGGAAAGTTCTTCTCCTCCCTTTCCAGGCCAGAAAAATAATGGTCCAAGCGCTGGTGTTCTCCAGATAGGACTGAGGTTCCGTGACGATTTTACCCGTGTTTGTAACATTGTCGCAAATGCATAATTTTGGTATCAGTGAACCGCAAATGATCCATTTAGTATATCCTGGTGTTTTCGCTATACTACGAGCAAGAGCACTCCTGTTACAAACACATTTCTGTTCTACCCGTGGCATCCATCTTAGAACAAGGAAGCCATTTTGTATTCCTTGCCCTCACATAATCAATGGACACGCAATGACCTCTTTTCATTTAAGGACACGTAGGCTTTAGCCGGCAATTCACCTTGCTAGTGACACGTGCACCTTAGGCCAGCAACGCTGTGGCAGCATGACTCGGCAAGAGCTGCCTCCCCAGCCTGAGGCCAGTCCTGCTATACTGGTTCTCGTGTTCGTTGGTCTGATCATGATTAGGCGGCCGAAGCTGGTAACCGTGCCCATTTACGACCCACAAACATCTCTTATCCTACTCTTCTATCTTCTGCACCTGGCTCTGCTCCTTTCCTTCTGGGCCTTTATTAGGGGGAGGTAACGAAATTTACGATGAGGCGGTCCGGGTCTTGAATGGAAAGTTGACATGGGATTATGACGGAATAGTGGGAACCCCTCGTTCGTAATGTTTTGACATCAGATATTGTTGACGATTCCTGTGCAATGCCAAATATTTATTGTTTAAGATACAAAGGTTTTGGAATGTGCTAACATGTAAAGAAATTTGCCTGAAGCCCAATATTCAGTATATAAGGAGCAACCCTCTTTGTACAAATTGAACAGGCTCCTAGATACTGCCCATGTGTAGTTTCTGTGACTTCTGTGTCCCTGCAGTAATAAACCTTTGGTCTTTGACGCCACCATCGAGAAGCCCGTGTTTCTGTTTGTTTGTGCACCGAGGCAGGTTGAACTCCGGGGTCTTCGGGTGTTATCCCTGACACCTCTGGACGGAACCAAAAAGTCCAGAACTCCAATTGGCGCCCAACGTGGGGCGACGTCATTCGGTACCGGTCCAAAAGCCTGAAGAGTTCGAGAAGCTTCGTGTGAAGATTTCAGAGGGAGGCGCCCCACTTCATCGATCCCGGCATATCGCAAAAGTGGCCCGACGTTCTCTTCCACGAGGGTTCCCGTTCAGACGGCTGCAGTGGTTCGTTGCCTTGACCGTCGCCCTGTCTTGGACCCGAGGTGCAGTCCTTAGTACGGCGAGACGTGACGGGTTTCTCCTTGGTGACGTCTTCAGTGCCTCAGTTAAGTATTAAGTGGTTGATAGTTGGTTACTTCGTAAGGGTTGCTCCTGTTTGGATAATCCTTTTAGTTTTTGGTTTGGTTCGGTTTCATAAGATTATCGCTGGTTATTCTGGTTACGATAATCATTCAGTTCAGTTCGGGTATCGATACGTTTGTCTGTTCTAGTAGGCCTAAGTTCTTGGTTCAAGTGCGCACCTTTCTTTTAATTTGTGTTTCGTCTGTTTTGTGTTCCGGGTTATAAAATGGTAAGTCGGAGAAATTGTATGTTGTCTTGTTTTAGTTGCAACAGGGATTCCCAGTTGGAGGACTCATGTTCGGTTCCTCCGATTGGAACTCCCCTTTATGATCTATATTGCAAATTTGGTGTGGGCCCTATCTCTTATAACGAGGTATGGATCCACTACACAGAGAAAGATGGTGTCCTTAGTTGGCCACTGCATGGTAGTTTCGAACCTCAAGTTCTTGATAATTTAGAAACGAAATTATTCAAGAAGAAAGCCCGGCCGGCAATGTTTGATTCTTTCCGTTATTGGCGAAAAGAATCTAAACAGAGAGAAATTAAAAAGTTGAAGAAAGAACAGAAAGAGCAAGAGTTGACTTTAGAACAGTCTGCTAAGCAGCTACAACTCAACGAGTCTGAGAAGGCAATGGAGGTGGCCAATAGAGAGCATAATTTAGCAATAGACAAGTGCTATCCTGCTTTGCCATCGAGCACAGCTAAGATAGTAGAGGACCCTGAAAAGGATCCCCTGTTGTCTTACTTGTTACGATCATCCCCACCGTATGCACAGGGTGCTACGGCTCCACCTATACCGAATGTTCAAGTACCGGTTGCTGGACAACCTGGTGTTCCCGCTCCTCTGAATCAAGTTCCTGTACCTCCTGTGGTCAATATTAATGTTCCTTCGGCACCCCCTCTTTCAGGGTTGCCGGCTTCTTTACCTATACCTGTATCGCTCACACCTGCTAGTTCACAGGCTATTTTGCCCGCTACTCCTACTGCTCCTGATCTATCTGTTCCAACTGCTACTCTATTTACTGCTTCTGCTAATATTATGACTCCACTTTCTGTTCGTCGAAGAATCACTGATTCTGTCTCTAACATTCTATCTCCCTTCTATAAAACTCTGATTAAGACTCCTACCTCTGACTCTGTGCAGAGACGTAGTCAGCTTCCCAGTACTGAAGAAAGAGGGATATTAGATTCCACTGCTCTTAGATGGATTTCGAAAGTTGGAAGATATAATGTACAAGATGTATTAGATACATTTATGCAATGGAACGAACCGACACAACGATATGTGTTTGATGAAATGTGCTTCCTTCTACGTGAGGAATTAGAAGAGGATGACCCTGAATCAAATCTAGAAGAATTAATTAATGTTCAGAAAGAGTTTGCTGCAGGTATGATAGTTGGACAAAATATAAAAGAAGCGATGGAACTGGTTTTAAGTTATAGGAATGACCCATCCCTTCGTTCTCCGAGGGAGTCAGAGAAACGTAGTACAAAACAAAATCGTCAATATCCAATGAGAGAGATTCCACCAATTTGGCGTGAAGCTGTGCAAGCTAATGTAAACCTTGGTATTGCAGCCGCTCCGGCCCAATTCCAGAGAGTATGGATACATATTCCATGGAAGCGAGCTGAAGTATTAGCAGTGAAACAGGCCTTGCCAGATCCGCGTAAAAATCCTGCAGGGTACTACAAAGAGTTGGCTCAGACAGTTGACGCTTGTGTATTAAATCTAGCTGACATAGATCTGCTATTTGGTAATGTAGTACCGCAACCAATTTGGGCTAAAATTCGTAAAGAGAATCATCCAGTTGCCCTAGGTGGTGATTGGGCAGCTATAATTGCAGCGGATGGTCAACAAATAGGTGGTTCTAAACCTGAGCCCTTAATTGCTAATTTGCCTGGTAGAATAATCGATTTAATGAAAACCGTAATGCCAGCATTACGTGTTAACTGGGACAAATTGTCCGCGTGCAAACAGAAGAAAGACGAAAGCGTCTCCGACTTTTTCACAAGATTCGAGGAGATTTTTGTGGATCATAGGGGTCAGGATATGAGCACAGAAGGAGGCCAGAGATTATTTGTTGATAAATTTGTGCACAATCTGTTGCCAGAACTTAATGGTAAATTAAAAAATTCTGAAAGTGCGTGGGCTGTCTCTACGACTGCGCAAATACTTGCTACTGCCCAGTACTATGAAAATAGGGACAAAGAGGAGAAAGAAAAATCAGATAAAAAGACGAAAGAGTTAAAAACTAAAGTTCTTTTACAGCAAGCATATCCGCCTCGCACCAATCAGACCAATACACAGCAAGGGTCATATCAAAGAACGGAGTATAATTCTCAGAGGCCACAGTACCAATGGAATCAGTGTGCTTATTGCAAAATGGAAGGCCATTATAAAACTGAGTGTCCGGTACGGGCACAAAATAATGCTGCGGCAGCTCAGAGAGGTCGTGGTGGTTATATGCAGAATTCTAGAGGTCGAGGAAGAGGTGCTATGCCTCCACAGACAAGTGATCGCCCTTCTAATTATTTCGACCAACGAAATGGACAATCTGCCCAACAGAATAGGTCTCAACAGTATCATGTTGAAGATTACTATGAAGCTAGTGAGGAAGTTCAGCCAAGGGAGTACTAGGATAGCCATGGACAAAGAGAGGGAGTAGTATCAGTTCCAGTAGATCAGAGTGGGCCTTATGTCGCAGTAGCAACATCAGGTATAGTCGAACCGTTTCTGTTGGATACTGGTGCAGCAAAAAGTTCTATCATACATGCGAAACTCCCTGGCGCACCTTTGTCTGGCTCAACAGACGTTTCAGTAGGTTTTTCAGGCGCCCCTGTTCACAACCCTGTTTCTGGTCCTTTGTCTATTTCTGTTGGACCGCGACAATTGAAAACACCCCTGATTTTGACGACAGGTTGTAATGAAAATCTGCTTGGTTTAGACTTGTTAAAACGCCTATATGCGACATTGTACTGTTCTCCAGAAGGAGTACAGCTTACGTTGGGTAAAAGAATAATTTCTCCGATGTACTTGTCGATGGATGCACTCCCACCAGAGCTGCGTTCACTCCCTGATACTCTTTGGGCGACTGGTCCTAATGATGTAGGTCTTTTAGAAATTCCACCATATGTAGTAACTTTGAAAGCGAATGTAAAATTTCCACGAATTCCACAATACAGAATTTCTACTGAAGGTGAGCGTGCGCTCCTACTGATAGTACAAGATCTGATCAAGAAAGGCGTTGTAGAAGAAACTAGAGGTAATGTCTGTAATAGTCCTGTACTGCCCATTCTGAAACGAACTGACCCAACAAAACCTCCAGTATATAGATTTGTAATTGATCTTAGAGAGGTTAATAAAATTGTGATTCCACAGTTTCCTGTGGTTCCAGACATTACTGCATTGTTAACATTGATTCCTGCTACAGCGGCATGGTTTTCGGTTATCGACTTGAAAAATGCCTTTTTCAGCATTCCGATAGCCGAGGAAAGCAGAGATATCTTCGGTTTCTCTCTAGGAGGACGAAGCTTCAGGTTTAAACGCGCTCCACAAGGTTATTGTGAAAGCCCATCCATTTACAGTCAAGCATTAAAAAGCCAGTTAGACTCATTTGTACTTCCTCCTGGTTCTGCTTTAATACAATATGTCGATGATCTTCTAGTGGCTGCCGATGACAAGGAAACTTGCAAAACAGCTACAATTTCTTTATTGCATCATTTGTCAAATTTGAATCATAAGGTGTCACCTTCAAAAATGCAATACTGTTGCCAAGAAGTGACCTACCTAGGTCATCTCTTGTCAAAGGAGGGAAGGAAGTTGACCCCAGAAAGAATAAAAGCAATTACACAGATGAATGTTCCTAGCACGCAGAGAGAAGTACGTGCCTTTTTAGGTATTACCTCATATTGTAGGCAGTGGATCCCAAATTTTTCTCTTTTGGCGAAACCATTGGTAGCTTTGACTGGGAAAAATGTTCCGAGTCCAGTGCCATGGTCTGCCGAATGTCAGGAGAGTTTTTCTGAGTTACGAAATGCACTGTGTTCAGCTCCTGTATTGGGTACACCCGATTACAGTAAACCATTCACGCTCTATGTCCATGAGAGAGAAGGTTGTGCTTTGAGTGTTTTGACACAGAAATTTGGTGATAAACAACGCCCTTGTGCGTATTTTTCATCAACATTAGATCCAGTAGCTAGAGCGTTGCCTAGTTGCTTGAGAGCTACAGCCGCAGCCTCCATTCGACAATCTGCTGGTTTGGTAATGAACAACATGCTAGTAGTTATGGTTCCTCATGCTGTGGATACACTCATGAACCGAACCAAGACGCAGCACCTTACCAGTGCTAGATTATCAGGTTACGAACTGACATTGCTAGCAAGTCATATTCAGATCAAAAGATGCAATGTATTGAATCCAGCAACATTGTTGCCGACTAGCCAAGAGTCGAGTGATTCCGAACCACACGACTGTTGTTTCAGAACTGAGGAAGAAACAAAAGGACGAATTGATTTAAAAGATACTCCATTATCAGATCCAGATGGCACGTTGTATGTTGACGGGTCTTGCTTCAAATTGGAGAATGGTGATGTAACTGCTGCCTATGCAGTAACGACTTTGAGTACGATTGTGGAGACTGCGAGAGTGAGTCAGAATTCTGCCCAGGCTGCAGAATTGATCGCGCTGACAAGAGCGTGCGTTTTAGCTAAGGGAAAGAGAGTGAATGTGTTCACAGATAGTCAGTACGCGTTCGGCGTGGCCCATAGTTTTGGCCGTTTGTGGAAAGAGAGAGGTTTCATTACGTCCCATGGGACTAAGATCCAACATGGCCAGCTAGTTAATGACTTGTTGGAATCTCTAACCTTGCCGACTGAAGTTGCGATTGTGAAATGCAGTGCTCATAAAGCAATCACGGATGATGTTGGTCGTGGGAATGCTTTTGCTGATGAGACTGCAAAACAGACAGCTAGAAATATGATGAGTAGAATGTATGTTGCAACGTCTGCAAGATGGATTTCTGAGTCTGGAATGTGTGAGGACACAGTGGAAAGCGTGAAAGAAATTCAGAAAGAGGCGACTGAGGAGGAAAAGCGTGCATGGAAAGAGAGCACGGGTAAATTGGACTCGAGTGGGTGTTGGATTGACTTGTCGGAACAACAGCGTTGGATGTTGCCTGATGCGTATGTGCTTGCAGTAGTAACGATGGCACATGGAGCAGCGCACATCAGTTCTAAAGGGATTTGTAAGATGTTGGCTCCAGTTTGGAAGAATGATGGGATTAGTAAGTGTGCATAGAGAGTGGTGAGAAATTGTATGGTATGCTTGATGCATAATCCTGGCAAGGGAATCCCCACACCTGCAGGTCACTTCGCTCCTCCTTCCTGCCCCTTTGAAGTGATCCAGCTAGACTTCATTCACATGGATCGTTGTAATAACCTAAAGTACGTCCTAGTGGTAGTTTGTGCGTTCTCCAGATGGATCGAAGCATACCCACTGAAGGACAATACTGCTTTGTCCACTGCCAAGATCCTTCTTAAAGAATACTTCCCCAGATTCGGAATGCCACGGATTGTATGGTCAGATAACGGAAGTGAGTTCATAGGGAAAGTTATGCAGAGTGTGTGTGCCGGCCTAGGGATTAGACAAAAGTTTCACAGTGCGAATCATCCCCAGTCCGCGGGTTTGGTTGAGGGTTACAATGGTACCCTTAAACTGAAACTTGCTAAGATACAAGCATCCACGGGTTTGCCCTGGCCAGATGCACTGCCTTTGGCTTTGTTATCAACAAGAGCAACTGTACATTCTAGAGTAGGGCTCAGTCCATATGAAATAATTTTTGGTCGTCCTGCAAATGTTTGGGGGGTACCTAGACCGAAAGAATTTAAGCAGCTGGAATACCCAATGTTAATTGATTATCTTTTCGACTTGACTGCTAAATTGAGCCTTATTCACCAACAGGTTTTCGATGCATTGCCAAAACCACCGGAGAGTCCAGGTCATCAGCTGAAACCTGGGGATCAAGTAGTCATTAGAAATTTTGCAAGAACGAAAAATCTTCAGCCCAGATTCGTTGGCCCTTTCCAAGTCCTATTGGCGACGAGAACTGCTATTCGAGCGGCCGGAAGGAAGAATTGGATCCACACGACACATGTCAAACGTGTGCCTCTGCCACTTCCTTACGACAACTGGGTAAAGAAAGGAATCAGTGCCTCTGAAGCAGAACAAATACCCAGGTTCATCCCTTTCAGTGATGCAGAACTGATCACTGATACATCAAACTCTGACTCTCCTCCTGAAACTGCTCTTTTGAACCCTGAACATTTGCCATCTGCAAACGCGAACATTGCAACGTCAGCTGAAAATACATTGTTTCCAGATCAGACAGCTCCTGCAAAACTGAGATACAACTTGCGACCTCGCAATATGGACAAATAAAGCAGGAAACTGCCTATTTTCACATTTGAATTTTCTGATACATTGCCTCCAGCCAGGAAGTTTGCTATTATTTTGTTGTTTTAAATTTTGCCTTGCCGTCTGGGTAGCCGTAGGGTCGTGGCTGTGTGCCTAGTTGAATCTGCGGGGTCAGACATAAGGTCGATCTTTCTGTTAGTTCTGGGAACTCCCAGGGCTGATAGAGGCATTTTCATCTACGTACACATCATCAGTGGTCACGAGCGGATTGTAGAAGATGGAGCTTCCTGAGCTGCAACGAAAGAATGTAATTTATGTTCGCAGAAATAGACTGTACCGAATACTTCACAGCAAATGCTTTCTAATACAATGTGCAGTTACATTTTTAATTGTTTTGATAACGTTGGTGGGTGGAATCATCTTTGGTGTGCATTTGATTTTTATGCCGGTAACTACAGTACCTCCCCTTGATCCTACTACTTCTACGGTTTCTTCTATGCATTCTTTTCACTCGTTTCCTGAACACGAACAAGCTCGACGCTCTGAATTTATTAACAATACATTTGTACAGCTCTTGCATCAACACCAACTGGTAGTTAATACTACAGACTGCTGGGTGTGTGGCTTGATACCTCACACTATGGAGAAAGGCATTCCCTATCTAGTTTTGCCTTTTAGCTATAATGGATCATTTCAGGCCTTTCAGACTATTTTTTCCTATGCCCTTGAGACCTATCCTCCGCGTCCACCACGGTCCACTAAATACAACTCAGCCAACAAAGCTTTAGTCCAGGGAATTATTGACATGATTAAAGACGTCAATAATACTCCATCTTACCCTAGAGATGAATTACGGGTGTATTTGAGTTGGAACTCTACCGAGTATCGCCTTAGTTTGGGAGAGAGCAAGCGTAAAAGCTCCATTTCAGTCTGGGTCGTGCCTCACCGAGGTCAGGTCTGTTTGCAAGGAAATGGGAGAAATCTGAGAGCTCAGCTAGGGAGGAGTGAGTGCGTTGAGACTTACGTATTTCCGTCTAACTCCTCCCCTGCCTTCCTTACTGCTAGGGGTACTTACTTCATCTGTCAAGACAGAGCGTATACATGGCTGCCTGCTGACTTCTCAGGTTCATGTTATATTGCTCGATTGTTACCTCCGACATACACTGCTTCTTCAGATTATCACAAGACCAGAGTAGCAAGAGGTGTCTTCAGCAAGGAAGATACCGCTGGTCAGGAAGCTGGAGACTTCTTCAAAGGTTTCCTTCCGTTTTGGGGGCCTATGGCCAATAGTAGAAATCTACGTCAACTAACACGGGTAGTTGAATCTACTATTACAGAAACTGCTGGTGCCCTTAGTAACTTAACAGCTGAGCTTCAGGCGGATCGTCTCATGACGTTGCAGAACCGTATGGTTCTAGACGTAATACTTGCAGATCGAGGTGGGGTATGCAGAATGATCCAATCGAGCTGCTGTGTTTTCATTCCCAATAATGCTCCAACCGTCTATGAAGCGATCTCTAAGCTACACAAGATTTCCGACTCTATACACGTAGACAAGGGAAACTGGTCCTTCATGGAGTGGTTTTGGACTCTGGTATCAGCGTGGGGATGGAAGGTTCTGATGGTCATTGGTGTCATCCTAGTATTTCTGTTCTCATGCTGCCTTATTATCCAATGTGGTCCCGCTTTGTGTAGTCTCTGTGCTGCAACCTGTTTCAGAAGACCACCTGCATTAGGAGAAAAGGCACGAGACAGGATGATGATGCAACAACATGTCACTGACATAATGAGCATAGAGTTAGATTCTGACATAGACTGAGTAATTGCCTATGTAAGGGCAAAAGGAGGGTCTGAGGTTCCGTGACGATTTTACCCGTGTTTGTAACATTGTCGCAAATGCATAATTTTGGTATCAGTGAACCGCAAATGATCCATTTAGTATATCCTGGTGTTTTCGCTATACTACGAGCAAGAGCACTCCTGTTACAAACACATTTCTGTTCTACCCGTGGCATCCATCTTAGAACAAGGAAGCCATTTTGTATTCCTTGCCCTCACATAATCAATGGACACGCAATGACCTCTTTTCATTTAAGGACACGTAGGCTTTAGCCGGCAATTCACCTTGCTAGTGACACGTGCACCTTAGGCCAGCAACGCTGTGGCAGCATGACTCGGCAAGAGCTGCCTCCCCAGCCTGAGGCCAGTCCTGCTATACTGGTTCTCGTGTTCGTTGGTCTGATCATGATTAGGCGGCCGAAGCTGGTAACCGTGCCCATTTACGACCCACAAACATCTCTTATCCTACTCTTCTATCTTCTGCACCTGGCTCTGCTCCTTTCCTTCTGGGCCTTTATTAGGGGGAGGTAACGAAATTTACGATGAGGCGGTCCGGGTCTTTAATGGAAAGTTGACATGGGATTATGACGGAATAGTGGGAACCCCTCGTTCGTAATGTTTTGACATCAGATATTGTTGACGATTCCTGTGCAACGCCAAATATTTATTGTTTAAGATACAAAGGTTTTGGAATGTGCTAACATGTAAAGAAATTTGCCTGAAGCCCAATATTCAGTATATAAGGAGCAACCCTCTTTGTACAAATTGAACAGGCTCCTAGATACTGCCCATGTGTAGTTTCTGTGACTTCTGTGTCCCTGCAGTAATAAACCTTTGGTCTTTGACGCCACCATCGAGAAGCCCGTGTTTCTGTTTGTTTGTGCACCGAGGCAGGTTGAACTCCGGGGTCTTCGGGTGTTATCCCTGACACCTCTGGACGGAACCAAAAAGTCCAGAACTCCAGGACTATGTCTAATGCCCTTTACCTGGGCTCCCCTGCTGCCACTATCTCTAAATTACAGACAATTCAAAACTGGGCAGCAAGATTTCTTGTAGGCATTCCCAACCATCTCTTGGCCAAACCTGCCCTCAAATCACTCCACTGGCTGCCAGTCCAGGAGAGAGTTAAGTTTAAGGCCTTGTGTATCGCTCATAAGTCTATGTTTAAAACCGGGCACTTCAGGACATCATTCAGCCTTATGAGCCTAATAGATCCCTCCGCTCCAAAACTAAGAACTTGGCCACTATTCCCAGAATCAGGAAGGCAAGAAGCGGAGGTCGATCCTTCTCACTTAACGCTGCTAGACTCTGGAACTCCCTCCCTCTTCACCTCCGCACAGAATCCAACCACCTTTCCTTCTGAGAATCCCTAAAAACGTTTCTCTTTCCAATCTGAATTGAGTAACATCTCCGCGTTGCCACTGTAAGTGCAGGGGTGCCTCCGGGTAGCCATGCGCTATATAAATGTTTTTACAATTACAATTACTATGGGCGTCATAGGTCACATGTCCACCTATCTCTGGTCTATGGTTAAACGCTGGAAGGAGGGGGAGGTGTTACGAGGCCCGTATAACGTTGCGAGGCCTTATTAATAGTACAATGTACACTTTATAAATGTTATTAATGTAACACATCTCACTAAATTCCAGTCATTATTTCCACACATTGGCTGTTGTTACACAGGATTTCTATTTTTAATGCATTCCTACACATTTAACTGTAAACTGGCATAGACTGGGCTTTGCTTCTTTTAGCAGAAGTGAATAGGGTTAATAACGCTCACAGCAGGCCATATTTTGTTTTCTACTGAAACTCTGATTTCCAAGAACTATTAACACGCCCAGGTGAAGAAATGTAAGTAGGACCCATGCTGTGCTCCCCTCTACAGACTCTGCAGCCCTATCAGACCGCCGAGGATTGCACGACAACTTTACAAACCTCATTGGACGCTGGGTGTCTGCTCATGAAGCAGAACTCAAACTATGGGGCATGGTGCTGTTCATTACTATAGTGTCGTGTTTCATATTACCGCAAATCTCTGCAGAACACTGAATAACACTGACAGCTGGGCAGAGGGAACGTGATCCCGCCTGAGTTTAAAATGTCTGACAGATTTGCAGCTCTTGCTCAGCCTCTCAGACGTGAGTCTGCTCCAGTGATGGAAATACATTCAGAGAAGTAATAATTCTCCAATGGCAATCTGGCGATTCACTGGGCACCTTCCCGAGGCATTTTCATTTTGGAATCCAGATATATGAGAAATTTTGCATGTCCCCATTGCCAGTTAAAGCACTCTATCCAGGCCTGCAAAGTATCACGCAACAGGAGTGACACTAACGCATTTCAGTGTGGTGATCCGCATCACTGCACTGAAATACAAAGTCACGAATAATATACATAGTGCCTCCTAGGACTTCAAGCCCCATACCACCTACTCAGGCTTCAGGATACCCTTGCGGCTGATAGTGCACTTTACAAATATACATAACATCCTAGAAGTGCAATGCATTATGCCGCAAATGCTGGAGTGTGGGGACGAAGTGGGAGCTTACTCTCCCAGAGAAAGTGCGCAAAGGTCTTCCAAAAAATGAAGATCATACTGCTGTTTAGTACATCAGAACAGTCTGACGAACAGTCAGAAGGAAGTGGTGATAACTTATGCAAGTTAGTATCTACAATGCTCAATTCTGCCACTGACACAGCCTTGCAGTTGTGGGCTGTAATCATGAGGCTGTGGAGAATCATGTCTTTGTGCAGGGCAGACCAATGTCAGATCTGGTGCTGCTGTGGCTGTCTTCCACATATCTGTGCCTTCTTATTCATCCAAGTGTCAGTACGTTTCCAGTTTCACATGCCTGGTCTCCAAACCTAAAGTGGCAATGTCATTGGTATTTATATCATTTGTTAACTTTCTACATTCATGGAATTTCCATTGTTTCAAATTTGCTAGCGCTTTGTGTTACCTTTACTATCCCAGTATTGCCAATGGGAGTGCACTTAACTAAATTCCAACACAACTACTTTTTGATAATCCACATCTCCAAGGTCCTGAGAAATTCTGGTGACTTCTGGGTATCCTGGAAAGTTATTTACAATACATTTGAAAACAGAAAAACACTCATGAGCCGCTTCTTCCTTCAAATACTTTCTTGTTAGTCAATGACTCAACGAAAAAAAGTAGATGAGCCAATTTATTGCAACAATTTATTAAAATAGCGTATACAGTGAGGTCCTCTTTATAAGTGCATCAACAATCCTGATTCAATCATTTATGTCCAAAAATTCAAATGCTGCAATTATTAGTAATTTTACATTGCGGAATTACCTTAGGATCACAAATTGTCTGTGGAATGGAGAATTTCTACAGAAATCAACATTACTGTTTCAGCTAGTAATTGCCAAATTCTGGTTGAACAAGAGCAGGAACCCAAGTTTGACCTCATAAATGTGTCACTGAAATTACCCAAGGTAATAATGCATGCTGTAATACAGCTTGCAAAATTAATGCATTACTCAAAACCCCTGATTCAAGCATAAACTCCTTCTTTTGCCCAAATTATAATTCTGAGTAACTCACAATGAGGGTCTTACATCCAACTAGATAGGTTGTCTACATTAGGAGACAAGTCCTCGACCCCGGGCGAGTGAGAGGCTTGCTACAGTGAGGACATTGAGTACCCTGCCAGGGCTAATGTCAAGACCTGACTTTTGCGGGTCCAGTGGAAGTGGCTCGTCTAGAAAGCATTTGTGACCACCTAATGAAATACTATTTTTTTCCCTTTACTTTCACATGTTTTAGCACTATACAGCAGAAGTGTTGTATTGCTAAGTCCTGATGAATGCGCCTACACCTAAGGTTAGGGCAATTGATGGGCAGAAACATGTTGACTATATGAACATAATAATGTTTTCTCCCAGTGGAATCACTTCTGCATAGTTTTAATCCTAACACTGAACAGACAAGAATAAAGCAGAATGCCTGTGGGGTTTTTAGTTTTTTAAATTAACTATTCTTTTATTTTCATACACACAGCATCATTCACCTACACTATTGTATCACATATGGTCCTACAAAAAGGTGGTGTGAGGAGGAACCCTATGATGGTGGATGAGGGTTCTCGTCCTTAAAAATACAATTTCAAAGACTCCTGAGTTCGTTTTTCGCATTTATGTATCATTTTAGACTCAGGTATTTTGTTGTGTTTCTAAATCATGTTGTGGGGACCTGATACCCGCTGGTTTTGAAATCTCCCGCCCTTTTTGTCTATATATACATTAGCAGACAGCCACCGAATTGCGGTGTCCCACTTCCTTCAAATAGCTTTTGAGAACAAAACACATACGGGGCAAAGCAGAAACAGTACAAAGATAGTTCCTGATAAATGTACCAAAGCATTCACAAGGTACACAATTTAAGGTAAGCAAATTCTATCTTCACTTTCTTGATTTTTTGTGCTTTGACATCTTTTAGATACTTTCTGTGCTTTTTTTAATTTTAACTTCATGTAGCAGCAATTTGTGTCTGAGTTGCCTCTGGTAGTGCGCTTTATTTAAATATTTTCACACATGAATTAGTCAGTAAACCACTAAAAAGGAATTCCATTATAATTATTTGCCTTCTAGATTTGGTGCTTTTTTCCACACATCATACTTTTTAGAAAATAACTTGCACGGTGAACATTTTGGGGGCCGTGAATTTTTCATAACAGAAGTGGTAGTCTGGAAAACAGTAAAAATGGAAAAATTGTGTCCATGCTTCTGTGAGCCTTTGAATTTGTGTTCTTCATTCTGAAGCATATTTATATCTCAGGTAGCAATTACTATTCATTTGCAGCAGTAGCCTTTAAACATTTTGGGCCTCATCCGAGTGCCTGGTTATTTGATGTGTTATTACTGCACAAGGAAAAAACAGATGCTGCAGGGTGCATTCTCAGAACGAGAACTAAACTGGGATAAGTGATACCAGATGCTTTCGTCCGATGTCAAATAAGGAATACAGCATTTTCTCCTCACAAACTGCTAATTTTAACCTGGCAATGCGAAAATGTGTAATATTTTTCATCTACTTGTAATTCTGATTCAGGAGCAGACTTCCATTTGTGTCTCAATCAGGTTTCCTGGCCCCACGGCAGGAGAAGGCGGTGAAAGGAGCGGAGGTAAGTGTTTCCATGTGGGCCCTTGTGTTATGTATTTCCCTGAAGCACCTTTCTTTGCTGTAATGTTTTAGTATTAACGCGAGGCTGCGGGGGAGATGGAGTGCTTTTATTTAAATATCCATGTTAATCGCCGCTCGTGAAGGGGCTTCAATTAACATGGATTCTAGGTATTCGCGAGTATCCTCCAGCGCCAACCCTACATCGCTAGAATACTACTGATGATAGAAAAACCTAAAGGCTTCCCGAATACCTGCAGCCTCCGTAATAACCCTCCTGTTACTATCGAAGATTTCAGAAACCTCACCCGCTGAAAACTTTTTGCCGGGTTCTGACAGCCAAGAAATGCCCCACCCGCTCATTTAATTGATAGCTCTGTTCTTGTTTAGCCAAATAGATTTCAGCAGCTTTTTTTGGCATGGTCATCCCCTGCTTCCGCCTTTTTCATAGGTAGCTTCACCAATAGTTCATCAAGCGCTTCACCCGATATAATCGCCAACACTAATGCTTCCCCTAGCCTAGCCTGTCCTCCTTATTTTGCCATCCCTTAATTGCTCCCGTTTCTGTCGGCGCAAACTGTAACTCATTGGCTCCCCTCTCACAGTCGCCTTAAACGTATCCCAGACAATTCCAAACCTGGAGGATCTTTGATTACACTCCCAAAACTCCCTGATTTTTAATTTTTTTTATTTGATTTATATAGCGCAATTATAACCCTGGGGTCTCTAAGCGCTTTGTCAGGTTGCACAACAAATTCCTAAAGGGCCCTACCAGGAGTTAAAGCCCACCCCAGGCCCTCTGAAAAAGAACAGTTTTCAGCTTCTTCCGGAAGGACATCAGATTGGACTCCTTCCGCAGATCAGTCGGCAGATTGTTCCAAACTGCTGGGAGGGTATTGGAGATGGCACGGCCACCCACTGTGGCCAGTCTGAAGCGTGGTTGGGTCAGAAGGGTTGCTTCAGAAGATCTTAACGCCCTACCTGGTATATATGGAGTCAGACGGGTCTTGACGATCCTGGGGCCTTGCCATAGAGTGATTTGTGTGCAATACAGGACCCTTTAAAGAGCACCCTCTGCCTTACTGGCAGCCAGTGTAGCTCACGCAAAAGTGGAGACGCATGTGAGTTCCTTGGTTTCTTAAAAATGAGCCTGGCAGCATCATTCATCACCACTTGCAACTTATCCAAAAGTTTTTGGGGCAGTCCTAAATACAGCGAATTGCCATAATCCAACCTTGATAGTATCATTGCGGAAACCGCCTGTCTCAAGGTGGAGAATGACAATAGTGGTGCAATTTTCCTCTGTTATCGGAGAAGACCGACACAGGTTCCTGCCACCATGGTGACTTGCTTCCGCATGGATAGTTTGTCATCCACATGGATGCCTAAGCTTTTTACCACCGCTGCAGGTTCTGGGGGTGGGCCAAGTTCTCTTGGCCAAAACCCGTTGTGCCAAGGACTACCAGCAATGGTGATTGGTAGGACCTCCGTCTTGTCAGGGTTGATTTTTAAGGAGTTCAAAGACATCCAATTGGCTGTATACTTAAGAATATTTTGCAGCCTTGCTACCGCCCCGGGAGCCTCATCCATATGGATGATGATTTGGGTGTCGTCGGCGTAGTTATACACCTGACAATCCATTTGATTGAGGAGTGAAATCAACGGTTGTAGGTATATATTAAATAGAAGGGGCGACAAAGCAGACCCCTGCGGCACTCCACAAGAAATTGGCGTTGCAGTGGAGAGCAATTCTCCCAGCTGTACTCTTTGTGTCCTTCCTTGTAAGAAAGAGGCAAACCAGGCAAGAGCTGTGCCCCGGATGCCGAAATCCCCCAACCGCGACAGTAGTTGTTTATGACACACTGTGTCAAACGCCGCGGAGAGGTCTAACAACACCAGGGCACCAGGTATCCTCCTATCTGCCCTATTCCTGAGCTCATCTAAGATGGACAACATAACCAGTTCCGTGCTGTGATTCGCACGGAACCCCGATTGATTCGGTTCCAGCAGGCCGTTCCTTTCCAGATGGTCGGAAAGGTAGGACAAAATATGCTGTTCTAGCCCTTTGGCCAGGAAAGGAATCTGGGAAATAGGCCTGAAATTTTTCAGGCATTTCACGTCTGCCCCTGTTTTTTTTAGCAAAGGGATCAGTCGTGCTTCCTTAAAGGCTAGTGGAACCTTGCCTAATGCTAAGGATGCAATCAGGAGGGCCAAAACCTCTTCCTCCATACCTGGCATAGCCAGTTTAAATACTTCAGGAGGGCAAGGATCAGCCTGAGAGCCAGACTTAACTCGCCCCATAAGCAGTGGCAGTCCCTCCTTCGCAATCAAGGGTAGGGTGTCCAAAGGACTGTCCACCGACTTCTTAACCGGGGTAACTTGTAGGGGGCAGGCATGCGTGAGGGTGCAAGCAATTTCAGAGATGAAATCAGTAATTTTACTGGTGAAAAAGTCCTGAAATCTCTGACAGTCCTCTAGAGTGAACTCTGGCCTCTGTTCTTTTATTTTCCTGAGTTCATTTAGAACTCTAAAGATTTCTTTTTGTGGATCTATAGCTGTAGTGATCCTTTCCTCATAAAACTCGGCCTTCCTAGCTGTTATGGCCCGTTTATAGGACGCTAGTTCTAGTAAATAGAGACTTCGCGCCTTGGTGTCATAGGCTCTGCGCCAAGCTCTCTCCGCCTTGCGCAGAACCCTCTTCTTCTCCCTAAGAGAGTCATTATACCAAGGGGATCCCGAGCCTCTATTCACTAAATTGACCCTTCGTGCTGGCGCCACATGATCGGCCGCTTTTCGAAGTCTGTCATCCAAATTACTGAAGAGGGCATCCGGATTCTCATTCAGAGAATTCAGGGGTGGATTCGCTAGGAGATGTACTACCATTTTGTCTCCATTGATATTTTTCCATTTCCTCACCACCCTCTGTCCTTCTACAGGTTTCATTTTATGTAGGTTCATCAGGAGATCTCCCTTTACCAGATAATGATCCGACCAGACACAAGGCAACGTAATCGTCAATCCCTGTACCGGAAGTGACGTCCACACCAGATCAAGCGTGTGACCTTTCACATGTGTCGGCCCCTTTCCTTGTTGGACTAGCCCTAGCGATGATAGAGCCTCATCAATCTGACTAGCCTGCCCTTCTTTAGGGGTAGTTTCCCAGTGGTAGTTAAAGTCTCCCAATATAACCATATTGTCGTACCTCGAGCGCAAGTCCTGCACTAGCTTCACGAACAAGTCTGGAAACACCGGCATGCCCCATGGAGGACGATACACCACCAGGTCTATCAAGCAGTCTATCCCCAGCCTCAGTTTAACACCGAGCACCTCCGTCCCTCCCAAATTTTCTACCAAGATTGTTTCTCCTCGCATACGGTCTGTAAAGAAAAGTGCCACCCCTCTGCCTCTCTTCTCACCCACTCTATTACAACATAAAACCGAAAAGTTAGCCGGTAGAGCAGCCGCAAGAGAGTCCTCCAGCCACGTCTCCGTGACTCCTAACACGTCGAGCTCCCCGTCCTCCAGTAACGAAAACACCTCTCCATTGTGTTTTTGGAGGGAACGAGTGTTTAACAGCCCATAGTGCACGACCCCGGCTTTATGAGCAAGAAACCCTCCGGACCCTTTCTCCGGAGCCCTCCACAACCCTTCCTGTCGAAGTAGGGCTGCACTCCCCTCCTCGAGGGACGTATCGCTCAGGTTACATCCCAATAGCTCACCTCTATCATAAGTAATGCGCGAACCAGGGATCCTGGCCCCGGGTCCCGTCTGGTGCGCGCTTGCATGTGGCAGGTTTAAATGGCCTCCTGTGAGCCTATCGCGTCAGGCAGCAGCTCGCCTGCTAACAAAAATGTCTGCCGCAGCCGGCACTACCTCACCCTGATCCACCCTTTCATATATAAGATGTAGTCAGGGTCATCTAATAGCCTCCGTTCAAAGATCCACCCAACATTACTCCTTTCCAGCATTGTAAAATTAACATCCAACACCAATGGATTAAGATCTGAAATAGTTCGAAGATGCTTCTCAATCCCTGCCTGGGACCTACACTGATTAGACACGAAAAAGTAATCAAGGCGGGAAACAGTTTTGTGTGGTGCAGAAAAAGTCTTACTACCTGCATCCAACGGTTTCAGATGAGACCATGTATCAACTAGTCCATTACAAACTAAGTTGGACATGGTGAAGCCCACCTTCCCTTTTTTCCCTGTATATTTACTAAGCGGGTCGGCACAGCGCATCCCCAGACTATTAATATTAAAGTCCACACTAATGATTATCAGGGCAGGCCATGTTGCCAGGCTAGAATCTAAATACTCCAATATCTCTGCATCATCACATGTGGAACCATATACTGAGCCAAGTGTAAATTTAAAATGATTTAACGAGCATTCAACCAAAACCCACTGCCCCATAGGTCAGCAGATTTTCTAAGCACAGTAACATCATTCCTCCGAGTTAAAATTGCTACCCCCGTGTTCGTGAACCCTGCATTGTATAAACTAATAGTCTCTACAACCCTCAATATGCATTTCCTGAGTACAAACAAAATCCAGATGTAGGGATTTTAACCAGATTGGTGCCTTATTCCGCTTGACCTGGTCATTAAGACCGCAGATATTTACTGAAAAAAAACGTAAAGCCATGATCTAAAATCCTGAACACAATTGCCACTAATCCTATTTTCAGTTTCGCGTTTGCACTCATTTTGAATTTCACATTACCAGTTATTTCCTGAATCACATTATCTAACCAGCTACAATTCTTTTGAGTCCACCTATACAACGGGTGTATGTATGTATGTATTGTGACTTATATAGCGCACGTATCACCCAAAGGTATCAAGGCGCTTGCTTAGGGAACCTGTCCTGGTATTCTCCTGTGAGATACCCCAGCAGGGTATCCACAAGGTGAAAGCCAGGCATCCCGCCGTGAGGGGCCGTAGTGGAGATTAAGCAAGCTATTGCCCAGAGTCGCAGAGTGTGACCCCATGAGTCGAGTAGGCACCGGAGCGAGAATTGTCGAGTCTGTGGAATTTTGAGCCCGAGACCCGCCGAGGCGGGGAATCGAACCCTGGTCCACGGCCGATCTCAGCTTCCGGGTCTGCCGCCTCTAACCACTGAGCCATGCCCAGAAATGGTTTTCCACAGATTAAAAAAAATTAAAACTTGATCTACGTCAAGCAGAAAGGAAATGGAGAAACAAATATTCACCAGACGACAAAAATGCCTACTTAGCCGTCCTCAGAACTTACAAAAAAAATTCGGACTGCAAAAACCGAATATTTCTCACAAAAAATCCTCACCTCGACTCCTGTCAATATCACAAGCTTGTTTCTCCTGGGCATCTTTGAAGATCTCTATTTTCTCAACCTCCTCCTCGACGACTGCAGTATGATTTTCAACATGAGCGATTCGATCTGCCATGTTGGAGCACAGCTTATTCGTCTTCCTGATAGCTCCTTGAAGTTTTTGGTAGCAAGCTGAGACTTTTTACTCTCCTGCCTAGCCTCCCCTTGCATTGTTTTAAGAGTTGCATATAATAATTCCATCGTCCCAACTCTAGCTCCACCACCAAGCTCTTCAGGACTATTACTATTCCATGCTGTTAAAGTGGATACCGAGTGATCCCATTCCAGCTGCCTAGTGGTGGAACCCGCAGATCTGCTGCAGATCTGCCTTTGGTCCTAGCTCTACGCCTTGAGCTTGCAGATTTACTTTGAAGTATATGTGATACGTCCGGGGACTCTTCACCAGTATCTTCACTAGTCTCGCTTTGTCAGAAGGCAGACCGCAAAGATAGCGAAGAATTGGAGAGGCTATTCTCTCAAGATGGAATAATGGGTGCCTTGCAAGATCTGCCCTCGGGTAAAGCTGTTGGACCTGATCAAATCCCGCTCGAATTCTATAAAATCTTCAAGGATGATGTAGGCCCTGCCCTAATAGAGGTGATTGGACAGGATTATTCTCAAAACAATTCCCCAGACACACAGTCAATCTGTACCATGTGACCACTGGATTTGATTTTCCAAACAAATTTATTTTTCTTTTTTATACATTTATCAGCAAAATTTTTTTGAAAAACAGGCACAAACAGAACCACTGTCAGATCAAAGGGTTCATATATACAGTATCTACAAATGTACACATTTACAAATTTGAAAAAATGAATCAAACAAACGTGGTTAGACACACCAAAAGAAACCAATAACATATATAATAATCCACATGAATGGCAATTATATACAGTGCAAAGATTAGTCCATAAACAAAAAACAGGCACCAGTCCTAGGGATTGAAAAAACAAGTGACAGGCGGGATTGAGATCGAAAACAAGCCTGCCAGTCAGCGAGAGCCTGTGGTATAATGTTTGGTAGGGTTGCGGGGCTAGGGTACAGAATGGTGATATGATTTACATCCTAGCGGCACCCTTTGTTGTAGCCACAGGGTGGTATTGTCGACGCGTTTCGAACCTCAGTATTCAAGGTTCTCTTCAGGACGGGGACTGGGAAAAAGATTCTGCACGAGGGCACAAGGATTGCCGTAGTGTAGGTATAGCGTGATTCGTATTCGCACCTGCACTTAACGCAGAGCAGGACTTTGGGCGTGGTGTCAGGCGTCAGAAGCGTACAGGGATCAGGGCGGCTCACATTATTTTTGCGCGTGTTGGTCTGGCGTTGTAGACCACAGGAGGGACAGACCGGTCACTGCCTCAATTCAGGCCGGCAGGCAAAGTAGGCCCGTTCTGTGGGGGAATTAATCCAGCCTCAGTAAGATCGATATTCCTCACTCTCACCCAGTAACAAACAGTCTGTAGGTGGCTACAGACTGTTTGTTACTGGGTGAGAGTGAGGGTGGCTACAGACTGTTTGTTACTGGGTATGCACTTAACCCCTTCGACGCTCATGACGAGGCCAGCTCGTCATGGAGTTTCCATTGATTTCAATGGAAATTACATTGAAGTCCAGAAACAGGCTCAGCATCCAAGTGGTTAATGAATCTAAGACGCAAATAATCACAAATCATTTAATTAACTTTGAGGATCCCTGTGTCACCGACTCTGCAGTTTACCTTGGTATACGGATTACTGCAGATCTAGGAACATTAGTGGCTAAAAATATAGAACCAGTAATTAGAAAGGCAACACTGGATCTAGATAGGATGAACAATCTTCATTTATCGTTGGTGGGGCGTTGTAATGTTATTAAAATGATTTTCTTGCCAAGATTTTTATATTTATTTACGGCAATCCCTTTGAAGTTTCAGAAATATTGGTTTATTTCGTTAGGTTTATTCAACAGGTTTCTTTGGGCACATGGAAAAACTAGGCGGGCACTGCGTTTTATGTCTTTGCCACGGGAAAGGGGGGGTGTTTTCGATCCCTGATTTCAAATGCTATTACTGGGCTGCCACTCTCAAATATATGGGGGTTCTTTTAGGGGAATGTCCCCCGGATATTGAAGGGGGAATCAAATTACCTGATGATTATATATTGCTACTGGGCGAAAATGCTGTGAGGTGCTTTTTTAAATTCTCAGAACCCAGTTATTACAAAATAACTAAATGTAAGACTCTGATTGCAGCTTACAAGATCTGGGGGGGTTTGAAGAAGAAGATTGGACTGAGAAGAGTTAATTATTATACAGTTTAATATAAAAACCCACATTTCCAGAAATATTTTCAGATGAAATTATGGCAAGATGGGACGCCAAGGGTGTCCATAAGGCTGGGGATTTATTTGGAATAGATGGCTTTCGGCAATTTAGCGAAATGTAGATGGAGTTTTTGCTGGCGAATTGTAATTTTTTTAAGTAATTTCAGATTCGCAGTCTTTTTGCTAAAAAAATGGGGGAGATTGTGGGTTTGAGACCAATGTTAATATTGACCTTATGCTAGCAAGGAATAAGGGGGGCATTAAGCTGATATATGCAGAAATAATAAGGCTAAAGCAAGAAGATTTAACTAAAGAGGAGGCTGAGTGGGTTGAGCGAGTAGGAATTTTTCCGTGTGTACTTTTGAGGTCTTTAGAACTGGGTCAGGTGACTCCATGCTCCGCTGGGCTTCAGGCACAGCATTATAGAACTGTGTTTTTGTTGTATTACACCCAGCTAGAATTGCTCAGTGGGGCGGGTTATCAGGGGTAACCTGTCCAAGGTGTGGGGGGTAACAAGTGAAGACATAAGCCTAGTGGACAATTTCTTAGAGAAATGCGCTGTCCTCCAAGCACCGAAAACGCTGAAGAACTTACAATCAATACTAGGTTTCCTGAATTTCGGAAGAACATACATTCTAAATTATGCAGAGAGGGTTAAACCTCTCTATGAATTAATAAAACCTGATTTCAAACCAATCCATTGGACTCAAAAACACACAGAAATTTTGAGATCATTGCAAACAGACATGTTAGCTAAAACAAAATTACAAACACGCGAAAATACACGCAACCTTGTAATCAGAGTCATCCCAGGAAGATGCAGATTCACGTACCTGACCTCTAATGAGGGAGAAAAGGTACCAATAGCTTACAAATCACACTTGTACACACAAGCTGAAAAAACATTCAGTATTACAGAAAACATTGTAAATGCGGTTCAAACAGCTGTAGCAAAAGAAAGAGCCCAAGCACAAGGCAAAAGGATAACTGTTTTAACAGCAGAATCAGCCTTTGAGGCATTAACAAGCCCACGCAATTTGACTAAGGTGGCATTAGATCTAAAATGGATACAATGGAAAAATTCTCTTTCTGCAGTAGACGTGAAATACTATTTTGACCCGAGCATGAAAAAACTAGAAAATCTAGAATATGAAGAAGAATATCCTCTGCCAATCGTCATTCTGCCTCTCGAATAATATAAATGTGTAATCTACATGGACAGATTTGCACAACATTACGATGTAGAGAAAAACTCCTACAACGCAGCGTGCGCGATTGTTAAAGGTCGCTGGCGCTTGGGTATATTCAGACCGTTAATTACCAAAACTGAATCACTCAGAAACTGTTCAACTCAGCGAGCTGAAATAAGATCTTTAAAGATGGCGCTTGAAAATGCTGATCGCGAATTCCCGGCACTAATAGTGTGCGATTCGCATTACTGCGTCAAATCTTACAATAATGACTTGCAGAAATGGGTTCAAAACGATTACAATGATGACACAGGTGCCACAATAAAGCATAAAAAGCTTTGGGAAAGGTAGTTCTTTTACAGAAGGAACTACAAAAGACTCACGTGATACATACACTGAGTCATCAGCATCATGGCGTTCACGCTGCAGGGAATTCATTGGCTGACACAGCCACAGTGGAAGCAACTAATCCGGCTTCCTTAGCCACAAAAAAGCATTCAGAAAAATACATAGACGGGGTAACCATGCTGACGGTAAAAACGTCTTCAAAAGGCGACTGTGCAGCATTACCTCTGAACTGTCCACTCAATTATACATACGTAATAGATGCAAACTCCGTTCCTTTTGCTCGAATCCCTGGAGTGGGGGATAGAGCGATTCCAAACACGAACAGGAGAATCTTCTGGATTCAAGAAGCACATATGGGATTAGGTACCAGGAGTTCTTGACATCTCTGAAAGAATTACAATCAGAATACAGGTGGCCGGGGATGAGCCTGCATAACTACAAATTTGCAATGGGCTGTCAAAACTGCAACAGAGATCGCAGTGGCGAACCGGCCGGAGTAATGCCAGGACCCTTCTTTTAGAAAGCATATGGCTATCTATACGCAGAAATCCAATAGGAGAAATGCGTCCCATTTATGTTTAAGACTAGATTCACTTAAAATGTAGACACCAGCGCTCGGCTGACGCCAGAACTGTTATAAAAGATTTGCGAGTCCGTATCGGCACATACGCAAATGGCATGCTACATTCTGACCAGGGTCCTGCTTTTAGCTCTCAAAGTTATAAGGAGGCCATGACCAGCATGGGCATTGCATTGCGGTACTCTTGTCCCTTCCATCCTGAGGGAAATGGGATTGTGGAAAGAAAAAACCGGGACATAAAGCAATCTATTACGGCGAGGGTATTAGGTTCGGGTGATGGGTGGGTCCAAAATTTAACAAGTGTCCAACGTAGTCTTAATAATCTGCCAAGAAATTCTCTGAAAGGTTTAAGTCCGTACGAACTATTGTTCGGGACTAGAATGCATATTCAGGACCTCAATAGTCAGACTTCAGTGGTAGAAGAAAAATGCTTTGATATCAAAGATCGTTTGGCTATTTTACAGGTCTTAAATGAAACAAGAAAAGACCTGAGCAACGTAAAGTTAACACAACAGCCATCAGCCACTGAAGATAAACCACCTGTCCCAGCAAGGCCTGTCTGGATTCCAAAGATTGGGGATCTGGTCAGAGAGAAGATCGCGGTGAAGAAGGAAAATGGGCCTTCTTACAGAAAAGCAGTACCTGTCTTAGCTGTCAGCGGAACAAGATCAGTTGTACTACCGCCCCTTGCTGGTAAAAAGGAGAACCGAGTTGTATCAATCGACCTGGTAAAACTACAATCATGTGGCCAATAATAAGTAGTAGGCTCAGTGGACTCCCAAGTAGTAGCAGAGAACTAAAACTTGCTACAATACAAGAGGTTCAAACTGAGAGACTAATCACATTTGATAAACCTGCAGTGAATAAAAAAGGACTATGCAACAATGCCATGGAACTTGTGCCCCTTGAAACCCAAATTGCAACTGTTCGTCAAGACACACCAGTCTACAACGATGTAGCCTCAGACTATGCTAATGAAACAAAAAATCCAAAAGCAACTGAAAATCCGGAAGCAATTCCAACAATTGACAGAACTGCATCTGGCTACTTCATCAATTTCGATAACTTTTCTGAAGATCCAAGCGAACCTGAAGAAATGCCAGCAATAAAAACTTTTAAAAACAAAATAACTGAACTTCAACATCAACTCAAAGAAACCTATCTGATTTCTCCATAGATTGAATTTTGGATTGTGTTAGGTGTACTTTTCCTCCTGCTTTGGCTCATCATGGTTCTTTGTTTAGGAACATTTATTGAGGGAAAATACAGTACAATGGACACAGCAAGTCAGAACATCAACTTGGTCCTAAAGCCTCACAAGTCATCTCACATCGAGAAAAGAGAACTATCATCAGTGAATGTCACAGCCAATCCAATACCCGGTGGGGTAGCATGGGACAAAACGGATTACGAAATCTATGGCCCGGTCGAGCTCTTGAAATATCCACACCAGTTCAAGGTTTCATTAAGTGACTTTGTAAAATCGAGTACATTCTCTGATGATTGGGACTTTGAAAGTATTAATGATATGATGTCAGATTTAGTAATGTCAGCAAAATTTACAGAACATGATTATTTACAGGGTTCATCAAATTATGAAGAAATGTATTGCTACAACCACTTTGCACATCACTATTTGCATAAATCTGCTCAACCTAGAAATGTTTTTAATTATAATCAATGGGAACATTGTGCAACTCCACCGAAAGGTAGTTCAAAAACATTTTATGAGAAATTCCCATACTTCTCAGGGTTTAACACAAGTGATGCAGAAACGTTTTATTTCAAACTGTTAAATAAGACAGGGGTAAAAACAATGCTGACAAATACTAAATTGATCTATTCGGAAACATTTTATGAAAAAATGATTACATTTGGTTTTGAATTCTGGAAAAACAACATTGAAACAAAACCATCTGGGGTACCAAAGATTGGCAGGTCCAAGGTTTAGAAGCATTATTTAGAGCCTGCATGATCCCAGAACAAATTATTTTCTTGAATGACACCATTCAACAGACAACCTGTCTTTGCCTAGCCAAAATTAAAGACTTAAACAAACCGTCTATTCCAAAGCCAACACATGACAGTAATAGCACTACAGATGTTGAGATGGACGTATCACATATTTTCAACCAAAACAGAACACATCCTGATTGGAAAAAATGGTTGATCTGGCCCACAGACACAAATAACTGTCAAGATAGATTCCTGAACAAAACACAGGGGTTAAAAATGACCAGGCCAGACCCAAGATACTCCAAGAGACAACATCCAGGGATAGTTACAACATACAGTGTAGGGAAACTCTGCCTCGAATGGCTACAGAAATCCACACTGGCTGAAATTAAGCTACACTTGACTTTACTTAAAGACGGTGCTGACTTGCGTGATTTCATAATGGGACCACGCAAACAGCGTCAAAAACGTTTCATAGCGGCGGGTATATACGCTACTTACAACGTAGCTTGGAAAGTGATGCAAATCAAAACAGCAGAAAAAATACGAGAAATTGATTGTATTAATTTGGAAAAATCATTTTCTGTTGTGGACAATGGGTTAATGACTCTGTCCTCCAGAATATATTCACTGGACAGTATTGTATCCTCTGCTATTGATATCATAGAGCAGGACTTACTAATGTTACAACACGGTCAGTCCCAATTACGTTCTATTGTACAGCTTGGCTGGACATTGCAAAATCTGCGTTCAGGCTATGTGCCCTGGCGTTTAATCAACACAACGTCATTATTCTCTATCTTTAACCTTACTGATACACAAATCAGTTTGGCACAAAAAGGAGCAGACTATATGATTCTGAGCATTGAAAAACTTGAGAGATTACCATTGACAATGTCAGAAAGACCTGTCATTGAATGGATAATACATGGAATAATCACAATTCCGATAACAACTTTCCAATTTAAATACTGCCAAGAGTATATACCAGCGGGCTAGTATGAAAGGTTGGGTAAAGGGTACATTAAGTCATCATGGAAATTACCTTATACACACACATGTTACAGTGAAAAGGAACAGAATGTATTTCTTAGTGGTAACAGTTGTAAACGATCACTAAGTGGTATACTTCTGTGTCAAGGTATTGACCTGCATGGGGCCTGTGAGGAGACTTCAAATAACCTTTCATGTCACCAGCACGGCACACCTGCAACACAAATAGAGCCATTCTTTAGACGACTTTCAAACGGGAGTTACATTCTAATAGTGGACCACAGCTGTTGTGGCATGGTGCCAGGAAAAACCTATCTCGTGAGCGTGAGTTCCATGGTCACTTGCTGTATTCAAGTATTGTATCCAAACAGCACTGCAGATACGGATGCAACAATTTGGCCTTCTTTGAATATCTCTTCTATTCAAATTGATATTTTAAGCAGAATAAAGTCTGTATTTTTACAGACAACTGTGCCCTTAACGTCATCAAAAGAAATGTATGATCTGCAAGTTGCAAGGACAACGGTAGAGATACATACCCTTTTATCAACAAATTGCCCCGTGCATTTCGTAGAAATACTAAGCCAAATTCTAAATATGTCTGATACCAGTGGTATCCCACATATATTTAAGACAATTTTTTTGGGACTGTTAACACCCTTGGAAACAGTTCTGGGCATTTTTCCTAATTTTGTCCATTCTGTCTTTGGCGGCCTACCACTTCTGTTGGGACTCGTAGCAGGCATTTTATTTTTGATCCTTCTGCTCCGATATGGCAAGCCAAGTCACAGATCAGACTCCAGCAACAATGGAAGAAACGATCCTAGCTATACGCTATCGGGACCGCATAACTAAAGTCCTTGGATTAGCCCGGCTAAGAGATCTGAATATGACCTGGTTTCTTTCATTCTGACCCATCTGGCAGAATTGCTTCTTACCTGTGCTTCAATGTATGCTATGCGGAGAAGAATGCGTGTTGGACGTCTGTCTTACACTACCATCAGCTGTACCATTGGATACAGATACTTTGCTAACTCCAGTAACGGCTCATGCATCGTGTTGTCCCCAGCGGCTACCCATTCTGATGACGGCATTCGTTGAGACTTCACCACTACGATTAGGGGGTAGTGAATTACGAGATGAGAGCAACATCACCCAGGTATGACCTTCTGTGAGCATTGCTGATCCTGACATCGATGATAGCAATCATTCTCACGACTGCACTGTTGCGGCATTTTTAAACTTGGTCGAACATTCACCTAAAGCCGTAGACCAATTTTTTGAGAGTCTGTCTGAAATGATGTTCTCCCCTGAACAGAAAGAATAACTTTTAAGCAACGAGCACACAGCGTTCCCTGAACTCTGAATTCGGCCTTCAGCTTTGATAAACAAAAGCTACTGAAAATATTTGGAACTATTTTTTCCCCCGAAGCGAAATTATTTTTTTCCACTTCCAAAATATTTACCTTTTTCTGGCACATGTACTCTGCTTAAAGTAGAACTATTCTTAGAGAACAGAGCTTCTATTTTAGGAACTCTAGAGACAATATATTACCTTAGCCTCTAGCACATGTACAGCATTTTATATTAATATGTGATGGAATGGTCTCCACCTTCTTTTCTGTATTAAGAGCCATTTCATGAGTAATATTCGCAAATCGTTCAGCTGATAATTATATGCAATTTTTTTTCTGAATGATAACACTGCTTGAAAAGCGTACAGTACCAATACTCATTTTTGTGTATTACCATATACCATTTCAATATACAAATGTATGTACTTTGGGGTTGGTTGGAAAACACATGCATCATTATATGTTTACTATTGCTTAGTTTTAATTAATGAGGGACATTAGATCGTGGAGTGGGTGTTGTAGTTCTATCTAGGACCCTAAATTCGATAGTCCTGACTTATGCCCTTATGTGGTTATAATCAATAATATCCTTATAAAGGCATAAGAATCATATCCATATTTAGTCATAGCCCATGCTGTCCAAATTAAGCAAGGCTACTTCCCCAGGCTCCTAGCAAGTACAACGACTTCTGTAAACAAACCAAACCTCCAGCAACCTGGGAATTCCCCATTGCTTTTGTTTTGATTTCGTCCCAGAACTCCTGTGAGCACTCTAAGAACGGCCAGTTCTTAGTGAGATCTTTATTGACGTCTTATGTCCAACCTTACGTCAAACCCGGCACCTTTCAGGTATAAATATACCAACGCGGCCTTAAGCAAACACACGTTGGTGGTTTTGGAGCAGAGCAGCTATCTACTTGCCCGAGAGCCCAGCTGATGCTAGAGCCCACGGACGCTGCCCCTCCTCTTTGACGCACTGAGAGAGACGCTGTCTTTTCTCCTGCCGAGAAATCCAGCTCCGGTGTTTCCAGATACCTTCGCGGGTTACTGGGATATCGAGGTCTGAGAGAGAGATACAAGACCTCCTGCTTTCTATTAACGCAGGTACGGAGCTGGCTAAAACCTTAGAGCGAATTCTTGACTCAGATTCTTGGCAAAAACAACTTAACTTAAATTGCTACTTACTTACTCCTTCCCGCGTATTAGGCTTAGGTCAGGTACACCGGGGTAAGCGTGTTTAGAAGCACCAGTTGAGTACGTTAGTCAATGTATACAAGTATGTATATATTTTATCTATTTTAAAGTATCTTATGGCTAAGAAACCATATCAATGCTTTTACAGTATTATTTCTTAATCCTCCTTTTACTGTACGCACTTTACTTTACTATAAGTATTGCAATTGTGGCAATTCATTTCTCTTGTATGAGAAAGAAGCCTGCTCAATAAATAACAACCTTTTATTGAAAACGCCCGTCTCTCTTTTCTATGCACTCTGGTGAAACTAAGTATGCACACTTGACTGAGTGAAATAGCTGTCTATTGTTTTCACACAACTCTAGAGATACACTCTTATTCTGAGGGAGAAAAGTTGTCATGCTATATGGTTGTCAGAAGCTAATCCCTTGTTGTCTATCCAGGGAGGTTAAACTCCTCCTCGCTTATTCGAGAAAGTTTCTAATGACCTCTGAGCTAGCTGGCAAAAACTTAAGTCTAATATAGTCAGTAGAGACCTAGTCGACCTCAGTCCTACGTCTACACTGCTGAATATATTATTCCAATGCGCAGAGCCTATTGGGAATATAGGAACTACACTACACCTCCAGGTCAGACAACACCTGAACCTGGCTCTCCAACTCAGGGAGCCAACCCTGCAGTTGAACACTTGCCTGGAACACCAGGACTTCCTTGGGAGCATGCATGCCCCCCCTGAGGGTAACACATAACTCCTGTGTTGCGTGACAGTCTGCCTGGCGCAGATCTCCCGTCCCCTGTCCATATGACAGTGCGCGAAGGTCCCCCAGGACAGAACTGGTGTCACCATGGTCATTCCCTGGGGACGCAGCCCTTCTGGCTGGCCTCTGACCCACTGGTTCTTCCACTGGGGACTCTTTCCCCCATCTCACCCCTCCATCTGGACCTCTGCACCCTCCCAACTGGAGCGGCACTGCCAGTTACCAGAACTACTGGAGCTCTGCTTACAGAGTCTCCACGTTCTCTAACCCCTGGGAGATCCTTCTCAAATGGCCTACTAGTACAGCCTAGGCCCCCGACCTGATGTTCCCTTAAGAAACCATCCAGGCCCTGAGACTGGGTTTCGGGTACCTTGGGCCAGAACCCACACTCACTCCTTCTCCTCTGAGACAGGGCGTGAGCCCCTACACCCCTCCCACTACACTGAGACCTAGCTGGGCTACACTGAACCTCTCCCATCACACAGGACTGGAAGTTACCTGAGCCACTCTTGTTGGAATCACTCCCCAATTCTGCTTCACACCCTCTGGAATCCACCAAAGGGCCAGCCTCCAATGTGAGCTCCCTGGGGTCAGAGAACTCACTCTCAAACAGGTGTTGGCGTAGCTCTGGAAAACTGGGACTTACAATATGCTCTCCCACAATTGGATCACACAGCCCCCTAGCAGGGTTAACCAAACTATCCTTCACCTCTCCATCCAGCGCCTCACACACATACTCTACACCATTCTCCTGGAATGCATAGGGTACGGCTGGATACATCAGGGAGGGTAGAATGCATAGGGTATGGGTGGGTACATCAGGGAGGGCAGGAAAGCATGGGGTACAGGTGGATACAACAGGGATGGTAGGAATGCAGATGGTATGGATACATCAGGGAGTATAGGGAAGCATAGGGTACGGGTGGACGATCCAGGATGGCTAGGCATGCATAAGGTGCAGGTAGATCATGGATAGAGGGTAGGAATGTATGAGGTACAAGAGATTTGCAAGGAGCATGTTTTGTTTGACAGACAGGAGCCTCTCCCCCCACTTTACCACACACTCTGTGGTACAACACAATGTAACCGGCAGCATCTGAGACACTTCTGCACAGTATAGGTAAGGTTTGTGGCTCCTGACAACGCTGCTGCTGTGTGAACTGCAGACATTACACCCGGGCACACATTGTTTCTTTCCCCTCAGGGGATCTGAAGCCAGCTGAGCTTCCTGTCTCAGGTGTAAACACAGAAACACCCGGCAGGCCCAGGTACATCATTACAGGTTCAGCCTTTCAGACACACAATTACACAAGTTGCAACTCTCCCTAATTGGCACCGCTTCGATGCACATTGCACAAGGGACTTGATGAGGACTCCCAGGCTGAGGTGGGGAGAGGGGGCTCCCCAAAGACCACAACAAACATTTCACTCCGAGGAAGTGCCTCATCTGGAGATTAATGATGCTGATTAGCTGCCTCTGTGCACAAGAGCAGAGGGTGTGTTGGTCAGAGCTGACCCCTCCTCAGTCCATGCTGGCTGGATCCATCCTCTCCAAACGTGCCAACATCTATAGACAGGTTTACTAACACCCTGCCAGGGTTTGAGTTACTTTTGTGATGCAAACACAGCTTAATGTTGCAACAGATTTCACAAATCCTGATTCACTTTGGAAAGTATGCAATAGTAAAGCACAGTAGTGCCGTGTGCTGCATTGCATTATGCCAAGGGGCATTTCGTGGGTGGTACACATTCATCCCTGTACAACCACCCACTAAAATTGACGCAAAGCCTTATGTACTAAAAAATGTAACCAGGACTAATCACGTAACCTTAGTGAGCAGGCAGGCTTGTATTCAGGCTCCATTCATTATTTTGGTCTAAGGAGCATTTTTTCTTTAAAAAAAGCAGAATTATCATTTTGGATCGTGCATGAGTTTTAAATGTGTTGAGGTTTCAAAACTTTGTTGGGGCTGAAGTCAAGGAGAGGGAGCTTTTGTCAGCACGCGCATTTCAGGTGCCTTTTGCACATTTTTCAGTGCCATCTTGAACTCAGATGTGCACAAGTGCTCCGGCTGGTCCCTACACATGGAGGGCGCCGTGTGGACGCGCACAGCGGGTGAGCAGCTGGTGTGCGAAGCGGGTGCGCAGCGTCTACACGTGCAGCGGGTGCGTAGCCGGTGTGAGCAGCATGGATGCGCGCAGCGGGTGCGCAGCCGGTGTGCGCAGTGTGGACACACGCAGCAGATGCGCAGCCAGTGTGCGCAGTGGGTGCGCAGCATGGACACAAGCAGCGGGTGCGCAGCTGGTGTGCGCAGCGTGACGCGCACAGCGGGTGCACAGCCGGTGTGAGCAGCATGGACGTGCGCAGCGGGTGCGCAGCTAGTGTGCGCAGCGTGGACACACGCAGCCGGTGCGCAGCCGGTGTGCGCAGCGTGGACACACGCAGTGGGTGCACAGCCGGTGTGTGCAGTGGGTGCGCAGCGTGGACACGCACAGCAGGGTGCGCAGCCGGTGTGCGCAGCCCATGTGAGCAGCGTGGAGATGCGCAGCGGGTATGCAGCCGGTGTGGCAAAGGCAAGCCCATCTGCCTGTCCACCTCCCACCGGGTATAGGGGCCACGGACCTTAATGCTTCCATCCAAAACAAGGACACTTTTACTGGTAGCCAATGACGGGCATTGCAAGTTCCACACATGCGCCCTGCTTTCACTCTCTTGACCCAAATTTCCCCTCAACCTGTGTTCACTGTGGCTTTACGTCCTGGTGCGACTCCACTCAGCCGGTGGTATCTGCCTCAACTTTTGCCTATGACATGTTTTTGGTGAATTGTCGTTCCTTGCTGGCTCATAGACTAGACATTTGCAACATTTTATTGGACTCCGCTCCAGATGTGCCTAGACATTTGCAACATTTTATTGGACTCCGCTCCAGATGTGCTTGTTCTTACAGAAACCTGGCGACATGGTAGCCCTGCCCCAGATGTAGTCCAAGCATTGCCTTCCAGTATTATGCCAGGTCTAATGCATCCACTGCAGGTGCCTGTGTGTGACCTCATGGTGACAGGTTCAAATCTCTGTGGGTCCACTCAGCCTTTCTTCCTTGTGAGGTCGATAAAATGACTACCATTGAGTTGGGTAATAATAAACATCTGTTATTCAGCGCCAAGATACCCAAGGGTGAATGTGCGCTTTACAGATACTATTGTTATTTCGAGGCTATTGTCTTTTTATTCTACATCAATCTGGGAAGGATGGGGGAGTCTTTGGTGTCATATATTGGGATATGTTAAAAGGTATGTTCTCATCCCTTACGACTGAGAATGATGAAAGCCTCCATTCCCTGATAACATTCAGCCCTATGTTTAATTTCTTTGGGATTTTACTGTACAGACCTCCCAGCAGGTACTCCCAATGTTCACAGATTTTCCCCAATCTGACCACAAATCTAGCCATAAACAGGGTTTGTTTTACATTGTTAGGTGATTAGATGACCCTGAGTGTGCAGTTTCCAAATTCTGCTACAAGACTGAGTGTCCCTTGAATTGTCACAGCTGGTCGAAAGACCTACCCATGACAATAGGCCATAGTATTGACCTAGTCTTTAGTAACATTGTTAGACCTGGCACCTTGGCGTGAGCCTCCCTTCCACTTGTTGCTGCTGGGCCTCATATGTTTTGCTGGTGTTAGCTGCTCAGGGCACTGTGCCACTGCCAATCAGTGCCACAGTACAAGTGCTCTCTGTATAAAGTATACATGTGATTGGTTTCCATGATTGGCTTATTTGGTTTACTGTCATTCCTCAGTAAAGTGCACCAGGAGTGCTAGGGCTTGTAAATCCAAATGCTGCTAGTGGGCCTGCAGCACTGGTTGTGCCACCCATAGAGAAAGCCTTGTAAAATGTGTCTAATGTCTGCCATTGCAGAACCTGCGTGCAGTCTGGTACTGTCATGCTGACTGCGCAAGTGCACCTACTTGCCAGTCCCTAAACTTACCCTTAACTTCATATTAGTCACCCCTATGGTAGGCCCAAGGGCAGGGTGCATTGATGTGTGTGGCATGTCCTCATAGTGAATTACAGCCATTTTCGTTTTTCACTATTGTAAGGCTACCTGTTCTTATAGGCCAGAATGGGCTGCTGGAATTATTACACTCTATAATCCTAGCAGGCTCAGGGAACATTGTAGAAGTTCAAGTTTAGTATGCCTGAACTCAGAATAATAAAATACATCTTTTAGTAAATGTTATTTTTATTACCTGTATTTGCAAATACTACTTTTAGAAAGTTAGTATTTGCGTGCCTAACTATTTCAGCCCGCCTCTGCTAGGATGTGTATCTGCTGTCTGGTTTCTGTGAGTGACAGGGCTGGGGAATTCCAGGAGACAGGTTGGGGGATACTAGGTGGTGAATAGAGAGATTATACCAGGATGGGTGGGAGGAGTGCCCCTTGACTCTGAATAGGGCTGTGCTCTGCCACCACAATGCTGGCTCCACCTCAGGTGGAGCGCCTGATGTCTCTGCCCTGCACCCTGAAAAGACAAGTCAGAGTCACCACAACAAAGTGCTCCAGAACCGGACTGAACAAGGCACAGGCCCCCTGGCCTGAAAGAACAAAAGATTTGCTGTATAAATGTAGGAGCCCTGCTCCTAAGAAATCAGATCCTGTTTAAGCCAAGAAGAACCTCTGCCCAACAAGAAGGACCTAGAAAAGCTGCATGGAGGAGTACTGTGTGTGACCTGGGAGACTGGCCTATGGTGGGTGCCTTGCTGCGAGAGGAGAGGAAAAGACGGAAGTGACTTTTATCAACTTGTGCATTTTAAAAACAATCTCCAAGGGCTCGCGTGTGAACCTGCCCCCAGAACAGAGTCTTCCACATTACCTTGAAATGCTGTGTCAATTTCTACACTGTCCTCTTTTTCACGAAAATAACAAATCTCAATTTCTTCACAAATCTTCTTCACATCTAATTCAGTTCCATGCAAAAGAGCACTGTTTAATTGTTTAAGCTTAAGTGCTGGACTTTTTGCATAATACAACATTCTCACTAATTTCCTCATTTTAGTATGATGCACTGCTAACATCCTAAAATGATGAAAAACACTCTGACAGACTTTTCTAGAAGGACAAGCCAGTGAATGCCCTTGCAAACCTGTGTTTTCTCACACTCTGCAAGGATCTAAGTCTTGCAACAACTTCACTTTCTGCTTTAGACTTTTCTTACTATATGTACGTACGAAATTACAAAACAAATCAATTGATTCCAGTCGCACACTACAAATACTACTACACTTCCAAGTGTACACTGGACCCTTAGTACGTCTCCCTAAAACTTCATCAGTTAACACCTCTTCTGGTTCTCTAGGCACAAGTTTCTCTTTTTCAATCGGACAACCGTCTTTCACTTCATACGCTCGACCACAGGTGTCAACTGCATGCACTAAATCATTATCCTGGAAGTAACTCTCCTCATCAAAAAATGGCTCACAACTTGAACTGTGCATCCATTCTCCCGAAAAAACTTTACAAAAATTAGTCCGATTAATTACTCTTTTCCATCTACTGTTTGATTTGGAAACATCAATTGTCTTGTTAACTGTCCTAATTCTATTGATTATTAAAATAAATATTTTTTTCTTAACTTCAAAAGCCTGATCAACAATCTTCTCTACACTTTTCTTTTTCTTATGAAAAGCAGCTCTCTGTTTACCTTTCCTAATGTTTTTTAACACATTTAAAACCACCCTATTGCGAAACATTCGTTTACGAATGTCTCTAAACTGATTCTGCCTTCTATTCCTATACATATTATTCTCTCCTGCTCCAGTTGTAGGATTCTTTGAGGTTCTCTCCTTCCTTTTCAAATTTACTCTCTCATTCTCTTTTTCTACATGCTTTCCATCATTTTTTTTTAAAGTACATATGTTTCGTATAAAAGACTTAGTTGTCTTACCAGGAGCTTGGTTCCTGTTTTTTGAAGTATTTGTTGTGGAAGAGTGCTGTAATTCCATTGCTGTTTTTGATTTTTGGCGGTTACATTCTTTTCTTTTCCTTTCCCTTGTGGGCATGTTTGCTTACTCTTCAAATCTTGATTTCAATCTGTGTTAAAGAAAGAAATAGCACATTATAGACGACTATTACAAAACAACAAAGCAATGACAAAAAGCAAACGATCTATTCAGGGTTACAGATCAGGTGAGGATTCTCCAGGGGTGCACAAAAGGTGAGGCCTGTATTGAAGAGTATAGTGGAAGACAGCTCTGTCCACAAGTACAAAGAAGATGAGACCTGTGTATAAATCCACTGCACTCTTATACACAGGCGTCACCTCCTATGCTTCCCGAGAAAGGCCTCTCTCCCACTACAGTCTTGATCATAAACCTCACCTCCTCTGTCCCTCTGGACATGTCTCACCTCATCTGCACAATCTACTTCCTAATCTCAGGTAACACAGATGACATGATTGATCCTCATTTATAAAGCCATGCGGCAGTTTTGCGCTACTGAAGCGTCACTTTTTGTGACGCATTGGCGTCATAAAACATGTGGCTTGTTGCACCATATTTAAAAAGTGACGCATGTAGGTAGATGCATCATTTTTAAAACCATTTGCACCACATTATACCTCTGTCAAGTGTAATGTACAGAGAGGGGTAATTTCCCTGCAAAAAGCCTCGTAATAATGACACAGTGAAATCTATAAAATTTCATTGCGTCACTTTTAGGAAACTGTTATGTCAAAATCTTGCACCTGCCTCACAGTAGGGATAAGATTGAAGCAAACGCTTTCACATGGGGCTTTCCCCATGTGATACGATTCTCACACCTAAGCAGGAGTGCAGATGAGATGAAGACTCTCCAGGGGAACACAAAACGTGAGGCTTATGTCCAAGACTGCAGTGGACAGGACTAAACTGGAGTAGTGTGCAAGAAAAAGATGAGCCTCATTTATAAAGCCATGCGTCAGTTTTGCGCTACTGATGCGTCACTTTTTGTGACGCATTGGCAGCATAAAACATGTGCCTTGTTGCACCATATTTAAAAAGTGACGCATGTAGTTAGATGCATCATTTTTTAAACCACTGCACCACATTATACCTCTGTCAAGTGTAATGTACACAGAGGGGTAATTTCTCCCCAAAAAGCCTCGTAATAATGACGCAATAAAATCTATGAGATTTCACTGCATCACTTTTAGGACACTGTTACATCAAAATCTTGCACCTGCCTCACACCAGGGATAAGACTGAGGCAAACACTTTCACATGGAGCTTCACAATTTTACAAAATACAATTCCTCTATGCAAACACACTCAATATGCTTCCTACACTGAGTTAACCCCTTCGACGCTCATGACGAGCTGGGCTCGTCATGAGGTAGCCTCCTCGCACGCTCATGACGAGCCCAGCTCGTCATGAATAATGGGTTTTTACATATTCCAGCACAGCAGGGGAAAATGCGGGGCGTTAAAGAGGTTAACACAGGTAACATCATTGTAAAGAGTCAAATTGACACCTGTGTCTAAGAGTGCAGTCGGGGATAAGCTTCATGAAGCCTAATCCACTGCACTCTTAGACACAAGCCTCACCACCTACACCAAATACACCATATTTAAAAAGTGACACATGTAGGTAGATGCATCACTTTTTAAACCTCTGCGCTACATTATACTCAAAAATGTAAAAGCCATTCATTTTGCCCAAAATCGTTTTTGACATCACATTTAGGAAATGCAGCACATTTCCTATGTTCAAGCATTCCATGTCATTATTGAAACCTCACAATTTTACAAAATACAATTCCTCTATGCAAACAAACTCAATATGCTTCCTACACTGAGTTAACACAGGTAACATCATTGTAAAGAGTCAAATTGACACCTGTGTCTAAGAATGCAGACGGGGATAGGTTTCATGAAGCCTAGTCCACTGCACTCTTAGATACAAGCCTCACCACCTACGCTCCCCAGGAAAGCCCAAACATGTACCTTTTTGCACCATATTTAAAAAGTGATGCATGTAGTTAGATGCGTCATTTTTTAAACCTCTGCACCACATTATACTCAAAAATGTAAAAAACATTAATTTTCCCCAAAATAGCACAGATCCTATGTACAAACATCTGCCTCACAGCAGGGATAAGACTGAGGCAAAAGCTTTTACATGGAGCTTCACAATTTTACAAAATACAATTCCTCTATGGAAACAAACTCAATATGCTTCCTACACTGAGTTAACACAGGTAACATCATTGTAAAGAGTCAAATTGACACCTGTGTCTAAGAATGCAGACGGGGATAGGCTTCCTGAAGCCTAGTCCACCGCACTCTTAGATACAAGCCTCACCACCTACGCTCCCCAGGAAAGCCCAAACATGTACCTTTTTGCACCATATTTAAAAAGTGATGCATGTAGTTAGATGCGTCATTTTTTAAACCTCTGCGCCACATTATACTCAAAAATGTAAAAACCATTCATTTTCCCCAAAATAGCACAGATCCTATGTACAAACATCTGCCTCACAGCAGGGATAATACTGAGGCAAAAGCTTTCACATGGAGCTTCACAATTTTACAAAATACAATTCCTCTATGCAAACAAACTCAATATGCTTCCTACACTGAGTTAACACAGGTAACATCATTGTAAAGAGTCAAATGTATTTCTTTAAACATGCACACATTCTTTATTCCTTTTAAAAAATGTAAAAGCCATTCATTTTTCCCAAAATCGTTTTTGACATCACATTTAAAAAACACAGCACAGGTCCTATGTAGAAGCATTCCATGTCACTACTAAAACTTCACAATTTTACAAAATACAATTCCTCTATGGAGTAGAAACTTTTTACCAAGCATTATCAAAAAGCATGACACAAAGCAACATTAAAAAAACACAATTTGCTTCCAAATCTTCTCCATAGAGTATACAAGTCTCTATGTATGTTAAAGGAATCATAACTCACCTTTAACCCCTTCGACGCTCATGACGGAACGGTTCCGTCATGAGCTACGGTTGAGCTGTGCTCATGACGGAACCGTTCCGTCATGACCACGCCCGTTTTTATTAGGGCCCAGCACCGGAGGGGGAATCGCGGTCGCGTCGAAGAGGTTAAAAATATTTTAGGAGATTCAGAACAGTGTCAGATACACACACCAATATTTCTTTAGCAGAGCAAAAGGTATGTTCTCCAGGCACTGCAAACCATAAAGGCACAGAAAACCTCTAATTCTACACACATATTGCTCATGGTAACCAATCAAAACTCTTCCCTCTGTATTTTCAAACCAACACCCTTCCCCCCCTCAGCCCTTTCTACCTGTTACCATAGCAACTCCCTCCTCACTGAGCTCCCAGGGTTAAAAGTTTATTCTACAATGTTGCAAATCACCTCAGCAAGGATGTTTGACCTGCAAATACACCAGCTTTTCTGGTGCAAAGTTTCTTTAAATGACTTTTTTTTAACCATTCAAATTACTTCTTTCACAGAACACAACCATGCACCATAACTTTCAGTTTTCAACTATCTCATTCTACCAATCATTGCTTCTGATTCAAGAGCACTGAAAGTCTACTTTTATTTTTTTTGCAAACTCCTATTGTTCCAACTGCCATTTTTTTCCCACACTTCATCTGACTGCACCAGAATCTCCTCTCACCATGTATTCTGTCTGGATTATTGGACATAGCTATATCCACTGGGCTCAAAGGTATGCAGCTAACAGACATTTTCACAACCTTGATTTACCAAATGTGAAAATTAAATGGATTGGCCAGAGAGGATTAAAATGTCACCAATTGATTCCATTGGTGAAAACCTTTTTGCATTTGCCACACCCTGACCTCTTAATTGTGCACTGTGGAGGAAATGACTTGGGCACTTTGACTGGGGTAGGTCTGGAAATGCTTTTAAAGGACACCTTTGAACAATTGATGGCTTTTTTTCCTCAAACTGCCTTGGTATATTCCAATATATGCCAATGACAGAAATGGAAGTGGTCCAACCAATTTTGTCCACAATTTGAGAAAGCACGGAAACATGTGAATAAATCTGTTTCTGCTTACATGAGAGACTATGGAATGGTTTCAATATACAACAACAACTTGCGTTACAACATGCAAGATATTTACAGAGAAGATGGTGTGCACTTCTCAGATGAAGGGAATAGAATATTCCTCCTGAATTTAAGACTGTGCATTGGTACCTACTTGTAGGTACCTAAATCTGCCACAGAACCCAAAAGCTCTTTTCAGGGCTACCCTACCTCTGATCACTCCAAATGATTATCTTTTTCTAACTTTTTTCACTATTTTTCACCAAAGTACGCTCCCCGGTACGCTCCCCGGTGCGCGTACCGGGCGCTCCCCCTGCGAAAATTTTTAATTTTTTTTTCCCACCTACATGGTCCTCCTAAGCCCCACTCAGAAAACCTAAGGGGTCAGGGAGTGCCTACCATGCCCCCTTATATCCATTCCCAACGTTGTTTGTCCTCCATTTTCTGACTCAAATCTACCTAAACACAAAATGGAGGACTTCCGTTGTGCTTACCGGTACGCGTACCGGGGCGCGCACCGGGAAGCGCTCCCAAAATTTTTTAAAGTTAATTTACATAAAAACCACTGGAGACACTTTCACCAAATATAGAATAGGCCATACTACATACCAGTCCCTATCATTTTCCCAAATTTGGTGGAATTCCAGTGAGCCATTTGAGCTGTAGCACTGTCTAAATATCCTGAGGTAAATTACATGTCAAAAACACATCTGAAGTGTTAGGATTAACAACCAATTATAATGTTACATTCATTTTCTACTTTTTTTTCCTGTCATTTGATTGGTTATGTACTTGAATTTAAATGAAAAATTAGAGGGAAACACGGCCATTTTGACTACAACTACCTGAGGTACATCTTGAAAGGATTTTCACATTTTTTCTTCTCCACCTCTCTCTAAAGTAAGTTGATAATTTGTAAGGGGCACTTTAAGTTAATTTCTAAAAACTTTTTCTCACAAATATTTACTGTCCCTCTGCTATAGTTATACATAGAGATAGGCTCCTCTATTATATTTATTGATTGACTTTGGCTTCTCTGCTATAATTATGAATTTACTTATGCTTCTTCAGAGGCACTTTTTTATATTTCTACTTCCTGCCTGTTACCATACACTACCCAAAGTTAACTTAACTGTTAAAAAAACAGAACTACCTGTCTGAACTTAAACACAACACTGCCCTAAATCTACTGATATAGTTATTTTTTATGCAATTTACAGCAAAAAAATGGAAGGGAAGCAAGAAAATATCAATATTTCCTTCGAGATTACATCTGAGGAGATTCTAAATGAAGATTTTTTTAGATGAAGATTTTATGGATCAGTCTTTGGATGAACAATGTATTGAATGTTTACAAGACATAGAAACATGCGTGTTTGAGGAGATTCCAGATGATGTAATGCTGGAAGTTTTATTGAACTATGAAAATTCTGACCAATACATTTTTATTTAATAATTAAAAATAGTTTGAGACATTGACGTGTGTGTGGTGTGTGTGTGTGGGAGGGGGGAGGTGTGTGTATGGGATGTGGGGTGTGTCTGTGAGGTATCTGTTTGTGCGTGTGTGTGTTGGGGGGGTGAGGTGTGTGTGTGAGTGTGGGTGTGGGGTGTTTGGGTGTGGGTGGAGGTGTGCGTGTGTGAGGTGTGTGTGGGAAGTGTGGGGGTGTGGGGTTGTGTTCGTCTGAGTGTGTGTGGGACGTACTTGTAGGTACCTAAATCAGCCACAGAACCCAAAAGCTCTTTTCAGAGCTACCCTACCTCTAATCACTCAAAATGATTATTTTACACTACTATTTTCACTATTTTTCACCAAAGTACGCTCCCTGGTACGCTCCCCATCTGCCGCACCCTGACCTCATAATTTTGCACTGTGGTGGAAATGACCTAGGCACTTTGACTGGGGTAGGTCTGGAGATGGTTTTAAAGGACACCTTTGGGCAATTGATGACACTTTTTCCACAAACTGCCATGGTATATTCCAATATATGCCAAAGACAGACCTCCTAAGCCCCACTCAGAAAACCTAAGGGGTCAGGGAGTGCCTACCATGCCCCCTTACACCCATTCCCAACGTTGTTTGTCCTCCATTTTCTGTCACAAATCTACCGAAATACAAAATGGAGGACTCCCGTTGCGCTGCCGGTACGCGTACCGGGGCGCGCACCGGAAAGCGCTCCCAAACATTTTTAAAAGTTAATTTACATAAAAACCACCGGAGACACTTTCACCAAATATAAATAGGCCATACTACATACCAGTCCCTACCATTTTCCCAAATTTGGTGGAATTCCATTGAGCCATTTGGCCTGTAGCCCTCTCTAAATATCCTGAGGTGAATTACTTGACAAAAACACAACTGAAGTGTTAGAATTTACAACCAATTAAAATGTTACTTTCATTTTCTATTATTATTTCATGACATTTGATTGGTTATGTACATGAATAGATATAAAGAAAGAGAGGGAAACACTGCCATTTTGACTACTACTTCCTGAAGTACATTTCAAAAGGATTTTCACTGAGAACTTAAACTTCTTTTTCAAAGGTAAGATGTTATTTTGAAAACTGAAGTATGTTGTGCACTTTAAGTTAATTTGGAAAACATTTTCTGATAGTTATATACTATCCCTCTGTAATAGTTATAGATTGAGATAGGCTTCTCTGTTATAGATATGGATGGAGTTAGGCTTGTCTTGTATAATTATCAATTTACTTAGTCTTTATGATATACACTTTTTTATATTTCTACTTCCAGCCTGATACCATACACTGCCCAAAGATAACTTCACTGTTAAAAAATCAAAACTACCTGTCTGAACTTAAACTCAACAGTGCCCTATCTCTACTGATATATTTATTGTTTATGCAATTTACAGCAACATAATGGAAGGAGATCAAAATAAATGTAATATTTCATTCGAACTTGATCTTCAGGAAACCCAGAGGAAGAGAATAATGATTCAGATTTTTTGGATCAGTCTCTTGATGAAGAGTTTCTGAAATATGTGGAAGAAATGGAATCATGTAATCCAAATGAGGACATTCCCGACGACATAATGTTGGAAGTCTTATTAAATTTTGAAAAATCAGAGCAATACATTTATATTTAATAATTAAAAATTGTTCCAGACATTATTCTTTTTTATATGTAATCAATGAAATAGTACCAAAATGAATATAATATAATGTGAGACTTATAGTATACTGTGCATTTTTTGTTTGTGTTACATAGTACTTTTGCTCATAGTTACTTCCTTTCTCCCACTTTATTATCTCCAATGTATATTTGACATCTCTTTTTCATCTCCTGCCTCCATGTTGTTTCTGCTTTCCTGACAGACTATAGTATAGATTCCATATACCACAATAACTTCTGTAACAACATGCAAATTATCTACAGATGAGACAGTCTACATTGAATTTAAGACTCGGCATTGGTACCTACATGCTGGTACTTAAATCACCCACACAACACAACTCTATTCAGAGCTACCCTACCTCTAAGCACTTTAAATTATTATTTTAGTGTTTCAATGAGTTTTCCCCATGTGTGGGGGGATGTGTGCGTGGGGGATGTGTGGGGTGTGTCTGTGAGGTGTGTGTGTGTGTGTGTGTGTCTGGGGGGGAGAGGTGTATAGGTGTGTGTAGGTGTGTGGGGTATGTGGGTGTGGGTGGGGATGTGGGTGTGTAAGGTGTGTGAGTGGATGTGGGTGTGTGGGGTGTTTGGGTGTAGGTAGGGGTGTGGGTGTGTGTAGGGTGTGTACGTGTGGGTGTGTGTGGGTCGTACATGTAGGTACCTAAAACAGCCACAGAACCCAAAAGCTCTTGTCAGAGGTACCCTACCTGTAATCACTCAAAATGATTATTTTACACTATTATTTTCATTATTTTTCACCAAAGTACGCTCCCCGGTACGCTCCCCGGTGCACGTACCGGGCGCTCCCCCCGCGAAAATTGAAAGAAAAAAAATTCATCCACGGGACCCTTTTATGGCCCCCACATCAAACCTACGGGGTCAGGGGGGGTCTACCCTGCCCCCTTATGGTCATTTCCCACTTTTTTTTGCCACCTCTTGTGTCTCGATCCTACCGAGACACAAGATGGCGGCCACTGCGGACTGTTTCGAATGTTTACAGATACCCGAGAGCCAATCAGCTTTCCGTGTGCAAGTCGCGTGGCACGCCCGGAGCGCTCCCCGGTGCGCGTACCGGGGCGCGGCTATAGATATATAATTTTTTTTAAACCTAAATTACTCAAAACCCACTGGAGCACATATCTTGAGACATAGCAAAGGCACATCGGGCTACCAGTCCCTACAATTTTGTCAAGTTTGGTGGGAATCCATTCTGCCGTTCGAGCTGAAAGTGAGTTCGACTGCCCTATGGAAATTAACATGGGGAAAACACGTTTTGGGACCCCCTTTTATCTCGGCCCCCGCTTGACAAATGCCCCCCAAACTTTCAGGGAAAGAGCGGAGCGCCGCGAGGCAAAGTTGAGGAAAATTTCAGGCAGATTCCTCCACCGGCGCCAAAGTTATTCCAAATAGAATGTTACGATTTCCCTATGGAAATCAATCCTATATATAACTACCTACTGGCGACCGCCAGTAGGTAATTACCTACTGGCGGTCACCAGTAGGTAGTTATAGTTTCCATAGGAAATAAGCAACATTCTATTTGGAATAACTTTGGCGCCGGTGGACGAATCTTCGCGAATTTCTCCAAGAAGATGGCCTGCTCCGCTACGCTCCTTCCCTGGGGGGTGATTTGTGAAGTGGGTGCCGAGAAAAAAGGGGGGTCCCAAAACGTGTATTCCCCATGCAATTTCCCATAGGACCTTTAGCCGGGGCTACAGCCCGAACGGCTGAAAGGAATTACACCAAACTTGGCAAAAAGGTAGAGTTCTGTTCACAGATGGGCCTTTTTGTTAAATGGTGTAAATCCGTTCAGTAGTTCCTGAGAAAATCAAAAGTAAAATCATAAGTATATCTAGAGGTGCATACGGTAAGCTTACTGTACTCTGTACCTTCCCGAGCACGAGCTGAATGCTAATTGGCTGTCAACTGTCTGTCAACAATCTAAACCAGAAAGTGTTGGCATCCATTTTGTGCCTCGGTAGACTGAGGCACAAGAAAGCAGAAAAACAAACATGTACAACGCAAAAAGGTGGTAGGGTAGAAACACCCTGACCCCCTAGGCCTGCTCACCCCCCCAATTTTTTTTACAAAAATCACGATGCACGAGTACCTTACAAATACCTTTCCGAGTACGAGCTGCATGCTCATTGGCTGTGAACACTCCAAACCAGAAAGTGTTGGCAGTCATCTTGTGCTCGGTAGACAGAGGCACAAGAAAGCAGAGAAACAACATGTAGAACCCAAAAAGGGGGCAGGGTAGAAACAGATTGACCCCCTAGGCCTGCTCAGGTGGTCCCAAAATGACCCCCAAGGCCCCCATTTTTTTTTTAAAACCCGGTCTGCTTTTTTTTCAAATTACCCCCCAGGGGGACCAAATCCCGGGGGCAAAGTGCAAAAGAAGTGTGGGGGGGGGCCCAATCCCCCCCACACTGCTCCGGGGACCACCACCCTCAGAGCAAAGCAACGCAGCCCCCTGGCGCATACTGTAGGTTCCAGGTGGGCTAGTTGGCCCCTATGGACCCACAGCATGCAAGGGGAATTGGTTCCCCCTTCTGCCAACGCACCAAGGGTCTGCGTTGCAGAGAGGTGTAAAAAGGAGGGTGGCCTCATTACACCTCTCTGTAATGCAGCCCCCTTGGGCATACTGGAGATTCCTGGTGGGCTAGTTGGCCCCCATGGAACCCCAGTATGCAAGGGGAATGAGCTCCCCCTCTGCAAACGCTCCCGGGGGCTGCATTGCAAAGAGGTGTAAAAAGGGGCGTGGCCTCATTACATGTCTCTGCAATGCAGCCTCCTGGCGCATACTGGAGGTTCCCTGTGGGCTAGTTGGCCCCCAGGGACCCCCAGTATGCAAGGGAACTTAATCCCCCAACTTAGAACACTCTACAGGGTGCGTTAGCACAGTGGTGAAGGTAGGGGGCGGGGCTTGAGGTGATGTGAGTGCAAACAAGCCCTGAGGCACGTTTTAAGTTGGGGAATTAATTCCTGTTCAATCCAGTGGTCCCCTAGGGGCAAGTAGTCCAACAGGTATCTCCAGTAAGCGTCACTGAGCTGTTTTGCAGAGTGTTGTTAGAAGGGGGCGTGCCCTTTGAACGACTCTCTGCAACACAGCTGCCTGGCGTATACTGGAGGTACCTGGTGGACTCGTTCACTCACAGGGGACTTCAGGATTGAAGAGGAATTAATACCCCAATCTAGCTCACTACTATTCCTGGAAAGTAAATTTAACTGTACTTACCAGTAACTTGAATTTCCTTCCATAGGATATCATTGCCTGCTATATAAAATATACATACATTAAAAAACTATTAAATAAAAAAAATATATTACAATTTCAATATTTTTAAAAACATTTTTTTCAATTTATATTAAAAATGTGTAATGTAATTTAAAAAATAAAATATCTAAAAATAAATAGCTTAAAATAATGTAGTAAATCAGCATAAAAAAATAACAATTCATACATTTAAAAATTATCCTTTACAAAACCTTTGAAATTCTCAGAAAAAACCATAGGTTTCCGCCACGTTATAGTTAAAAATTAGCATTTAAAAAACCTTATAAATTCACTGAAAATAAAATAGGTTTCAACCATGTTATAGTTAAAAATTAACATTTAAGAAACCTTAGAAATTCACTGAAAAAACCATAGGTTTCACACACGTTATAGTTAAGAATTAGCATTTAAAAAACCTTAGAAATTGACTGAAAAAACCACAGGTTTCACACATGGTATAGTTAGCTGGACATTTCACAAATTCAAAACCATTGAAATTTCCCCGTTATAGTCAATTCAGCTAACTATAACTCGCGCGCCCGCAATGCACTGCTGATGACGTCACATATTATAACACTCATGATATGGTCAGTGACATCACTCATGATGACATCACTGATGACATGTCATCTTGTCCTGATGAAGATCCACCAACCAGGGGACTACTAGGGTTGAAATGTCGTCGCACACTTTAGGTCCACTTTAGGCGGGGCGGGGGGTTATCACACTAGCAAAGAATGCTGGGGGGAGAGGCGATCACAGCAGCAAAGCATGCTGGGGCGGGGGAGAGGTGATCACAGCAGCAAAGCATGCTGGGGGAGAGGTGATCACAGCAGCAAAGCATGCTGGGGAGGGGTAGAGGTGATCGCAGCAGCAATGCATGTTGTGGCAGGGGAGAGGTAATCACAGCAGCAAAGCATGCTGGGGCAGGGGAGAGGTGTTCAAAGTAGCATGCTGGGGTGTGGGAGAGGGGATCACAGCAGCAAAGCATGATGGGGCGGAGAGAGGTGATCACAGCAGCAAAGCATGCTGGGGCGGAGAGAGGTAATCTCAGCAGCAAAGCATGCTGGGGTGGGAAGAGGTGATCACAGCAGCAAAGCATGCTGGGGTGGGGAAGAGGTGATCACAGCCGCAAAGCATGCTGGGGCGGAGAGAGGTAATCTCAGCAGCAAAGCATGCTGGGGTGGGAAGAGGTGATCACAGCAGCAAAGCATGCTGGGGGGAGAGGTGATCACAGCAGCAAAGCATGCTGGGGGGAGAGGTGATCACAGCAGCAAAGCATGCTGGGGTGGGGAAGAGGTGATCACAGCAGCAAAGCATGCTGGGGTGGGAAGAGGTGATAACAGCCGCAAAGCATGCTGGGGGGAGAGGTGATCACAGCAGCAAAGCATGCTGGGGTGGGGAAGAGGTGATCACAGCAGCAAAGCATGCTGGAGTGGGGAGAGGTGATCACAGCAGCAAAGCATGCTGGGGGAGAGGTGATCACAGCAGCAAAGCATGCTGGGGGGAGAGGTGATCACGGGAGCAAAGAATGCTGAGGGGAGAGGTGATCACAGCAGCAAAGTATGCTGGGGCAGGGGAGAGGTGATCACAGCAGCAAAGCATGCTGGGGCGGGGGAGAGGTGATCACAGCAGCAAAGCAGGCTGGGGCGGGGGAAAGGTGATCACAGCAGCAAAGCATGCTGGGGGAGAGGTGATCACAGCAGCATAGCATGCTGGGGGGAGAGGTGATCACAGCAGCAACGTATGCTGGGGCGTGGGAGAGGTGATCACAGCAGCAAAGCATGCGGGGGCAGGGGAGAGGTGATCACAGCAGCAAAGCATGCTGGGGCGTGGAGGTGATCACAGCAGCGAAGCATGCTGGGGGAGAGGTGATCACAGCAGCAAAGCATTCTGGGGGGAGAGGTGATCACAGGAGCAAAGAATGCTGGGGGGAGAGGTGATCACAGGAGCAAAGAATGCTGGGGGGAGAGGTGATCACAGCAGCAAAGCATGCGGGGGCAGGGGAGAGGTGATCACAGCAGCAAAGCATGCTGGGGCAGGGGAGAGGTGATCACAGCAGCAAAGCATGCTGGGGCGGGGGAGAGGTGATCACAGCAGCAAAGCAGGCTGGGGCGGGGGAAAGGTGATCACAGCAGCAAAGCATGCTGGGGCGGGGAAGAGGTAATCACAGCAGCAAAACATGCTGGGGGAGAGGTGATCACAGGAGCAAAGAATGCTGGGGGAGATGTGATCACAGCAGCAAAGCATGCTGGGGAGTGAGAGGTGATCACAGCAGCAAAGCATGCTGGGGGGAGAGGTGATCACAGCAGCAAAGCATGCTGGGGCATGGGAATGGTGATCACAGCAGCAAAGCATGCTGAGGCATGGGAATGGTGATCACAGCAGCAAAGCATGCTATGGCAGGAGAGAGGTGATCACTGTAGATAAGAAACTTAGAGCCTATAAACTGCTTGGAGCTGCTTTGAGGCTCCTTCACTCTCAGCTAAATTCTTGCACACTCCTCCCAGCAGGCAACACCCCGGCTGTCTGTGATATAAATGAACAGGGGTCCGGTCTAAGGTTTGAGGAGGCCTTGCCGAGGATTTCTGGAGCTGATGCCTGGACTGAGGGAGCCTGTTTCAAGCAGAGCCTCTGTGGTCATCCCTGCTCAATAGCACCCTGGGGCGCCGGACTTCTTCAGGGCGGAAGGGATTGGCCACCACTGATCCACTGAGGCCAACTCAAGGAGTATTCTGAAAGGTTCCACCCAGCCCAGCATTTGGCAGGACTTGTCGAAGACGCATCGTCAGCTATCAGTTCCTGGTCTCATTCCAGTCGCATGAGAACAGGCCTCAGTGGCAGAAATGGAGTCTGTGCTCAGGAGTCTGTGTTTAGAACATTAAAACTAGAAAATCCTGTTTCTGGGGCCACCTGCGAGTGTAGTGACGCATTCTGTACTCTCCCTGCTGACATTTCCAGGGCACAATAATGCCCCTTCAGCAAGAGCCGAAGGCATACTTCACCACAGGGAGGATTTCACTCTGTACCACGGGGCAGAATTACCAGCCTCTTGCCCCACTTTTGCGTCACTTTTCCCATGTTAAAAATTGCGCAAAAGTGGAACACAGTACTTGTAAATAAGCCCCCACTTTGGGATGAGTCCAATCGAGATACAAAAAGCAGCAAAAAACACCGACAGGCCTGCGAATCCCACGTGTCAGGCGGGAAAATGCACTATAAAAGCAACAAAAAGAACACACCAAAAACATTTCAATGTGCATTTCAACATGGATGCACCCGGACCGAGTGCAGAAGTCAACGCGAACCCCACAAGCCCCACAGACCACCAGCAAGTAATAACGATGTCAGAGAAGGCCAAAGAGAAGAGGGAGAGGAAGACTGGTTGCAGTCCTCAGGAAAACCAGATCAGTGTCACGGAGATGACAGAACACTACCATCAACTGACCCACAATAAGACTAACATGAGTGCTGTTGGAGTGTCAAGGAGGTCAATGGAAGAGGCCAAGAGGTGCTGGCATGATGTGAAAATCTAAACCAAGCACAAACCCTCTGCCAACAGGAACACAACAACGGCGACAGGCGGTGGGAGTCCTACGCCACAGGAGGAGCTGGAGGAAACGGAGGCCACAGTCATCAGTGTGGAGACGGTGCAAGGAGTTGGGAGTCCGACACAGCTTGAGAGGACCAGACACAACATCAACAGCGTGAGTAATGAACAGGGACTAGGGTGCCCGGAGGGAGATGGGCATAATGGCACACATGCACAACGATGTGTAGCACAATGTACACCCACAATGCCCCTAGATCATGTCCCTGATCCCCGTGGAATACTGCAGCACACACACACAGCAATAACAGTACATCCACATTGACGACAATGTTGTACAATGTGCAACCCCGACACTGCAGAACAGAGGACACAGCTGGCTCCGCACATGCGCAAAAACAGGCCAACTACATCAAACTGAGAAGGAAACTGGGAGATGGAAATGTACACGTACAACCTCACATCCGTCAACTAGTCCAAATGTATCCGTCAACTAGTCCAAATGTACACTGTCCCTCATCTAAATCCTGCAACTCCAAAACAGTCACAATGCACATTGTCACACAGTCTGCATGTAAACAAGAACAATGTGCCCACATTGATGTCAACACAATGTCAACATGCATCTCCCCTTCATATTGCAGAGGGACAAACAACACCTCCAGCAGAGCAGAGCAGACCACTCATCAGTGATGCTGGAGAGGACCACCACACCTTCGACACCGACGTCCTACAACAGCTCATGAACATCCCAGGCAACCCACCACCAGGACCAGGGCAGCCAAGCTACTTAGAGGCGAACCCAGCACCTGCACAGACCACACAGCAGGAACCACCCACCAGCACAGCTGGCTCCCGACACTTCATTGAGCCACACATGGCATTCCAATGCAGGTGTTAGAGTGCCAAAAGGAGGTGTCCGAACAGGTGCAGGAGGGCTCCGAACCCATGGAAGACCAACTAGATCACATACGTGGGTGTATAATTCCCTTCAGGGACCACCTACACCCCACAAAGGAGACCCACACAATGACAGAGACACATACCTTTGAACATTTCCAGTACAGAACCACACCCAGAGACACGCATTTATCATTCACACACCCACACTGTACGTGGGTGTAATGACCCAGTCCACTCCTCTTACGTATTGAGTGGGTGACGACAAAGCTACATGTCCAGGCTCTTACCCGCTGCCTGCGGTGACATGGTTGCATCTGCTGTACACAGCACAATGCAATGTTGTAGGGCCCGGGGCCGTCATGCATACATTATGACCACACGGACACATGCAGATAGTTTGTGGAACTGGCTATGGGCACGTGCGCCCGGCCCCTTTATTGGCAGGGTCACATGTACTGTGACGCCTGTGCTGAATGGGGGCGGGGTGAGTGTAAGTCAGCCCTCACAAAGTGGTCGGTGCTGGCAACTATTAAAATAGAAACAGAAATCACCAGAATTACATAAACAAGTGCGATGCATCATGGTGGTAGCCCGAGCGAGTACAGGGGTCACCCAATATGCAAAAATAAGTGTCCGTGAGTTGCAATCAATGAGTAACGGTCCATGGGTTGTGGTGCACTGAGTTAGTGGCACCTTGAGTGCTGAGCAGGGTATCAGGCAGATGATGGCATCCACGACAGGTATGAGCAACTCCGTTAGTCTGCCAGTACCACTGTTTTGACTCTGGCAGTTGGCAGTTGGCGGTTGGAGGTGGTCCTGGCGGTGTGTGCCTCCTGCGGTGATGCGAAGTCCGGGCCGGTCAGGACTCGATTTGATGTGTGAGCCCTGGTGTACCGCAGTTGAGGCCGGAGGCAGCGGACTGCACAGAGCCACAAACACATGGCATCGATGACTCCGAGGCCAATTTTCTCAGAGGCCATCCAGTATCTCAGAATACAGGGTCCTTGACCTGAGATGCACAGAGTTAGTGGCCCTGGATGCACTGCGGACAAGGGATGGTGACTTGCGTTGCACTGAGGTAGGGCCATGCAGACTGAGCGGGTCCTCATCGATGTCTGAGGTGAATGTGGTGGAGGGTTGTGGGGGACAGTGGAAGGTTTCCTCCTGGGCATGATGTAGAGGGATGATGCGGTCCAGAAGCAGCAAATAGAAGAGCGGAATGCTACAGCCTCGTTTTCACCACCAATTCAGTATCAGCTGCATGAGGATGAACACAGTCCCCAGTCCATGGACACAGAGACCACCAAAGTTCAACCAGAGAGTGTCCATGAATGTTGGGGAACAGACTTAGTGGCACAGTGGCTGAGAGGGGATGCAGTCTGTGCGATGATGCCGGTACAATGATATGAACTCGGCCATTGCTAAATCAAGACTCAGTCCCAAATGTGTGACCTACTCGACCGCACTGTGTGCTGGAGGCAGCGGTGATCAGTGACCCACAGCCACATGTCGTTGGCTCGCAATGCACACAGTTAGTAACACCAGGGCAGTTGTCGGTAGTGTTCGATCACCTCCGTAACAATGATCCTTTTTTCCTCCTGACTGAAACGCGGCATCCTCTTACACCTCTAATTTGCATGCAATGATATGTACTCTGCCATTGCTAAATCAAGACTCAGTTCCAAATGTGTGACCTAATCAAGTGCAGTGTGGCCCATGTGCAGTAGTCTGCGTGGGCACACAGACACGTGTGGTTGGAATGCCCTACACAGACTTGGTGGCCCCACATCGAAAGGAGAATAGTGATATAAACCCTACCGTGAATATTGTTCTCTGCCATAGTGTAATCAAGACTCAGTTCCAATTGTGTGACCTACTAGTTTGCTGTGTATGCCGGTGGAGTATGTCAACGAGAAAGGAGTACTGTGGCCCGTGTCGAGGAGGCCGTGATGGTCCGAGGAGGCTGCCAGGGTCGCGGCAATCAGGCTTGTAGCTTGCACCAATACGTGGTGGGCTCTCTTTGACACACGCCGGTGTCGGCAGGTGAGCATTGAGGCATCGGTGCGCAGGGGCGGGCAAGGCTGGTTCGGGGACCAGTGGCCCGGGGTGCAGCAGGCGCACAGGATTGCAGGCAACACTGCTCACGGCAACGGCATTGGCCTAGTGGTGGGGTGAGAGGCGCAGCCCTAGCAGGGACGTTGAGCATTCCGGAAGAGAAGTGTAAGATTTGGGGATCTCTTGTTGGCACAGGTAGGTACTTGTGACAAACAGGGACCCTCTCCTCTAGTCAGGGAAAGGGGGTTACACACCTAAAATAACCCCTGCTCACCCTCTAGGCTGCGTGGCGAGAGCAGTCAAGGCTTTATTTCTGAGGCATTGTAAGTTAAGCAGTTGTGACCACACTACAAATGGACACTACACAGGTTTTATATAAAAAATAAGTGGACTTTATATAGAGTTACCATAAACGACAAAAATACACACTATGATTAATTTAAGATGGTAGATTTAAGCTTAGTTCAGTTCAGTTCTTAGATGTGACACTCTGCGTCAATGTACCTTAAGTTACGTAGCGCTTCCACGACAAGCAATGTCGCAGCGATGGGAAATGCGGCAAAGTCTGGTGCAAAGAAATAAAGACGTGAAGATCTTCCAGATGCGGCACGCTTCTCGGGGATGCGAGAAACTCTCGGTTCGATGCGTGGACTGCAGCGGCGACACCCTAACGATGCGACGGCAACAGCTCCAGCGGCGACGCTCTCCTCCAAGATGCGTGAAGCTTTTGCTCAATGCAACAACTACAGCGGCGACATCCAAGATGCGATGGCAGCAGCTCCGACGGCGGTGCGCTTCTCGGAGATACAAGGTGCTCTTGGTCGATGCGGTGCAATGCGACTGTTCCAGCGGCGACACCCTCCTTCGAAGTTGCGACGGCAGGCACAGCGACGGCGACACGCTCCGACCTCGTTCCGAGATTCTTCTCCTGATGCGGTGCAGTGTGACAACCACATCGGCGACACCCTCCTTCTTTGGAGTTGCGACGGCAGCAGCAGCGACGGCGACACGCTTGCTCTTCGTTGCGGCACGCTTCTATCCGATGCGGTGCAGTGCGACAGTTCCAGCGGCGACACCCTCCTTTCTCCGGAGTTGCGATGGCATGCACAGCGACGGCAACACGCTTCTTCTCATTGAGTCTCCCTTCCAGCTCCTTGCGACACGCAGTTCTTCAGAAGGCCGAAAACAGCAGCAGGCACTTCCACAAGAACTCTGGGGAGTGAAGTCTGTTGTCCCTGAGACTTCAGCAGGAGGCAAGCTCTTTTGCAAGCCCTTGGAGATCATTCACAAGTTGAAAGCAAAGTTACAAAGTTCCTTTCTCCTTCCTTTGGCAGTAAGGCAGCCACTGCAGGCCAATCCCCCAAGCAGCACTTCAGCTTGGGAATAGTCGCTCCTCGGTTTCTTCAGGTTCCTCTCCTCAGTAAAGGTTTCTTCTTGGAGTCCAAAAGTGATCTAATTTCCTGGGATCAGGGTCCAATTAGTTATACCCGGAAATCCTTTGTTATCTGAGGGGAGAGGGGCTTTTGCATGGTCCAAACCAGTTCCTGAGCACTTTGTTTTCCAGACTTTTCCTCTCCTTTCACAGTGCCAGGCAGAAACATCAGACGCCCCAGAGGAGGTGGAGTGCATTGTATAAGGCAAGTACAGTCCTGGAGTACTCTGTTGACAGTCTTCCTCCTCTTCTTTCAGTGTGCAGAGCAGAGACATAAGCCGCTCCCCAGGGGGTGGAACCGGCATTGTGGAAGGCAGGCACAACCCTCTTCAAAGTTCAGGTGCACTCCCCCCTCCCATCAAGATGCAGATCTCTCCATTCATCACTGGGTGACTCAGCCTGTCTCCTGGAATTCCCCAGCCCTGCCACTCACAGAAACCAGACATAGGAATACACAAACTAGCTGAGGCAGGTTTGAATGGTTAGTGAAGCAAATACCTACTTTCTAAAAGTGGTATTTGCAAACACAGAATATTAAAATAAACTTTACTAAAAGATGTATTTTATTATTCTGAGTGCAGGCATACTAAACTCGAATTTCTACCATGTTCTCTAAGCCTGTTAGGATTATAAAGTGTAACAATTCTAACAGCCCATTCAGGCCTATGGAGAACAGATAGCCTTGCAATAGTGAAACACAAAAATGGCTGTAATTCACTATTAGGACATGCCACACACATCAGGGCTTGTCCTACCTTATACTTACAATTCACCCTGCTCTTGGGCCTACCATAGGGGTGACTAATATGAAGAAAAGGGAAGGTTTTAGGGACTGGCAAGTGGGTGCACTTGCCCAGTCAGCATGACAGTACCAGACTGCACGCATGCTCTGCAGTGGCAGACCTTAAACACATTTTACAAGGCTGCTTCTGTGGGTGGCACAACCAGTGCTGCAGGCCCACCAGAAGCATTTGTATTACAAGTCCTGGCACACTCAGTGCACTAGACTAGGGTCTGACAAGTAAACCAACTAGCCAAACATGGAACCAATGATGAATACATCAATTTACAATAGGGAGCACTTGCACTGTGGCACTGAATAGCAGTTGGCGAGGTTATTTTGCGGTGATGTGCAGGATGGCCTTCTCTAACTCCCTGAGAGCTGCTTGGAGGTGTACCAGGTGTTCTTCCCAGGTTTTGCTAAATATGATAATGTCATCCAGGTAAGCGGAGGAGTAACCCCTGCTGATTCCTTAGGACGCGGGGCTCAATGCAACTCACATGGTATGATGGTGAACTGGAAGAGGCCACAAGGGGTAGAAAAGGCAGTCGCCTCTCCATCCTCGGGTGTGAAGGGGACCTCTCAGGAACCTTTATGAAGGTCTATGGTAGTGATAAACCTAGCTTCTCAATTAACCCATCACTTCTGGGTAACGGGTGCCCATCAGATTTGGATATGATTCGCTCCTGCATAAACCTCAGGGTAGTCAATGACAGGCCCCTGGCAGTTCCATTACTACTCCCAGAAGGGATGGAGCACTGAAGGGATGGGCCCTTGAATACTTTTTTGTGGTTTTCTCTACTTTATCTTCCCTGCAGTAGAGGCCTCCACTGGCTCTCGGGTGCGTCAGAGAGAAGCTCAGGTCCTGCCGCCCTGTACATAAAGCAGCACAGAGGAGACTCAATGAAGGTCCTTTCCTCCCACCACCCGCGGCTCCTACAACAAGCTCTGTGAGTTGAAATACGAACCTTTGGGAGAAATACTGTCAATAATCATTGACCTCCAACTCCAGGTAACTCTTTATTCTGTGCCCAATCCCCATCCTCTAGGTTCTAAATGTTGCAAAACAGAGAAAAGGATTGAAGAGTCCCATCTTCTGAGGAAACCACAGTCTGAACTGCAGCTCAAGTTTCATTAGCTTCCTTTAACACTCTGTGCCCCCTCCCATATTCTGGGTAAGCCTGCATCACACTAAGTCAGAAGCTAGATCAGGAGCCCCCTCAGACCCCTGCCAGCCCAAATTACCACATGGCATCCCCTGCTATGCTTCTTACCACTCTGTCAAATATTCAGATTAGTGTAGGCATCTTGCCCACAGAATGGAAAAACCCCTCCATTCTTCCTTTGCTGAAAAAACCTATGCTTAACTCTAAGGAAGAGATGAACTACCTCCCTATTTAGAGTCTAACATTTACGGCGAAGGTCCTGAGAAGCATCTCAATGGTACTTTCAGAGTTGTTAGTGAAGGAACAGCGCCAAGCCAGCTCTGGTTGTAGTTTCCAAAGAGATGAGACCCATCAAGGACAACGGAGAGAAGGAGGGCTGCGGTGCTCCGTTTGGACCTTTCCGCAGCCTTCGACACCATGAGCCGCGCAGTCCACCTGGAGCGCCTAGCAGCAATGGAAACAGCTGGAGCGGCCCTTGATTTCTCCTCATTTTTAACAAGCAGAGTACAACCTGTGGCCCTTGGAGAGAAGATCTCAGAATCCTTCTCTTTGCCTTGTGGTGCCCCCAGGGGCCATCAGTGAGTCTAACACTTGTTACCATAGATTAGGCCCCTATGCTAAGTTGTCCTATCCCTGTGCCAGAACCCACACTTAGGAACTATGGGGTAACTTTTTATTATGATCCGTCATTATCTGCTCAGATTTATAAATTGACCTCGTCCTGTTTCTTCTTGCTGGGAACCTTAAGGACGTTTTTGCCTTTTATTCCTTTTGATTTTCAGAAACAGGTTGTCATTGCATTGGTGTTATCAAACCAGATCACTGTAAAGCCTTTTATTTTGGTAGAAAACAAAACTCTCTAAACAAGCTTCAGACTCTGTGAACGCAGCCAGTCCCCTTCCTAAGAAAATACAGAAGTTCAGATCTGTTTCGGGGGCAGAGCCTCATCGAAGCTTCTATGTCTTCCAATTAAAAAAAAGTGACCTTCAAGGCTCTCTGTTTGGTGCATAAACCATTTCATGGTCCCGGATCTGAGCTCCTGCAAACGAAAGGTGTTTGTCATGCTCCTAATAAACTGTCACCATCTGCAGCTTTCAAAATAGCCATTGTTCCAGAAAGAAAGAAAGCGCCTTGAGGCGGTTGAAGCTTTGCTCACTGCACCTGTCAGCTTGGGAGTCCAACGGCCTTGGCGCCTTGAATGTCTATCCAATGTGACCAGCCTCGGAGACACCTGAAGTGCTGCATGTGTTCTCTTCCTTTCCAGTCTTCATTACCCCCTCATGGGTCCTCCCCGTCCTAGTCCTTACTACGTGAGAGGCAGTCCTGCCTCCACACAGCCAATCACAATGCCAGTATTTGAATACAACATACGCCCCACCCACCTACCGCCATGCCTGTGTTTTTTCTGCTACGACAGCGGTCGGAAAGCTGGAGCTCCCGGTCTCCTGATTCCTGTTTCATTTGGTTTCCGATGCCATGAGTTTTTCGTTTCTTTGACTTATTGTGCATTTATTCTTGTTTGTTTTTAAAAAAATGCTCGGTGCGACTGCTCCGGTCCTCCGGTCGGCCGCACTCCTGTTTTGGGGTCCGGCACTTCCCGCTCTTGTGCTGGGCTGGGGCGGGGAGTTTTCTTGGTGTCCTGGCCTTGGGTTGTTCCGGTGCTGCTGCTCTCTTGCAGCGTCCGGTCCCCTGCAGCCATGATCTTTGTGACTCTGTCAATCAATCAATCAATCAAGGCATTTATAAAGCGCACTACTCACCCGGAGGGTCTCAAGACGCTAGGGGTGGGGGGGACCGCTACTGCTCGAACAGCCAGGTCTTGAGCTGCTTCCTGAAGGCGAGGTCGTCCTGGGTCAGGCGGAGGTGGGTTGGGAGGGAGTTCCAAGTCTTGGCGGCCAGGTAGGAGAAGGACCTTCCCCCTCTGGTGGCTCTTCGGAAGTGGGGGACGGCGGCGAGTGTGTGGCCGGTCAATCGAAGCTGGCGTGTGGGAGCGTAGAAGTTGAGGCGGCTGTTGAGGTATCCTGGTCCTTGGTTGTGTAGGGCTTTGTGTGCGTAGGTGAGGAGACGGAAGGTGATTCTCTTGTTGACCGGGAGCCAGTGCAGGTCTCGCAGGTGTCCGGAGATGTGACTGCGACGGGGGATGTCCAGGATAAGACGTGCTAAGGTGTTCTGGATCCGCTGGAGCCTCTTCTGGAGTTTGGCGGTGGTACCGGCGTAGAGGGAGTTGCCGTAGTCCAGGCGGCTGGTGACGAGGGCCTGGGTGACTGTCTTCCTGGTCTCGGTGGGGATCCACCGGAAGATCTTACGTAGCATGCGCAGGATGTTGAAGCACGACGAGGAGACGGCGTTGATTTGTCTGGTCATGGAGAGGGAGGAGTCCAGGATGAAGCCCAGGTTGCCTGCGTGGTCTGTTGGTTTGGGTGCACTGCCCAGGGCGGGGGGCCACCAGGAGTCGTCCCAGGCGGAGGGTGAAGATCCCAGGATGAGGAGTTCCGTCTTGTCCGAGTTCAGTTTCAGGCGGCTGTTCATCATCCACTTGGCTACGTCTGTCATCCCTTCGTGTAGGTTGGCTCTGGCGGAGGCGGGGTTGTTGGTGAGGGAGAGGATCAGCTGGGTGTCGCGGCGTAGGAGATAATGTTGAGGTTGTGTTGGCGTGCGATGGCTGTGAGAGGGCTCATGTAGACGTTGAAGAGGGTTGGGCTGAGCGAGGAGCCTTGAGGAACGCCGCAGATGACTTCGGTGGCTTCTGATCTGAACGGGGGGAGGCGGACTCTCTGTGTCCTTCCGGCGAGGAAGGAGGTGATCCACTCCAGTGCCTTCTCCTGGATTCTGACGTTGCTGAGGCGCTGCACTAGGGTACGGTGGCAGACAGTGTCGAAAGCCGCGGAGAGGTCTAGGAGGATGAGGGCCGCTGTTTCTCTGTTGTCGAGCAGAGCTCGGATGTCATCGGTGGCTGCGATCAGGGCGGTCTCGGTGCTGTGGTTGGCCCGGAAGCCAGACTGCGAGAGGTCGAGGGATCCGTTCGTCTCGAGGAAGGCGGCCAGCTGTTTGTTGACAGTCTTCTCGATGACTTTTGCAGGAAACGGGAGCAGCGAGATGGGGCGGTAGTTCTTGAGGTCGGTGGGGTCGGCTGATGGCTTCTTAAGTAGGGCGCTGAGTTCGGCGTGCTTCCAGCTCTCCGGGAAGGTAGCGGTGTCGAAGGAGGTGTTGATGATGTCCCGCAGGTGGGGTGCGATGACCGCATCGGCCTTGTTGAAGACGTGGTGAGGGCAGGGGTCGGACGGAGATCCAGAGTGGATGGAGTTCATCGTGCGGACGGTGTCTTCGGTGCTGATCGCGGTCCAGGCGCGGAGGGTGGTGGTGGTGGGCGGTGGTTCGGTCGTGGCGTGCGTTGGTTGGGTGCTGAAGCTGTTGTGTGTGTCCGCGATCTTGTTGTAGAAGTAGGCGGCGAGGGAGTTGCAGAGGTCTTGTGAAGGGGTGGTGTCGTTGATTCCGGCGTTGGGGTTGGAGAGCTCTTTAACGATGTTGAAGAGTTCCTTGCTGTTGTGTGCGTTGTTGTCCAGTCGTTCCTTGAATGCAGTTTTCTTGGTGGCGTGGATCCGTTGGTGGTGTTTTCGGGTGGCGAGCTTGAGGGCAGTCATGTTGTCCTGTGTTGGGTCTCTGCGCCAGGCTTTCTCGAGGGCTCGGTGTATGAAAATAAGGGTTGTACCCAACTATAGTTACTGGAACCTGGGTGAACTATGTACTGAGAGGAAGGGGTCCCAGCCCTGTCGGACAATTTCTAAAGAAAATTCAATTATTGAATCACACAGAGACTGAATCAGTCCACATTGTTTTAATCACAATGGGAGATAGCGATACATATCATACTTGTTGACAATCAATACTATGTTGAACAGTGCCCCGGTGTGGGAAGGGGGGGTTGTGAGTGATGTCAAGTGAGGAAAAAGTGATAGGGAAAGGATGTCGTGACAGAATAATCAATCAATTGGAAGTGAACAATATAAAAAGTTACATATTCTGTACAAAAAGGACTTCAAGATTCAAAACTGCTGTATTTACAAATGTCATACTCCACAAAAGTTCAATTAAATGAAGAATTAGGACATGGAGTTGGCATGGAAAACAAATGGTTGTCGACGTTTCGACCCTCTAAGAAATGCAGGTAATTCATATTATCCTTGCCGTGGGGTCTTCATCAGGACATTAACCTTTTCCCTTCGAGGAATGCGTCTTGAACGCTTGATCCGGACACAGCACAAAGAGTTTTTCCTACTAAGAAACCGTATCCATTCATGGTACAGGTTACCTGCCCCAACACCCGTCCTGATGAAGACCCCACGGCAAGGATATATTATAATATATTATATTATATATTTATATATTTTTTTATATATATATATATAATAAAATAATTTAAAAAAAATTAAAAAAAATATAAAATATATAAAAAATAAAAAATACATTGTAGTCTTGACAGTAATATGTTGCGCCTTTTTTGTTACTTTACATTTTAAAAGGACATGGGAGAAAGGTAAGATACACACAGGGAGAAAAGAGTGAGAAAAAGGTGTAAAGCATATTTAGAAAAATAATAAGCAAGGCATATTTTCAGCATAGAATCGGTGACATTTGTGAACAAACCGGCAATTTTTATGGTTATTGCTGTGCCAATTTCATGCTCGGGTGATATAGATATGAGAATCATGTCAGAACCACGTAAGGACTATATAGGTGGTTATACATCGTTTTCTCATGTAAAAAGCGCGTGACCCAGTCCTGTAGGTTAAGTGGGTTGGTCCGGACTAGGCTCGTGAGGATGGGTTTCAACATAATCATACATACAGTGGTTGGTGGAATAAAAACAGAACACATATTTACCAGTTCCACTTAATAAGTTTCAGAGCATCCCTGCGCAATCGCGTGTGTTGGACGCCTGCTGGTGGGAAATGCACAATCGCATTTATCTGAGAACAGAATTGTGAATAGGGTTTAGGCGGGAAGGCCAGGCTGTATCAGCGGGTAGCTGGGGATGGAAGATTTTAGGCGTGAGCACTTACTGTGGTAGTCGTGAGCCAGATTGCTTCATCTACTTTCGTGTAGCCCGAGAGACTGGCAATTGCCGATTAAGGGCTCAGTATATAGTTCAAGGCAGCACTATCACCAGAAAGCGATGAAGGACTAAGGAATCTCAAGTGAAGGGATTAAGATGGCGTTCTTAGAAGGAACCCCATGGGTTCACCGTGGCGTAGAACAGGAGGGTGTCCCTGCAGTTGCGGGCGGTGTCCTGTTCTATCGCCCAAAGCAGGGAAGCCCATCTAGGAATGCATTGGGAATGTGTGTGTCCATGGTAGTTCCTGATGCGTGGGGAGTGCAGGGTCGAGTTTGGTATGTGCGAACTCGTGAGAGTAAATGCTGCGCGATGATGTGTGCGGCTTTAATGTGGCTAGTGTGGAAGTGCCACTTCTAGAAGTTGTCATGTCTGTGTAATAAAGGTGAAATGACTGTTTGATTTGTGATTGGCTGGAGCTGGCTGGTGTGCCTCGCTCCAGGAGTCAGGATGGGTCTGCCCCGGTGGTGAATAGAGAGATTGACAGCCAGATGGGTAAGGAGGAGTGCACCTGGGACCTGAATAGGGCTGGGCTTTCCCTACAAAATGCTGGCTCCGCCCCCTGTGGTGCGACTGATGATTCTAGCCTGGCCAGTAAATGGGGAGAGGGACTGAGCATAACAGAGTCCTCCAAAACCAGCTGCGTCTGGTTTTCCCTTAACCCTGCAGCTAGAGACAAAGGAATTATATGTATAAAAGAAGGACTGTAACCCCATGAAAATGTTCACTCTGATCCTGATCTGAGGGGGGCCTGCTGCTGGGCGCCAGGAAGACCGCCACTGGGGACTGCCTCCCTGCCTGGAGGGCCCTGTGACCTGGCCCCTGGGCCCAGCCTTTGCCCCCCCCACACCTCCTGCCAAGACTTTTTGCTGAGCTTTACCCTGGACTTGGGTCTTTGTTTCCAGGAGCGCCTGGGAAGCGCTTGGGTTCTCCTCCAGGGGAGGGCCGTTGTTCTCCACTGCAGCCCGGAGCGGCAATCCCCTTTCTCGAGGGATTCCCCGGCGTGGGGATTCCCCTTTTTGCTGATTTGCGGCATGGGTGCCCACAACGCACTGCCTGCCGCTTAATTGCCCATTATTTGTTTATATATCCCCCGCGGGTGCCCACCCCGCCAGGGACTTTATATTTAATTGTAACGGGTGCCCACCCCATTTTATTCTTTATTTCTTGGGTGCCTACCGAGTATTGCAGCCGACAAAGGAATTAACACTGCGGGCCGCCGCTCTGCCCACGTCGACCCGGACGGGGAAATCATCAAAGAGGAAGCGGACGGGAGCCCACCCCGTGCTCCTGTAACCTGAAGATGGACGAAGGCGGCGTTTGCATCCGTGGCCCCCGAGAGTGAGGGAGAGCCCCGTGGTGCCCCGTGTGTCCGGAGGAGAAGACCCAGGCGGGAGACTACCCCGCGCTGGGACGAGTGTCTGAGGCAATTCCAGGTGCCCAGGAGGAGATCCGAGCGAGGAAGCAGCCGGGAGTCTACCCCGCGCTTCTGTGACCAGAGGACCGCCTGAGAACCGGGTGAGTGGGGCTAGAGAGCGGCTGGTGGAGCGGGAAGCCTAGTGCACCAAAGGAAAGAGCCCGGTGAGCAGGGATCTTGGTTTCTGTTTGTAGAGGGGCGTCGGAGCACATTGCCGGTGCCCGCCCCCTCCCCTCCAACTGTATTTTTAGGAGCCCCAGTGGGAGGTCCATAGGCACAGTGGTGCCTGAGATACCTGGGGCATTTCTTGTGGTAGAGCGGCCTCGGATGGGAGCGGGCCGCTCCCACCGTGTGGCAGCATTATGATAATCAGAGTCCACGTGGCTCCCCCGAGTACTTGGGCGCATTTTGGTAATTGGAGCCTGAGAGGCTCCTGGGGGCATTGCTGCATTCAGAGCCCGAGAGGCTCCAACGTGGGGCATTGTTTCATACCGAGCCCCGTGGCTCCCACGTTGTTCTGAGGGCACAGTTGTTTTAGAGCCTGCCAGGCTCCCCACGTGATTTTGGGCACTATTGTTTCATTGAGCCCCACAGGAGAGCCAGGAGGCCCGCTGGTGCCAGGCTCGGTTCCACAGCTGCCCAGCACTTAGTGAGCAGCTGCTTTGTTTAGGCCATTGCGCAGCCAGCCCAGACATTCTGGACATTGGGCCTGTAAGCCCCTGAGAGTCCAGGTTGGCCTGGGGTAAGTTCTGTGTACTTTTTGGTACAAATGTGGTTACCTGCCTAATATGATTTCGGCATCATGTGTAATGCTTTTTGCCTATACCTCTAAATGTATGTGTATGCTTAGGAGGTTGTTTTTCCTAGTATAGGTTATGCTAGTGAGTTCATGATTCCCTACGTGATATTTGCATAAGGTGTTTAGGATTGCGAAGCGTGTTCCTACCTTTTACCAGTGGTTACTGGTTGTGTGCTACATTTGCTATTTGGTGCTACAATTATTCTATGTTCTAAGTGCTATTCCTACAAAATGCTATTTCTACAAAGTGCTAGTTCTACCAAGTGCTATTCCTGACAGTGGCCCACGTGGCCCTGTCCTGTATATATAATCCCCTGTAAATACTGCCCAGTGCCAGTTGGCACAGTGTACCTGTGTGAGGATTATCTAATGTGTTTATGGTAATACAAAGGCTATTTTTATATATAACCTTGCGTGGAGTTCCTTTTGGGGGGGCCTGGGATATTGTTGTTGGTGGGTGCGTGCGCAAATGCTTAACTTACATTGCCTCCGGGATCATCCTTGCTGCTCGTGTCACGTTGCCTAGAGGGTGAGCAGGGGTTATCTGTGGAGTGTAACTTTCTTGCCCTAACTAGAGTGGTGGTTTCTGCCTGACTTTGGCGCAAGCCTCAGCCAACCAGAAATCCCATTGATAACAGGTACCATACTCTGGGAACGGGATGGGGAATACATGCACTGGACACACTTCTGCTGCCACCACTGGATCCCACCCTTACTGATGAATCCAGAAAACTCACACTGCACTTAGGGGATGTCTACCCTCCCGAGCTAGTGACTCCATACCAATTAAGTCCCCACTGTAGGCCAACACAAGAACCAGTGCGTTGGCTCAAGGGCAGTTACTCCTCCTCCAGATTCGCTGGTTTCTATCCTTGGCAGGACACCCAACTCATAGTGCACAAGAAACACGTTTCCAAGGAAATGACATTTAGAACCAACTTAAAAACAATAATCCCTATTCATGTGACTATCAAAAATGCAGAGTTTTGTAGGGAAGCCAGTTGTCGCTGTGGTACTGCACAAACACATGTCCTTTTCCCACCGCTGATCACCAATGTTAGAAATGGGGTTTCTGGTTGGCTGAGGCTTGCGCCAAAGCCAGGCAGAAACCACCACTCTAGTCAGGGCAAGGGAGTTACACACCGAAGATTACCCCTGCTCACTCCCTTGGTAGCTTGGCACGAGCAGTAAGGCGTATATCGGAGGCAATGTGTAAAGCATTTGTGCATGCACCCACCAGCAACAACATCCCAGGCCCCCACAAAAGGAACTTCACACAAGGTTATATCAAAAATAGCCTTTGTATTATCAAAACACATCATATAGTAATCACACCACATACATTGTGCCAACTGGCACGGGCAATCTTTACAAGGGATTATGTACACTTGACAGGGCCATATGGACCACTGTCAGGATCATCACAAAGTGAACTTGGTAAAGGTGAACTAAAACATACAAGTAAAAATAGGTCATAGAACATACAGTCAGTAAACACTGATAATCACTGCACTTGCAACAGTCTGTCCCATGAAATCCATCATACACAGTATCCCACTTGTCTAACTACATCAGACCCTCACCACTTAAGTAAAACCTTACACTAGGGGCGTAAATCATACAGGGAAGTACAATCTCCCTAACATACCTAAACTGGTAAAACAACCTCCTATGCATACATCATATCTAGAGGCATCAACCACAAGGTGCGCAAAACATACTACACACAGTACATTTCCTAACACCCAAAGCATTAGCACATAAATCACATCAGCGCCTGTGTTGGACTTGGCCCTTCTGGCAGGTTCACCCCTGAACTTTTTGCATTGGACTCTGTGATAAGTGTAGTGATTTCTGGTCTTTGTGCACTTTAGCACTGTGGAGCAGTGTAAAGTGCGTGCACTCTCTGAGTGCGTGTGTGAGATTGGTCTGCCCTCCCATAGAAATGCATGGGGGATATGTGTGTCCATGGTAGTTCCTGATGTGTGGGTAGTGCAGGGTCGAGTTTGGTATGTGCGAACTCATGAGAGTAAATGCTGCACGATGATGTATGCGGCTTTACTGTGTCTAGTGTGGAAGTGCCACTTCTAGAAGTTGGCATGTCTGTGCAGTTAATGTGATTTGACTGTTTGGCTTGTGCTTGGCTGGAGCTGGCTGGTGTGCCTGGCTCCAGGAGTCAGGATAGGTCTGCTCCGGTGGTTAATGGGGAGATCTGCATGTTGATGGCAGGGAGGGGCTGCACCTGGGACCTGAATAGGGCTGGGCCTTTCCTACACAATGCTGGCTCTGCCCCCTGTGGTGCGACTGATGTCACTAGCCTGGCCAGTGAATGGGCAGAGGGGCTGAGCACACCAGAGTGCTCCAGAACCAGCTGCGTCTGGTTTTCCCCCACCCTGCACCCTAGAGACAAAGGGATTTTGGTGTATAAAAAGAGGCTGTGACCTCATGTTAAATGTTCTTGTTTCCTGACTTGAAGCTACCAGGGGCATGCTGCTGCTGGGGCCCAGGGGAAGGCTTGCCTCTATGGCCCTGCCCATCCCCTGGTTGCCCTGGATGCTGGAGGACTTCTTTTGGACCCTCCTGCCCTCTGCACCTAGGAGGCCCTGGTTGCTTAAGGGGTCATTCCTTAGGGGCCTGGTGCTGTCTGTGCCCCAAGCACCTTGAGAGTGCTTTATTTTTCATTTCTGGGCAGAGCGCTGTCGTTTTCCTTCGGAGGGAAGCGCTCCTGCCCTTGGTATGCCCCGAGTGCGCAGGAACCCACCCTGCGTCTTCATTTTTATTTTATTCTTATTTACGGGTGCCCACCCCGCTTCTACATTTTTTTTTTTACCTCTAGGGTGCCTACCCCTCTTTGGGCCCGAGAAGTCACCGCAGCGGCCCTCGGGCCGCAAACAGGAAGTCAGGCATAGTAGTGCCTGACGCGGGGCGGGACTTCCGGTTTTGGAGGGAAGTCCCGCCCGCTGCCGCGCTGGGATTGGCTAGGAGTCCAACTCGGCCGGAAGAAGAGACTGCTGCCTCGGAGCCAAGAAGGCTCCACACCCTAAGTCCCGGTCCCGAGATGGGAGACCGGGCGAAGACCGGGAGAAGAGGGCGCATTGAGAAGGCGGTGCTCCCATGAGGAGAGAGAGCCCCGCCATGCGCTTCCGCCGCCCAAAGAGGAGAAGTCCTTGCCCGGAACCAGCCGTCTGGTGAGTGGGGCCTTTGGTGTTCCTTTGTAGAGAGGGGGGCGTTGGGGTACATTGCTGGTGCCCGTGCCCCCAGTAGTGCTATCTTCGTGTTGGGGGCAGATTCTGTAGGGGTAGAGCGGCCCGGTTGAGAGCGGGTCGCTTCCCCAGCGGGCAGGATTGTTTCTCGAGCCCACGAGGCTCAAATGGGGCAGTTTGTATCTAGAGCCCACGAGGCTCCACGCACATGTGGGGCATTGCAGAGGGTAGACAGTGGGCCTCTCCCACGTTCTCCGAGCTCAGATGGCTCCCACGAGGCACCATTATTTTTAAGAGCCTAGAGGGCTCCTGGCGACACATTGTTTTAGAGCCAAGAGGGCTCCAACGATGGGCAAGTGTTTATTTCTAGAGCCAGAGTGCTCCCATGCGCACAGTTATTTCTAGATCCAGAGGGCTCCAACCCTTTGCACAGTTTTGCTCCTAAGGGCCAGTGAGGGCCCCTGTCACAGTTTGCTTTCCAGCTGCCCAGCAAGTAGAGGGCAGCTGCACCGTTTAGGTATTTTCTTTATAGGGACATGTCTTTGGACTCAGGAGTGAGTCGCATTGCTTCGACCCTACTTTGGCCTTCCCCAGCTGCGCAGCACTTAGTGCCAGCTGCAGCGTTTAGGCCCTGTTCTTGTCCTCAGCTGCCCAGCAAGTAGTGGGCAGCTGCTACATTTAGGTTTTGGCACAGTGGCGCAACTTGGACCCTAATGTGATTTATGCGCTATGGTGATTTATGTGCTAATGCTTTGGGTGTTAGGAAATGTACTGTGTGTAGTATGCTTTGCGCACCCTGTGTTCTGATACCTCTGGACATATTTTTATGCTTAGGAGGTTGTTTTATCTTGTATAGTTATACTAGTGAGTTCATCGTTCCCTGCATGATGTATGCCTAAGGTGGTTAGGATTGCATAGGGTGTACATATCTTCTACCAGTGGTTACTGGTTGTGTGATACAGTTGCTATTTGGTGCTACAATTATCCTATGTTCTAAGTGCTATTTCTACCAAGTGCTTAGTCCTGACAGTGGTCCCTGTGGCCCTGTCCTATGTACATAATCCCCTGTAAATTCCGCCCTTGCCAGTGGCACATGTAAATTATGTGTTTATTATTTAATGTGTTTGGTATAATACAAAGGCTATTTTTATATATAACCTTGTGTGGAGTTTCCTTTGTGGTGGGCCTTGGGTGTTGTTGCTGGGTGTGCGCTAAAACGCTTTACACCTTGCCTCCGGGATAAGCCTGAATGCTCGTGCCAAGCTACCAAGGGGGTGAGCAGGGGTTATCTTTGGCGGGTGACTTCCTTGCCCTGACTAGAGTGGTGATTTCTGCCTGGCTTTAGTGCAAGCCTTAGCCAACCCGAAATCCCCATTTCTAACAGCCTGCGCCCTACAAATGTAACAAACCCCCCAGGCCAACTGGCCATCTAGGAAGGGGCTCAAATGCCCTATGTCTACAGAGTCAGGGCTGCTGCCTAAGCAGCAAAGGTCCAGGTTGCGCCACCGCGCCAAAACCTAAACGTCGCAGCTGCCCACTACTTGCTGGGCAGCTGAGAACAATGAACTGGGGCTTAAACGCTGCAGCTGGCACTAAGTGCTGCGCAGCTGGGGAAGGCCAAGGTAGGGGAAAGGAGTGCGTCTCACTCCTGATTTGCAAAGAACAAGTCCCCTGAAAGAAAGAACCTAAACGGTGCAGCTGCCCACTACTTGCTGGGCATCTGTAGACTCAAAACTGAGACAGGGGATCTCACTAGCCATTCAGAACATTGCGCCAAAACGTTGGAGCCGTCTAGGCTCTGGAAATACATACGCTGGAGCCCTCTAGGCTCTAGAAATCAGCATGTCCCCTCAAGGAACTGCGGTGGAAAGGACAAAATTGGCCCTAGCACAACGGTGCCCTCTGGACCCTGCTGGGGGCTCCTCAAAATACCATTGCCCCTCCTGGAGCCACCTGGGTTCCTTGAACAACCATGCCCCCATCAATGGAGCCACGCACGGGCTCTGGGCACACTGGGGGCCCTAACATGAATGTCAGTACCGTTGGAGCGGCCCGCTGCCAAGTGGGGGCCGCTCAGGAAATGACCCAGGACAACCTCCCCTCCGAGCCCTCGCTTACTGGACTCCAGAGACTCACGGGGTTCCTCTCGGACTCTCCTCATTCATGCAGCGGGGCAGGCACAGGCAATGTGCCTCGAGCCCCTCTGCTGGTCTGCAGCTCTCGGCGGCGCCTGCGTGGGCTTTCCAATGCTCATGGGGAGCCCCGCCTCAGCAAGGCGCCATGCTTCACCCGGTCCTCTCTCCTCGGGGACCGGGACTTCGAAATGGGAGCCCGCGAGGCTCCTCTACTTCCTTCTTGACCACGCTACCATTGGTCGGCCATCCACTTCCTGTCTTAGACCCGCCCGGAGTCAGCGGGCTGGGCACCCGCAGTGCAACAAAAGGGCAGGAGCGCTTCCCCCCGAGGGAAAACGACAGCGCTCTGCCCATACATGAAAGATAAAGCGCTCACAGTCGCCTTTTCTATCACAATCGCTCACAAGGCGCTGGGTGCACAGCTACTACAAAGCCACTACAAAGCCCCCAAAGAAGGACCCCCCTAAAGCAAAAAGGGGTCCCAGCAAAAAGGTCCTCCCAGGGCAACACAGGACAAGGCTTTCAGGGCAAGGCAAGTCTCCCAGCCATCCTCAGGCCAGGCAGAAGGGGCCCGAGGCAGAAGTCCTCCAGCAATCCAGGGACTGCGCAGGGCCCAGGGAGTCAACTCTTCCGCTGGGCCCCAGCAGCAGCACACACCACAGGGGGTGAAGCCAGCATTGTGGAGGGAAGGCCCAGCCCTATTCAGGTCCCAGATGCACTCCTCCCTCCCATCAACATGCAGATCTCACCATTCACCACCGGGGCAGACCCATTCTGACTCCTGGAGCCAGGCACACCAGCCAGCTCCAGCCAATCACAAGCAAGACAGTCAATTCACATTCACTGCTCAGACATTGCCAACTTCTATTAGAGGCACTTCCACACTACACATAATAAATCCACGCACATCATCTCGCAGCATTTAATCACATGAGTTCGCACATACGTCCCTGTGCAATCTCCAAGCCCCAGGCCTGTGACCTTGGAAGCCTCCTCAGACCATCATGACCTCAGCAACACAGGCCCACAGTACTCTTTACTCATTGAAGTACTACACCGGCATGCACAGCGGACAAGTAGTTCACACATTTGGAACTGAGTCTTGATTACAATATGGTTGAGGACTGTTAGAATTGGGGGTCTCAGGTTGGCACAGGTAAATACTTGTGACAAGCAGGGACCCTCTCCTCTAGTCAGGATAAGGGGATTACCCTCCAAAATAACCCCTGCTCACCCTCGGGAGCAGCCAAGGCTTATCTCAGAGGTGTTATGGGTTAAGCATTTGTGAACTCATACAGTAATCAAATGACAAAATAGTTCATCTTTATATAGAGACTTAGCACAAGACCAAATAACAACAAAAATGCCCACAATACTGTTTAGCAATCAAGAGTTCCTTAAAAATGCGTAATTTCCAGTTCTGTGCTCTTCGCACCCTCTGTCCGACTCTCATGGAGATGGAAACAGTGTCTAACAGAATGAAACGGGCGTCCCGGATGCTCCGGTCCGATGCGTACACCACTGTGGTGCGAGTTGTTCACAGTACCTTAGTTGTTGTGTCCGGCACGGAAGATGCACTGTAAACAGAAGGTGATCCAGAAGCGTTGTCGGTCCTTTGACGATACGAACCCAGGCTCGTTGCAGTCGTCGGTGCGAGGCTTAGAGCGGGGGGCCGCGTGGAGCGAGGCGGACGGTCCTGAATGCGAGACGTTCACTTTACGATGCGGCGTACGAGCCGTACTGCGGGAGCCGTGGTTTCAGTCTTGGCTGCGGTGCGAGGCGGATGTACGGAGCGTACTCCCCTTTCAGATGCGATCGGCAGCTTCGAACTTCAGCCGCAGTGTGCGAGTCGTACCAACCAGGATGACTCGATGAGGCAAAGCGTTTGTACGGGGCGGGGTCGGCCAGTCACGGTGCGATCTACAGATCGTAGCACGCGTTGATTGAGCGGACAGGCGTGGTACGATGTGTTGCTGGACACGATTTGGTGGTAAGTGGCCTCCTCAGCTCCAAGCCTTGGCAAATGCTAAAAACAGAGTTTCTAGCGGCGGATTGGGAGTCGGATGAAGTCCACTAGTCCTGGGACTTCATTCAGGGGCAAGCTCACTCACAAGCCCTTGGAGATCTTTATGCACAAGTTGAAGCAAAGTCTTTGTAGTCTTTTTCCTCCTCTCCTTCAGCAGCAAGGCTACCACTGCAGGCCAATCCCCCAGGTCAGGGACAGTACTCCTCCTTACAGCTTTCCCAGTTCCTTCTCCTCAGGCAGAAGTTTCTTCTTGTCAAATAGGATCTAATTTCTTGGGAGCAGAGTCCCAATACTTATACCCCTAATTCCTTTGTTCCTCTGGGGTTGAGGGGCCTGTGCCCAGCCAAAACCAGTTCTTGAGCACTCTGTTGACATGACTCGGACTCCTTATTCACGGAGCAGGCTAGAGACATCAGACACTCCGCAGGAGGTGGAGCCAGCATTGTGATGGCAGAGCACAGCCCTATTCAGAGTCCAGGTGCACTCCTCCCACTCATCAGGATGTCAATCTGTCTATTCACCACCGGGCTACCTAGCCCTGCCCTCGGCGATTCCCCAGCCCAGTCACTCACAGAACCCGGAGAGCAGATACACATCCTAGCAGAGGCGGGCTGAAATGGTTAGGCAAGCAAATACCTACTTTCTAAAAGTGGTATTTGCAAACACAGAATACTAAAATAAACGTTGCTAAAAGATGTATTTTATTATTCAGAGCTCAGGCAAACTAAACTCGAATATCCACTGTGTTCCCTGAGTCTGTCAGGATCATAGAATGTAACAATTCCAACAGCCCATTCTGGCCTATAGGAACAGGTAGCCTTGCAATAGTGAAAAACTAAAATGGCTATAATTCACTATTAGGACATGCCACACACATCAGGGCTTGTCCTTCCTTATACTTACAATGCACCCTGCCCTTGGGCCTACCAAAGGTGTGACTGATATGAAGAAAAGGGAAGGTTTAGGGACTGGCATTTGGGTGCACTTGCCCAGTCAGCATGACAGTACCATACTGCCCGCAGGCTCTGCAATGGCAGGCCTTAGACATTTTTTACAAGGCTGCTTTTGTGGGTGGCACAACCAGTGCTGCAAGCTCACTAGCAGCATTTGGATTTACAAGCCCTGGGCACTCCTGGTGCGCTGTACTAGGGTCTAATAGTAAACCAAATAAGCCAATCATGGGATCCAATCAATATAGCAATTTACACAGGGAGCACTTGCACTGTGGCACTGGTTGGCAGTGGCACAGTGCTCTGAGCAGTGAACACCAGCAAAAACACATGAGGCAACAGTAACAAAATGGAAGGGAGACCCACGCCAATGGTGCCAGGTCTAACAAGGACAATATTCATGGCTGAGCTGAAGTCACTATACTCCCTTCGATGGGGTGCCACCAAGTATTTGTATTTGCAAAAAACACAGTTGATGGACAGAATGTAGAACAATGTCATACATTCACCCCAGTACAAGGATCTGGGCCTAAATCCATCGTTTTTTTGCACTCCACACCACCCTAGGTTAGACACTTGCTATATGCAAATCAGCTCTGACCCTGTGCCTCATGGGAACAGTCCAGTCCGAACTACCAAGCCATGTCTTTCCCAGACAGGAATCAAGCATCCAAGGACCGGTTTCTGGCTATCAGCCTTCATCAGCCTGGATAGCTTGACTCCAGTGGTGTGGAGAGGCTGGGACTCACGTCTGAGCATCCCCAGCACACTCAGGGTGAAATTGCAAAAAACACAGTTGATGGACAGAATGTAGAACAATATCATACATTCACCCCAGTACAAGGATCTGGGCCTAAATCCATCGTTTTTTTGCACTCCACACCACCCTGGGTTAGACACTGGCTATATGCAAATCAGCTCTGACCCTGTGCCTCATGGTAACAGTCCAGTCCGAACTACCAAGCCATGTCTCTCCCAGACCAGAATCAAGCATCCAAGGACCGGTTTCTGGCTATCAGCCTTCATCAGCCTGGATAGCTTGACTCCAGTGGTGTGGAGAGCCTGGGACTCACGTCTGAGCATCCCCAGCACACTCGGGGTGAAATTGCAAAAAACACAGTTGATGGACAGAATGTAGAACAACGTCATACATTCACCCCGTACAAAGATCTGGGCCTAAATCCATCGTTTTTTTGCACTCCACACCACCCTGGGTTAGACACTGGCTATATGCAAATCAGCTCTGACCCTGTGCCTCATGGAAACATACCAGTCCGAACTACCAAGCCATGTCTTTCCCAGACCGGAATCAAGCATCCAAGGACCGGTTTCTGGCTATCAGCCTTCATCAGCCTGGATAGCTTGACTCCAGTGGTGTGGAGAGCCTGGGACTCACGTCTGAGCATCCCCAGCACACTCGGGGAGAAATTGCAAAAAACACAGCTTATGGACAGAACGTAGAACAATGTCATACATTCACCCCAGTACAAGGATCTGGGCCTAAATCCATAGTTTTTTTGCACTCCACACCACCCTGGGTTAGACACTGGCTATATGCAAATCAGCTCTGACCCTGTGCCTCATGGGAACAGTCCAGTCCGAACTACCAAGCCATGTCTTTCCCAGACCGGAATCAAGCATCCAAGGACCGGTTTCTGGCTATCAGCCTTCATCAGCCTGGATAGCTTGACTCCAGTGGTGTGGAGAGCCTGGGACTCACGTCTGAGCATCCCCAGCACACTCGGGGTGAAATTGCAAAAAACACAGTTGATGGACAGAATGTAGAACAATGTCATACATTCACCCCAGTACAAGGATCTGGGCCTAAATCCATCGTTTCTTTGCTCTCCACACCACCCTGGGTTAGACACTGGCTATATGCAAATCAGCGCTGACCCTGTGCCTCATGGGAACAGTTCAGTCCGAACTGCCAAGCCATGTCTTTCCCAGACCGGAATCAAGCATCCAAGGACCGGTTTCGGGCTATCAGCCTTCATCAGCCTGGATGGCTTGACTCCAGAGGTGTGGAGAGCCTGGGACTCACGTCTGAGCATCCCCAGCACACTCGGGGTGAAATTGCAAAAAACACAGTTGATGGACAGATGTAGAACAATGTCATACATTCACCCCAGTTCAAGGATCTGGGCCTAAATCCATCGTTTTTTTGCACTCCACACTGAACTGGACTGTTCCCATGAGGCACAGGGTCAGAGCTGATTTGCATATAGCCATTGTCTAACCCAGGGTGGTGTGGAGTGCAAAAAAACGATGGATTGAGGCCCAGATCCTTGTACTGGGGTGATTGTATGACATTGTTCTACATTCTGTCCATCATCTGTGTTTTTTGCAATTTTCACCCCGAGTGGGCTAGTTATGCTCAGACGTGAGTCCCAAGCTCTCCACACCACTGGAGTCAAGCTATCCATCCTGATGAAGGCTGATAGCCGGAAACAGGTCCTTGGATGCTTGATTCCGGTCTGGGAAAGACATGGCTTGGTAGTTCGGACTGGACTGTTCCCATGAGGCACAGGGTCAGAGCTGATTTGCATATAGCCATTGTCTAACCCAGCGTGGTGTGGAGTGCAAAATAACGATGGATTTAGGCCCAGATCCTTGTACTGTGGTGATTGTATGACATTGTTCTACATTCTGTCCATCATCTGTGTTTTTTGCAATTTTCACTCCGAGTGGGCTGGGTATGCTCAGACGTGAGTCCCAGGCTCTCCACACCACTGGAGTCAAGCTATCCAGGCTGATGAAGGCTGATAGCCAGAAACCGGTCCTTGGATGCTTGATTCCGGTCTGGGAAAGACATGGCTTGGTAGTTTGGACTGGACTGTTCCCATGAGGCACAGGGTCAGAGCTGATTTGCATATAGCCATTGTCTAACCCAGGGTGGTGAGGAGTGCAAAAAAACGATGGATTTAGGCCCAGATCCTTGTACTGGGGTGATTGTATGACATTGTTCTACATTCTGTCCATCATCTGTGTTTTTTGCAATTTTCACTCCGAGTGGTCTGGGTATGCTCAGACGTGAGTCCCAGGCTCTCCACACCACTGGAGTCAAGCTATCCAGGCTGATGAAGGCTGATAGCCAGAAACCGGTCCTTGGATGCTTGATTCCGGTCTGGGAAAGACATGGCTTGGTAGTTCGGACTGGACTGTTCCCATGAGGCACTGGGTCATAGCTGATTTGCATATAGCCATTGTCTAACCCAGGGTGGTGTGGAGTGCAAACAAACAATGGATTTAGGCCCAAATCCTTGTACTGGGGTGATTGTATGACATTGTTCTACATTCTGTCCATCATCTGTGTTTTTTGCAATTTTCACTCCGAGTGGGCTGGGTATGCTCAGACGTGAGTCCCAGACTCTCCACACCACTGGAGTCAAGCTATCCAGGCTGATGAAGGCTGATAGCCAGAAACCGGTCCTTGGATGCTTGATTCCGGTCTGGGAAAGACATGGCTTGGTAGTTTGGACTGGACTGTTCCCATGAGGCACAGGGTCAGAGCTGATTTGCATATAGCCATTGTCTAACCCAGGGTGGTGTGGAGTGCAAAAAAACGATGGATTTAGGCCCAGATCCTTGTACTGGGGTGATTGTATGACATTGTTCTACATTCTGTCCATCATCTGTGTTTTTTGCAATTTTCACTCCGAGTGGTCTGGGTATGCTCAGACGTGAGTCCCAGGCTCTCCACACCACTGGAGTCAAGCTATCCAGGCTGATGAAGGCTGATAGCCAGAAACCGGTCCTTGGATGCTTGATTCCGGTCTGGGAAAGACATGGCTTGGTAGTTCGGACTGGACTGTTCCCATGAGGCACAGGTTCATAGCTGATTTGCATATAGCCATTGTCTAACCCAGGGTGGTGTGGAGTGCAAAAAAACGATGGATTTAGGCCCAGATCCTTGTACTGGGGTGATTGTATGGCATTGTTCTACATTCTGTCCATCATCTGTGTTTTATGCAATTTTCACTCCGAGTGGTCTGGGTATGCTCAGACGTGAGTCCCAGGCTCTCCACACCACTGGAGTCAAGCTATCCAGGCTGATGAAGGCTGATAGCCAGAAACCGGTCCTTGGATGCTTGATTCCGGTCTCGGAAAGACATGGCTTGGTAGTTTTGACTGGACTGTTCCCATGAGGCACAGGTTCATAGCTGATTTGCATATAGCCATTGTCTAACCCAGGGAGGTGTGGAGTGCAAACAAACAATGGATTTAGGCCCAGATCCTTGTACTGGGGTGATTGTATGACATTGTTCTACATTCTGTCCATCATCTGTGTTTTTTGCAATTTTCACCCCGAGTGGGCTGGGTATGCTCAGACGTGAGTCCCAGGCTCTCCACACCACTGGAGTCAAGCTATCCAGGCTGATGAAGGCTGAAAGCCAGAAACCGGTCCTTGGATGCTTGATTCCGGTCTGGGAAAGACATTGCTTGGTAGTTCGGACTGGACTGTTCCCATGAGGCACAGGTTCAGAGCTGATTTGCATAAAACCATTGTCTAACCCAGGGTGGTGTGGAGTGCAAAAAGAACGATGGATTTAGGCCCAGATCCTTGTACTGGGATGATTGTATGACATTGTTCTACATTCTGTCCACCATCTGTGTTTTTTGCAATTTTCACCCCGAGTGGGCTGGGTATGCTCAGACGTGAGTCCCAGGCTCTCCACACCACTGGAGTCAAGCTATCCAGGCTGATGAAGGCTGATAGCCAGAAACCGGTCCTTGGATGCTTGATTCCGGTCTGGGAAAGACATGGCTTGGTAGTTCGGACTGGACTGTTCCGATGAGGCACAGGGTCAGAGCTGATTTGCATATAGCCATTGTCTAACCCAGGGTGGTGTGGAGTGCAAAAAAACAATGGATTTAGGCCCAGATACTTGTACTGGGGTGATTGTATGACATTGTTCTACATTCTGTCCATCATCTGTGTTTTTTGCAATTTTCACCCCGAGTGGGCTGGGTATGCTCAGACGTGAGTCCCAGGCTCTCCACACCACTGGAGTCAAGCTATCCAGGCTGATGAAGGCTGATAGCCAGAAACCGGTCCTTGGATGCTTGATTCCGGTCAGGGAAAGACATGGCTTGGTAGTTCAGACTGGACTGTTCCCATGAGGCACAGGGTCAGAGCTGATTTGCATATAGCCATTGTCTAACCCAGGGTGGTGTGGAGTGCAAAAAAACGATGGATTTAGGCCCAGATGGGGTGATTGTATGACATTGTTCTACATTCTGTCCATCATCTGTGTTTTTTGCAATTTTCACCCCGAGTGGGCTGGGTATGCTCAGACGTGAGTCCCAGGCTCTCCACACCACTGGAGTCAAGCTATCCAGGCTGATGAAGGCTGATAGCCAGAAACCGGTCCTTGGATGCTTGATTCCGGTCTGGGAAAGACATGGCTTGGTAGTTCGGACTGGACTGTTCCCATGAGGCACAGGGTCAGAGCTGATTTGCATATAGCCATTGTCTAACCCAGGGTGGTGTGGAGTGCAAACAAACAATGGATTTAGGCCCAGATCCTTGTACTGGGGTGATTGTATGACATTGTTCTACATTCTGTCCATCATCTGTCTTTTTTGCAATTTTCACCCCGAGTGGGCTGGGTATGCTCAGACGTGAGTCCCAGGCTCTCCACACCACTGGAGTCAAGCTATCCAGGCAGATGAAGGCTGATAGCCAGAAACCGGTCCTTGGATGCTTGATTCCGGTCTGGGAAAGACATGGCTTGGTAGCTCGGACAGGACTGTTCCCATGAAGCACAGGTCAGAGCTGATTTGCATATAGCCATTGTCTAACCCAGGGTGGTGTGGATTGCAAAAAAAACGATGGATTTAGGCCCAGATCCTTGTACTGGGGTGATTGTATGACATTGTTCTACATTCTGTCCATCATCTGTGATTTTTGCAATTTTCACCCCGAGTGGGCTGGGTATGCTCAGACGTGAGTCCCAGGCTCTCCACACCACTGGAGTCAAGCTATCCAGGCTGATGAAGGCTGATAGCCAGAAACCGGTCCTTGGATGCTTGATTCCGGTCTGGGAAAGACATGGCTTGGTAGTTCGGACTGGACTGTTCCGATGAGGCACAGGGTCAGAGCTGATTTGCATATAGCCATTGTCTAACCCAGGGTGGTGTGGAGTGCAAAAAAACAATGGATTTAGGCCCAGATACTTGTACTGGGGTGATTGTATGACATTGTTCTACATTCTGTCCATCATCTGTGTTTTTTGCAATTTTCACCCCGAGTGGGCTGGGTATGCTCAGACGTGAGTCCCAGGCTCTCCACACCACTGGAGTCAAGCTATCCAGGCTGATGAAGGCTGATAGCCAGAAACCGGTCCTTGGATGCTTGATTCCGGTCAGGGAAAGACATGGCTTGGTAGTTCAGACTGGACTGTTCCCATGAGGCACAGGGTCAGAGCTGATTTGCATATAGCCATTGTCTAACCCAGGGTGGTGTGGAGTGCAAAAAAACGATGGATTTAGGCCCAGATGGGGTGATTGTATGACATTGTTCTACATTCTGTCCATCATCTGTGTTTTTTGCAATTTTCACCCCGAGTGGGCTGGGTATGCTCAGACGTGAGTCCCAGGCTCTCCACACCACTGGAGTCAAGCTATCCAGGCTGATGAAGGCTGATAGCCAGAAACCGGTCCTTGGATGCTTGATTCCGGTCTGGGAAAGACATGGCTTGGTAGTTCGGACTGGACTGTTCCCATGAGGCACAGGGTCAGAGCTGATTTGCATATAGCCATTGTCTAACCCAGGGTGGTGTGGAGTGCAAACAAACAATGGATTTAGGCCCAGATCCTTGTACTGGGGTGATTGTATGACATTGTTCTACATTCTGTCCATCATCTGTCTTTTTTGCAATTTTCACCCCGAGTGGGCTGGGTATGCTCAGACGTGAGTCCCAGGCTCTCCACACCACTGGAGTCAAGCTATCCAGGCAGATGAAGGCTGATAGCCAGAAACCGGTCCTTGGATGCTTGATTCCGGTCTGGGAAAGACATGGCTTGGTAGCTCGGACAGGACTGTTCCCATGAGGCACAGGTCAGAGCTGATTTGCATATAGCCATTGTCTAACCCAGGGTGGTGTGGATTGCAAAAAAAACGATGGATTTAGGCCCAGATCCTTGTACTGGGGTGATTGTATGACATTGTTCTACATTCTGTCCATCATCTGTGATTTTTGCAATTTTCACCCCGAGTGGGCTGGGTATGCTCAGACGTGAGTCCCAGGCTCTCCACACCACTGGAGGCAAGCTATCCAGGCTGATGAAGGCTGATAGCCAGAAACAGGACCTTGGATGCTTGATTCCGGTCTGGGAAAGACATGGCTTGGTAGTTCGGACTGGACTGTTCCCATGAGGCACAGGGTTACAGCTGATTTGCATATAGCCATTGTCTAACCCAGGGTGGTGTGGAGTGCAAAAAAACGATGGATTTAGGCCCAGATCCTTGTACTGGGGTGATTGTATGACATTGTTCTACATTCTGTCCGTCATCTGTGTTTTTTGCAATTTTCACCCCGAGTGGGCTGGGTATGCTCAGACGTGAGTCCCAGGCTCTCCACACCACTGGAGTCAAGCTATCCAGGCTGATGAAGGCTGATAGCCAGAAACCGGTCCTTGGATGCTTGATTCCGGTCTGGGAAAGACATGGCTTGGTAGTTCGGACTGGACTGTTCCCATGAGCCACAGGGTCAGAGCTGATTTGCATATAGCCATTGTCTAACCCAGGCTGGTGTGGAGTGCAAAAAAACAATGGATTTAGGCCCAGATCCTTGTACTGGGGTGATTGTATGACATTGTTCTACATTCTGTCCATCATCTGTGTTTTTTGCAATTTTTACCCCGAGTGGGCTGGGTATGCTCAGACGTGAGTCTCAGGCTCTCCACACCACTGGAGTCAAGCTATCCAGGCTGATGAAGGCTGATAGCCAGAAACCGGTCCTTGGATGCTTGATTCCGGTCTGGGAAAGACATGGCTTGGTAGGTCGGACTGGACTGTTCCCATGAGGCACAGGGTCAGAGCTGATTTGCATATAGCCATTGTCTAACCCAGGGTGGTGTGGAGTGCAAAAAAAACGATGGATTTAGGCCCAGATCCTTGTACTGGGGTGATTGTATGACATTGTTCTACATTCTGTCCATCATCTGTGTTTTTTGCAATTTTCACCCGAGTGGGCTGGGTATGCTCAGACGTGAGTCCCAGGCTCTCCACACCACTGTAGTCAAGCTATCCAGGCTGATGAAAGCTGATAGCCAGAAACCGGTCCTTGGATGCTTGATTCCGGTCTGGGATAGACATGGCTTGGTAGTTCGGACTGGACTGTTCCCATGAGGCACAGGGTCAGAGCTGATTTGCATATAGCCATTGTCTAACCCAGGGTGGTGTGGAGTGCAAAAAAATGATGGATTTAGGCCCAGATCCTTGTACTGGGGTGATTGTATGACATTGTTCTACATTCTGTCCATCATCTGTGTTTTTTGCAATTTTCACACCAAGTATTTGTATAGCATTACAACCTCTTGTGTCTTTGGGCCCACGCAGACATTTGCTCCGGGTCACACTAAGCTCATGTAGGTCACACGTTTGGAACTGAGTATTGATCATGCAATGGCCTGGTAGACATGGCAATGCAGACTTTCAATCACTATACTCCCTTTAATGTGGTGACACCAAGTCTATGTATAGCATTACTACCACACGTTTTTTTCGCCACTCGCTGGAAACGCCTACCGCCTACACTGCAGTCGAGTTGGTGGCACAATTGGAACTGAGCATCAATTTTTCAATGGCAGAGTACATATTGAACGCATGGAGAGGTGTAAGAGGATGACGCATTGCAGTTTGGAGCAAAAAAGTATCATCGTTTCAGGGGTGATCGAACACTACCGACAACTGCCCGGGTGTCACTAACTCTGTGCATCGCGAGCCAATGACACATTGCTGTGGGCCACTGCTGACCGCTGCCTCCTGCCTACACATTAGTCCAGTAGGTCAGAGAGTCTTGATTTGGCAACGGCCGAGTTATTATCAGTGTACCGGCATCATCGCAGACTGCATCCCCTCTCAGCCTCGGTGCCACTAAGTCTGTTTTCCCGACATTCATGGACACTCACTGGTCGTACATTGATGGCGTTTGAGTCTACGGACGTGGGGGTAGTTTTCATCCTTATGTAGCTGATACCGAATTGGTTCTGGCAATGAGACTGTCCCTTTCCACAACACCATTTTCTGCTTCTGGATAAAATCAGACCTTCTGCATCATGCCCTGGAGGACACCTTCCACTGTCCCCCGAAACCCTCAGCCACATTCACCTTCGACATCAATGAGGACCCGCCCAGCCTGCGTGGCCCTACCTCAGTGCACCTTAAGTCACCGTCCCGTGGCAGGGTGCCTGTGCAGGCCGCTGTGCATCCGGGGCCACTAACTCTGTGCTGGTCAGGTCCGGGATCCCTTCTTCTGAGATATTAGATAGCCTCCGAGGCGATGGACTTGGGGTCATCAACACCATGTGTCTGTGACCCTGTGCTGTCCGTTGCCTCCAGCCTCAACTGTGGCCCACCAGGGCTCACACATCTAAACGAGTCATGACCGACCTGGACATCGCATCACCACAGGAGGCACACACCACCAGCGCCAGGACCAACTCCAACCACCAACTGCCAGTGTCCAAACTGATGGAGTTGCTCGCACCTGTTGTGGATGACATCTTCTGCCTGATCCCCTGCTCAGCACTCAAGGTGCCACTGACTCAGTGCACCACAACTCATGGACACTTCTGTTTGCATGTTGGGTGACCTCTGTACTTGCTCCGGCTCCTTCAATGTTGCTCAGCTATGTTATGCAGGTGTTTTAGTTTCTGTTGCACTGGCGTCCACTGTTCAAGTTGTTTCCAGCACGAAGCACTCTGATCGGGCTGGCTTACACACACCCCACACACAGGCATCACTGTACATGTGGTCCTACCAATAAAGGGGTCAGGGCCTTGAGACTTTTGTGATATGTGCGCTATACAAGAGACTATGACTATGACTATGACTAGGTGCACATGCCAGTAGCAAGTTCAACATAATATCTGCTTGTGTCCTTGTGGTCTTGTTTTATGCATGAGGACCCTGGGTCCTACGACATTACATTGTGCTGTGTACAGCGGGCGCAGAAATGTCACTGCAGGCAGCAGAATGGAGCTTGGAGGTGTAGCTTAGTCGTCACCCACTCAATTCATAAGGAGAGTGTCCTGGGCCATCGTACGCAGAGCCAATGTGGGTTTGTGACTGCTATTTGCGTGCCCCTGGGCGTGGTTCTGTGCTGTGAATGTACAACTGTATGTGTCTCCATGGCAGTGTAGGTCTCCTTTGTGGGGTGTAGGTGGTCCCTGGAGGATAATAGACACAAACATATGTGATCTAGTCCGCCTTCCATGTGTTCGGACCCCACCTGCACCTGTTCGGCCACCTCCATTTGGCTTTCTAACACCTGGTATTGGAGTGCCATGTGTGGGTGAGTGAAGTGCTGTGAGCCAGCTGTGCTTGTAGGTGCTTCTTGCTGTGTGGTCTGTTGCAGGGTCTGTATTCTCCTATAAGTAGCTTGGCTGCCCAGGTCCTGGTGGTGGGTTGCGTGGATGTCCATGGGCTGTTGTAGGCAGTTTGTGTTGAGGTGTGCTGGTCCTCTCCGGCATCACAGATGTGTTGTCTTCTGTGCTCTGCTGGAGGTTTTGTGTGTCACTCTGCAATGTGAAGGGGAGATGCATGTTGCGCATTGTTCTTGTTTACATGCAGACTGTATGACAATGTGCATTGTGGCTGGGAGGCGCTGAATATTGCTGCGGGATAGTGTACATTTGGACTACATGACGGATGTGAGGTTGTACGCCTAAATTTCCATTTCACAGTTTCCAGCTCTGTCAGATGTAGTAGGCATGGTTCTGGGCATGTGCGGAGCCAGTTGTGTTCTCTGTTCTGCAGTTTTGGCTTTGCGCATTGTTCCACATTGTCATCAATGTGGGTGTGCTGTTATTGCTATGTGTGTGTCCTACAGTGTGCCAGGGGGGATCAGGGGCATGATCCAGGGTCATTGTGGGTGTGCAGTGTGCTACTCATGGTTGTGCATGTGTGCCATTGTGCCCATCTCCCCCATCCCCCTAGTCCCTGGTCGTTACTCACCCTGGTGATGTTGTGTCAGGTGCTCTCGAGCTGTGTCCGTACTCCCTTCTCCTTTAACCGTCTCCACGCTGATGACTGTGGCCTCGGTTTCCTCCAGCTCCTCCTGTGTCGCAGGACTCCCACCTCCTGTCATCGTTGCAGCATTCCTGTTGGCAGCAGGTTGGTACCTGGTTTAGGTGGCCTTATCATACCAGCGCCTCTTAGCCTCCTCGATTGGCCTCCTTGGAACTATGACTGCATTCCAGGTGGTCTACTTGTGGGTCAGTTGATGGTAGTGTTCTGTCACCTCTGTGACACTGATCTGGTTTTGCTGCGGACTGCACCCCGTCTTCCTCTCCCTTTTCTCTCTCTTCTCCTTGACCATCCCTGTCCCAGTTTTTCCTTGCTGGTGGTCTGTGGGGGTTGTGGGGTTCGGGTTGGCCTCTGCGCTTGGTCAGGTAGCATCCATGTTGCTACGCGCTTTGGATTGTTTCTGGTGTGTTGCTACTGTCCTTCCAAATGCGTGGGATTTGCAGGCTTGTTGCTGGTTTTCGCTGCTTTTTGTACTGCGATTTGCCTCTTCACAAGATTTATTGCGTTCACGTTTAGCATTTTTGCGGCGTGGCGTTGATTTTAATGTGGACATTTGACACATTATCTGGAGACTATCGCATGGTACCGCCGTGTTGATAATGCTTCGTAACACTGCATAATTTTCCTGCAATAGACTGCGATGTTGGAAGTTGCGTTAAGTTACTTTTGCGGTGGTTAGCAGACATTCTTGAGAACGACGCAATTTTCCAGTGATAGACTGCAATGTTGGAAGTTGCGTTAAGTTACTTTTGCAATGGTTATCACACGTTCTTGAGGATATGCCCCTATGTGTGTTCAGCCCGTGCACCGAGCCGTGGTTCTGTTGCTTGAAGCTGCTGCATGTGTTCTACATGTGCAATAAGCTGTGGTTCTGTTGCATGAAGCTGTTGTGTTAGATTTGGGGGTCTCTGGTTGGCACAGGTAGGCACTTGTGACAAGCAGGGACCCTCTCCTCTAGTCAGAACAAGGGGATTACCCTCTAAAATAACCCCTGCTCACCCTCTAGGTAGTGTGGCAAGAGCAGATAAGGCTTATCTCAGGGGCATTACAGGCTAAGCATTTGTGAACACATACAGTAACTCAGTGACAACACCACACATGGACACCACACCAGTGTTTGTATAAAAATAAGTATTTTTATGTAAAGGCTTAGCACAAAACCATATAACTTCAGAGATAATCCACAATACTTGTTAGCAAAAAAAGAGTTCTTGTTTAAATATGCGTAGTTAAAAGTTCTGTGCACTTCGCACTATCTGTGCGGTTCTCCTGGGGATGAAACGTGCTTAGGGAGAGTCAAAATAGGCACAGCAGACGCTCGGGTCCGGTGCGCACACAAATGCAGTGCGAGTCTCACAGTACCTTAGATTTGTTGTTTCCAACACGGACGATGCGTGTAAAAGTGAAGGTGTACCGGGAGCGTTGTCGGCCCCTCTTCGATGCGAGCCCGGCTCGGTGCAGGCGTCTTGTGCGAGGCGTTGAGTGGGGGCCAAGGGGAGCAAGGTGGATGGTCCTGACTTTGAAGCGTTCACGGTACAATGCTTTGTGCGAGCCGTACCTCAAAGAGCGGGGCTCCTTTGAATTCCGGACAGCGCGGTGCGAGGCCGACTGTACGTTGCAGGCGTGCGAGCCGTACTCCGCCCTGTGGTGCACTTCGTAACTTCAAATGCCAGTGGGAGGGGCACCGGGAACAGTGCGGCTTGGAGGGGGAGGGTGAAGCAGCGTGCGGTGCGGCCCTGGGTCTCACAGTGCAAGCTACGGCTCGTGGGGAAGCAGAGTCGCTTAGTTCAGGGCGGACAACTGGCAGGGGGGTTCACCTTAGTCGAGTCTTTGAGACGCACATAGATCGCGGTTCCAGTGTTACGGGGGAAATCAGCAGTTCCAGCAACTCTTGTTAAGGCGGTGGGAGTCCACTAGTCCTGGGACTCCGTTCAGGGGGCAAGCTCACCCACAAGCCCTTGGAGATCTTGAAGGCACAAGTTGAGCAAAGTCTTTTCCAGTCTTTTCCCTCTCCTTCAGTAGTAAGGCCATCGATGCAGGCCAATCCCCCAGGTCAGGGACAGTACTCCTTCTTACAGTTTTCCCAGTTCCTTCTCGTCGGGCAGAGGTTCTTCTTGTTACAGCAGGATCTGATTTCTTCGGAGCAGGGCCCCAAGATTTATACCACAATTCTTTTGTTCTTTGCCCAGTTCAGCCCAGTTCTGGGGTACTTTGTTTACAGGACTCTGGCTTGTCTTTTCAGTGTGCATGGCAGAGACATCAGACGCTCCAAAGAAGGTGGAGCCAGCATTGTGGTGGCTGAGCACAGGTCTATTCAGAGTCCAGGTGCACTCCTCTCACCCATCTGGATGTAATCTTCCTATTCACCACCTGGCTGCCCCAGCCTGTCTCCTGGAATTCCCCAGCCTGTCACTCACAGAAACCAGACAGCAGATACACATCCTAGCAGAGGCCGGCTGAAAATGTTAGGCTAGCAAATACCAACTTTCTAAAAGTGGTATTTGCAAACACAGAATATTAACCCCTTCGACGCTCATGACGAGCTCAGCTCGTCATGAGTTACGCCTGTCGTACGCTCATGACGAGCTGAGCTCGTCATGAACCGCGGGTTTTTGCAAAAGTCAGCGCACAGCGGGAAAACCCGCAGCGCGCATGGGGTTACAATAAACTTTACTAAAAGATGTATTTTATTATTCTGAGTACAGGCATACTAAACTCGAGTTTCTACCATGTTCTCTGAGTCTGTTAGGATCATAGAATGTAATAATTCTAACAGCTCATTCTGGCCTAGGGAGAACAGGTATCCTTGCAATAGTGAAAAATAAAATTGGCTGTAATTCACTATTAGGACATGCCACACACACCAGAGCATGCCCTACCTTACACTTACAATGCACCCTGCCATTGTGCCTACCATAGGGGTGACTAATATGAAGTCAAGGGATGGTTTAGGGAATGGCAAGTGGGTGCACTTGCCCAGTCAGCATGACAGTACCAGACTGCACTCAGGCTCTGCAATGGCAGACCGTAGACATATTTTACCAGGCCACTTCTGTGGGTGGCACAACCAGTGCTGCAAGCCCACTAGCAGCATTTGGATTTAAAAGCCCTGGGCACTCCTGGTGCACTTTACTGGGGTCTGACAGTAAATCAAATAAGCCAATCATGGAATCCAATCAATGTATACACTTTATACTGGGAGCTCTTGCACTGTGGCTCTGATTGGCAGTGGCACAGTGCTCTGAGCAGCTAACACCAACAAAAACACATGAGGCAACAGCAACAAAATGGAAGGGAGACCCACGCCAATGGTGCCAGGTCTTACACATTGTGTGTGTTCTGCATGTGCACCAAGTTGAGGTTCTGTTGCTTGCAGCTGCTGTGTGTGTTCTGCAGGTGCACCGAGCTGTGATTCTGTTCACTGAAGCTGCTTGTTTTTTGTGCATGTGCATCGAGCTGTGGTTTTGTTGCTTGAAGCCGCTGTGTGTGTTCTGCCTGTGCACTGAGCTGTGGTTCTGTTGCTTGAAACTGCTGTGTGTGTTCTGCAGGTGCACCGAGCTGTGATTCTGTTCACTGAAGCTGCTTGTTTTTTGTGCATGTGCAGTGAGCTGTGGTTCTGTTGCTTGAAACTGCTGTGTGTGTTGTATTGAGCGCACACATAAAGCTGGGGCCCTGTGTGTGGCTGCTGTCTTTGCTGTGTACATCCACCGAGGTGCTATTGCACAGAGCTGCTGTGTGTGCTGAAATGTCCTCGGCTTAGGGGGGATGTCGCCTGCAGCTGCTGTGTCCTCTGTGTGGTCACTTCTTTTGTTGATTCTGTTGAATCCTTTGTTCCCAGATTCAGATTTTGACATGAATCCTATCCTTGGTTGGGAAACGTGTCCTGCCCCCATGGAATGCCCACCAGCCCTATCTCTTCTCTTCAACTGGCTTTTATCAGTTTCACCGCCCCTGAACCCTGACCCCTCGCCCCTCACTCTTCACCCCTCTCCCATCACTCAAGGCCCCAACGCCTCCGCAACTGAAAACAAGCCTTGGTGGCGGAAATGTCAGGTTGAAGCTATCTTTACAAATGATTTCACGTCTCCAAACGGGAAAATCCAGTTTCTGGAGCCACCTGCGTGGCTCTGACGCATGCTGTGCTCCCTGCTGCGGGTACTTCCGGTATTGGAAGATATGTGTTTCAGTGAGAGGCAGTGAGGGGGGTTGCCCTGTGCCACGCCTGTGCTCCATGGCTGCTGTGTTCTTTTACAGTCACTGAAAGCACATGCATTACAATGTGGTGGTAATGAACCAGAACAGACATCTCTCTTAGAAAAACCCTGCAGGAAAACACAAAATACTGCATTAATACAAACAACAGGCCCACCTGAAATAACCAGACACTAGAACAACACAGCAGCACTGCAACACAACTAACATGCTGCACACTAACACAATTCAAAACAAGCATTGGCATAGCCATTAGGTCTCGCCTTTGAGACCTTATAAATGTTTAGCCATGCAGCACATTATTCTGGCTGCTGTGCAACCAGGGACTGAAGAGCTATACAATTGCTACACACTGGATTATGAAGTCTGATTTAGGAATACAAGCTGCCTCAGGAAACAGGTATTGACACATTCACCATTCACCACTGCACCTCACTCTGAGATTTCACACGTACCACCAGTGCACATCAGTCAGACAGGTCTCAGGCACCACTGTGCATTGTACTTAGAGATGTCCTGCTTTCAGAAATGCCACAAGCACCCACAACCTACCATTATTTGAAAAATCTGAAATCCCCCCAAAATGCCCTGGTATCGCAAATGCCACACGGAGACAGAGCAAGATGGCTGACTGATGAAACGCCCTCTGCTGGCATCTGCTTTGCGTGTTTGGGAGGCCTTGGGCAGTATGTAGGTCTCTTGTGTTACATGGCATGCACGCAATTCCCAGACAGCAGCTACTTGGATTGCATGGGTGATAAGGTTACAAATAGTTTCTGGCATATACGTTCACCTCCCTCCCCTAGCAAAGCAATAGCCCCAAAATATGTAAAGATACACAATGCAAAAGGCTAATGAAGTCATAATTCAATAGGTTTGAAAAAACATGAGTATCTTATATGCATACATTGACTGAATTGTTTTTAAAAAAAACATGTGGCAGGTTAGGGTGACACAATGGTGTGCATGCAGATTGCGTGCTAATAGTGAGGGTAAGACATCTGTTGGGGGTGGGTTTGCACTCCGCTCGATTTCATAAGTTCTCAATAATTCGTCAGATTCACTTTTTTACTATTAACTATGCGTGCTCAAAGAAAAACGTGCCTAGCCCAACCTTCACGTGTTCAAACTAAACAACATAAATGGAACAACTTTATGTCCCAAAACTTTGGCACAGCAAAATGCCGAATTGGCAGTCCATTTTTAACTTTTAATCCATTTTCTTCATTTCTCAACTCTTTCATCACTCTTTATCATCTCATTAGTCCAACTCCATATGTACTCTGTCGCAATCCACAGGTGAGAGATTATGGCAATTTCCCAAGTTTCTTATGTTAACGATGGGCCATCCGAACCTCTTTCAAAAACACGTGCTAAAGCCAGGTTCTTTAAAAAGCAGTTTATTTGCACCCAATGCATTTCCAGCCAATTTGGCTCTTCGTCAGGGGTCACTGAAAATTACAATATATACATACATTAGTGTACCGTCTTATTATTATCTGAATCTCTACTACATTTTTTTGACATTCTCTCATCAGTTAAAAATTTAAAAACTTCATTAACATATTTCTATCGGTGAACATTTATATTTCTTTTCCCCACTTGTGTTGCACCGTTTCAAAAAGCAACCCTGTTCTGGATAATTCGAAAATTCTCATGCTGTTATTTACACTATGTTTCCGTTAGCCTCTTTAAATCAATATGTGCACTTTGTTTGTACGTGAACCTTCCTTCTATTATAGACACTGTGCTTGCATTGCCCTCTTTAAATCAATGTCTCTAACGTACCTGCTGGCGCTCCTTCATTGTACTAAAAAACGTCTTTCTCCTCACTGACTTGCCGATGCATACTCATGAGCTCTGCAATCTGACCGTATTTAAACCTTAATCACGCCGTTAGTACTCAATCTGGTCCCATGCTGATTACGTGGATGTCACCTGACCTCCCTCTCTTTCTCGTTTTCGTATGAACACTCATACTCCCATAGTGCATTATTTCCTTTCTAAACATACCAAGGTGCCCTTGATTTATGCTAAATATCTACGTTACGAATATGCTAATTTGCTGAAAGCCTATGTTAAACGGTATGAATGTAAAAAGTTCAACATTATTTCTGATTTCAGTGATGTGTTGTTTCTCTAAAATAAACATACTTTACGAACTCGGTTGTTCCGTCTCACTTGTGGAATGTGATATAACCAACTAGGTTTATGCTACTTTTACCGTTTAGTTTGGGTGCAAAACCCCAGGGCTAATAAGTACAAAACATCTGTTGGGGGTGGGTTTGCACTCCGCTCGATTTCATAAGTTCTCAATAATTCGTCAGATTCACTTTTTTACTATTAACTATGCGTGCTCAAAGAAAAACGTGCCTAGCCCAACCTTCACGTGTTCAAACTAAACAACATAAATGGAACAACTTTATGTCCCAAAACTTTGGCACAGCAAAATGCCGAATTGGCAGTCCATTTTTAACTTTTAATCCATTTTCTTCATTTCTCAACTCTTTCATCACTCTTTATCATCTCATTAGTCCAACTCCATATGTACTCTGTCGCAATCCACAGGTGAGAGATTATGGCAATTTCCCAAGTTTCTTATGTTAACGATGGGCCATCCGAACCTCTTTCAAAAACACGTGCTAAAGCCAGGTTCTTTAAAAAGCAGTTTATTTGCACCCAATGCATTTCCAGCCAATTTGGCTCTTTGTCAGGGGTCACTGAAAATTACAATATATACATACATTAGTGTACCGTCTTATTATTATCTGAATCTCTACTACATTTTTTTTACATTCTCTCATCAGTTAAAAACTTAAAAACTTCATTAACATATTTCTATCGATGAACATTTATATTTCTTTTCCCCACTTGTGTTGCACCGTTTCAAAAAGCAACCCTGTTCTGGATAATTCGAAAATTCTCATGCTGTTATTTACACTATGTTTCCGTTAGCCTCTTTAAATCAATATGTGCACTTTGTTTGTACGTGAACCTTCCTTCTATTATAGACACTGTGCTTGCATTGCCCTCTTTAAATCAATGTCTCTAACGTACCTGCTGGCGCTCCTTCATTGTACTAAAAAACGTCTTTCTCCTCACTGACTTGCCGATGCATACTCATGAGCTCTGCAATCTGACCGTATTTAAACCTTAATCATGCCCTTAGTACTCAATCTGGTCCCATGCTGATTACGTGGATGTCACCTGACCTCCCTCTCTTTCTCGTTTTCGTATGAACACTCATACTCCCATAGTGCATTATTTCCTTTCTAAACATACCAAGGTGCCCTTGATTTATGCTAAATATCTACGTTACGAATATGCTAATTTGCTGAAAGCCTATGTTAAACGGTATGAATGTAAAAAGTTCAACATTATTTCTGATTTCAGTGATGTGTTGTTTCTCTAAAATAAACATACTTTACGAACTCGGTTGTTCCGTCTCACTTGTGGAATGTGATATAACCAACTAGGTTTATGCTACTTTTACCGTTTAGTTTGGGTGCAAAACCCCAGGGCTAATAAGTACAAAACATCTGTTGGGGGTGGGTTTGCACACCGCTCGATTTCATAAGTTCTCAATAATTCGTCAGATTCACTTTTTTACTATTAACTATGCGTGCTCAAAGAAAAACGTGCCTAGCCCAACCTTCACGTGTTCAAACTAAACAACATAAATGGAACAACTTTATGTCCCAAAACTTTGGCACAGCAAAATGCCGAATTGGCAGTCCATTTTTAACTTTTAATCCATTTTCTTCATTTCTCAACTCTTTCATCACTCTTTATCATCTCATTAGTCCAACTCCATATGTACTCTGTCGCAATCCACAGGTGAGAGATTATGGCAATTTCCCAAGTTTCTTATGTTAACGATGGGCCATCCGAACCTCTTTCAAAAACACGTGCTAAAGCCAGGTTCTTTAAAAAGCAGTTTATTTGCACCCAATGCATGTCCAGCCAATTTGGCTCTTCGTCAGGGGTCACTGAAAATTACAATATATACATACATTAGTGTACCGTCTTATTATTATCTGAATCTCTACTACATTTTTTTGACATTCTCTCATCAGTTAAAAACTTAAAAACTTCATTAACATATTTCTATCGGTGAACATTTATATTTCTTTTCCCCACTTGTGTTGCACCGTTTCAAAAAGCAACCCTGTTCTGGATAATTCGAAAATTCTCATGCTGTTATTTACACTATGTTTCCGTTAGCCTCTTTAAATCAATATGTGCACTTTGTTTGTACGTGAACCTTCCTTCTATTATAGACACTGTGCTTGCATTTTCCTCTTTAAATCAATGTCTCTAACGTACCTGCTGGCGCTCCTTCATTGTACTAAAAAACGTCTTTCTCCTCACTGACTTGCCGATGCATACTCATGAGCTCTGCAATCTGACCGTATTTAAACCTTAATCACGCCCTTAGTACTCAATCTGGTCCCATGCTGATTACGTGGATGTCACCTGACCTCCCTCTCTTTCTCGTTTTCGTATGAACACTCATACTCCCATAGTGCATTATTTCCTTTCTAAACATACCAAGGTGCCCTTGATTTATGCTAAATATCTACGTTACGAATATGCTAATTTGCTGAAAGCCTATGTTAAACGGTATGAATGTAAAAAGTTCAACATTATTTCTGATTTCAGTGATGTGTTGTTTCTCTAAAATAAACATACTTTACGAACTCGGTTGTTCCGTCTCACTTGTGGAATGTGATATAACCAACTAGGTTTATGCTACTTTTACCGTTTAGTTTGGGTGCAAAACCCCAGGGCTAATAAGTACAAAACATCTGTTGGGGGTGGGTTTGCACTCCGCTCGATTTCATAAGTTCTCAATAATTCGTCAGATTCACTTTTTTACTATTAACTATGCGTGCTCAAAGAAAAACGTGCCTAGCCCAACCTTCACGTGTTCAAACTAAACAACATAAATGGAACAACTTTATGTCCCAAAACTTTGGCACAGCAAAATGCCGAATTGGCAGTCCATTTTTAACTTTTAATCCATTTTCTTCATTTCTCAACTCTTTCATCACTCTTTATCATCTCATTAGTCCAACTCCATATGTACTCTGTCGCAATCCACAGGTGAGAGATTATGGCAATTTCCCAAGTTTCTTATGTTAACGATGGGCCATCCGAACCTCTTTCAAAAACACGTGCTAAAGCCAGGTTCTTTAAAAAGCAGTTTATTTGCACCCAATGCATTTCCAGCCAATTTGGCTCTTCGTCAGGGGTCACTGAAAATTACAATATATACATACATTAGTGTACCGTCTTATTATTATCTGAATCTCTACTACATTTTTTTGACATTCTCTCATCAGTTAAAAACTTAAAAACTTCATTAACATATTTCTATCGGTGAACATTTATATTTCTTTTCCCCACTTGTGTTGCACCGTTTCAAAAAGCAACCCTGTTCTGGATAATTCGAAAATTCTCATGCTGTTATTTACACTATGTTTCCGTTAGCCTCTTTAAATCAATATGTGCACTTTGTTTGTACGTGAACCTTCCTTCTATTATAGACACTGTGCTTGCATTGCCCTCTTTAAATCAATGTCTCTAACGTACCTGCTGGCGCTCCTTCATTGTACTAAAAAACGTCTTTCTCCTCACTGACTTGCCGATGCATACTCATGAGCTCTGCAATCTGACCGTATTTAAACCTTAATCACGCCCTTAGTACTCAATCTGGTCCCATGCTGATTACGTGGATGTCACCTGACCTGCCTCTCTTTCTCGTTTTCGTATGAACACTCATACTCCCATAGTGCATTATTTCCTTTCTAAACATAACAAGGTGCCCTTGATTTATGCTAAATATCTACGTTACGAATATTCTAATTTGCTGAAAGCCTATGTTAAACGGTATGAATGTAAAAAGTTCAACATTATTTCTGATTTCAGTGATGTGTTGTTTCTCTAAAATAAACATACTTTACGAACTCGGTTGTTCCGTCTCACTTGTGGAATGTGATATAACCAACTAGGTTTATGCTACTTTTACCGTTTAGTTTGGGTGCAAAACCCCAGGGCTAATAAGCACAAAACATCTGTTGGGGGTGGGTTTGCACTCCGCTCGATTTCATAAGTTCTCAATAATTCGTCAGATTCACTTTTTTACTACTAACTATGCGTGCTCAAAGAAAAACGTGCCTAGCCCAACCTTCACGTGTTCAAACTAAACAACATAAATGGAACAACTTTATGTCCCAAAACTTTGGCACAGCAAAATGCCGAATTGGCAGTCCATTTTTAACTTTTAATCCATTTTCTTCATTTCTCAACTCTTTCATCACTCTTTATCATCTCATTAGTCCAACTCCATATGTACTCTGTCGCAATCCACAGGTGAGAGATTATGGCAATTTCCCAAGTTTCTTATGTTAACGATGGGCCATCCGAACCTCTTTCAAAAACACGTGCTAAAGCCAGGTTCTTTAAAAAGCAGTTTATTTGCACCCAATGCTTTTCCAGCCAATTTGGCTCTTCGTCAGGGGTCACTGAAAATTACAATATATACATACATTAGTGTACCGTCTTATTATTATCTGAATCTCTACTACATTTTTTTGACATTCTCTCATCAGTTAAAAACTTAAAAACTTCATTAACATATTTCTATCGGTGAACATTTATATTTCTTTTCCCCACTTGTGTTGCACCGTTTCAAAAAGCAACCCTGTTCTGGATAATTCGAAAATTCTCATGCTGTTATTTACACTATGTTTCCGTTAGCCTCTTTAAATCAATATGTGCACTTTGTTTGTACGTGAACCTTCCTTCTATTATAGACACTGTGCTTGCATTGCCCTCTTTAAATCAATGTCTCTAACGTACCTGCTGGCGCTCCTTCATTGTACTAAAAAACGTCTTTCTCCTCACTGACTTGCCGATGCATACTCATGAGCTCTGCAATCTGACCGTATTTAAACCTTAATCACGCCCTTAGTACTCAATCTGGTCCCATGCTGATTACGTGGATGTCACCTGACCTCCCTCTCTTTCTCGTTTTCGTATGAACACTCATACTCCCATAGTGCATTATTTCCTTTCTAAACATACCAAGGTGCCCTTGATTTATGCTAAATATCTACGTTACGAATATGCTAATTTGCTGAAAGCCTATGTTAAACGGTATGAATGTAAAAAGTTCAACATTATTTCTGATTTCAGTGATGTGTTGTTTCTCTAAAATAAACATACTTTACGAACTCGGTTGTTCCGTCTCACTTGTGGAATGTGATATAACCAACTAGGTTTATGCTACTTTTACCGTTTAGTTTGGGTGCAAAACCCCAGGGCTAATAAGTACAAAACATCTGTTGGGGGTGGGTTTGCACTCCGCTCGATTTCATAAGTTCTCAATAATTCGTCAGATTCACTTTTTTACTATTAACTATGCGTGCTCAAAGAAAAACGTGCCTAGCCCAACCTTCACGTGTTCAAACTAAACAACATAAATGGAACAACTTTATGTCCCAAAACTTTGGCACAGCAAAATGCCGAATTGGCAGTCCATTTTTAACTTTTAATCCATTTTCTTCATTTCTCAACTCTTTCATCACTCTTTATCATCTCATTAGTCCAACTCCATATGTACTCTGTCGCAATCCACAGGTGAGAGATTATGGCAATTTCCCAAGTTTCTTATGTTAACGATGGGCCATCCGAACCTCTTTCAAAAACACGTGCTAAAGCCAGGTTCTTTAAAAAGCAGTTTATTTGCACCCAATGCATTTCCAGCCAATTTGGCTCTTCGTCAGGGGTCACTGAAAATTACAATATATACATACATTAGTGTACCGTCTTATTATTATCTGAATCTCTACTACATTTTTTTGACATTCTCTCATCAGTTAAAAACTTAAAAACTTCATTAACATATTTCTATCGGTGAACATTTATATTTGTTTTCCCCACTTGTGTTGCACCGTTTCAAAAAGCAACCCTGTTCTGGATAATTCGAAAATTCTCATGCTGTTATTTACACTATGTTTCCGTTAGCCTCTTTAAATCAATATGTGCACTTTGTTTGTACGTGAACCTTCCTTCTATTATAGACACTGTGCTTGCATTGCCCTCTTTAAATCAATGTCTCTAACGTACCTGCTGGCGCTCCTTCATTGTACTAAAAAACGTCTTTCTCCTCACTGACTTGCCGATGCATACTCATGAGCTCTGCAATCTGACCGTATTTAAACCTTAATCACGCCCTTAGTACTCAATCTGGTCCCATGCTGATTACGTGGATGTCACCTGACCTGCCTCTCTTTCTCGTTTTCATATGAACACTCATACTCCCATAGTGCATTATTTCCTTTCTAAACATAACAAGGTGCCCTTGATTTATGCTAAATATCTACGTTACGAATATTCTAATTTGCTGAAAGCCTATGTTAAACGGTATGAATGTAAAAAGTTCAACATTATTTCTGATTTCAGTGATGTGTTGTTTCTCTAAAATAAACATACTTTACGAACTCGGTTGTTCCGTCTCACTTGTGGAATGTGATATAACCAACTAGGTTTATGCTACTTTTACCGTTTAGTTTGGGTGCAAAACCCCAGGGCTAATAAGTACAAAACATCTGTTGGGGGTGGGTTTGCACTCCGCTCGATTTCATAAGTTCTCAATAATTCGTCAGATTCACTTTTTTACTACTAACTATGCGTGCTCAAAGAAAAACGTGCCTAGCCCAACCTTCACGTGTTCAAACTAAACAACATAAATGGAACAACTTTATGTCCCAAAACTTTGGCACAGCAAAATGCCGAATTGGCAGTCCATTTTTAACTTTTAATCCATTTTCTTCATTTCTCAACTCTTTCATCACTCTTTATCATCTCATTAGTCCAACTCCATATGTACTCTGTCGCAATCCACAGGTGAGAGATTATGGCAATTTCCCAAGTTTCTTATGTTAACGATGGGCCATCCGAACCTCTTTCAAAAACACGTGCTAAAGCCAGGTTCTTTAAAAAGCAGTTTATTTGCACCCAATGCATTTCCAGCCAATTTGGCTCTTTGTCAGGGGTCACTGAAAATTACAATAAATACATACATTAGTGTACCGTCTTATTATTATCTGAATCTCTACTACATTTTTTTGACATTCTCTCATCAGTTAAAAACTTAAAAACTTCATTAACATATTTCTATCGGTGAACATTTATATTTCTTTTCCCCACTTGTGTTGCACCGTTTCAAAAAGCAACCCTATTCTGGATAATTCGAAAATTCTCATGCTGTTATTTACACTATGTTTCCGTTATCCTCTTTAAATCAATATGTGCACTTTGTTTGTACGTGAACCTTCCTTCTATTATAGACACTGTGCTTGCATTGCCCTCTTTAAATCAATGTCTCTAACGTACCTGCTGGCGCTCCTTCATTGTACTAAAAAACGTCTTTCTCCTCACTGACTTGCCGATGCATACTCATGAGCTCTGCAATCTGACCGTATTTAAACCTTAATCACGCCCTTAGTACTCAATCTGGTCCCATGCTGATTACGTGGATGTCACCTGACCTCCCTCTCTTTCTCGTTTTCGTATGAACACTCATACTCCCATAGTGCATTATTTCCTTTCTAAACATAACAAGGTGCCCTTGATTTATGCTAAATATCTACGTTACGAATATGCTAATTTGCTGAAAGCCTATGTTAAACGGTATGAATGTAAAAAGTTCAACATTATTTCTGATTTCAGTGATGTGTTGTTTCTCTAAAATAAACATACTTTACGAACTCGGTTGTTCCGTCTCACTTGTGGAATGTGATATAACCAACTAGGTTTATGCTACTTTTACCGTTTAGTTTGGGTGCAAAACCCCAGGGCTAATAAGTACAAAACATCTGTTGGGGGTGGGTTTGCACTCCGCTCGATTTCATAAGTTCTCAATAATTCGTCAGATTCACTTTTTTACTATTAACTATGCGTGCTCAAAGAAAAACGTGCCTAACCCAACCTTCACGTGTTCAAACTAAACAACATAAATGGAACAACTTTATGTCCCAAAACTTTGGCACAGCAAAATGCCGAATTGGCAGTCCATTTTTAACTTTTAATCCATTTTCTTCATTTCTCAACTCTTTCATCACTCTTTATCATCTCATTAGTCCAACTCCATATGTACTCTGTCGCAATCCACAGGTGAGAGATTATGGCAATTGCCCAAGTTTCTTATGTTAACGATGGGCCATCCGAACCTCTTTCAAAAACACGTGCTAAAGCCAGGTTCTTTAAAAAGCAGTTTATTTGCACCCAATGCATTTCCAGCCAATTTGGCTCTTCGTCAGGGGTCACTGAAAATTACAATATATACATACATTAGTGTACCGTCTTATTATTATCTGAATCTCTACTACATTTTTTTGACATTCTCTCATCAGTTAAAAACTTAAAAACTTCATTAACATATTTCTATCGGTGAACATTTATATTTCTTTTCCCCACTTGTGTTGCACCGTTTCAAAAAGCAACCCTGTTCTGGATAATTCGAAAATTCTCATGCTGTTATTTACACCATGTTTCCGTTAGCCTCTTTAAATCAATATGTGCACTTTGTTTGTACGTGAACCTTCCTTCTATTATAGACACTGTGCTTGCATTGCCCTCTTTAAATCAATGTCTCTAACGTACCTGTTGGCGCTCCTTCATTGTACTAAAAAACGTCTTTCTCCTCACTGACTTGCCGATGCATACTCATGAGCTCTGCAATCTGACCGTATTTAGAAAATGGATTAAAAGTTAAAAATGGACTGCCAATTCGGCATTTTGCTGTGCCAAAGTTTTGGGACATAAAGTTGTTCCATTTATGTTGTTTAGTTTGAACACGTGAAGGTTGGGCTAGGCACGTTTTTCTTTGAGCACGCATAGTTAATAGTAAAAAAGTGAATCTGACGAATTATTGAGAACTTATGAAATCGAGCGGAGTGCAAACCCACCCCCAACAGATGTTTTGTACTTATTAGCCCTGGGGTTTTGCACCCAAACTAAACGGTAAAAGTAGCATAAACCTAGTTGGTTATATCACATTCCACAAGTGAGACGGAACAACCGAGTTCGTAAAGTATGTTTATTTTAGAGAAACAACACATCACTGAAATCAGAAATAATGTTGAACTTTTTACATTCATACCGTTTAACATAGGCTTTCAGCAAATTAGCATATTCGTAATGTAGATATTTAGCATAAATCAAGGGCACCTTGTTATGTTTAGAAAGGAAATAATGCACTATGGGAGTATGAGTGTTCATACGAAAACGAGAAAGAGAGGGAGGTCAGGTGACATCCACGTAATCAGCATGGGACCAGATTGAGTACTAAGGGCGTGATTAAGGTTTAAATACGGTCAGATTGCAGAGCTCATGAGTATGCATCGGCAAGTCAGTGAGGAGAGAGACGTTTTTTAGTACAATGAAGGAGCGCCAGCAGGTACGTTAGAGACATTGATTTAAAGAGGGCAATGCAAGCACAGTGTCTATAATAGAAGGAAGGTTCACGTACAAACAAAGTGCACATATTGATTTAAAGAGGCTAACGGAAACATAGTGTAAATAACAGCATGAGAATTTTCGAATTATCCAGAACAGGGTTGCTTTTTGAAACGGTGCAACACAAGTGGGGAAAAGAAATATAAATGTTCACCGATAGAAATATGTTAATGAAGTTTTTAAGTTTTTAACTGATGAGAGAATGTAAAAAAAATGTAGTAGAGATTCAGATAATAATAAGACGGTACACTAATGTATGTATATATTGTAATTTTCAGTGACCCCTGACGAAGAGCCAAATTGGCTGGAAATGCATTGGGTGCAAATAAACTGCTTTTTAAAGAACCTGGCTTTAGCACGTGTTTTTGAAAGAGGTTCGGATGGCCCATCGTTAACATAAGAAACTTGGGAAATTGCCATAATCTCTCACCTGTGGATTGCGACAGAGTACATATGGAGTTGGACTAATGAGATGATAAAGAGTGATGAAAGAGTTGAGAAATGAAGAAAATGGATTAAAAGTTAAAAATGGACTGCCAAATCGGCATTTTGCTGTGCCAAAGTTTTGGGACATAAAGTTGTTCCATTTATGTTGTTTAGTTTGAACACGTGAAGGTTGGGCTAGGCACGTTTTTCTTTGAGCACGCATAGTTAATAGTAAAAAAGTGAATCTGACGAATTATTGAGAACTTATGAAATCGAACGGAGTGCAAACCCACCCCCAACAGATGTTTTGTACTTATTAGCCCTGGGGTTTTGCACCCAAACTAAACGGTAAAAGTAGCATAAACCTAGTTGGTTATATCACATTCCACAAGTGAGACGGAACAACCGAGTTCGTAAAGTATGTTTATTTTAGAGAAACAACACATCACTGAAATCAGAAATAATGTTGAACTTTTCACATTCATACCGTTTAACATAGGCTTTCAGCAAATTAGCATATTCGTAACGTAGATATTTAGCATAAATCAAGGGCACCTTGTTATGTTTAGAAAGGAAATAATGCACTATGGGAGTATGAGTGTTCATACGAAAACGAGAAAGAGAGGCAGGTCAGGTGACATCCACGTAATCAGCATGGGACCAGATTGAGTACTAAGGGCGTGATTAAGGTTTAAATACGGTCAGATTGCAGAGCTCATGAGTATGCATCGGCAAGTCAGTGAGGAGAAAGACGTTTTTTAGTACAATGAAGGAGCGCCAGCAGGTACGTTAGAGACATTGATTTAAAGAGGGCAATGCAAGCACAGTGTCTATAATAGAAGGAAGGTTCACGTACAAACAAAGTGCACATATTGATTTAAAGAGGCTAACGGAAACATAGCGTAAATAACAGCATGAGAATTTTCGAATTATCCAGAACAGGGTTGCTTTTTGAAACGGTGCAACACAAGTGGGGAAAAGAAATATAAATGTTCACCGATAGAAATATGTTAATGAAGTTTTTAAGTTTTTAACTGATGAGAGAATGTCAAAAAAATGTAGTAGAGATTCAGATAATAATAAGACGGTACACTAATGTATGTATATATTGTAATTTTCAGTGACCCCTGACGAAGAGCCAAATTGGCTGGAAATGCATTGGGTGCAAATAAACTGCTTTTTAAAGAACCTGGCTTTAGCACGTGTTTTTGAAAGAGGTTCAGATGGCCCATCGTTAACATAAGAAACTTGGGAAATTGCCATAATCTCTCACCTGTGGATTGCGACAGAGTACATATGGAGTTGGACTAATGAGATGATAAAGAGTGATGAAAGAGTTGAGAAATGAAGAAAATGGATTAAAAGTTAAAAATGGACTGCCAATTCGGCATTTTGCTGTGCCAAAGTTTTGGGACATAAAGTTGTTCCATTTATGTTGTTTAGTTTGAACACGTGAAGGTTGGGCTAGGCACGTTTTTCTTTGAGCACGCATAGTTAATAGTAAAAAAGTGAATCTGACGAATTATTGAGAACTTATGAAATCGAGCGGAGTGCAAACCCACCCCCAACAGATGTTTTGTACTTATTAGCCCTGGGGTTTTGCACCCAAACTAAACGGTAAAAGTAGCATAAACCTAGTTGGTTATATCACATTCCACAAGTGAGACGGAACAACCGAGTTCGTAAAGTATGTTTATTTTTTGAGAAACAACACATCACTGAAATCAGAAATAATGTTGAACTTTTTACATTCATACCGTTTAACATAGGCTTTCAGCAAATTAGCATATTCGTAACGTAGATATTTAGCATAAATCAAGGGCACCTTGTTATGTTTAGAAAGGAAATAATGCACTATGGGAGTATGAGTGTTCATACGAAAACGAGAAAGAGAGGGAGGTCAGGTGACATCCACGTAATCAGCATGGGACCAGATTGAGTACTAAGGGCGTGATTAAGGTTTAAATACGGTCAGATTGCAGAGCTCATGAGTATGCATCGGCAAGTCAGTGAGGAGAAAGACGTTTTTTAGTACAATGAAGGAGCGCCAGCAGGTACGTTAGAGACATTGATTTAAAGAGGGCAATGCAAGCACAGTGTCTATAATAGAAGGAAGGTTCACGTACAAACAAAGTGCACATATTGATTTAAAGAGGCTAACGGAAACATAGTGTAAATAACAGCATGAGAATTTTCGAATTATCCAGAACAGGGTTGCTTTTTGAAACGGTGCAACACAAGTGGGGAAAAGAAATATAAATGTTCATCGATAGAAATATGTTAATGAAGTTTTTAAGTTTTTAACTGATGAGAGAGTGTCAAAAAAATGTAGTAGAGATTCAGATAATAATAAGACGGTACACTAATGTATGTATATATTGTAATTTTCAGTGACCCCTGACGAAGAGCCAAATTGGCTGGAAATGCATTGGGTGCAAATAAACTGCTTTTTAAAGAACCTGGCTTTAGCACGTGTTTTTGAAAGAGGTTCAGATGGCCCATCGTTAACATAAGAAACTTGGGAAATTGCCATAATCTCTCACCTGTGGATTGCGACAGAGTACATATGGAGTTGGACTAATGAGATGATAAAGAGTGATGAAAGAGTTGAGAAATGAAGAAAATGGATTAAAAGTTAAAAATGGACTGCCAATTCGGCATTTTGCTGTGCCAAAGTTTTGGGACATAAAGTTGTTCCATTTATGTTGTTTAGTTTGAACACGTGAAGGTTGGGCTAGGCACGTTTTTCTTTGAGCACGCATAGTTAATAGTAAAAAAGTGAATCTGACGAATTATTGAGAACTTATGAAATCGAGCGGAGTGCAAACCCACCCCCAACAGATGTTTTGTACTTATTAGCCCTGGGGTTTTGCACCCAAACTAAACGGTAAAAGTAGCATAAACCTAGTTGGTTATATCACATTCCACAAGTGAGACGGAACAACCGAGTTCGTAAAGTATGTTTATTTTTTGAGAAACAACACATCACTGAAATCAGAAATAATGTTGAACTTTTTACATTCATACCGTTTAACATAGGCTTTCAGCAAATTAGCATATTCGTAACGTAGATATTTAGCATAAATCAAGGGCACCTTGTTATGTTTAGAAAGGAAATAATGCACTATGGGAGTATGAGTGTTCATACGAAAACGAGAAAGAGAGGGAGGTCAGGTGACATCCACGTAATCAGCATGGGACCAGATTGAGTACTAAGGGCGTGATTAAGGTTTAAATACGGTCAGATTGCAGAGCTCATGAGTATGCATCGGCAAGTCAGTGAGGAGAAAGACGTTTTTTAGTACAATGAAGGAGCGCCAGCAGGTACGTTAGAGACATTGATTTAAAGAGGGCAATGCAAGCACAGTGTCTATAATAGAAGGAAGGTTCACGTACAAACAAAGTGCACATATTGATTTAAAGAGGCTAACGGAAACATAGTGTAAATAACAGCATGAGAATTTTCGAATTATCCAGAACAGGGTTGCTTTTTGAAACGGTGCAACACAAGTGGGGAAAAGAAATATAAATGTTCATCGATAGAAATATGTTAATGAAGTTTTTAAGTTTTTAACTGATGAGAGAGTGTCAAAAAAATGTAGTAGAGATTCAGATAATAATAAGACGGTACACTAATGTATGTATATATTGTAATTTTCAGTGACCCCTGACAAAGAGCCAAATTGGCTGGAAATGCATTGGGTGCAAATAAACTGCTTTTTAAAGAACCTGGCTTTAGCACGTGTTTTTGAAAGAGGTTCGGATGGCCCATCGTTAACATAAGAAACTTGGGAAATTGCCATAATCTCTCACCTGTGGATTGCGACAGAGTACATATGGAGTTGGACTAATGAGATGATAAAGAGTGATGAAAGAGTTGAGAAATGAAGAAAATGGATTAAAAGTTAAAAATGGACTGCCAATTCGGCATTTTGCTGTGCCAAAGTTTTGGGACATAAAGTTGTTCCATTTATGTTGTTTAGTTTGAACACGTGAAGGTTGGGCTAGGCACGTTTTTCTTTGAGCACGCATAGTTAATAGTAAAAAAGTGAATCTGACGAATTATTGAGAACTTATGAAATCGAGCGGAGTGCAAACCCACCCCCAACAGATGTTTTGTACTTATTAGCCCTGGGGTTTTGCACCCAAACTAAACGGTAAAAGTAGCATAAACCTAGTTGGTTATATCACATTCCACAAGTGAGACGGAACAACCGAGTTCGTAAAGTATGTTTATTTTAGAGAAACAACACATCACTGAAATCAGAAATAATGTTGAACTTTTTACATTCATACCGTTTAACATAGGCTTTCAGCAAATTAGCATATTCGTAACGTAGATATTTAGCATAAATCAAGGGCACCTTGGTATGTTTAGAAAGGAAATAATGCACTATGGGAGTATGAGTGTTCATACGAAAACGAGAAAGAGAGGGAGGTCAGGTGACATCCACGTAATCAGCATGGGACCAGATTGAGTACTAAGGGCGTCATTAAGGTTTAAATACGGTCAGATTGCAGAGCTCATGAGTATGCATCGGCAAGTCAGTGAGGAGAAAGACGTTTTTTAGTACAATGAAGGAGCGCCAGCAGGTACGTTAGAGACATTGATTTAAAGAGGGCAATGCAAGCACAGTGTCTATAATAGAAGGAAGGTTCACGTACAAACAAAGTGCACATATTGATTTAAAGAGGCTAACGGAAACATAGTGTAAATAACAGCATGAGAATTTTCGAATTATCCAGAACAGGGTTGCTTTTTGAAACGGTGCAACACAAGTGGGGAAAAGAAATATAAATGTTCACCGATAGAAATATGTTAATGAAGTTTTTAAGTTTTTAACTGATGAGAGAATGTCAAAAAAATGTAGTAGATATTCAGATAATAATAAGACGGTACACTAATGTATGTATATATTGTAATTTTCAGTGACCCCTGACGAAGAGCCAAATTGGCTGGACATGCATTGGGTGCAAATAAACTGCTTTTTAAAGAACCTGGCTTTAGCACGTGTTTTTGAAAGAGGTTCGGATGGCCCATCGTTAACATAAGAAACTTGGGAAATTGCCATAATCTCTCACCTGTGGATTGCGACAGAGTACATATGGAGTTGGACTAATGAGATGATAAAGAGTGATGAAAGAGTTGAGAAATGAAGAAAATGGATTAAAAGTTAAAAATGGACTGCCAATTCGGCATTTTGCTGTGCCAAAGTTTTGGGACATAAAGTTGTTCCATTTATGTTGTTTAGTTTGAACACGTGAAGGTTGGGCTAGGCACGTTTTTCTTTGAGCACGCATAGTTAATAGTAAAAAAGTGAATCTGACGAATTATTGAGAACTTATGAAATCGAGCGGAGTGCAAACCCACCCCCAACAGATGTTTTGTACTTATTAGCCCTGGGGTTTTGCACCCAAACTAAACGGTAAAAGTAGCATAAACCTAGTTGGTTATATCACATTCCACAAGTGAGACGGAACAACCGAGTTCGTAAAGTATGTTTATTTTAGAGAAACAATACATCACTGAAATCAGAAATAATGTTGAACTTTTTACATTCATACCGTTTAACATAGGCTTTCAGCAAATTAGCATATTCGTAACGTAGATATTTAGCATAAATCAAGGGCACCTTGGTATGTTTAGAAAGGAAATAATGCACTATGGGAGTATGAGTGTTCATACGAAAACGAGAAAGAGAGGCAGGTCAGGTGACATCCACGTAATCAGCATGGGACCAGATTGAGTACTAAGGGCGTGATTAAGGTTTAAATACGGTCAGATTGCAGAGCTCATGAGTATGCATCGGCAAGTCAGTGAGGAGAAAGACGTTTTTTAGTACAATGAAGGAGCGCCAGCAGGTACGTTAGAGACATTGATTTAAAGAGGGCAATGCAAGCACAGTGTCTATAATAGAAGGAAGGTTCACGTACAAACAAAGTGCACATATTGATTTAAAGAGGCTAACGGAAACATGGTGTAAATAACAGCATGAGAATTTTCGAATTATCCAGAACAGGGTTGCTTTTTGAAACGGTGCAACACAAGTGGGGAAAAGAAATATAAATGTTCACCGATAGAAATATGTTAATGAAGTTTTTACGTTTTTAACTGATGAGAGAATGTCAAAAAAATGTAGTAGAGATTCAGATAATAATAAGACGGTACACTAATGTATGTATATATTGTAATTTTCAGTGACCCCTGACGAAGAGCCAAATTGGCTGGAAATGCATTGGGTGCAAATAAACTGCTTTTTAAAGAACCTGGCTTTAGCACGTGTTTTTGAAAGAGGTTCGGATGGCCCATCGTTAACATAAGAAACTTGGGAAATTGCAATAATCTCTCACCTGTGGATTGCGACAGAGTACATATGGAGTTGGACTAATGAGATGATAAAGAGTGATGAAAGAGTTGAGAAATGAAGAAAATGGATTAAAAGTTAAAAATGGACTGCCAATTCGGCATTTTGCTGTGCCAAAGTTTTGGGACATAAAGTTGTTCCAATAGTGAGGGTAAGGGCAGACTGTTTTAATGCACCTTAGCTATGTGCTAAGTACTACAATTAAGATGGCATAGTGATTATTCATGCATTGGTATGGTGTAGAGTCTGCATGTGGTTACGTTATTAAATACCTGCTTTGCTTTCGGAGCATCCCCCAAATGTAAACAGAGAAGTAGTCCTTAAAACATACACCTGATAAGTAATGTATCCCAGATGCACTACTTGTTTGACGTGCAGTTAACAGGACAGTATCTGTATCTGTTTATTGTAACTTTGAGTTTGGTATAGGATTATGTGCGCTTGAAAAAATGCACCTTTGCTTTGTGTTCTGCTTCTATGCGGCATAATATGGAGAGCGTGATTGTGTATTTATATTGTAAATGTGGCATTTGGTGAAAAGAGACAGGCTGCAGCATACACGCAGTTTGGTAAGCGCTGACACCTTGTTGTCCAGGCCGTGAAGAGGGTGCGACAAGGAGGAGGGTAACTCAGGAGAACTGAATTGACTCTGGTTAAGAACTGAGGGCCATATTATCAAGAAAGGGCGATACATTATCACCGCTTTTATCAGCAATAAACTGCCACTAAAGCGATGATAATGGGCTTGATAATATAACCTTGTGAATTCCCATAGAAGCCCATGTTCTGGTGTTAACCTGGGCTGCTATGGGAATCACAAGGGCCTATTATCAAGCCCATTATCGCCGCTTTAGATGCAGTTTTCCGCCGATAAAAGCAGCGATAATGTATTGCCCTTTCTTGATAATATGGCCCTGAAAGCATAGATATAAAGATCGCTCTCGTTCTTCCACACAACATATGGGCTTGGTTTAAATGCAGTGAAGTGACAATGCTTTCAGCATGCGTGTATAGTTTCAATGTACCAATGCAGCTACTAATTTTAATAAAGAAAAACGAAAAATACATATTTCAAATAAAGTGTCAATGCCATAAGCGTGCTTGTTTAGTTGCAGTGCACCAATGCTGCAACAAAGTGTTAAAAAGGTTAAATAAAGAAAACTAAACTGGCATGAAAACATTTCAAAAAGCGCCTGAGTCTGTTTTCTTAGTGCTGATCCTTGGACAGATTGACCTCGGGCTTGTTGCCTACTAACTGTTTGCTGTGCACTCTTGCTGCAACACTCGCCAGCCACCGGAGCCACATACCTGCCTCCCGCTGCCTCGCTAGCTCTTGCCATCATTCTAGCATGGCCGCCGAGTGGAGAGCGGGCTGGGGACTACAATTCCCATCAGCCCATGCGGCCCGCGCCTCAGCAAACCGCGCCAGGAGGTGCATAAAAACATCGTAAGCCCCGCCTCACGGGACGCCGGGCGAAGGGCGGGCCGTCTGTGGCCGTCCGGGGCCAGACGAGGCAGGGCCGGGCCTACCCTCTTTCATTTTGGCCAGGACTCATTGGACCCTGCTATAGTAAGCCGCCTTCTGTTAACTTCAACTTCATTTTTGACTCTATTGATTGCAAACGTTAAATGATTATTTCACTTCCTTGACATTAACCTAGTGGTCCTAGTGCCTTAGTTTTATCTGTAGTGTCACCCGCTCACAGCATGACCCTGCGCATACCAAAAGTAAAAGCCTCTATTACAGGGGGGTCAACAATAGGACCCCTAGATAATTATATCACCAGGGCAACTTTAGAAATAGACAGAGAAATCGCGCTGGCTGAGCGACGCGCCGAGTGACGGTTTTCTGTCGAACTCCTCAAATATAAGTCTTCATCTTTGGGTCCAATGCAATTAGTTACCTCACCACATAACAGCAAACAAACAGAAAATGTGGAGCTCTAGCTATCTAGCATCGAGAGTATTCCTCTAATCCTGCAGGATAGATCTCTCACAACTCCTACCAATGATATAAACAGTGATACAATTATAACGTCCCACCTTCCTTATCTAACTCATTAGTAGAGATGGAAGTAACTTCAGATACGCATTCACCGATAGTAGCTATTGTCCAAAAAGAAAACAAACGCAGTAAAAGGCAACAAGGAGCCCAAGGCTCACCACCAAAAAAAGAAGGAAGAAGGGTGGGGACAGACAAGTGGATAAATGTCCAAAAATACCTTTACCATCAACAGATCTAACGAGGGATGCATCAATAGATCTTGTGAGGGATGTATCATCTGGTCCTATAAAAAGCTTACTCTCAGAAGGTTCGTCCTTAAAAGGTTTTATGGAGGCTATGGAACACCTCTTAAAATCCCTCTTGCTACAGCTCACAGAGAGAGTTAAGAGGCTGGGTGATCAAATGAACCGCTTATTGGAAGTCTCCAAATTAAACGAAGTGGCTTGAAAGCAACCTACTTCTCAGGTAAACCGTCCACCAACTAAGTGTCCCATACAGAGACCAACCAGGCCCCAAGGGGAGTGCCCCACATCCAACCCAGGGATCGCCCAGACTGCTCCTTCTAGATCGGAGCTGCCTCAACAGCAACACAGAGAGAAAACCCAAATAGGTTCTTCAAAGTTCCCTATTGCCAAAAGTACAGTACCAACTAAGGCTTCCACAAAATACACGGCACAACACAATAGCAGACATTACGTAGACTTACCCCCTGAGGCATCAAATTACGTTATCATTCTGACCGGAGTCCCAGTTTTGGCAGAAGGAAGTATAGAACCCCATGCTAGCCTTAAAAACAAAAGCCATTTATTGGCTACACAATAATAGACCTCTCCCACCACATATAAATGGAGACATAGTGTCTGTCAGACGATGAAACTGGGTGGGTCCCCGACCAAAAGATATCGAGGGGGATGTTGTGATAATTAATTTTAGGGACCATAGAGTTATTACTCATATGAGCGACTGGTTCCCAGGGAGAGGTGAAGGCAGCATTTCATCCCGCAATTTGAGCTATTTCTATCCTAAAGCTCTGATGTCCCCACAAAATTTTCCATCAACCCTGAATAGATTCAATCCCTTGCAAACCCCTTGTCGCAATTCCCAAATCATAACATCAAGACCCGGCGCTACTAATCTTCCCCCATTCTTCCCAACCCAATGTTCCAACCGGCCCTTTTTCCCTCTTGTTAGCAGGTACCATCAGATAAATTCAAACGGGAGATGGAATATTCACTTACACAATCCATTTGACCCCCTCTCTGGCCTAGATGAAAATGAATGACTGGTGCTATCTGATTCCCAAATAGGATGTACTCACGACCAATTAACTAATCGTTCAACAATCCATGAGGTTACTACTGTTATACCTATTCCTATTATTAGGGCATTTGAGCCCCCCCAATTAACATCGGGGGATAATTCTTTACCACAACCAGATCCGTATTCTAGCATAGGGGACCATCTTGTGCCTTCGCAGCCTGCTACAATGGAAAAAATTGTAGGTGTTCCTATGGTAATGGGGTCATTGGACGTACTATTGATAATAGGGACATGGGAGGCTTAAAACAAACTGATACCCACTTAAGAATGATATTCTGGAACGTGGCAGGACTACGCTCAAAGATGGATTTACCCTCTTGGCTCTCTGAAATACTGCAACATAATATTCTTTGCTTTCAAGAAACTTGGCTGACCACCTCTCTTCACCTTCAAGGTTATAAAACGTATAATTCCTTTGCTCAACCCTCTACCTTTGGCAGAGCAAAAGGTGGTCTAGCAATTTACATTTCTAATGATTTCCCAAGTGTGGGCATAAAGGACTTAATCCATGCCCCTAACCTCCAAGTTCTTAAAATAACACCTAATAAAAAAACTGCGTATTACATAGTTAACTTCTATAATAATCTGACACCTCAAGCCATACTCCCTGTTCTGGAAGAAATTTTCCTGCTCCTACTGGTAGAACGGGAACACTTTAAGAGTAAACCCTTTAATTTGATCTGGGAAGGGGACTTTAATGTTAGCCTATGTAAGGATAATGGCTCCAAAAATGTGGATTTGTGGATGAGGGTGGGTCTAACTTAACCCACTTTCCACATTCTCGTACAGGGAACCGTCTAATGGAGATCCTACTTAACATGGAACTTGGATTTGCAAATGAGCTTGTAGCTCCTCCAGTAGCTTTTTCCCCAACATTCAATGGTAGAGGTCTCTCTAGCCTAATTGATTTTATCTTAGTTTCTCAAATTTTGAAAGAGCAAATGCATTGTTTTTGTACTGGAACTAACCCCAATAGTGACCATTTTCCTAACACTATGACTATCATAGTACCCGATTCGCGTAAGCGGGGCAATCCACCCACCTTATTAACCCAAGAAGCATTGAGGATGGACAAATTGAATGGCTATACTATAAAATGGGAAAATACCGATCCCGTTGAAACCACAGCTAGAGTCCTTAGACACAGGTGGAAATATGTCTGAATCCTGATTCTGCTCCAAAGCAAATACTAGCTAGTTTTCTTGTTATTACCAACACAATTAAAAACAAACTTCTACGTAAGTCTAAGGGTAACAAGAGACCTAAAAAGGGCTGGTTTAATCCTGCAACCCGGAGTGCCTATTCTCTCCTAAAGAAAGCACTTTGCAGGGATGTCAGAGTTATACCAGAAATCACTAAACTGAGAAGGGAGTACACCCAGGCATTAAAAAACTGCAAACTAGAGATTAAAAAAGGCGTATGGGATAAACTGCACCAGAGCTGTGTCTTGAAGGATACTACCACATTTTGGCAAACTGTTAAAACTCCCTTTTTAACGGATCCGAACTCAATCCACGAATTGAGGTGGCAGTGGATGAAAGTGCTTGGGCCTCCCATTTTTCAAAGATTTTTGGGCTTACAGATGGTTCCATATTGGAACACATTGATCCACCAGTTAGAAGTAACCTTTGCTTTGCCCATGAGGAAGTAGTTACTGCCCTGATGGCATCTAAATGCGGCAAAGCTCCAGGCAAAGATGGGGTTCCAGTCGACATTTTTAAACATAATCTAGATTTATGGTCCCCAATCCTTACTAGGGTCTTTGAAGCAGCAATTAAAATAGGCCCAATTAATTCATGGAAAACCTCAATTCTGCTCCCCATATTTAAAAAAGAGGTTCGTAATAATCCTGCCTGCTATAGACCCATCTCCTTACTGGACGCAACCGGAAAGGTTGCAGGGCGCCTAGTCCTTCAAAGACTTCAAAGCTGGGCTGCAAACAATCAAATATTGTCAGACCTACAGTACGGATTTCGTGAGGGCTTGGGGACTGTAGAACAGGCGGTGGGCAAAGAAGGGAAAGCTGCATCTGGCCTACGTCGACCTGTCGGCAGCGTTCAACTGTGTCTCTCATGGCAAGCTGTGGCAAACTCTCCTTAATATAGGCGTAGATCCCCCATTAGTCTACTTTATGCAAGACCTTTACTCAGACGCATCAGATAAAGTACGATATGGTCCTGGTGGGGAGTTTACCAAACCATTTGCTGCGGTGAAGGGAGTCAGACAGGGCTGTGTCTTGGCTCCCTTCCTCTTCAATCTCTACACAAATGGTCTGGAGGTATCAATGTTAGAAGGAAGCCAGGACCTTCCCATGATTGACCGCCGTCCAATTCCCACGCTGCTTTACGCGGATGACGCGGTCATCATGGCGCGGACTCCCCATCAGTTGTAATCCCTCCTAAATAGATATTGCCAGTTTATGGCAAGCTTAGATCTTAAGGTCAACATAAAGAAAACATTCGTTATGCATGTGGGAAAAAGTACAAGGCAACCAAAAGGTATTTTTTATTAATAACACTAAGCTAGATTGCAAAAACTCATACCCCTATCTGGGAATCCTGATCGACAATAAAACAAACTGGCGACCGGCTATACAAACAAGAAAATTGTCTTTCCTCAGAACCACTACAGCTTTGGTAACATTTGCACGGAACTGGGACAGCGGCCTTCACGGGAGATGCTCCAGATATACCAAGCAAAATGCTGCTCAGTGGCATTATATGGAGCAGGGATATGGGGTTTTGTCGCCACCGATAGCATTCAAAAGGTGGAAAATCGCTATATAAGATACCTTCTGGCCGTCCCCAAAAGTTCCCCGATTTACGGTTGCCACTTGGAATTAGGTTTGGATTATTTATCTGATATCATTGCTATCCAACCAATCCTACTATGGCAGCGCATATGGCAAACAAATGGATGCAAATTGACCCGCTCCCTGATCACTGACTGCTTAGCTTTAGAAAATTGGAAGAGTATAACATGGTTGGCCTATGTCTGCAATTTTTTGATAGATATAAATCTAGAATCCTATTTTCTACATCCAGAATCTATTGTGGAAATATCACGACTAAATCTGAAAACTTTATGTTTATCACATCTTCGTGAGCTTCGACTGACTAAAGAGATCTCAAAGGCCTCAAATGTTCATCTTTTAGCAGTTCAGAGTTCTTATGGGATTCAGCCTTATCTCCTACTTTCTATTACAGACTATGAGAAATATTTACTGACACGGTTTTGTTTCAGTATTTTCCATCGACTAGTAACATTCCCTAAGAAAAATGACTAGTCTGCCAACCTTCCTCCCTGCCCTTGCGACGAGCAGTCTGAGCACTCACTTTTGCATGTTACCTTTTTTTGTAGTCTTTACGAACATCCACGGAGACAATGGATTACACCTTTAATAAAATAAATGGGATTGCGCCGTTGTCGTCCGGCAATCCTAGGCTCACAATGTCTAGACACAGAATTCTCCATTAAACCTATAGCCTGTTTTTTAAAATCCTGCATTAAATATCGCAAAGATTATGATTAATCACATCTATAGGGATTTGCAGTACTGCCACCTAACAATACCAGAGACTATAGTGTGTACGGCTTCTTAGTACTAGTACTTATACATTATGCTCCCAGTAATCTGTCCCTTAAGATACCTATTTTAAATATATAAAACTGGTCTTGCTATATAGCATTTTTTATGTACCTATCATGTAACATTTTAAATGGTTTTTATTATGTACAATATGCTTGCTATTTTTGTACTTTTATGGATATGTTTTCTCTATACGAATAAAGTTTTAACTAACTAACTAGTGCCCACTAAAACAAACGAGATAAACAAACAAACCAAAGGAAAACAGAAACAAAACAAGAAACGCCATGCTTTCTCCCCAAAAAAGTCCCCCAAAAAAGTGCCTAGTGTCTCGCCACCAGTGAAGCCTCCAGTCTGTGCGTGCACACCTTCTGTTCCACCATGTGCACATCGGAATCGTATTGATTCCAAAAGGCCCTCGCCATGCGAGACCTAAACACATGTGCAAAGCAATAAAACTGAATATCAACAAAATAACGTAACACCGTTGCACATCAGCAAAACAAAAAAACACACCAACAGGCACAGCAACAAAATACAAATTAACAACTTAGCAACAAAACCTCAAACCACCACACTGGCACAACAGAAGGGCACAGTATAACCACTAAAAGAACACAAGAGACAAAACACAACAAAAATGCAACATAACACAGCACACCAACACAGCAATGTAACAAATCACATCAGCCCTGTGTATCTATCTAAGCTTTAGGTCTGTTGCATGTACACAGAACTGTGGTTTTGTTGGTTGAAGCTGCAGTGTGTTTTTTGCATCTGCACCCAACTGTGGTTCTGTTGCCTGAAGCTGCTGTGTGTGTGTTCTGCATCTGCACCAAGCTGTGGTTAAGTTGCTTTAAGCCGCTTTGTGTGTTCTGCATGTGCACCGAGCTGGGGTTCTATTGCTTGAAGCCGCTGTGTGCGTTCTGCATGTGCACCGAGCTGGGGTTCTGTTGCTTGAAGCTACTGTGTTTGTTCTGCATGTGCACCGAGCTGTGGTTCTGTTGCTGGAAGCTACTGTGTGTGTTCTGCATGTGCACCGAGCTGTGGTTCTGTTGGTTGAAGCTGCTTTGTTTTTTCTGCATCTGCACCCAATTGTGGTTCTGTTGTTTGAAGCTGCTGTGTGTGTTCTGCATCTGCACCAAGCTGTGGTTAAGTTGCTTGAAGCCGCTGTGTGTTCTGCATGTGCACCGAGCTGGGGTTATGTTGCTTGATGCCGCTGTGTGCATTCTGCATGTGCACCCAACTATGGTTCTGTTGCTTGAAGCCACTGTGTGTGTTCTGTCGCAGGGATTCTGCTCCTACACAGACCTGTGCGTAGAGACTTGGAACCTCAGTGAATTAGGGTGTGCCAAAACTCACCTTAGTATCCAAAATCCTCTACCAGACTGGCAAGCAGTGTCTCATTGGTTCTTCCATAACCCCCAATGATTAGACAACCCAGAACATGAACTTAGAATACCTCAGGTAACGTGGAACACACGAACACTCTTTCGTTATACTATCATACCAGTCCAAAATGAGGAGTAAATGGAGACACGTGCAAGTTTGAAATATTTATTTCTAATGCCGTGTTCTCAAGCGCAGTATCTTAGCTAATACAAGCAAACATATTATAAGCAACAAGGTTATCAGCAAAGTTACTATTACATAAAATACAAATGGAGAAAGCATGATAAAATGCTAAAGGGAAGAAGGCTAAATTGTGCCTCAGTCTTACCCTCTCTTGCTAGTATATTATATTATATCTACAGAAGGTCTCTTTGGGTTTACAAGGGCGGCCCCATACCTCTGGTCCTAGTAGAAATGGATCACATCATTTTCTACACCAGCTCTCTGCATGCGAATGTTCTCCAAACTGTGTGTGCATGCTGTGTGCAGTGCATTATTAAACGCACCAAAATCAGAGGTGGCCACAGCTGCATATGTGTTATGTCTAGGACGTGCGCTGATCAGACCGAACAACAACCACTGTGTTGAAATAACCTTGAAGGCCTTGGCACTCACTGTTCAGACATAGCTTACCAAGCAAGGCTGATACTATAGGAAAACATATTATTCTCGTGTGATGCAAAATATTCTGCTAGACTCTAAACATTTATAATATTGTGTGCCGTGTGCAAAGCAGCAGAGAGGAAAAATGGCGTTTAAACTTCTAATAAGCTCATGCTAACTTAACACAGTGTAAAGGCAAAGCCCATCTCCATGACAGTTCTGCATGTGCAGGTTGTGCCCCAGGGTAGCTGGTTTCAACTTCATGTTACTGGTCCTGCAGGGATTACCTCCTTTTGTTGTGAACGTGCAGCTCGATCCCTCTGGCTGGGATAGCAGCATGGCTAGGGCAGTGCAGGTTTTCACAGGTTTGGTGGTGATTAAAACCACATTCAGCTTTCAAATAACTCATCAGCCTCAAGCCTGGCAAGGCCTGATATAGTAAGGTGAATTGGGCCAGCCTCACTGTGAGGCCAAGACTAGCTGCTGTGAGCCATGAACTCGCCATCTAAACCTGCTGACTGCAAGACCCAGGGCTGCTGCCGACACATACCTCTAATCCTTGGTCGAAGTTCAGACTCCTCTTCGAAAGAGCTATTGACCCTCTTCCCCAGGTTGAGCCTTCACATGAAGAAGGTCACAAGGACCCTCTGAGGAGCCATTGCACGGCCTTGTGTGCTGCTGCGGTCCGCACCTCGCCCCGCACCTGTACAGACAGCTCCATGTGACTGCAACTCTATAGTTTATGCTCTATTGAATTATTCCCATTCATTCTTTAAATAAAAGCGGTTATGATTATCTATATAACTAGTTTTCACTGGACAATCAATTGCCATTTTTGAGATGTTGAGTCCCTACGTCCATTCTACCCTTATCAAATGAGCCTTGGATGCTTGAGTGCGTTAGAGACAAATCCCCAGAGTGGAGTTTGTCTTATCAGTGAGCCTACCCTTATACATAGACACATATGTACCTATAGGTCACTCCTATGGCAGGCCTTAACAATCCTGGAGGTAGAGTGCTTGGTTTTATGTGAGAGGGTGCCCAAGCATGAGCTGAGCCCCTCTGCAGCTTTCGTAACCATGTCCTTATAGCTGGTCAATGATATAGCCATACCATATACTCTTAAGTGCATTATAATGTTCATGGTTAATGCTAACTTTGGTTTGGCTTTATCAAAACATGTCGTGTAAGGTGTCAAACACTTTTGAATACTACCCCCCGCCAGTTCTGGCGGCAGGGGTAGCATTCGACCCTTCTAGAGGAAGAAGACATGTGGGTTCCTGCTTTGCCCGGTTAAAGTTAAACAGAGCCTCAGCATCACAAAATGGATGCTGCTGCCACAGACACGAGTCTGACCTCCTGCTGCTGGACGAAACTCTGGCAGGGGAGGCCTGGACAATAGGTTTCTTGCCTTGGGGGGTGCTAGCACCTCCCCAGACAGACTTTTATTGTTTTGGGGCAGCGAGGGCTGCAAAATGAGACACTGCCTGGGGCACACAAGGTGCTCCATGCATAGCCTGGTTCAAACCACTTTCTGGGGCACTCCAGCCCCAGCTCTGGCATGAAACTGGACAAAGAGAAAAGGGTGTAGCCACCCCCTTCTCAGGGTTCACCCATAGGAGGGACCTAGCAGCCCCTTAGTTTGGTATAAAGTTAGGAGCTGTGTCTAGAGACATCAGATTACCCTGGAAAGAGACTACTAAACAATACTCTTGGACTTTGACATTCTATACCGACTAGAAGACTGAATAAGATCTCCCTTGTGGTCAAGGAGTGACCAGCCTGTTCAAACAGGCACCACCAGTAACTTGCCGGATTGCTTTGTCGGCGCTCCCAATGGAACCCGACGACTCACCTACTCAGGACTGGACTTCCAGACTTCTTGGACTCCATTCCACATCCACAGCAAAACTGAGACTCGTGGCATACATGAGAGACGTGGGACCAGACTCCCTGGACATCCTGCAATTTGCTAACTGCATCGACTCCTGAGGTAACTCGCAGTTGTGCATTGGGGCACGAGAATCCCCAGAACCGAGCAACATCTGCACCAGAGCTCAGCCCTTCACGCTCCACAAGTGCCACGTGGGGCCCACTCCTGCATTTCAGCTCGATGTGTCTTCCCAGTTGTTAGCCCGTTGACTAGTGAGCCCCCTGAAGATGATCCTTTTAATTTTCCATGCTTGCCTGGTTTCTCTGGGCTGACTCTAGCTTCCTTCCAAAAGAGAAGCTCCTCAGACCTTGCTGGTTTGAAATGAAGCAAATCTTCACTTCCTGTGTGGGTTGTGGTTACCAAGGCTTGTTAGGTCTAATCCGGATACCAACACCACAGTCAACTAGAGCCTTTGTGGGACAGCTCGACTCCAGCTCCTGGTCATCGTCGACACCTCCTGGGCCTCGTGGCTGCAGAGACAAGCTTCACTTCTTCACCTGTTTACATCGCGACACCACCTGGTTCCATCCTGGTTCAATCCTGGTCGCTGGCTAGTGACCCAGACTCTGTCCCCTCTGCTTTCAGGTTCCTCAGCTCCTTGATTCACCCTTGGATCCACCCGGACACTATTTCCTCGGCCGCCTGCAGCACTTCTTTTGTAGGTCTCCATTGAAAGCATCAACAAAACCCGACACGAAAAGGCACCTATGCACCCGGCTTCCCTGGGTGAGGTAACTCGAGTACTCCAGTGCTCCCATGGGAATTGACTATCCAAGTGTCCTAGTTTAAAGGGGTTTCACCGTAGTCCGCCCGGAAGTGTCCTTAATCAGTAACTTTGTGACTTCTTTGTTCTCCATTGTAAGTCAATGGTAGCTTGCGTCTGTGTTCCCACACTGCATGCGTCTCCCGTGGGTCTCCTACTTCCAAACCTTTGGTCCTGTAGTGTAGCCCCAGCGATTCCCTAGGCCCGAGGCCTATTCACCTTTCCTGAAGTGGCTCTTATACCACTTACTTAGTATATGGTTCGTGAGGCCCCTAGGGCAGAATTGTATTTGTGCAACTTATAGTATGCTTAATGAGTAACTTGTAACGTATCTCAAACTCTGACCTCATAAAGAGTGCAAAGGGGTTGTGTTAGTAACAAATACATATATATTTGATATATACCTTGTGTGACGTCCTTTATTTGGTATTCATTATGGTAAAACAGCTGGCTTCACATGCTCTCTGAAGTTTTAGCCTAAGACTGCTTGTCCATGCTACCACTAGGATAGCTGGTCTATAAGGTTGACTTTACAACCATCACCATAAGGGTCATTTAGACCGGTGCAAGGTGGCGACTAGAAAAGTGGACAACATATGCCAGGCTAACTTCTCACAGCTACCTCATAGGCCTTGAACCACTGCCCTATATCATCATTCTTAAAAAATTCTTTCACCACTTCCTTTGATATGTACACCCTTGATTCTACCTGCACTGGTCATGCGCTGCCACCAGAGGGAGTAAGCTCAATACTTTTAGCTTTCAGCTCCATCTCCCTCAATTTAATTTTATGCTCCATTTGGATTCTTTTCTCTTCCAGAGCCAGCTTTTTGCTTTCCAGCTCCAGTTGCCCATTCAATTTAAGTTTTGCCATCTCAATTTCATTTTCTCGGGTTTCCTTCCTTTCTACCAACTCCTCTGGCGACAGGACTCTGCCAAAATCATTGACGGTTTCTGCTGGTTCAACTTCCACCCCACTCTCAGGTGCCCTTGACTCAATCCAATCCCTCAGCGCCTTTTGGTATTGGGACTTGTTTCTACATCCAGACTGGAAAACTCCAAACTTTATGTAGAAGCCTCTCAGCTGTTCTACGGTGTAGCTCTCTAGTCTCTCTTCTTCCCAGTCAATTTCAATTGCAACAGAGACTATGGATGCTGCTTTTTCCACAGAGTTTGAGCCAGGCATGACTTTTCTTAAAAATTGAGATTTCCCAGCAAAACAAGAATAAAGAAAAAGTATGTGGCTGCGTTATGGTCTGTACTGACTACGTGGTCTTCACCAATCACTGTACATGAATCACAAATGCTAATTCAGGATCCTCACCGCTGACCACCAATGTTAGATTTGGGAGACTCTGGTTGGCACAGGTAGGCACTTGTGACAAGCAGGGACCCTCTCCTCTAGTCAGGACAAGGGGATTACCCTAAAAAATAACCCCTGCTCACCCTCTAGGTAGTGTGGCGCGAGCAGTCAAGGCTCATCTCAGGGGCGTTACAGGCTAAGCATTTGTGAACACATAGAGTAACTCAGTGACAACACCACACATGGACAACACACCAGTGTTTGTATAAAAATAAGTATCTTTTATGTAAAGGCTTAGCACAAGACCATATAACTTAAGAGATAATCCACAATACTTGTTAGCAAAAAAAACAGTTCTTGTTTAAATATGCGTAGTTAAAAGTTCTGTGCACTTCGCACTATCTGTGCGGTTCTCCCGGGGATGAAACGTGCTTAGGAAGAGTCAAAAAAAGGGCAGCGGACGCTCGAGTCCGGTGCTCACACAAACGCAAAGCGAGTTTCACAGTACCTTAGATTTGTTGTTTCCGACATGGACAATGCGTGTAAAAGTGAAGGAGTATGTGACGGGCGGAAGGTCCGGGGCCGCTAACAGAGACACATACACCGAGCCCGGACTGGTGGTCCACCCCCTCATTCTCATCTACCTCCCTTACCTCCCAACAGCAACCGGAACCCCGAGGAACAGAGTGGACGACAGCGGATCCCGACTACTGGTGGCCAACAGCAGAAGAAATGGACCTGTGCCCCTTTAAGGCAACAAACACCACAGACGAGACTCCTCCCCTACGAAGCCTCGCGCTGACCTCAAAAGGGGGCCGATACCAGGAAGAGACGGACGGCATTCCCACGAGGTTAGGAGCCAAGACGGAGACGGAGAGTGCAGAGATTGGAAGACGGAGGAAGAGAAGGTGAAGCCAGGAGGCCAACGTTCTCACGATTCGCCCCGCCTTGCTCCCACTGGAGGAGCGTGGCTCCAACAGGTACGGGGCAGAGTGGCGGGCTGGGGGGGGCGTCGGGTCCCTACGGATTAGCCGGTACATTTGTAAAGCCCCTCACCCTTACCTTCGACCTATTCACGAGCACTGTGTCATGACCTTTGCCTGCGTTTGCACTAGCACCGGTTTCCCTCACTCCCGGCCCTTGAGATATACTGAAGCCAAACCACGACCTAACTCGCCCCTATCTCTTTCCTCCTTTCCCGGCTCTTGAACCTGTTGGACAAGCGGAGAAGGACCCACCCCCGAGACAAGCTGGATCCCCACAAGACCGTGTTCGACCCAGCCGCGTTTGCCAGGGAGAGGCTCACCAGCAGGAAGAGAAAAACTTATATTAAAATAAAACCATCTTTGAAAAGCTTACTTAAACCCTCAGACTCTACTTCCCTTGTCAGTCCTAAGCCAGAGGTTACACAAGTCCTCCATACGTCCCCACCCAAACTGGGACAGAGTACCAGGAGCGTTGTCGGCCCCTCTTCGATGCGAGCCCGGCTAGTTGCAGGTGTCTTGTGCGAGGTGTTGAGCGGGGGCCACGGGGAGTGAGGAGGACGGTCCTGACATTGAAGCGTTCACAATACAATGCGCTGTGCGAGCCGTACCTCAAAGAGCGGGGCGCCTTTCAATCCCGGACAGCGCGGTATGTCAGAACTCAAAACTTACTCTTGGCTCACCAACTACTGCACAGGAACAGAGATGCTAGAGCCGAAGTCCCTCTCAGCAATGCTGGTAGGTCTTTACACAGAACCTCCCATCATTACCTTAAGGGACGGGGGAATTGGATAAAATAATAAACAGAGAAGAGACTAGTCCTGCGTTGGCTTCCTCAGTCAGCTACCCTCGATGCTGTCTTGTAGATGGAAACCTAAAAACAATAACACATCATTATAATCCTAACCTCCTACTCTCTCTATTGGTATCTACTCTGTTATTCTTTCTCACCAACCATTATGCTGCTGGACCTTAGCTCTTCTTCTTATGTGTGTAGTGATCCTGTTCTCCTCTATTAGTTGTCACTAGTGAGAAAGAAGAGACAATTTATATATATATTTATTTCCTTCTCTAGTGATTCCTAACTAATTTTATCTATTATTCATTGTAAGTGCACTTACTTCACTATTAGTGAAGACTTCGTTCTAATTGGGGGTTCTGATATTTTCTGTATTCTGAAGAAGTCTTTTTCTGTTTTCTGACCTTGCCTTTTCTTGTCTCCTTCAGGTTGCAGAGTTATTCAACACTTCTTAGCTCCTTGGTGAGTTTTCTCACTTATTTACATAGTATTTACATTTCTATTGCAGCACTAGTACTGTCCTTTTTTAACCATTTCGTATTTTTTCTTATTTTTCTTTACAGGTATGCCTTTTAGACTGTATTCCTTTTCACATGGTAAGTACTTCAACTAGAATCAACGACTCAAAATTCTATTATTTTTCACTTAGCTCTTATCTTAATAAGTCTGTATTCCAGCGATAACTCCTCTCCTCAGGAACTGTCACTTGGCCCTTTCTTCTTCCGAGTTCCTTAGTTGCTAAGTCCTCCTGCTTCTTTCTCCGCTCGACGTTTTAGAAACCACCTCCTCAGGTGTTCACTCGCTAGCGGCAATCTTCACTAGACGCTCTCCTGGTATGCTCGGTAACCGCGCGTGGATCACACGCCGGGTTACGAAACGAATTTACATCAAAATTGATGTTGGGGCAAGACTGGAACTCCGTTAAATAAACTTCACCCTAATGTCAGAATTCACAGAATAGTCACGTAACAAACTTCTCTAGTCAGGACTTTTCAGTGAAGTGCGCATTTCTTCCAGCGCTCGCGCTTCACATAGGGTCCACTGGAGCTGGGGGCCTCAGAGACTAGCGCGCCTACTGAACACCCGTCATGGCAACAACGGCGACCATCTTGAGTCTCCAGGTCCGCACCTTCCTTGACCAGGCATCTTGTCCAGTATGCATCGTGGTTGGGTAGTAGAGGATGGAACCCAGGGTACGGATCCTGACAGTTCCCCCCAACAAGGCAGGTCCTCCCTTTCTTGGCTTGGTGGGGTATCGTTGATAAAAAGATCTAATTAATCTAGGTGCATTTACATCCTCCTCTTGTTCCCAGGATCTCTCTTCTGGGCCATAACCCTTCCAGTCTATCAAATAGTACAACTTCCCTCTCGATCTTTTGGAATCCAAAATTTCTTTCACTTCATACTCAGTTCCTGTTTTTAGCTGGATTGGCTTCGGGGGTGATTGGTGTCTCAAGGTTGCAGGAGCCTTCTTTAACAATGAAACATGGAAGACTGGATGTATCTTTAACTTAGGTGGCAATTTTAGGCGATAAGTTACCTGATTGATTTGTTCCTCGATAGGATAAGGGCTGATAAATCGAGGTTGGAACTTTCTGTTTCCTTTTAACCTCAAATTTCTGGTACTCAACCAAACCTGATCTCCATTAGTCAAGGATGGCCCCTCGCGTCTTTGCCGATCAGCGTATTTTGTATACTTTTCTTTGGCTACTCGTAGATTATCTACAGCTCTTTGCTGAATTTGAAGCAGGTGCGACATAACTTCCTTGACTGCTGGAACTGCTGTTTACATTTATCGAAAGGTAGCATTTGGGTGCCTGCCATAGTTCAGGAAAAATGGGGAATACCCTGTCGAACTGTTCTTTGCATTATTGTGGGCGAATTCCGCTGTCCACAAATAATCCAACCAATTACCTTCCTCTTTCAAAAGAAACAGTCGCAAATATTGTTCCAGTTCTTGATTCACCCTTTCTGTCTGCCCATCTGTTTCTGGGTGGTAACTAGTGGAGAATCTAACTTCTGTTCCCAAGCCTTCCATAAAGGCCCTCCAAAAAATGGGACACAAATTGGGAACCCCTATCTGAGATGACAATTTTAGGGATCCCATGTAGCTTAACAATCTGGGAGCTAAAGTGGGCAGCTAACTATTTTGCTGTAGGAACCCATTTTAAAGCTGTAAAGTGGGCCATTTTTGAAAAGGCGTCCACCACCACCAGGATGGTGTCGTACCCTTGACTAATAGGTAGAACTGTGATAAGATCTAATGTAACTGTGTGCCATGGATGGGGAGGTGTGGGTAGAGGTTGCAATATCCCCTTTGGAGACTGCCGTTCCGACTTCCCCTGCGTGCAAATCTCACAGGACTTAACATACTTCTCTATATCTGTTGTCATCTTTGGCCACCAGTAATGTCTTTTAATTATCTCCTCGGTCTTGGCTTCTCCTTTGTGACCAGCTAATTTGTCATCATGGCATTCATGCATCACTTGCTGCTGCAACTCCGTGGTCGGAAGATACAAGTCATCTTGATGATAAGGCATTTTTTGAATGATTTTTCTGCTGGCATCCTTCTCCGCCCAATTCTGCATAGCCTCTGGACTCATAACGTCCGCAATCGATTCTTGTAGTCTAATGGGGGTGACGGCTCCTATGATTTTATCACTGGGAATGATTGGCTGAATGTCTGTAACAGTCTTCTGCAACTCCGTACCAATCCTGGACAAGGCATCCGCCTTTCCATTTTGAGCTCCTGGACGGAACGTGATCACGAAATCATAGTCAGCAAAATACAAAGACCATCTCAGCTGTCGTGGTGTAGGAGTTCTGGCTATTTTCAGAAATTTTAAATTGCGATGATCGGTAAACACCGTTACTTGGTGCCGAGCTCCCATCAAGTAGTGTCGCCACTCTTTAAAGGCATCCTTAATGGCCAACAACTCTTTCTCAGTGATAGTATAGTTTATCTCTGCTTGAGTCAACTTTCTTTATCGATAGGCGACTGGGTGCAGTTGGCCTGTGGTCTTGTGTCGCTGCGATAACACTCCTCCTACTGCTAGATCCGATGTATCAGTCTCTACATAAAAAGGCTCCGACGGGTCAGCATGCAACAGGACTGGCGCCGTGGTGAAGTCCTCTTTTAAGGATTGAAAGGCCTCCTCCGACTCCTTTGACTACTCAAACTTGGTTCCTTTTCTCAACAGTTTCGTGAGAGGAAGAATCTTCCTGGAGAACTCGCTGATATATCTCTGGTAGAAGTTAGCGAATCCAATGAAACTTTGGACTTCTTTTACACTTCTCGTAGATTCCCAGTTCTTTACCGCCTCCACCTTACGTTGATCCATGAGAATTCTGGAAGGCGACAGCACGAAACCCAAGAACTCCACCTGCGATACATCAAATGCGCATTTTTCCAGCTTCACAAACAATTTATTCTCCTGTAACTTCCGTAACACTCCCTTCACTTGCTCATGATGTTTCTCCACGTCAGAGGAATAAATTAGGATATCATCAATGTACACTATCGCACACTGATCTATAAATTCCTTCAGTATGTCATTTATGAAGTGCTGAAAAGCTGCAGGAGCATTACACAGTCCATAGGGCATCACCTGATATTCAAAAAGCCCAAATCTAGTCCGAAATGCCGTCTTCCACTCATCTCCTTCGCGCATTCGAACAAGATGATGGGCTCCTCTCAAATCGAGTTTTGTGTAGATTTGTGCTCCCTTCACTTAGTCCAGAAGCACCGAAATCAATGGAAAAGGATACCGGTTTATCTTGGTTATCTTGTTGATGGCTCTGTAGTCAATGCACGTCCGCAATTCTCCCTCCTTCTTCGGCACGAAAAATAAGGGAGATGAAACGGGCGACTGGGACGGCCTGATGAACCCATTGGCAAGATATTTATCCAGGTACTCCTTTAGATGTTGGTGCTCTTTCTCGGTCAAGGCATAGGCACGACTGCATGGCAAGTTTGATCCCGGCTCCAGTTCTATCTTACAGTCATAAACTCGATGTGGAGGTAACAGTTCTGCTTCGACTTCATTAAACAAGTCCACAAACTCTTTATATTTTTCGGCAATCTCCTGGACGTTAATCACGCACATGGGATGCCCTATGGAACACAAGGACAAGGCTGGGTTGTTCCTTACTTGTTCGGTTTTTGAATCAAAACTATTCTCTTGACAATAACTCAAATCCATTACTACGGTCTTGGAGCTCCAGTTGATTGTAGGATTATGCTCAGTAAGCCACGGGAGACCAAGAATTAGTTGAAACTGGGGAGCATCTATTAAATTAAACTGGATCTTTTCCTGATGACCGTCATTGGCTGTCAATTGGATTATTTCCGTGTGGCTCACGATTGGCCCCGAAGAAAGGTACGTCCCATCCACTGCACGAACAGGCTCGTTCTTCAACTTCCGGATTGCCTGGATTCCCACCTTGACGGCAAATCTCAAATCACAGAAGTTCCCTGTGGCTCCCAAATCAATCATAACTGCTACTTCCGTTAGGATGGTCTGTCCGAATTTCACTTCCATGGTCATAACTAAACGCGGGGCCGCTGATTGTAGCGTGTTTGCCACTTGATATTCATGCGGAGTTATTCCTTGAACTGCACCCACCTGCTCAACTCCTCCCACAGGTTGTGCCGTTAGTTTTTCTTCGGCTTGAAAGTGCCCTTAGGCTTCTTTGGGCAATCTCGAACAAAATGGCTCCCGGATCCACAATACATGCATAGATTATTTGCCCTTCTTTTCTCTTTCTCTTCCTTGGTCAAAGGGCCTCTTATTGCTCCGATCTGCATTGGTTCAGCTCCTGAGTGAGTCTCTGAGGTTCTAGCGCCATCTGACCGAGCCCGGTCAAATCTTGGAGGTATCACCTTAAAGTCTTTTTTCTTTTCTCCTCGCCTCTCTCCCTGGCGGAAATCTATCTCCAACACCAAATCTATGAGCGCTGATATCTCGGTGGGCCGATTAGGAATCTGGGCCAAGGTGTCCTTTAATTCATCTCTCAATCCACAATAGAATATCGCCGCCCTCTTGCTTTCTGGCCAATCGGTCTCCACCACTAACTTATTGAACTGAGCCAGGTATGCGATTAAATCTCGATTTCCTTGTCGTAAATCAAGCAATTCGTTATCCACCACTTGAGAAATTCTCCATCGGTCAAATATCCGTAAGAATTCTCGTTTTAAATCTTCAAAATTCCTTAACAAAGGGTCATCCCGTGAGACTAATGGCATGGACCACGAAGCTGCATCCCCACTTAGATAAGAGAGTATGAAAGCCACTCTAGACTGTGCGTCTGGGAAGATCGAAGGGTGGCACAAGAAGTGTAACAAGCATTGGGAGAGGAATATCTGCGCCTTCTGTAGGTCCCCGCTAAATCTCTCTGGAGCTGCCAATGGTATAACTGGGAAGAGGGAGTGTATAACTTGTGTGGTTGTCCTATTGGTGGTCTCTAATACTGGATTCATGGCCTCCCTCTCTAAACTACTAGGTTGACGTAATCTTAGCGCCAATTCGGCTGTTTCTTTTCTGGCATTGACTACCTCTTGTCTCAGGTTTCGATTCTCCTCCCTAATCGCTCCCAATTCTTTCTGTATTACGTCTAGGATTGTACCTAAGGATTGGACATCAATTCCTTCCGCCATCTCTGTTCTGGTGCGAAGACAACTTGGGTACTTCACTCTGTCAGAACTCAAAACTTACTCTTGGCTCCCCAACTACTGCAGAGGAACAGAGATGCTAGAGCCCAAGTCCCTCTCAGCAATGCTGGTAGGTCTTTACACAGAACCTCCCATCATTACCTTAAGGGACGGGGGAATTGGATAAAATAATGAACAGAGAAGAGACTGGTCCTGCGTTGGCTTCCTCAGTCAGCTACCCTCGATGCTGTCTTGTAGATGGAAACCTAAAAACAATAACACATCATTATAATCCTAACCTCCTACTCTCTCTATTGGAATCTACTCTGTTATTCTTTCTCACCCACCATTATGCTGCTGGACCTTAGCTCTTCTTCTTATAAGTGTAGAGATCCTGTTCTCCTCTATTAGTTGTCACTAGTGAGAAAGAAGGGACAATTTATATATATATTTATTTCCTTCTCTAGTGATTCCTAACTAATTTTATCAATTATTCATTGTAAGTGCACTTACTTCACTATTAGTGAAGACTTCGTTCTAATTGGGGGTTCTGATATTTTCTGTATTCTGAAGAAGTCTTTTTCTGTTTTCTAACATTGCCTTTTCTTGTCTCCTTCAGGTTGCAGAGTTATTCAACACTTCTTAGCTCCTTGGTGAGTTTTCTCACTTATTTACATAGTATTTACATTTCTATTGCAGCACTAGTACTGTCCTTTTTTAACCATTTCGTATTTTTTCTTATTTTTCTTTACAGGTATGCCTTTTAGACTGTATTCCTTTTCACACGGTAAGTACTTGAACTAGAATCAACGACTCAAAATTCTATTATTTTTCACTTAGCTCTTATCTTAATAAGTCTGTATTCCAGCGATAACTCCTCTCCTCAGGAACTGTCACTCGGCCCCTTCCTCTTCCAAGTTCCTTAGTTGCTAAGTCATCCGGCTTCTTTCTCCGCTCGACGTTTTGGACACCACCTCCTCAGGTGTTCACTCACTTGCGGCAATCTTCACTAGACGCTCTCCTGGTATGCTCGGCAACCGTGCTTGGATCACGCGCCGGGTTCTGAAACGAATTTACATCAAAATTGATGTTGGGGCAAGACTGGAACTCCGTTAAATAAACTTCACCTTAATGTCAGAATTCAAAGAATAGTCATGTAACGAACTTCTCTAGTCAGGACTTTTCAGTGAAGTGTGCATTTCTTCCAGCGCTCGCGCTTCACATAGGGTCCACTGGAGCTGGGGGCCTGAGAGACTAGCGCGCCTACTGAACACCCGTCATGGCAACAGCGGTGGCCATCTTGAGTCTCCAGGTCCGCAACTTCCTTGACCAGGCATCTTGTCCAGTATGCATCGTGGTTGGGTAGTAGAGGATGGAACCCAGGGTTCGGGTCCTGACACGGTATGAGGTGGACTGTACGCTGCAGGCGTGCGAGCCATACTCCGCCCCGCGGTGCGCTTCCTAACTTCAAATGCCAGTGGCAGGGGCCCGGCGAACAGTGCGGCCCGAAGGGGAGGGTGAATCGGTGTGTGGTGCGACCCTGGGTCTCACAATGCAAGCTACGGCTCGTGGGGGAGCAGAGTCGCTTAGTTCGGGGTGGGCAACTGACAGGGGGGTTCACCTTAGTCGAGTCTTTGAGGCGCACACAGATCGCGGTTCCAGCGTTACGGGGGAAATCAGCAGTTCCAGCAGCTCTTGTTAAGGCGGTGGGAGTCCACTAGTCCTGGCACTCCGTTCAGGGGGCAAGCTCACCCACAAGCCCTTGGAGATCTTGAAGGCACAAGTTGAGCAAAGTCTTTTCCAGTCTTTTCCCTCTCCTTCAGTAGCAAGGCCACCACTACAGGGCAATCCCCCAGGTCAGGGACAGTATTCCTCCTTACAGCTTTCCCAGTTCCTTCTCGTCGGGCAGAGGTTCTTCTTGTTTCAGCAGGATCTGATTTCTTGGGAGCAGGGCCCCAAGATTTATACCAAAATTATTTTGTTCTTTCAGGCCAGGGGCCCTTCGCCCAATTCAGCCCAGTTCTGGAGTACTTTGTTTACAGGACTCCGGCTTGTCTTTTCAGTGTGCAGGGCAGAGACATCAGACGCTCCACAGGTGGAGCCACAGGTGGAGCCAGCATTGTGGTGGCAGAGCACAGCCCTATTCAGAGTCCAGGTGCGCTCTTTCCACCCATCTGGATGTAATCTTCCTATTCACCACCTGGCTGCCCCAGCCTGTCTCCTGGAATTCCCCAGCCCTGTCACTCACAGAAACCAGACAGCAGATACACATCCTAGCAGAGGCGGGCTGAAAAGGTTAGGCAAGCAAATACCAACTTTCTAAAAGTGGTATTTGCAAACACAGAATATTAAAATAAACTTTACTAAAATATGTAGTTTATTTTTCTGAGTTCAGGCATACTAAACTCGAGTTTCTACCATGTTCTCTGAGTCTGTAAGGATCATAGAATGTAATAATTCTAACAGCTCATTCTGGCCTATGGAGAACAGGTAGCCTTGCAATAGTGAAAAATGAAAATGGCTGTAATTCACTATTAGGACATGCCACACATATCAGGGCTTGTCCTACCTTATACTTACAATGCACCCTGCCCTTGGGCCTACCATAACAGTGACTAATATGAAGTCAAGGGAAGGTTTAGGGACTGGCAAGTGGGTGCATTTGCCCAGTCAGCAGGACTGTACCATACTGCACGCAGGTTATGCAATTTCAGACCTTAGACATATTTTACCAGGCAGCTTCTGTGGGTGGCACAACCGGTGCTGCAAGCCCACTAGCAGCATTTGGATTTACAAGCCCTGGCACTCCTCGTGCACTGTACTGGGGACTGACAGTAAACCAAATAAGCCAATCATAGAATCCAATCACCCTATAAATTTTATACAGGGAGCACTTGCACTGTGGCACCGGTTGGCAGTGGCACAGTGTTCTGAGAAGCTAACATCAGCAAAACACATGAGGCACAGTAACAACAATTGAACGGAGACCCACGCCAATGGTGCCAGGTCTAACACGTTGTTTGTGTTTTGCATGTGCACCAAGTTGAGGTTCTGTTGCTTGAAGCTGCTGTGTGTGTTCTTCAGGTGCACCGAGCTGTGATTCTGTTCACTGAAGCTGCTTGTTTTTTGTGCATGTGCACTGAGCTGTGGTTCTGTTGCTTGAAACTGCTGTGTGTGTTGTGTTGAGCGCACACATGAAGCTGGGGCCCTGTGTGTGGCTGCTGTCTTTGCTGTGTACATCCACCGGGTTCTATTGCACAGAGCTGCTGTGTGTGCTGAAATGTCCTCGGCTTAGGGGGGATGTCGCCTGCAGCTGATGTGTCCTCTGTGTGGTCACTTCTTTTGTTGATGCTGTTGTCGAAACAATCCTTTGTTCCCAGATTCAGATTTTGACATGAATCCTATCCTTAGTTGGGAAACGTGTCCTGCCCCCATGGGATGCCTACCAGCCCTATCTCTTCTCTTCAACTGGCTTTTATCAGTTCCACCGCCCCTGAACCCTGACCCCTCGCCCCTCACTCTTCACCGCTCTCCCATTACTCAAGGCCCCAAAGCCTCCTCAACTGAAAACAAGCCTTGGTGGCGGAAATGTCAGGTTGAAGCTATCTTTACAAATGATTTCACGTCTTCGAACAGGAAAATCCAGTTTCTGGAGCCACCTGCGTGGCTCTGACGCATGCTGTGCTCCCTGCTGCGGGCACTTCCGGTGTTGGAAGATATGTGTTTCAGTGAGAGGCAGTGAGGGGGGCTGCTCTGCGCCACGCCTGTGCTCCATGGCTGCTGTGTTCTTTTACAGTCACTGAAAGCACGTGCAGTACAATGTGGTGGTAATGAACCAGAACAGACATCTCTCTTACAAAAACCCTCAGGGTTTGGGCAAGAGGCCTGCAGGAAAACACAAAATACTGCATTAATACAAACAACAGGTCCACCTGAAATAACCAGACACTAGAACAACACAGCAGCACTGCAACACAACTAACATGCTGCACACTAACACAATTCAAAACAAGCATTGGCATAGCCATTAGGTCTCGCCTTTGAGACCTTATAAGTGTTTAGCCATGCAGCACATTATTCTGGCTGCTGTGCAACCAGGGACTGAAGAGCTATACAATTGCTACACACTGGATTATGTAGTCTGATTTAGGAATACAAGCTGCCTCAGGAAACAGGTATTGACACATTCACCATTCACCACTGCACTGCACTCTTAGATTTCACACGTACCACCAGTGCACATCAGTCAGACAGGTCTCAGGCACCACTGTGCATTGTACTTAGAGATTTCCTGCTTTCAGAAATGCCACAAGCACCCACAACCTACCATTATGTGAAAAATCTGAAATCCCCCCAAAATGCCCTGGTATCGCAAATGCCACACGGAGACAGAGCAAGATGGCTGACTGATGAAACGCCCTCTGCTGGCATCTGCTTTGCGTGTTTGGGAGGCCTTGGGCAGTATGTAGGTCTCTTGTGTTACATGGCATGCACGCAATTCCCAGACAGCAGCTACTTGGATTGCATGGGTGATAAGGTCACAAATAGTTTCTGGCATATACATTCACCTCCCTCCCCTAGCAAAGCAATAGCCCCAAAATATGTAAAGATACACAATGCAAAAGGCTAATGAAGTCATAATTCAATAGGTTTGAAAAAACATGAGTATCTTATATGCACACATTGACTGAATTGTTTTAAAAAAAAACCCTTGGCAAGTTAGGGTGACACAATGGTGTGCATGCAGATTGCGTGCTAATAGTGAGGGTAAGGGCAGACTGTTTTAATGCTCCTTAGCTATGTGCTAAGTACTACAATTAAGATGGCATAGTGAATAATCATGCATTGGTATGGTGTAGAGTCTGCATGTGGTTACGTTGCCTGGCTGGTGCTGCGAACGTTCAATGGTGGACGGGCCCTGCCCACTCTGTAGAACGCCCGCACTGCGCCGAAATAACAGCCGCAGTAAATGGGTTAAATACCTGCTTTGTTTTCGGAGCATCCCCCAAATGTAAACAGAGAAGTAGTCCTTAAAACATACACCTGATAAGTAATGTATCCCAGATGCAGCACTTGTTTGACGTGCAGTTAACAGGACAGTATCTGTATCTGTTTATTGTAACTTTGAGTTTGGTATAGGATTATGTGCGCTTGAAAAAATGCACCTTTGCTTTGTGTTCTGCTTCTATGCGGCATAATATGGAGAGCGTGATTGTGTATTTATATTGTAATTGTGGCATTAGGTGAAAAGAGACAGGCTGCAGCATACACGCAGTTTGGTAAGCGCTGACACCTTGTTGTCCAGGCCGTGAAGAGGGTGCGACAAGGAGGAGGGTAACTCAGGAGAACTGAATTGACTCTGGTTAAGAACTGAGGGCCATATTATCAAGAAAGGGCGATACATTATCACCGCTTTTATCAGCAATAAACTGCCACTAAAGCGATGATAATGGGCTTGATAATATAACCTTGTGAATTGCCATAGAAGCCCATGTTCTGGTGTTAACCTGGGCTGCTATGGGAATCACAAGGGCCTATTATCAAGCCCATTATCGCCGCTTTAGATGCCAAGTCAAGTCAAATGATCTTTATTCGGATTGTAAAACATCCATAAAAGTACACATAAAATCCACAAAAATGAAAAACACACATTACATACCAATTGGTTACAACTTCATAGCAATACATCTTTTTCCATGTGCAAAATGCAATCGTTAGTGCAAAGTATAGCCGTGTGCAATAAGCAAAGTGCAAAATATGCATAGTGCCAGTTTTTCAGTCAGTTAGCATTGAGGCACGGGACCGAACAACTGCCTTAAGAAAGCAGCTCATTCTAAAAATGACCTCGTCCGTTTTCAACATTAACAAATCTTTAAAAGCTGATTTAAAATGCGTCAAAGCATTTTTTTTACAGTACGGCATCAGAAAGTGCAAAGTGTGCTTTCTGTAAAAGTCACAGAAGAAGATAAAATGAAGCAGGCTTTGTTTGCCACCTGTGTTACAGGGGCAGCTTAGACTTTCCACATTTTTGTTAAATCTAGGGGGAAGCTGAGTAAATTTATAATGCTTCCATCCCTGAACCGGAATAGCAAGCTCCTGTCCCACCTGCCAAACTTTAAGCGGAGGTAGCCCTGGGGCAGGACAGATGGTTTATCAGTTGGCTCCATGAGGGAAATAAATCTAACTGTGGTCGGCTAGGCCAGATCACGCCTTAACCTCTCCTTACGGTAGCGGTCGTAAAGGGCCTTTTTTATTAGATTCTTATGCGTATGGTTAATCAGTTGTGGAGATGTAAAAAGGTGACCAAGCCCCACACTCGATAGGCTATTTTCCACAGCCTTGAACCAAGGTATAAATGTAGCCCTCTCGCAATTTAAGCAGTCAGTAATGATATCACGTGACAGGGAGGCAGCAGGGTTACACCAGACTTTTGTCCAAAATGGTGGAGGTCGAGATCTTATAAAGTCCTCAATGTAGTTGAGGTTTAGTACCCTGTGACAAATATGAGTTGGTGCACTAATAACCCCCCCAAGATCTTCCGACAGAATCTATTTTCTTCAGTCTGTAGTTGGGTACAGTTAGAATAACCCCATACCTCAGCACCATAGGTGCCGACTGGAAGGCATTGTGGGGCATATTACCAACCAATAGAGATAATTTTTGTCTCTAACTTGTTTAGAGACAAAAATTATCGCCGCACATCGGCGATTTTTATCGCAGATAAACCTTGCTATTAGCAAGGTTTATCGCAGCTGCGATAAAAAACGGCCGCAATGCATGAATATCGCTGAAAAGTCAGCGATATTCATGCATTATCGAGCAAATGCTCTTAGCCATGTTATCCACCTCCCATTGGATAACATGGCTAAGAACTGCTCAGGGCAAGTGTTAGCTTTTGGAGATATTCGCGCTTAGCGCGAATATCTCCAAAAGTTGGTAATAGGAGATAGCGATGTTAGCGACTGTTTCCAGTCGCTAACATCTTGGCACGCCCACTTTGCATGTCATTAGTGATAAATATCACTGACATGCAAAGCGGGGCCCAAGATGGTCGCTATCTCCTACTAGCCATCGCTAACTGGTGTTAGGGACAGCTTGGTAATAGGGAGATAATTTTATCTCCGCTTTCTTGGCTTTTAAAGCCAAAAAAGCGGAGATAAAGCCCCTTGATAATATGCCCCTGTGTTCTGTAGATTTGTAGCAATGACATGATCACGTCTGCCTGGTGAGGTTGGCGAAGGGAAGTTAGAGAGTTTATGGCCTTACTCATTTTATTCTTGCCTTGCGCTACATGTGGTTGCCTGGAGCCAGTGTTTGAAAATAACAGCCCCAGATAAGGGAAAGTGCAAGTGCTTTTTAGGGTGTTGTCCCCTGATTGAATATGGCTTATTTTGTAACTTTTAGGCCCGCAGGACATTATAAAAGATTTTTTAAAATTGGTACATAGTCCCAGATCTGCCATATATTTAACAAAACCCAAAATTAAAATTCGCAAAGCATTGGGTGTGCGGCCCATAAGGACCACATCGTCCGCATAGAGAAGTGCGGGGACAGGTTTGCCGTTGACTTGTGGAACATCATTGGTTATTTTAGCCAAAGAAACACTCAGATCATTTATATACAAAATAAAAAGCAGGGGGGCCAAGACACAACCCTGTCTGACCCCCCTGCCAATTAAAATATCATTAGAGACTTCGCCATCATTGTTAATACGGACACGTGCTTTCAGGTTGCTATGAAGATGTGCCAAGAAATGAACTAAAGTTTCATCTAGACCATAGTTCAGCAGGACAGACCATAAGCCGGAACGGTTAACAAAATCAAAAGCAGAACTTAAATCCATAAAACCAAAATATAGGGGTGATTTTTTGGCGATCGTATATTTGGCCATGAGTAAGTTTAGATTCAAGCACTGCTCCACCGTGCCTACTTTTCTTCTGAAGCCTAGCTGGCAGGGGTGTAAAATGGTGTTTTCTTCTGCCCAAGTACTAATTCTGTTGTTGTTGTAAGCTTTTATTCGATAAAACAAGTATCTTGAAAGCAATTTACATAGGATAAAAATATTCCAAAACATCCAGCTAGTCAATATATACATCATAAAAGGTTAAGAACGGGTGTACTCCCGAATAAATTAGTTAAGAAACGATTAAACAGAAATTGACAGCCTTTTGGAACGGATCAACCAAAATTGCTTTAAAAATTTAGAGACACCACAAACAATAACAGGAGAGGTATCTGACATTAAGATACGAAGAGCAACCAAATGTCTACGTGTTCCCATGTTAAGCAAAAGGGGCTTGAGCCAGTATTTTCTCGGTCTTAGATAGTCCGGGCACTCAAACAGAATATGAGCCACCGTTTCTGGTCTAGTATGGCAAAGGGCACAAAACGGAGACAAGGGAGTGACAGATTTCCATTTCGATGTGAAAGCACCAATTGGGAGAATACCAACTCTAAATTTGAAATACAGGGCCCTATCTGCTGGGACAGTGATAAAGTCAAAATAGGATTCGTATCTTGTCATGTCCTTCAGGAGCAAAAAAGTTCTCGTAGAATTACAGTGGGAAGAGTTCATGATTAGCTGGCCTGCAGCCCAATCCCAGTATATTTTCTTCAAAGCGTCTTTTGGGGGTGACGTTTTTGCACTCCAATGATCACCAAGGCTAAGGTCATAGAGTAGTTTCTTGGTGTCCCTCAGCCATTTAATTTTTGCCCAGCCGGCCATATTCATAATCTCAGTTAGGCCGTTTGCATAGGATTTCAGTTTCTCCACCCTCCAGATCCGGGACCACAGTAAGAGCGGGCGTAGACGTGCTTGATTTTTGATGCTCTTACAGCCCGTATCTAATAGTACAGGAACTGTTGAGGTACTCGAGGGCAGACAAAGGAGGTCCTTCAGAAACCTATTCTCAGCTTTTTCCAAGGAGTCCAGGTTTTCATGTCCCCATAGCTCCGCCCCATAAAGGGCCGCTGAAACACCTTTTGCTTTGTAGATTTCGAGGACTGGGGCTATTCTGTGTCTGGGAGATTCCCGAAATTCTCTCAACAAGGTGCCACCCACTCTCTTGTGGCTTAGAAGCATTTTTTCTATGTGCATAGACCAGCTCATGCTATCTGTTAATCGAAGACCCAGATAATCAAATTGGGAAACTCTCTCCAGAGGTATGGAATTAAGAACCGGAGGACTTCCAAGCTTCCTCGGGGGATGTAAAATTAAGAACTTTGTTTTATCTACATTGATGACCAGACCACGAGCATCACAGAAGTTCTGGAAGCGGTTGAGTAGTTTCTGGAGACCTTGGGGGGTTTTCGAGATTAATAGAGTGTCGTCTGCAAAGAGCAGGGTCGGCACTCGTACATCCCCCAGGCAAGGGGCGTCAGCAGGTTCCCTCTGGAGATAGTCAACCACCCCATTAACATACAACGAAAACAGGGTGGGGGCCAACACACACCCTTGCCTCACTCCCCTTAACACTGGGATCTTTTCTGTTGTCTCGCCATTACTCCCCCACCGTACCTGGGCAAAGGTGCCTTCATGTAGCTTAATAAGCAGGGATAAGATATAGGGAGGTATCCCCATATTATGTAGAGACTCCCACAACCGTCCCCGTGGTACTAGGTCAAAGGCAGTCTTCAAGTCAATAAAGGCTAAATAAAGACTGCCCTTGCCCAGCGCCACCACCTTCCAGTTGATAAGGGCCAACCTAAATGCCTGTTCCACGGTTCCTGTCCCTGTGCGAAACCCCGCTTGGAAGTCGGAGAGTATTCTATTTTCATTGGCCCAGTGTAGTATACGCCCCAGGAGCACCTTTCCCGCTACTTTCTGTGAGGAGTCAAGGAGACTAATAGGTCTATAGTTCCCAGGACTATTCCTACAACCTTTTTTATAAATGGGAACTACCACTGCCCCTTCCAAGAATCGGGGACCGGCCCACCCTTCATAATATCGTTAAGAACTGCCGATATTATTTTCCCCTACGCCACAGGAAAAGCCTTCAGCAAGTCTCCAGGTAGACCATCTGGTCCTGCCGCCTTCCGGGGAGCCACCCACTGAATGACATTCTCAACCTCCTGAGGGGTAAACAGATCTAGACTAGCTAACTCCAGGGAGGATGATAGGGGAACAGGTTTAAAAGAAACCCTTTCTCCTAATGCATAAAGTGCCCCAAAATGATTGGCCCAACTCTGGGAGGGAATATTACAAGTCCTTAGGGAGTCATCGGGCTTGCTACGCTACTAATTCTGTTAAAAAGGACCCTGCCTAAGACTTTTATTGTATTGTCGATTAGGGATATAGGGCGATAGCATCCGGGGTCGAGTCTATCGCCTTTTTTAAATATTGGAACAATAGTGCTGCAAGACCATGTTTCCGGGACAGTGGTGAGGGATAAATTGTTGAAAACGTTGCATAGCAAGGGAGCCCAGAAATCCGGAACTGATTTAATTTGGTCAATAGATAGCCCGTCTGGGCCGGGGGCTTTGTTCCCAGCGCTTTCAGCAATAGCATCCTCCACCTCCGACAGCAAGATGTTTAAGGACTTAATGGCTGGAGTGGTTTCAATCGAGTTACCAGCCAATGGGGCATCATAAATCCTGGAAAAATGCTCAGTCCAGGCATCCCCAGTTATGTTACAGTTGATAGCGGAGATATTAGAGCCCAATGATCTAAGATTCTTGACAGCCCTCCAAAATCCTGCAGTATCTCGTAGGCGGCTGTACGGACAAGCAAGTCCCAATGATCTTTTAATAGCTCTTCCGATCTAATTTTTAGACAATGTTTGTATCTGGATCTCAGAGTCCTTACCAGGGACGGATCACGGGGGGCAGCAGTTAGGGCAGCCCTTAAATCCCGGTTAGCTTTAGAACATGAGGTATCGAACCACCTAGGGTTTATATTATTAGGGGCTAGGACCGGTTTGGAGATTTCAGTTTTTATAGCCTTACAGAGCTCACAAAATGAGTTGACAATGTCGAGCCCGGGGCTGGGGGTGGATAGACAAACTGAGACTAGAGTAGGGTGTTTTTTAATAACTCTAGCCAGGACGTCCTGGTTGTCTATCCCCTTCCAGGCTACCCTTAACCTGTCCGTTGATGCAGTTAGGTTTTTGGCCCCAATTTCAGTTTTCTTCCTCAGAGTTTTGATTGATTTAAAGCAAATTAAAATGGGATAATGGTCACTGTACGACGACCCAATGACCTTAGATTTTAATAAAAGATCCTCGAGGGAAGAAGAGAAAAATACATAATCCCACGCCCAATGTAGGTAGGAACAGGTAGATTAGTTGCAACGGTGTCTAGATTCTCCATTACATCAACTAGATCACGTGATGCCAGCAGATCAAGTAATTCTTCTCCTCTCCTACATGGCGGAGATCTGGGATGGATATGAGCGTTAAAATCACCTCCCAGACAAATGCCATCAAATTTGCCATATTTTTGACCCTCCTCAACTTCATCAATAAAGTTAAACAAATTCAAGAAATTAGTATTAGGGTGGGTTGTAAAGTCATTATTATAGAAGTTAATGAGACATAACTTCAACCGGCCTATATGTTTCAGCGCCATGAAGCCATTATTATTAGTTGGCAGCAGTTCAGTGTTGACTCCGTCTGTGATTTTAACCCAAATTGATAAACCCCCACTGGGGCGACCAATGGGAGGGGAGGGGACGATCAAATTATGACAGCTATAGCCCTCAAGAAGTAAGGATCTTGTGCACCAGGCTTCCTGCAGCATTAAGACATCAAAGCTAGTGACCCAATCAATCCAGGACTTAATGTTCATTTTGTCATTAAGGCAAGCAATATTCCAGCTCAGGATTGAAAATTCATCAGAGGCTGTGGTGAATCAATGGCCCTGGGCACCATTGGAGGGGTCCGATAACAACCTATGCCTGCCCAAAGAATTGGGCGGTGTTACGATGGGACAAATGGACGGAACACCAGCAAGAGTTACCTTATTGGTATAATCGCTAGCTGAAGTGTGATATGGAGTTTCTAATGGTGAGTCCAAACTACATGTGTCAGCAAGTGCACTATATCTGTTAAAAAGTGGGAAAGAAGGTGGTGCTGGAAAAAGTGGAAAGGACGGTGGAGCAGAGAAAAATTGCCTAGGTGGTGGCCTATAAAAGTGGGCCAAAGGCAGGTGAGTAATTACAGTAGGTGGTGCAGAGTAGATACTTTTCCGGTTAAGTATATGTTTAGCAGTGCCAGGGTACCTAAAATTTAGAACAATACAGTCCCCATTAAAATCTTTGCGTAAAGGGCCAACCCAACTAACACGACGGGCAGACAAAATTTCATGCGAGATGTCGTGCCCGACCCCCTTATGTTTAGTCAGCCAGTCGATACACCTATTGTTTAACTGGACCCAGGACTCGCCTTGTCCCTCTTTAAGAGGTGGGACGCCTGCCAAGACTAAGACGTATGGGCAGGCGTCAGGTGGTAAATGGAGGGCAGGCTCTTGGGATTTCCTGGGTCTGCTGGCTGCTGGTTGTTCCTTCCTGACATTGCTACAGCTTTGGGTTGCAGGTTTCACTGGGACTGTATTAATGCCATTAGATGTAATATTGGTGTTAGAGGAGGCGGCAGCTGCGACAGTAGTAGGCTTGGGTTTAGGGACAGGTTTAATTTGCCCAGTATTAGCGTGACTATGTGTGTTATTAGCAGTAGAGGTACTGCTGGCAGGTTTAGGAACTCCCTTCGGGGTACTATTAGTACTAGGCGTGCCACACTAAAAGAGCTTACCCGCAGATTTCAGGTCTTTCAAAAGGCGGTCGCCCCTCAGCTGGTCAAGGCTGAACGCCCCTTTCCTTTTTACCTCTTCCTTTTTAACTAAATTCTCTAATTTATCTAATATTTTAAAAACAGCATTAAATTGTTTAATCATTTGACATTCTAGTTGTTTAAAAATAGGGTCCACAATTGTCTCAATAAAATTCCCATTGGGTTTGGGTAGAATAATGTTCTCGGTCAAAAACTCAGTCTGAGTGCCCAGAGAGTTAGGGTCATCAATGGAAAGAGTTATGGGGGTAACTGAATCAGTATTTTGCAGCATTTCAGTATTAGCGATGTTACCCTCAGATTGCTGCTGTTTCCCTCTGGTCCACATGCTCTGAGGAGTTGGTTGATTTTTATTACGGGCCGGTTGCTTCCTTTTGTTTACAGTAGGTTTCAGGGGGCCCCTTTTCCTTTTGCCCTCTGCGGTTTTATTACCTGTAGGCTGGGGTAAAGTTACAGACTGTACGACGCAGTCAGGCTGAGAGGCGATAGTTATGGCCGGACTGCTGCCCCCCAGCGATGTTTCCAACGATGGTGCCATGGCAGATGATTTCAAGATGGCAATTGTTGGTGATGGCGGGCAAGTATTTAAGGGACTAACTTGAGGTGGCTGTAGGTCAGTGATGCTACAGCCCAGTGACATCCTCCTTCCTGTGTTAGCAATTTCCTCCTGGACCATGGTTAAGGCATTTTTTAGTAAGCATTCAAACGAGGGTGGTGGAAAAGGGGGGCTAACAGGAGCAGATGTTACAGACGTGGTATTACGCTTTCACATGATGTATTAGCCCCGGCTCACCTCTTGTAGCAGATGACAGAGCTGTGGCCCAGCCCGGCCTCCTCTGGCCTCAGAGGGCCGTAGAGGGCCCGCCCTTTGCCCGGGCTTCGTCCGGCGACGCTCCCGCGCAGCGGTTTCCAAGATTCTTTATGAAGAGCTCGCGGTGTCCAGTGGGCGGGGCTGTCAGGGGAGGCGAGACCAGGTGCAATCGGTCATGCAGGGACTCCTGGGAGACGGAGTCCCTGCTGCGCCTTTCACCTATCGCAGCCCGTTCACTTGGCTAGGACTCTCAGCAGTCCACGACCCCAGCTGTAGAACTCCCGTTGGTGTCTCCGCACGAAGCGGCACCCGCGGAGCGGGTGCGGCAAGGAGTAAAGTTGGTCCGCTACTCCCGAGTAGGTCCGCTCCTAAGGGCACAGTGGCAGAGTCCCTCTCCGAACAGGAAGCAGATAAGGGTCCCGCTGTTAGGTGGTAGCCGGCTGCCTAAATCCTCGCGGTGTCCAGTGGGCGGGGTTGTCAAGGGAGGCGAGACCAGGTGCAATCGGTCATGCAGGGACTCCTGGGAGACTGAGTCCCTGCTGCGCCTCTCACCTATCGCCGCCCGTTCACTTGTCTAGGACTCTCAGCAGTCCATGACCCCAGCTGTAGAACTCCCGTTGGTGTTTCCTCACGAAGCGGCACCCGCGGAGCGGGTGCGGCAAGGAGTAAAGTTGGTCCACTACTCCCGAGTTGGTCCGCTCCTGAGGGCACAGTGGCAGAGTCCCTCTCCGAACAGGAAGCAGATAAGGGTCCCCAGTTTTCTGCCTATAAAAGCAGCGATAATGTATTGCCCTTTCTTGATAATATGGCCCTGAAAGCATAGATATAAAGATCGCTCTCGTTCTTCCACACAACATATGGGCTTGGTTTAAATGCAGTGAAGTGACAATGCTTTCCGCATGCGTGTATAGTTTCAATGTACCAATGCAGCTACTAAGTTTTAATAAAGAAAAACGAAAAATACATATTTCAAATAAAGTGTCAATGCCATCAGCGTGCTTGTTTAGTTGCAGTGCATCAATGCAGCAACAAAGTGCTAAAAATGTTAAATAAAGAAAAACGAAACTGGCATGAAAACATTCCATAAAGCGCCAGAGTCTGTTTTCTTAGTGCTGATCCTTGGACAGATTGACCTCGGGCTTGTTGCCTACTAACTGTTTGCTGTGCACTCTTGCTGCAACACTCGCCAGCCACCGGAGCCACATACCTGCCTCCCGCTGCCTCGCTAGCTCTTGCCATCATTCTAGCATGGCCGCCGAGTGGAGAGCGGGCTGGGGACTACAATTCCCATCAGCCCATGCGGCCCGCGCCTCAGCAAACCGCGCCAGGAGGTGCATAAAAACATCGTAAGCCCCGCCTCACGGGACGCCGGGCGAAGGGCGGGCCGTCTGTGGCCGTCCGGGGCCAGACGAGGCAGGGCCGGGCCTACCCTCTTTCATTTTGGCCAGGACTCATTGGACCCTGCTATAGTAAGCCGCCTTCTGTTAACTTCAACTTCATTTTTGACTCTATTGATTGCAAACGTTAAATGATTATTTCACTTCCTTGACATTAACCTAGTGGTCCTAGTGCCTTAGTTTTATCTGTAGTGTCACCCGCTCACAGCATGACCCTGCGCATACCAAAAGTAAAAGCCTCTATTACAGGGGGGTCAACAATAGGACCCCTAGATAATTATATCACCAGGGCAACTTTAGAAATAGACAGAGAAATCGCGCTGGCTGAGCGACGCGCCGAGTGACGGTTTTCTGTCGAACTCCTCAAATATAAGTCTTCATCTTTGGGTCCAATGCAATTAGTTACCTCACCACATAACAGCAAACAAACAGAAAATGTGGAGCTCTAGCTATCTAGCATCGAGAGTATTCCTCTAATCCTGCAGGATAGATCTCTCACAACTCCTACCAATGATATAAACAGTGATACAATTATAACGTCCCACCTTCCTTATCTAACTCATTAGTAGAGATGGAAGTAACTTCAGATACGCATTCACCGATAGTAGCTATTGTCCAAAAAGAAAACAAACGCAGTAAAAGGCAACAAGGAGCCCAAGGCTCACCACCAAAAAAAGAAGGAAGAAGGGTGGGGACAGACAAGTGGATAAATGTCCAAAAATACCTTTACCATCAACAGATCTAACGAGGGATGCATCAATAGATCTTGTGAGGGATGTATCATCTGGTCCTATAAAAAGCTTACTCTCAGAAGGTTCGTCCTTAAAAGGTTTTATGGAGGCTATGGAACACCTCTTAAAATCCCTCTTGCTACAGCTCACAGAGAGAGTTAAGAGGCTGGGTGATCAAATGAACCGCTTATTGGAAGTCTCCAAATTAAACGAAGTGGCTTGAAAGCAACCTACTTCTCAGGTAAACCGTCCACCAACTAAGTGTCCCATACAGAGACCAACCAGGCCCCAAGGGGAGTGCCCCACATCCAACCCCGGGATCGCCCAGACTGCTCCTTCTAGATCGGAGCTGCCTCAACAGCAACACAGAGAGAAAACCCAAATAGGTTCTTCAAAGTTCCCTATTGCCAAAAGTACAGTACCAACTAAGGCTTCCACAAAATACACGGCACAACACAATAGCAGACATTACGTAGACTTACCCCCTGAGGCATCAAATTACGTTATCATTCTGACCGGAGTCCCAGTTTTGGCAGAAGGAAGTATAGAACCCCATGCTAGCCTTAAAAACAAAAGCCATTTATTGGCTACACAATAATAGACCTCTCCCACCACATATAAATGGAGACATAGTGTCTGTCAGACGATGAAACTGGGTGGGTCCCCGACCAAAAGATATCGAGGGGGATGTTGTGATAATTAATTTTAGGGACCATAGAGTTATTACTCATATGAGCGACTGGTTCCCAGGGAGAGGTGAAGGCAGCATTTCATCCCGCAATTTGAGCTATTTCTATCCTAAAGCTCTGATGTCCCCACAAAATTTTCCATCAACCCTGAATAGATTCAATCCCTTGCAAACCCCTTGTCGCAATTCCCAAATCATAACATCAAGACCCGGCGCTACTAATCTTCCCCCATTCTTCCCAACCCAATGTTCCAACCGGCCCTTTTTCCCTCTTGTTAGCAGGTACCATCAGATAAATTCAAACGGGAGATGGAATATTCACTTACACAATCCATTTGATCCCCTCTCTGGCCTAGATGAAAATGAATGACTGGTGCTATCTGATTCCCAAATAGGATGTACTCACGACCAATTAACTAATCGTTCAACAATCCATGAGGTTACTACTGTTATACCTATTCCTATTATTAGGGCATTTGAGCCCCCCCAATTAACATCGGGGGATAATTCTTTACCACAACCAGATCCGTATTCTAGCATAGGGGACCATCTTGTGCCTTCGCAGCCTGCTACAATGGAAAAAATTGTAGGTGTTCCTATGGTAATGGGGTCATTGGACGTACTATTGATAATAGGGACATGGGAGGCTTAAAACAAACTGATACCCACTTAAGAATGATATTCTGGAACGTGGCAGGACTACGCTCAAAGATGGATTTACCCTCTTGGCTCTCTGAAATACGGCAACATAATATTCTTTGCTTTCAAGAAACTTGGCTGACCACCTCTCTTCACCTTCAAGGTTATAAAACGTATAATTCCTTTGCTCAACCCTCTACCTTTGGCAGAGCAAAAGGTGGTCTAGCAATTTACATTTCTAATGATTTCCCAAGTGTGGGCATAAAGGACTTAATCCATGCCCCTAACCTCCAAGTTCTTAAAATAACACCTAATAAAAAAACTGCGTATTACATAGTTAACTTCTATAATAATCTGACACCTCAAGCCATACTCCCTGTTCTGGAAGAAATTTTCCTGCTCCTACTGGTAGAACGGGAACACTTTAAGAGTAAACCCTTTAATTTGATCTGGGAAGGGGACTTTAATGTTAGCCTATGTAAGGATAATGGCTCCAAAAATGTGGATTTGTGGATGAGGGTGGGTCTAACTTAACCCACTTTCCACATTCTCGTACAGGGAACCGTCTAATGGAGATCCTACTTAACATGGAACTTGGATTTGCAAATGAGCTTGTAGCTCCTCCAGTAGCTTTTTCCCCAACATTCAATGGTAGAGGTTTCTCTAGCCTAATTGATTTTATCTTAGTTTCTCAAATTTTGAAAGAGCAAATGCATTGTTTTTGTACTGGAACTAACCCCAATAGTGACCATTTTCCTAACACTATGACTATCATAGTACCCGATTCGCGTAAGCGGGGCAATCCACCCACCTTATTAACCCAAGAAGCATTGAGGATGGACAAATTGAATGGCTATACTATAAAATGGGAAAATACCGATCCCGTTGAAACCACAGCTAGAGTCCTTAGACACAGGTGGAAATATGTCTGAATCCTGATTCTGCTCCAAAGCAAATACTAGCTAGTTTTCTTGTTATTACCAACACAATTAAAAACAAACTTCTACGTAAGTCTAAGGGTAACAAGAGACCTAAAAAGGGCTGGTTTAATCCTGCAACCCGGAGTGCCTATTCTCTCCTAAAGAAAGCACTTTGCAGGGATGTCAGAGTTATACCAGAAATCACTAAACTGAGAAGGGAGTACACCCAGGCATTAAAAAACTGCAAACTAGAGATTAAAAAAGGCGTATGGGATAAACTGCACCAGAGCTGTGTCTTGAAGGATACTACCACATTTTGGCAAACTGTTAAAACTCCCTTTTTAACGGATCCGAACTCAATCCACGAATTGAGGTGGCAGTGGATGAAAGTGCTTGGGCCTCCCATTTTTCAAAGATTTTTGGGCTTACAGATGGTTCCATATTGGAACACATTGATCCACCAGTTAGAAGTAACCTTTGCTTTGCCCATGAGGAAGTAGTTACTGCCCTGATGGCATCTAAAGCGGCAAAGCTCCAGGCCAAGATGGGGTTCCAGTCGACATTTTTAAACATAATCTAGATTTATGGTCCCCAATCCTTACTAGGGTCTTTGAAGCAGCAATTAAAATAGGCCCAATTAATTCACGGAAAACCTCAATTCTGCTCCCCATATTTAAAAAAGGGGTTCGTAATAATCCTGCCTGCTATAGACCCATCTCCTTACTGGACGCAACCGGAAAGGTTGCAGGGCGCCTAGTTCTTCAAAGACTTCAAAGCTGGGCTGCAAACAATCAAATATTGTCAGACCTACAGTACGGATTTCGTGAGGGCTTGGGGACTGTAGAACAGGCGGTGGGCAAAGAAGGGAAAGCTGCATCTGGCCTACGTCGACCCGTCGGCAGCGTTCGACTGTGTCTCTCATGGCAAGCTGTGGCAAACTCTCCTTAATATAGGCATAGATCCCCCATTAGTCTACTTTATGCAAGACCTTTACTCAGACGCATCAGATAAAGTACGATATGGTCCTGGTGGGGAGTTTACCAAACCATTTGCTGCGGTGAAGGGAGTCAGACAGGGCTGTGTCTTGGCTCCCTTCCTCTTCAATCTCTACACAAATGGTCTGGAGGTATCAATGTTAGAAGGAAGCCAGGACCTTCCCATGATTGACCGCCGTCCAATTCCCACGCTGCTTTACGCGGATGACGCGGTCATCATGGCGCGGACTCCCCATCAGTTGTAATCCCTCCTAAATAGATATTGCCAGTTTATGGCAAGCTTAGATCTTAAGGTCAACATAAAGAAAGCATTCGTTATGCATGTGGGAAAAAGTACAAGGCAACCAAAAGGTATTTTTTATTAATAACACTAAGCTAGATTGCAAAAACTCATACCCCTATCTGGGAATCCTGATCGACAATAAATCAAACTGGCGACCGGCTATACAAACAAGAAAATTGTCTTTCCTCAGAACCGCTACAGCTTTGGTAACATTTGCACGGAACTGGGACAGCGGCCTTCACGGGAGATGCTCCAGATATACCAAGCAAAATGCTGCTCAGTGGCATTATATGGAGCAGGGATATGGGGTTTTGTCGCCACCGATAGCATTCAAAAGGTGGAAAATCGCTATATAAGATACCTTCTGGTCGTCCCCAAAAGTTCCCCGATTTACGGTTGCCACTTGGAATTAGGTTTGGATTATTTATCTGATATCATTGCTATCCAACCAATCCTACTATGGCAGCGCATATGGCAAACAAATGGATGCAAATTGACCCGCTCCCTGATCACTGACTGCTTAGCTTTAGAAAATTGGAAGAGTATAACATGGTTGGCCTATGTCTGCAATTTTTTGATAGATATAAATCTAGAATCCTATTTTCTACATCCAGAATCTATTGTGGAAATATCACGACTAAATCTGAAAACTTTATGTTTATCACATCTTCGTGAGCTTCGACTGACTAAAGAGATCTCAAAGGCCTCAAATGTTCATCTTTTAGCAGTTCAGAGTTCTTATGGGATTCAGCCTTATCTCCTACTTTCTATTACAGACTATGAGAAATATTTACTGACACGGTTTTGTTTCAGTATTTTCCATCGACTAGTAACATTCCCTAAGAAAAATGACTAGTCTGCCAACCTTCCTCCCTGCCCTTGCGACGAGCAGTCTGAGCACTCACTTTTGCATGTTACCTTTTTTTGTAGTCTTTACGAACATCCACGGAGACAATGGATTACACCTTTAATAAAATAAATGGGATTGCGCCGTTGTCGTCCGGCAATCCTAGCCTTACAATGTCTAGACACAGAATTCTCCATTAAACCTATAGCCTGTTTTTTAAAATCCTGCATTAAATATCGCAAAGATTATGATTAATCACATATATAGGGATTTGCAGTACTGCCACCTAACAATACCAAACACTATAGTGTGTACGGCTTCTTAGTACTAGTACTTATACATTATGCTCCCAGTAATCTGTCCCTTAAGATACCTATTTTAAATGTATAAAACTGGTCTTGCTATATAGCATTTTTTATGTACCTATCATGTAACATTTTAAATGGTTTTTATTATGTACAATATGCTTGCTATTTTTGTACTTTTATGGATATGTTTTCTCTATACGAATAAAGTTTTAACTAACTAACTAGTGCCCACTAAAACAAACGAGATAAACAAACAAACCAAAGGAAAACAGAAACAAAACAAGAAACGCCATGCTTTCTCCCCAAAAAAGTCCCCCAAAAAAGTGCCTAGTGTCTCGCCACCAGTGAAGCCTCCAGTCTGCGCGTGCACACCTTCTGTTCCACCATGTGCACATCGGAATCGTAATGATTCCAAAAGGCCCTCGCCATGCGAGACCTAAACACATGTGCAAAGCAATAAAACTGAATATCAACAAAATAACGTAACACCGTTGCACATCAGCAAAACAAAAAAACACACCAACAGGCACAGCAACAAAATACAAATTAACAACTTAGCAACAAAACCTCAAACCACCACACTGGCACAACAGAAGGGCACAGTATAACCACTAAAAGAACACAAGAGACAAAACACAACAAAAATGCAACATAACACAGCACACCAACACAGCAATGTAAAAATTCAACAGCCGGGTGTATCTATCTAAGCTTTACTTCTGTTGCTTGAAGCTGCTGTGTGAGTTCTGCATGTGCACTGAGCTGTGGTTCTGTTGCTTGAAGATGCTGTGTGTGTTCTGCTTGTGCACCACCTGTGGTTCTGTTCCCTGAAGCCCCTGTGTGTGTTTTGCATGTGCACTGAGCTGTGGTTATGTTATTTGAAACAGCTGTGTGTGTTCTGCATGTGCACCAAGCTGTGGTTCTGTTGCTTGAAGCTTCTGTTTGTGTTCTGCATGTGCACGGAGCTGTGGTTCTGTTGCTTGAAGCTGCTGTGTATGATGCATGTGCACCGAGCTGTGGTTCTGTTGCTTGAAGCCGCTGCTAGAAGATGCTGTGTGTGTCTAGCATGTGCACCGAGCAGTGGTTCTATTGCTTGAAACCGCTGCTAGAAGATGGTGTGTGTGTTTTTCAAGTGCACTGAGCGGTGGTTCTGTTGCATTAAGCTGCTGTGTATGGTGCATTTGCACCGAGCTGTGGTTCTGTTGCTAGAAGCTGCTGTGTGTGTTCTGCATGTGCACCGAGTTGTGGTTCTGTTGCTTAAGCTGCTGTGTGTGTTCTGCATGTGCACTGAGCTGCAGTTCTGTTGCTAGAAGATGCTGTGTGTTCGGCATGTGCAGTGAGCTGTGGTTCTGTTTTCAAGAAGCTGCTGTGTGTGTTCGGCATGAGCACTGAGCAGTGGTTCTGTTTTCAAGAAGCTGCTGTGTGCGGTGCATTCGCACCGAGCTGTGGTTCTGTTGCATGAAGCTGCTGTGTGTGTTCTGCATGTGCACCAGGCTATGGTTCTGTTGCTGGAAGCTGCTGTGTATGGTCTGTTTGTGCAGTGAGCTGTGGCTCTGTTGATTGAAGATGCTAAGTGTGTTCGGCATGTGCACTAAGCTGTTGTTCTGTTGCTTGAAGCTGATATATGTGTTCTGCATGTGCACTGAGCAGTGGTTCTGTTGTTTGAATCCACCGTGTGTGTTCTGCATGTGCACCAAGCTGTGGTTCTGTTGCTTGAAGCTGCTGTGTGTGTTTTGCATGCGCACCAAGCTGTGGTTCTGTTGCTTGAAGCTGCTGTGTGTGTTCTGCATGTGCACTGAACTGTGATTCTGTTGCTTGGAGCTGCTGTGTGTGTTCTGCATGTGCACTGAGCTGTGGTTCTTTTGCTTGAAGCCGCTGTGTGTGTTCTGCATGTGCACTGAGCTGTGGTTCTCTTCCCTGAAGCGCCTGTGTGTGTTCTGCATGTGCAACGGACTGTGGTTCTGTTGCTTGAAGCTGCTGTGTGTGTTCTGCATTTACATCGAGCTGTGGTTCTGTTGCTGGAAGCTACTGTGTGTGTTCTGCATGTGCACAGAGCTGTGGTTTTGTTGGTTGAAGCTGCTCTGTGTTTTTTGCATCTGCACCCAACTGTGGTTCTGTTGCCTGAAGCTGCTGTGTGTGTTCTGCATCTGCACCAAGCTGTGGTTAAGTTGCTTGAAGCCGCTGTGTGTGTTCTGCATGTGCACCGAGCTGGGGTTCTGTTGCTTGAAGCCGCTGTGTGTGTTCTGCATGTGCACCGAGCTGGGGTTCTGTTGCTTGAAGCTACTGTGTTTGTTCTGCATGTGCACTGAGCTGTGGTTCTGTTGTTGGAAGCTACTGTGTGTGTTCTGCATGTGCACAGAGCTGTGGTTTCGTTGGTTGAAGCTGCTCTGTGTTTTTTGCATCTGCACCCAACTGTGGTTCTGTTGCCTGAAGCTGCTGTGTGTGTTCTGCATCTGCACCAAGCTGTGGTTAAGTTGCTTGAAGCCGCTGTGTGTATTCTGCATGTGCACCGAGCTGGAGTTCTGTTACTTCAAGCCGCTGTGTGTGTTCTGCATGTGCACCGAGCTGTGGTTCTGTTGCTTGAAGCCGCTGTGTGTGTTCTGCATGTGCACTGAGCTGGGGTTCTGTTGCTTGAAGCTACTGTGTTTGTTCTGCATGTGCACCGAGCTGTGGTTCTGTTGGTTGAAGCTGCTTTGTTTTTTCTGCATCTGCACCCAATTGTGGTTCTGTTGTTTGAAGGTGCTGTGTGTGTTCTGCATCTGCACCAAGCTGTGGTTAAGTTGCTTGAAGCCGCTGTGTGTTCTGCATGTGCACCAAGCTGGGGTTCTGTTGCTTGAAGCCGCTGTGCGCATTCTGCATGTGCACCCAACTATGGTTCTGTTGCTTGAAGCCACTGTGTGTGTTCTGTCGTGAGATTCTGCTCCTACACAGAACTGTGCGTAGAGACTTGGAACCTCAGTGAATTAGGGTGTGCCAAAACTCACCTTAGTATCCAAAATCCTCTACCAGACTAGCAAGCAGTGTCTCATTGGTTCTTCCATAACCCCCAATGATTAGACAACCCAGAACATGAACTTAGAATACCTCAGGTAACGTGGAACACATGAACACTCTTTCGTTATACTATCATACCAGTCCAAAATGAGGAGTAAATGGAGACACGTGCAAGTTTGAAATATTTATTTCTAATGCTGTGTTCTCAAGCGCAGTATCTTAGCTAATACAAGCAAACATATTATAAGCAACAAGGTTATCAGCATAGTTACTATTCCATAAAATACAAATGGAGAAAGCATGATAAAATGCTAAAGGGAAGAAGTCTAAATTGCGCCTCAGTCTTACCCTCTCTAGCTAGTCTATTATATTATATCTACAGAAGGTCTCTTTGGGTTTACAAGGGCGGCCCCATACCTCTGGTCCTAGTAGAAATGGATCACATCATTTTCTACACCAGCTCTCTGCACGCGAATGTTGTCGAAACTGTGTGTGCATGCTGTGTGCAGTGCATTATTAAACGCACCAAAATCAGAGGTGGCCACAGCTGCATATGTGTTATGTCTAGGACGTGTGCTGATCAGACCGAACAACAACCACTGTGTTGAAATAACCTTGAAGGCCTCGGCACTCACTGTTCAGACATAGCTTACCAAGCAAGGCTGATACTATAGAAAAACATATTATTCTCGTGTGATGCAAAATATTCTGCTAGACTCTAAACATTTATAATATTGTGTGCCGTGTGCAAAGCAGCAGAGAGGAAAAATGGCGTTTAAACTTCTAATAAGCTCATGCTAACTTAACACAGTGTAAAGGCAAAGCCCATCTCCATGACAGTTCTGCATGTGCAGGTTGTGCCCCAGGGTAGCTGGTTTCAACTTCATGTTACTGGTCCTGCAGGGATTACCTCCTTTTGTTGTGAACGCGCAGCTCGATCCCTCTGCCTGGGATAGCAGCTTGGCTAGGGCAGTGCAGGTTTTCACATGTTTGGTGGTGATTAAAACCACATTCAGCTTTCAAATAACTCATCAGCCTCAAGCCTGGCAAGGCCTGATACAGTAAGGTGAATTGGGCCAGCCTCACTGTGAGGCCAAGACTAGCTGCTGTGAGCCATGAACTCGCCATCTAAAACTGCTGACTGCAAGACCCAGGGCTGCTGCCGACACATACCTCTACTCCTTGACCCAAGCTCAGTCTCCTCTTAGAAAGAGCCATTGACCCTCTTCCCCAGCTCGAGCCGTCACATGAAGAAGGTCACATGGACCCTCTGAGGAGCCATTGCACGGCCTTGTGTGCTGCTGAGGTCCACTCCTCGCCCGCACCTGTACAGACTGCTCGGTGTGCATGCAACTCTATAGTTTATGCTCTATTGAATTATTCCCATTCATTCTTTAAATAAAAGGGGTTATGATTATCTATATAACTAGTTTTGACTGGACAATCAATTGCCATTTTTGAGGTGTTGAGTCGCTACGTCCATCCTACCCTCATCAAGTGAGCCTTGGATGCTTGAGTGCGTTAGAGACAAATCCCCAGAGTGGAGTTTGTCTTATCAGTGAGCCGCCAGCAGTGCCAGACTTGGGACTCCTGCTCTCCCAGGCAATACTTCTCACAGGGACCACCTCTGGCATGATCAAGAACGGTGCTGGCTCTGGTGATGACGAGGAACCAATGTTATATATTCATAGATCACAGCAATCACAAGGAGATGATCTAGGGAGTGCAAAAACGTTTAAAAAACACTCACCCAAATCACACATCTGGGTTGAATCCATCATCATTCTTTAGCTCACTTTGCCACCTCAGTTCAGACATGGACATATGCAAATCAGTCTTGACCCTGTGCCTCACGGGAACAGACCAGCTCGAACTGCCAAGCCAGGTATTCCCTGGAGCAGAAACAAGCATCCTGGGAATGGTTTTGGGGTAATACCCCTCATCAGCCAGGCTAACTTGAATCCAGTGGCAAAGTGAGCAAGGGACCCACGTCTGGGCACACCCTGTTACCTTAGGGTGAACAAAGCAAACAAAAGGAGATGATGGCAAAGCGCTAAAACTTTTCAGACACTCACCCCCAGTCACAGATCTGGGTTGAAGCCATCATAATTATTTAGCTCATTTCACCACCTCTGTTCATCTCCTTGTGTTTGACGCATAGTTCACAACATCACTGCCCATGCGGGCTGAAGGAGCAATGATGCAGAACCAGAGATCACAGAATCAATACCAGTGAGTAGTGAAGGGCCAATGAAGTAGCAGTGGTAAAGTGGTGGTAAAGTGCAGAGAGTTCTTAAGCTAACACAAAATAATCAGCAGAAAGTGAGGCAAACAGGCAAAAGGTTTGGGGGAAGACCACCCTAAGCTGACAGGTCTAACAAGAGGGAGCAGCCGCTAATGTTCTCTTTTAGGGTACAATGACGTCACATCCACAGTATTGCAGCTGTTTCTGGTGACCATGTTGGAATTGGCACTTGTAAACTTAAACTACATTAAAAAGTTATAAGTTTGGTTTTCTTAAAATCATTTTGACATTGTGTGTGTCATTTTGTTCCTGTAATGTTTTGCAAGTCTCTGGGGAATGACTGCTGCTTTAATCCGAGGCTATTAATTTTTAAGCTGATGTTTTGTGACCGTTTCTTTTACACAGGAGATAAAAACAGAGTGAGCAGAGGAGAAAGAGATAGAGAAAGGGATTGAAAGAGAAACAGAGAGAGGGTGAGAGAGAGAGAAAGAGAGAGAGAGGGCACAGGGAAGTGTCAACAAGGAAGCACAGGTGATGCCACTCCCTTCCCTGCAGCAGAGCTCAAGCAAATACACACACCCCAGGTAGAGTGCACTGAGCTGGGGAGGCTGCCAGGACACCATGGCTGCGCGCTTCTCTGCTCTCCAGAATGAAGTGACCTGCTCCATCTGCTGGGAGTACTTCACTAACCCAGTGACCATAGAGTGTGGACACAACTTCTGCAGTGTTTGCATCGCCACCTTCTGGAAGAATGCTTCTGGGGGTATTCGGACATGCCCCCAGTGCAGGAGGGAGTGCACAAAAACAGACCTCTGCAAGAATTTGCAACTCACTAACCTGGTGGTCATTGCCAAGCAGCTGTCGGTGAATCCAGGGGTGCCAGGGGAGATGTGTGAGTGGCACGAAGAGAAGCTGAAGCTCTTCTGTGAGGACGACCAGCAGGCGGTGTGCACAATCTGTGACCGGTCCCGTGAGCACCGAGGGCACATTGTGATCCCTATTGAGGAGGCGCTGCAGCAGTACAAGGTATCTCTTCACTGCTCCCTGTGTGTAGATCCGCACCCCACTGCCCCCTGTGTAGATCTGCACCCCACTGCCCTCTGTGTGTAAATCTCCACCCCACTGCCCCCTGTGAGTAGATATGTACCCCACTGCCCTCTGTGTAGATCCGCACCCCACTGCCTCTGTGAGTAGATCTGCACCCCACTGCCCCCTGTGTGTAGATCCACACCCCACTGCCCCCTGTGTGTAGATACGCACCCTACTGCCCCCTGTGTGTAGATCTGCACCCCACTGCTCCTGTGTCTAGATCCGCACCCCACTGCCCCTGTGTGCAGTTACGCACCCCACTGCCCCCTGTGTGTAGATCCGCAACCTGATGCCCCCTGTGTGCAGATCCGTACCCCACTGCCCCATGTGTAGATCCGCACCCCACTGCCCCCTGTGTGTAGATTCGCACCCCACTGCCCCCTGTGTGTTGATCTGCACCCCACTGCCCCCTGTGTGTAGATTTGCACCCCACTGCCCCTTGTGTGTAGATCTGCACCCCACTGCCACCTGTGTGTAGATCCGCACACCACTGCCCCCATGCGTAGATCTGCACCCCACTGCCACCTGTGTGTAGATCTGCACCCACTGCCCCTTGTGTGTAGATCCACACCCCACTGCCCCTTGTGATTAGATCCACACCCCACTGCCCGCTGTGTGTAGATCTGCACCCCACTGCCCCGCCCTCTGTGTGTAGATCTGCACCCCACTGCCCCCTGTGTGTAGATCCACATTACAATGACCTGTGTGTAGATACACACCCTACTGCCCCCTGTGTGTAGATCTGCACCCCACTGCTCCTGTGTCTAGATCCGCACCCCACTGCCCCTGTGTGCAGTTACGCACCCCACTGCCCCCTGTGTGTAGATCCGCAACCTGATGCCCCCTGTGTGCAGATCCGTACCCCACTGCCCCATGTGTAGATCCGCACCCCACTGCCCCCTGTGTGTAGATTCGTACCCCACTGCCCCCTGTGTGTTGATCTGCACCCCACTGCCCCCTGTGTGTAGATTTGCACCCCACTGCCCCTTGTGGGTAGATCTGCACCCCACTGCCACCTGTGTGTAGATCTGAACACCACTGCCCCCATGTGTAGATATGCACCCCACTGCCACCTGTGTGTAGATCTGCACCCACTGCCCCTTGTGTGTAGATCCACACCCCACTGCCCCTTGTGATTAGATCCACACCCCACTGCCCGCTGTGTGTAGAACTGCACCCCACTGCCCCCTGTGTGTAGATCTGCACTCCACTGCCCCCTGTGTGTAGATCTGCACTCCACTGCCCCCTGTGTGTAGATCTGCACCCCACTGCCTCCTGTGTGTAGATTTGCACCCCACTGCCCCCTGTGTGTAGATCTGCACCCTACTTCCCCCTGTGTGTAGATCTGCACTCCACTGCCCGCTGTGGGCAGATCTGCACCCCACTGCCCACTGTGTGTAGATCTGCACTCCACTGCCCCTGTGTAGATCTACACCCCACTGCCCCTCTGTGTAGATCTGCACCCCACTGCCCGCTGTGTGTAGTTCTGCACTCCACTGCCCCTGTGTAGATCTGCACTCCGCTGCCCCTGTGTGTAGATCTGTACCCCACTGCCTCCTGTGTGTAGATCTGCACTCCACTGCCCCCTGTGTGTAGATCTGCACTCCACTGCCCCCTGTGTGTAGATCTGCACCCCACTGCCCCTGTGTGTAGATCTGCACCCCACTGCCCCTGTGTGTAGATCTGCACCCCACTGCCTCCTGTGTGTAGATCTGCACCCCACGGCCCCCTGTGTGTAGATCTGCACCCCACTGTCCCCGTGTGTAGATATGCACCCCACTGCCCCTGTGTAGATCTGCACTCCACTGCCCCTGTGTCTAGATCTGCACCCCACTGCCTCCTGTGTGTAGATCTGCACCCCACGGCCCCCTGTGTGTAGATCTGCACCCCACTGTCCCCGTGTGTAGATATGCACCCCACTGCCCCTGTGTAAATCTGCACTCCACTGCCCCTGTGTGTAGATCTGTACCCCACTGCCACCTGTGTGTAGATCTGCACTCCACTGCCACCTGTGTGTAGATCTGCTCCCCACTGCCTCCTGTGTGTAGATCTGCACCCCACTGCCCCCTGTGTGTAGATCTGCACCCCACTGCCCCCTGTGTGTAGATCTGCACTCCACTGCCCCTGTGTAGATCTGCTCTCCACTGCCCCTGTGTGTAGATCTCTACCCCACTATCCCAGCCCCATCATCCCATAGAGTAAACTCTGCAAGACCCCAGCCAACGGACAGCGTGTGGGCTCGGGAAGGGTGTGCCGGTCGCCCCACTCGTCGGGGAGGCTCACCACACCACTAACAGTTGCACCCCAGATGCATCCTGTTTACACATGCATATGCTGCTTGTAAACATTCTTCCCTTTAGTCGTGAACCCCCGGCTGTGACAGCATAAGTGGAGGGGTGGGGGGGACACTGCACCCAATGCCCTTGTAATCTGGGTGCCAATAACATGTGATTCGTTTTACATTGGCCTCTTCTGGCTGCAAACACAACTTATACAACTGCAATAAAGGAAGAGCAGGGCTGGGCTAAAGGGGGAGGCCAAGGGCAGCTAAGCAATCCAAGTTCAGTGAAGAGACAGAAAGAAATGCTACAACATGGAACAAATATTGGAAAAGCCAATGGGTCTCGCCTACGCCAGAGCGATGGACTTTGCCAATGTGTTTCAGCCGTGCTGTGCACCTGCGTGACTGCTGTTCAGCACGGCTAAAGCTTTGCAGCATAGGAGAGTGGTATGGAGTAAAGAGGCATAGAGCGAAGTCGTGCAAAGTGCAGTAGTGTTGAGTGCAGAGGACAGTGGTGTAGGGTGGTGCAGAGTGGTGCAGAGTAGAGCTGTGCAGAGGGTAGTGGCAGAGCGTAGAGTGGTGCAGAGTAGAGTGCAGTGGTATAGAGTGCTGTTGAATAGAGTAGCTTGGAGTGTAGAGGTGTATAGCGCATTGGCAAATAGTGCAGTAGAGTGGTATAGAATAGAGTATAGTGGCATAGAATACAGTGGCATAAAGTGCAGTTTTGCAGAGTAGTGTGGTGTAGAGTGGCGTAGAGTAGGTGGATTTGTGTAAAGTGAAGTGGACTAGATTGGACTGGTTACAAGTAGAATAGAGTAGCCTAGACTGGAGTGGTATAGAGTGCAGTGGCAAAGAGCGCAGTGATGCAGAGAGGCGTAGAATGCATTGACATAAAGTAGAGTGGTGTAGTGTAGAGGCATAGACTGAAGTGGCACAGAGTGCAGAGGCGTAGAGTGAAGTGAGGCGGAGTAGAGTACAATGACACAGAGTGGAGAGGCGTAGAGTGGAGTGAGGCAGAGTAGAGTACAATGACACAGAGTGGAGAGGCGTAGAGTGGAGTGGAGTGGTGCAGGATAAAGTGCAGTGGCATGGAGTGATGCAGAGTAGTGTAAAGTGGAGTATGCCTGGTGTAGCGGCACACTGCCATTACAGACAACACATTTTCAATTAAAATGGCCATTGCATTTGCACAGACATATAGTTTTAATGATAAAAGAATACAACACTGAAAATAATAATGTGTGACAACGCCAGCGCCTAGTGAATTTATTAGTTTTGATCATAATCAAATATTTGTTTACACCACACTTCAGAATTGCAAAAAATATGCTTCAATTGTGCTCTTGTAATTCTGATACATTCTAAAATGCCTGCACGGTTCATTACAGATATTTAAACTTTGTTGTGTGCTAAAAAAAGATTCTCACAAAAAGATTGTTACATAAATCCACTCACTTTGAAGTCAGAGAAAGAAAAACAAACAGTGAGGGCCTTATTATGAGCCCTTTGCACCGCCAGTGCATCCCTTTTTGTGAGGCACTGATGGCGCAAAATATGAGCCGCACTGCAACAGAATTACAAAGTGACACATCTAAGCAGATGTGTGTCTTTGTGAACCACTGTGCTAAATTATACCTGCGTCAGGTATAACGTCCACAGGGTGGGCACTCCCTTGCAAAAATGGGTCCTAGAAGTGGTGCTGCAAAATCTATCATATTTCACTATGCCACTGCGTCAAAATCTTACACCTGCCTCACAGCAGGCATAAGACTGACGCAGGCCCTTTCAGTGGGGCTTGCCCAATTGAAGTGTGTTTCCAGACACACTCCAGCAATGCGTCAATTTTTGCACCTGCAGATACGTCAGGAATACTGACGTATCTAAATCCTTATGACATGGAGCGCGTGCAGTAAATACAGCCCATCTGTGGTGTCGCAAGCAGGGCGGACTGAAAAGTGTTGCATGACTGCTTTCACGCACAGATGCAACATCTTTCATTAATGAGGCTCCAAGTTCCTTCAGAAGACAGAGCCTGACATTTGACCTCTGTCTTTGAAGAACTGAAGATGAGACAAGATAAAGACAAGATTTAAAGGCTTGTTTACAGAAAGGGGCACTCGAAGGAACACAGTAAATGAATCATGCTTTTAGTGAGGGGTGACCTGAAGCTGGGCAGCCTAAAACAATTGAAGCAGGAAATAGAAAGCAAGAAAGTGTGAGTTACAAACTACAAAGCCAATGGTGAGCAATGCGCGGATGCATTCCCAGCAAAGCTTTCTGAATATCCCCAAGAAGTCTTAAGAATACCAGAAAGCTGCGCTGAATGGTAGGGTTCGACTTCAAAAGGACTAGAACAGCAAATGGAGAGTATGCGGAAAAGGAATGTACGAAAGAAAGATTATGCAAGAAAAAAAGCATGATGGGCGATAGAAACTGGAAGGAAGAAAGCAAGAAGGAAGAAAGGGTGAAAGTAAACACAAGTTGAAAGAAGGAAATGTGGAAGAAACGGTAAAAGGAAAAGTAGAAGCAAGGCAGGGTAAAGAGAAGGAGGGTGGATGGATGAGTCGCTGAAAGGATCGAATAAAGGGTGACAGGGTGTACGGCGAGGTGTATGAAAGGAAGAACGGATAGAAGAACGGATAAAAGAATGGATGGTCCATGTGTGAACATATGGTTATTGGATGGATGGACAGACAAATGGATGGATGGACAAATGGATGGATGGAAAGGAGAAAAGATGGAAGTGTGAGAGTATGCGATGATAGATGGTTGAACATAAGTCAGAAGGGAGCACTTCTACGAAGAGTTGGGCAGACTTAGTTTGCACATTCAGTGGCTTTAAGAGTTTGCTCCACAGTGGGGCATTTTAATTTGATGCTGTTTCCTTGTCTGCACTCACCCCTCCTCTGGCCCTAGTTATACAGATGTTTGTTTTAGTATCTGCATGTTATTCTTGTTTGAGAGGTGAAGGTGCTCCTGAATTTCCTGGCCTGGAGTTAAAAAGAACTGAGGTTTAGGGGTGCCTCACTCAAGTACTTAGGTGTAAGACATCCTTTAAAACAAATAAGAACTTTCTGAATCATCTCTTACCCTGTAACCCTGTGTGCGTCATTTGTAAGTCAGGAGCAAAATGCAAATATCTGTCAACTTTACAAACTCCAAAGACAGCAAAATCATGTATATCTTTGAAACTAGGCCTGTGGGCAAAGTCTGGAAAAAAGCCTTTAATGAGAGTTTTCCTGAAAAACAGGTTTTAGGAGAGAATTCTTTCAGTAAAAGTGGCCTCTGCTCAGATTTCTTTTCACAAACAGATCCCCTTGTCATGTTGTAGGCTTCTTAGAGCTCTCTTGCACAGCTCCCCTTTCAATGTTGCACACTCCTCACAGCTCTCTTGCACAGCTTCCCTTGTCATATTACACACTCCTCACAGCTCTCTTGCACAGCTCCTCTTTTAATGTTGCACACTCCTCACAGCTCTCTTGCACAGCTCCTCTTTCAATGTCGCACACCCCTTGCAGCTCTCTTGCACAGCTCCTCTTTCAATTTTGCACACTCCTTGCAGCTCCCATCTGCAGCTCCCCTTGCCTGGTTGCACACTCCTCACAGCTCTCTTGCACTGCTCCTCTTTCAATGTCGCACACTCCTTACAGCTCTCTCGCACAGCTCCTTTTCAATGTCGCACACTCCTCAAAGCTGTCTTGCACAGCTCCCCTTTCCATGTCGCACACTCCTCACAGCTCTCTTGCACAGCTCCCCTTTCAATGTCGCACACTCCTCACAGCTCTCTTGCACAGCTCCCCTTTTTATGTAGCACACTCCTCACAGCTCTCTTGCACAGCTCCTCTTTAAATGTTGGACACTCCTCACAGCTCTCTTGCACAGCTCCCCTTTTCATGTAGCACACTCCTCACAGCTCTCTTGCACAGCTCCTCTTTCAATGTTGCACACTCCTCGCTGCTCTCTTGGACAGCTCCCCTTTTCATGTTGCACACTCCTTGCAGCTCTCTTGGACAGCTCCCCTTTTCATGTTGCACACTCCTTGCAGCTCTCTTGCACAGCTCCCCTTTTCATGTTGCACACTCCTTGCAGCTCTATTGCACAGCTCCCCTTTCAATGTTGCACACTCCTTGAGGTTCTCTTGCACAGCTCCTCTTTCAATGTTGCACACTCCTTGCAGCTCCCATCGACAGCTCCCCTTGCCTTGTTGCACACTTCGTGCAGCTCTCTTGCACCGCTCCTCTTTCAATGTCAGACACTCCTTGCAGCTCTCTTGCACAGCTCCCCTTTCCATGTCACACACTCCTTGCAGATCTCTTGCACAGCTCCCCTTTTCATGTCGCACACTCCTCACAGCTCTCTTGCACAGCTCCCCTTTCAATGTTGCACACTCCTCACAGCTCTCTTGCACAGCTTCTCTTTCAATGTCGCACACTCCTCACAGCTCTCTTGCACAGCTCCCCTTTTCATGTAGCACACTCCTCACAGCTCTCTTGCACAGCTCCCCTTTCCATGTTGCACACTCCTCACAGCTCTCTTGCACAGCTTCCCTTGTCATATTACACACTCCTCACAGCTCTCTTGCACAGCTCCTCTTTCAATGTCGCACACCCCTTGCAGCTCTCTTGCACAGCTCCTCTTTCAATTTTGCACACTCCTTGCAGCTCCCATCTGCAGCTCCCCTTGCCTGGTTGCACACTCCTCACAGCTCTCTTGCACTGCTCCTCTTTCAATGTCGCACACTCCTTACAGCTCTCTCGCACAGCTCCTTTTCAATGTCGCACACTCCTCAAAGCTGTCTTGCACAGCTCCCCTTTCCATGTCGCACACTCCTCACAGCTCTCTTGCACAGCTCCCCTTTCAATGTCGCACACTCCTCACAGCTCTCTTGCACAGCTCCCCTTTTTATGTAGCACACTCCTCACAGCTCTCTTGCACAGCTCCCCTTTCAATGTTGCACACTCCTCACAGCTCTCTTGCACAGCTTCTCTTTCAATGTCGCACACTCCTCACAGCTCTCTTGCACAGCTCCCCTTTTCATGTAGCACACTCCTCACAGCTCTCTTGCACAGCTCCCCTTTCCATGTTGCACACTCCTCACAGCTCTCTTACACAGCTCCCCTTTCCATGTTGCACACTCCTCACAGCTCTCTTGCACAGCTCCCTTTTCAATGTTGCACACTCCTCACAGCTCTCTTGCAGAGCTCTTCTTTCAATGGCACACACTCCTCGCAGCTCTCTTGCACAGCTCCTCTTTCAATGTTTCACACTCCTCGCAGCTCTCTTGCACAGCTCCCCGTGCCTTGTTGCACACTCCTTGCAGCTCTCTTGCACAGCTCCTCTTTCAATGTTGCATACTCCTTGCAGCTCCCATCGACAGCTCCCCTTGCCTTGTTGCACACTCCTTACATCTCTCTTGCACAGCTCCTCTTTCAATGTTGCACACTCCTCAAAGCTCTCTTGCACAGCTCCTCTTTCAATGTTGCACACTCCTCACAGCTCTCTTGCACAGCTCCTCTTTCAATGTTGCACACTCCCCAAGCTCTCTCTCACAGCTACCTTTTCAATGTTGCACACTCCTCACAGCTCTCTTGCACAGCTCCTCTTTCAATGTCACACACTCCTCGCAGCTCTCTTGCACAGCACCTCTTTCAATGTCGCACACTCCTCGCAGCTCTCTTGCACAGCTCCGCTTTCCATGTTGCACACTCCTCACAGCTCTCTTGCACAGCTCCCGTTTTGATGTTGCACACTCCTCGCAGCTCTCTTGCACAGCTCCCCTTTTCATGTTGCACACTCCTTGCAGCTCTCTTGCACAACTCCTCTTTCAATGTTGCACACTCCTTGCAGCTCTCTTGCACCGCTCCTCTTTCAATGTTGCACACTCCTCGCAGCTCTCTTGCACAGCTCCCCTTTCCATGTCGCACACTCCTCACAGCTCTCTTGCGCAGCTCCCCGTATCATATTGCACACTCCTCACAGCTCCCATCGACAGCTCTCCTTGCAATGTTGTAGGCTTCTTACAGCTCTGTTGCACAACTCCCCTTTCAATGTTGCACACTCCCTACAGCTCTCTTGCACAGCTCCACTTTTAGTGACGGTGTGATGGCCATAGAGGCTTTGCCTTATTTACAAGGCAGCGTTAAGCCACTTATGCTTCTCAAATAAGGCCCCTTTTTACGCTACACTTAGCGTGCAAGGGGTGGGCAGTGGGTGTTCCGGTCGGCGTTCCACTGCAGCACCCATTGATTCTGATGCTGCCCCATATTTACAAGGGTGACGTATATAGGAGTAAACTTGGTCTTTAGTTGGCAAAAGAAGGATAAATGCTTCATATCTCCTCCTTTTTGCTTTTTCCTTGTGGGCTGCATTGTGCAGCACACATGGAAAACGAAAGAAGCCTTGGATTGTTAAAAGTGACCCTACCTGCACAGAAACAAACCTTAAACATTTTGTAACTTCCATGTGTGCTGCATTAAGCAGCACAAATAGAAGTGACAAATTCCCATTTCAAGATTGTTACTGTGCAGAAAAGGTGGACTTTCCTGCACATAAACAATCTTCCCCTGCACTCTGGTGCAAGGGTGCCTGTGTTGGCGTTAGGCTGCTAATTGTAGCGCCAGAGCAGGGGGAAATGCAAAGCTGCACTATACTGCTGTAAATATGGTGCATCCTTGCGTTTCTGAAGTGGTAAAGTGAGGAGCTAAGCCATGACGGCTAAGGTCTCACTTCACCGCTTCTGTTGTGCTTATCCCTCCTGTTTCTATCCTGGTGGAACAAGGAGAAATGTTTAATTTCTCTTCGTGTTTTCATGTGTGCCATTTTGTTCAGCACACAACAATCCAGCAAAAGGCCAATGGTTGTGCTATATCCTGTTTGTATTAGTATATGTTTCCCAGCCTGGCTGTCTCCCTGCTGCTCAGCCAGAGTGAGCGTTGGTATTGGAACGCCTGGGTGCCTGTGTGGATGAGTGGATGAGCGGTGACAGTTGGAGATGGGCTGAGCAGCATGGCGGCTGCTCCTGGTGGGGCAGGTGTATGACCATAAGAGGCTGGAGTATAAGAATAACCAGACTTATAGACCGATGTATACATTTACCATCCTGCAACCAAGAAGTTAATAAAGTAATACATGAAAGACAGCTCGGCTACGTCTGGTAAGACACAACAGATTGTACATGTGCAGAAAGGTCCACCTTCCTCCACATAAACAATCATTTTTTTAAAAATGCCATTTTGCAACTTCTGTGTGTGCTGCATTAAGCATCACACACAGAAGTTACAAAACTGAATTTAAAGATTGTTTATGTACAGGAAGGGAGACCTTCCTGCACATAACCATTCCTCCCCCGCAAGCAGACACCCTTACACTATGGTGCAAGGGAGCCTGTGTTGGCGCTAGGCAGCTAATTGTAGCATTGATGCCTAGATATGGTTTGACACCTGAGCTCTAGAGGAAGAGGTTCAGGAAATGCAAAAAGTTAGAAAGCAGTACTTGGGTTGAATATGTTTCTTTTGCAGAGCATTGGATGGTTGGGTAAAGGGCAGCAAGGTTAATGATTTTCAAGGTCTCTTTGATTTGATTGCATGGGAGCACTTGTCTGATAATTGTTTTCCAGAGCTGTGCCAGCATCTGATAGATAGCAAGCTGACCTACCCTAGGAAGCTTGCTGAGGGGCGGACCGCTGGGTCAGTACCAGGGTCCACAAGGGTCACATGGGAGACTCAGCCAAAGGTGGGCAGGGTCCCAAGCAGAAGAATGGGGGGGACAAGGGCAAACAGAGGGAGTTCCGCAAAGGGTCTTAAAGTAGTCCCCAAGGGAACCCCGTGAAAGGTTCCCAGCCTTCCCCTGAGAGAAAGCAAGGGGCCCGACAGGTAGTCCTGTTCCCCAGGGGCCCCTTAAAAGTTACAAGTGTGGTGACCTGGTCATAAGGTGAATGATACCAGGTGCCGCCTGTTTGGTAAACAAGCACCCACTGGTGCTCCGCCCTGGCAGATGGCTAGTGTTGCCTTGGGGGAGGAGATTGAAGTCCAAGGTGGGTTGGGTCCCGCACAGATGACCCTAGTCTCTTTAGGTCTCAGAGGCTCAGCTGCCCAGGAACACTAAGAAATATGGGCAGCGAGTGACAGTCAATGGCCAAAAGGTGGAGGATCTTAAAGATACAGGAGGCAGTGTGACAGCTGTCAGGTGTCACATATTACATCTTTCATGACAAGGTCATTTTGCTGAGTTGTTAACGCCAACAACACAGAGAGTCATTGTCCCATGACTCAGGTTCCCTTTGAGTGGGGGTGGGGGGGTCTCTGGTACTTTTCAGGTAGCTGTGAGACCCGCCATGCCTGTTGACTGTTTGTTGGGAAATTATTTGGAGAGCTCCCCTTGGGAAAAGGTGGAGATAACAACTCACTTCAAGATGGTTGGACTGCCTGACTGGGCATGCGTGACCACCCGGTCAATGTAAGCCAGTAGGGGTTCTCAAGAGGACCTGGAACCTGAGAGGGAGGCCCAGGAACCTGCCGAAGAGAGAAGTGGCGGGGTGCGGGAAACCGGCCCCCGAAGTTCCCACGGCCCAGGAGGAGGTAGACACTGAGGGGGATGCCCTGGAGCCTACTGGGGAACAGATAGCTGAACTGGGAGACCTGCCTGAGCTGACCCATTGGCAGCAAGAAGGAGGCACCTCCAGGGAGGAATTCTGCAGGGAGCAGAAAGAATGCCCTTCTCTCGTGGGCTTGCGGCAACAGGCTGTACGCCAGGCAGCAGGTGATCAGTCAGGATCACATTGGATCTACTGGGAGAATGGTCTCCTGTATAGTGATTCTAAGGATGCTGAACCTGGGTCAGCCCATTTGCTGGTGGTACCCTAGATGTTTAGAGTCTTCCTACTGGGGCTGGCTCATGATGTGCGATTAGCAGGACATTTGGGCAAGACAAGACCTTTGAGAGGCATGTCACCCACTTTCATTGGCCACAAATGCACAAGAGTTGTGATACTCATTGCAGGACTTGTCAGACTTGCCAGGCTCCTCTCTAGCCAATCCCTGTTGTCAGTACCCCCTTTGAGCGGGTGGGGATTGACATTGTGGGGCCACTGCACCCCAAGACAGCCATGGGCAACAAGTTCATCCTGGTCTTGCTGGACCATGCCACCCGGTACCCGGAAGCCATACCTCTGAGAACAGTGACGGCCCCCGTTGTGGGACGAGCACTGATGGGAATTTTCTCCCGAGTGGGATTCCCTTGTGAGGTAGTGTCTGACCGGGGGACCAGCTTAATTTCCAAGTATATGAAGTCCCTGTGGCAGGAGTGTGGTGTAACTTACAAGTTCACCACTCCTTACCACCCCGAGGAAATGGGCTGGTTGAGAGGTTTAACCGGAACCTGAAGGGCATTATAATGGGTCTTGAGGAACGCATGAGGCTTAAGTGGGACGTCCTCTTACCATGCCTACTGTTTGCATACCGGGAGGTGCCACAGAAATCTCTAGGGTTCAGTCCCTTTGAGCTTCTCTATGGATACCCGGTTAGAGGACCTCTGAGTCTGGTCAAGGAAGGCTGGGAGCAATCTCCCAGGAAACCTCCCCAGGATATATATAGCTACATGCTGGCCTTCAGGAACCAGAACAGGCACTTCAGTGAACTCGCTCAGGCGAATCTGGAGGTCAGCCAGGAGGAGATGAAGCACTGGTATGACCAGAATGCCACTCTGGTAGAGCTTCAACCTGGACAGAAGGTGTGGGTCATGGCCCCAGTGGAGCCCTGCGCACTCCAAGATAAGTGGACCGGACCTTTTGAGGTTGTGGAGCGCAAGAGTCCAGTTACCTACTTGGTGGACATGCAGTCTCCTAGGAACCCCTTGAGGGTCCTACATGTCAACCGCCTTAAGCGCCACTTGGAGAGGTCTGAAGTGGGCATGCTCTTGGTGACAGATGCTGGAATAGAGGAGGAGACTGAGCCTCTTCCTGACCTCCTGTCAGCCTCAGAGCAAGATGGGTTAGTGGATGGTGTTAACCTCCCTTCCACTCTGACCCAAGAGCAACAGAATGACTTCCGCCAGTTGCTGGGACAGTTTCCTGATCTGTTTTCCCTGGTTCCTGGTGTCACAGATTGGTTCGTCCATGATGTGGACACAGGAGACAGTTTACCTGTGAAGCACTGTGGAAGGACCGGCTTTGGGTCTCCTGACATCCTTCCTTAACCAGCGTGCTCAAAAGGTCAAACTGGGTGACTTCCTTTCCTCCACCAAGCCTTTGCATTGTGGGGTCCCACAGGGCTCATCCCTAAGCCCCACTCTTTTCAACGTATATGTGGCCCCACTTGCAAGACTTGTTAGATCTTATGGACTGGAAGTCCTGTCGTATGCTGACGACTCCCAGATAATGGTCTCCCTATCTCATTCTGTTGAGTCCACAGCCTTAAATTTTAAGAACTGCATGGTAGCCGTGGCAGGTTGGATGACCTTAAATTTCCTCAAACTTAATGGGGAAAAAACTGAGGTCCTCATCTTTGGTGGCAAACAAGATCTCTGGTCGGAGGACTGGTGGCTGCCTGCCCTTGGTACATGCCCCAAGCCGACCCTTGTTGCCCGGAATCTGGGGGTCACTATTGACACCACACTCGCTTTTGACAAACAAGTCAATAAGACTGTTTCCACCTGCTGTGGAGTATTGAGGATCCTTAGGAAACTCGTACACTATCTCTCCCCTGACGCCCGGAAACAGGTTTCAGTGGCCCTCATTTCTCCTCGCCTAGACTACTGCAATGCCCTCTACCTTGGCATAAGCAAAAAGCTTATTCATCGCCTCCAAGTAGTCCAAAACGCTACAGCCAGGTTTGTAGTGGATGCCCCCAGACATGTTTCTGTCTCGGGGGTCAGAAAAAACCTCCACTGGCTGCCTGTGCAGGCCAGGATTAATTTTAAGGTTCTTGTCCTTACCTACCGTGCTCTACACGGCCTGGGTGCTGAGGACATCGGGTCTCTTGTGTCCTTCTACACCCCGGGCAGTGCCCTGCGATTTGCCCACAAAAATCTTCTGATTATCCCCCGAACCGTCAAGGCCAGGTGGGGAGGGAGAGCCTTTTTCTCCCTTGTCCCTAAACTGTGGAACACGCTTCCAGCTGACCTTAAGGGTCAGCCGTCTCTTGCCCTTTTTCGTAAAAGTCTAAAAACTTGGCTTTTTGCAGAGTCCTACCTGTAATTCGCATCACTCGAGGGCCTCCGACCACTCAGCTGTTTCCATCAAATGCGCCTTGTTGCTTTCGGGTTAAGTAGCGCCATACAAATCCCAAATTCATACATTCATTCATTCATTCAAGTCTTACAGGGTAACTGACAGGGCTTGCATTAAAGAGGAGGTCTCAAAGATGCTTGCACTTGGGGTTATTGAGTCATCTAGCAGTCCTTGGGCCAGCCCAGTGGTCTTGGTCCCGAAGGCTGCAGCGCCGGGTGCCACACCCAAACTCCGGATCTTTGTGGACTACAGAGGGCTCAATTCAGTCACTAAGACTGACGCGCACCCCATCCCCAGAGCTGATGAGCTCATTGATCGGCTAGGGGCTGCACCATACCTCAGCACATTTGATCTAATGTCTGGGTACTGCCAGATCGCCTTGACTGATGGGGCAAAGGAGCATTCTCCATACCAGATGGGCATTTCCAGTTCCGTGTTATGCCTTTTGGGATGAAGAATGCCCCTGCCACTTTTCAGAGGTTGGTCAACCACGTGTTGGTTGGACTGGAGGAATTCAGTGCAGCCTACTTGGATGACATCTCTGTGTTCAGTGTCAGTTGGGAGGAACATCTGCGCCACCTCTGGGAAGTGTTGATGGCGCTGCGGAAAGCAGGCCTCACAATCAAGGCGAGTAAGTGCCAGATCAGGCAGGGTTCTGTGGTGTACTTGGGACACCAAGTTGGGAGCGGCAAGGTGGCTCCCCTACAACCCAAGATTGAAACCATCCTGGCTTGGGAGCCACCCAAAACCCAGACAGAGGTGAGAGCCTTCCTAGGTCTCACAGGGTATTACAGGAGGTTTGTCAAAGGGTATGGCAACATTGTTGCACCCTTGACAGAGCTGACTTCCAGGAAGCAGCCCAAGAAAGTGATCTGGACTGACACCTGTCAGAAAGCCTTTGAGGCCCTGAAAGCTGCCATGTGCACGGCACCCATGCTCCGGGCACCCGACTTCTCAAGAGAGTACATCGTTCAAACCGACGCTTCAGAGCATGGTGTGGTGGCTGATTTGTCACAGATGAATGAGGAGGGCCTAGATCAACCTTTATCCTTTATCACTACAAGGTTACTTCCACAGGAACAGAGGTGGCGTGCTATTGAGCGTGAGACATTTGCTGTGGTCTGGGCTCTGAAGAAGCTGAGACCATACCTGTTTGGGACTCACTTCCGGGTTCAGACAGACCACAGGCCCCTCAGATGGTTGATGCAGATGAGGGGTGAGAATCCAAAACTGTTGAGTTGGTCTATTTCCCCACAGGGTAATGAACTTTACAGTGGAACACCGCCCTGGTACAGAACACGCCAACGCTGATGGTCTGTCCAGATTGTTCCGCCTTAGTGAAGAGAACTCCCAGGAGTTAGGGTAGTTCTCCCCACTTTTCAGCTGGAGGGGACAAGTGTTAGACCTGGCACCATTGGCGTGGGGCTCCCTTCTATTTTTTTGCTGTTGCCTTAGGTATTTTTGGTGCTTTGGGCACTGTGCCACTGCTATTCAGTGGCACAGTACAAGTGCTCCCTATTGTAAATTGATGTATGTATTAGTGATTCCATGTTTGGTTACTCTGGTTTACTTGTCAGACCCTAGTCTAGTTCACTGAGTGTGCCAGGGCGTGTAATCCAAATACTGCTGGTGGGCCTGCAGCACTGGTTGTGCCACTCACAGAAGCAGGCTTGTAAAATGTGTCTAAGGTCTGCCATTGCAGAGCCTGCATGCAGTCTGGTATTGTCATGCTGACTGGGCAAGTGCACCCACTTTACAGTCCCTAAACCTTCCCTTTTCTTTATATCAGTCACCCCTTATGGTAGGTCAAGGGCAGGTTGCATTGTAGGTATAAGGTTGGACAAACCCTGGTGTGTGTGGCATGTCCTAATAGTGAATTACAGCCATTTTCGTTTTTCACTATTGCAAGGCTACCTGTTCTCTATAGGCCAGAATGGGCTGCTAGAATTGTTACTTTTTATAATCCTAACAGGCTCAGAGGACATGGTAGAAATTCAAGTTTAGTATGCCTGAACTCAGAATAATAAAATACATCTTTTAGTAAAGTTTATTTTAATATTCTGTGTTTACAAATACCACTTTTAGAAAGTAGGTATTTGCTTGTCTAACCATTCAAACCTGCCTCTGCTAGTTTGTGTATTACTATGTCTGGTTTCTGTGAGTGACAGGGCTGGGGAATTTCAAGAGACAGGCTGAGTCACCCAGTGGTGAATAGAAATATCTGCATCTAGATGGGAGGGAGGAGTTGCACCTGAACTCTGAATAGGGCTGTACCTGCCTTCCACAATGCTGGCTCCACCCCCTGGGGAGCGGCTGATGTCTCTGCCCTGCACACTGAAAGAAGAGTAGGAGTCCTGTCAACAAAGTGCTCCAGGACTGTACTTGCCTTCCACAATGCTGGCTCCACCTCCTGTTGGGCGTCTGATGTCTCTGCCCTGCACTGTGAAAGGAAAGGAGAGGTCTGGTAAACAAGGTGCTTAGGATCTGGTTTGGACTAGGCACAGACCCCTCTCCCCTCAGAGAACAAAGGACTTGGGGGTATAAATATTGGGACCCTGCTCCCAAGAAATTAGATCACTTTTGGACTACAAGAAGAAACCTTTACTGAGGAGAGGAACCTGAAGAAACTGAGGAGAGGCTATTCCCAAGCTGAAGTGCTGATTGGGGGATTGGCCTGCAGTGGTTGCCTTACTGCCAAAGGAAGGAGAAAGGATCTTTGTGTACTTTGCTTTCAACTTGTGAAGGATCTCCAAGGGCTTGGAAAAGAGCTTGCCTCCTGCTGAAGTCTCAGGGACTAAAGAATTCACCCCCCAGCTCCCCAGAGTTCCTTGGGAAGTGCCTGCTGCAGTTTTGGGCCTTCTGAGGAACTGCGTGTTGCAAGGAGCTGGAAGCGCGACTCAACGAGAAGTAGAGTGTCTCCGTCGCTGTGCCTGTCGTCGCAACTCCGGAGAAAGGAGGGTGTCGCCGCTGGAACTGTCGCACTGCACCGCATCGGAGAGAAGCGTGCCGCAAAGAAGAGGAAATGTGTCGCCGTCGCTGCTGCTGCCGTCGCAACTCCGAAGAAGGAGGGTGTCGCAGCTGGAGCTATCGCACAGCACTGCATCAGGAGAAGAATCTCGCAACGAGGTCGGAGCGTGTCGCCATTGCTGTGCCTGCCGTCGCAACTCCGGAGAAGGAGGGTGTCACCGCTGGAACTGTTGCACTGCTCCGCATCGATCAAGAGCACCTCTCTTCCCCGAGAAGCACGCCGCCATTGGAGTTGCTGCCGTCGCATTTTGGATATCGCCGCTGTAGTTATCACATCGAGCGGAAGATTCGTGCATCGCAGGAGAAGAGCGCTGCTGCAGGAGCTGCTGCCGTCGCATCGTAGATGTCGCTGCTGTAGTCCACGCATCAGACCGAGAACTTCTCGCATCCCCGAAAAGTGTGCCGCATCTGAAAGATCTTCACGTCTTCATTTCTTTGCACCTGAACTTTGCCGCATTTCCCATTGTTGCGACATTGCTTGTCGTGGAAGCGTAACGCAACTTAACGTACATTGACGCAGAGTGTTGCATCTAAGAACTGAACTGAACTAAGCTTAATCTACCATCTTAAAGTAATCATAGTGTGTATTTTTGTCGTTTATGGTCTTGTGGTAACTCTATATAAAGTCTACTTATTTTTGATATAAAACCTGTGTGGTGTCCATTTGTAGTGTTGTCACTGGGTTACTGTATGTGGTCACAACTGCTTAACTTACAACGCCTCTGAAATAAGCCTTGACTGCTCACGCCACGCAACCTAGAGGGTGAGCAGGGGTTATTTTAGGACTGTAATCCCCTTGTCCTGACTAGAGGAGAGGGTACCTATGTACCTACCTGTGCCAACCAGAGACCCCCATATCTAACACTTGGGAATTGAGAAGTCCTGTACTGTTAGTCAACTCGGATATCAAGTCGGATATCTGTGTTTTTAGGTTTTGCCTACACAAACAGCTTATTATTATTCAAAGAGGCGAAACCCAATGCATTTACCAATGCTTGTTATCCAGGTACCCCCTGCACTAGGCAGCCTGTAGGATTGTCTAAGACCTGCACAACAGCCTGAAAGAGCAGTGTCAGGAGGCGGTAGGCTCAAAGCTCCAGACCAGATCTGAAGTCCCATCCGGCACCTTGTAATGGGCATTAATGGGCATTAATACAAGGCCATTAACTGGGTAATGTAATGCTTGTAACTCACGCCCTCCACACATCGAGGGGGACAGTCAGCTTGGGGCACGTCATGTGTGTTGAGAGCAGAAGGAAACATGCTTCCACACCCTCCCCCCCTTAGAGGAGCATTGGCAGCCGCCAGTGGGTAATAAACTGGCAGAATCCGCAGTTATTATACTTTTTATGAGCGCCATGATCACATTTACAAGAGGGCCGGGAGGGTGGGGGGGTCGAGGGCTCTCAGCCCTTCCAAGCAACACTTCACAGGGACAAAGTCCAGATAAACAAGCTGTGCTTGCGATGACTCCGGTCCGTTGTCATGGGATCCTGGCTCCGGTCAGATGTCACTTCTCGCCAGATGTGTTGCATTACAGTTTGTATTCCCCTTCGGCCTTCCTTCATGTGCTACCCGTAGAGAGGAGTCACTTCTAGCCAGATGTGTTGTGTGAGAAGTTGGCCTGGCATATCCTGTTCACTAGTTCTAGTGGGCACCTTGCACCAGTCCAAACGACCCTTATTGATGGTAGGTTTAAAGACAACCTATATAGAAAGGTATCCTAGTGGTAGCTGTGGAGAGCAGCCTTCAGGCTACGTTTTGGAGGAGTGTAAAGCAGCTTGTTTTACCAGATTATAACCTCTTGAATGTCTAAATGAAAGGAGAACCACGCAAGGTATATATATATATATATATATATTACCTACTGGCGGTCGCCAGTAGGTATATATAGTTAGGATTTTTTCTCTATGGGTTTTTTGAAAATTCTATGTCTAATAACTTTGGCGTTTGTGGACGGAATTGGCTGAAATTTTCAGCAAAATGGAACATTTTGTTTCTGAGCAGCCACTGGAAATTTGGGGGGAGTTGGTCCAGGGGGGGCCGAGAAAAAAGGGGGGTCCCAAAACGTGTTTTTAACATTGAGTTTTCCATAGGGCGGTTAGCCTCACTTTTAGCCCGAACGGCTGAATGGATTTGCACGAAACTTGGCAAAATTGTAGGGACTGGTAGCCCGATGTGCCTTTTGTAGGTCTCAATATATGTGCTGCAGTGGATTTTGAGAAAATAACGTTCAAAAAAAGATATATATCTGTAAGCGCGGACCGGGCAGCGCCCCGGTACGCGTACTTGACGCGTAACGGAATTCGCGTAGCGAAGTTGATTGGCTCTCCGGTGTCTGTCAACATTCTAAACAGTCCGGAGCGGCCGCCATCTTGTCTCTCGGTAGGATCGAGTGACAAGAGGAGGCCAAAACAAAGGGGGAAATGACCATAAGGGGGCATAGTAGATCCTCCCTGACCCCCTAGGTTTGATGTGGAGGCTTTAAAGGGGCCCCGCGAAGCAAAAAAAATAAAAAAAAATTTTGTTTTTTTTCGTGGTTAGCGCCCGGTACGCGAACCGGGAAGCGTTCTGGGGAGCGTACCACAATGAAAAATGAATGATAGACTTTTCAAATGCTGTATGTTAATTGATTGTTGGTTTTGTTGATTATTTTTTTTTTTTTTTTTTTTTTAAGCTTTTTTTATTGTGTTTCATAATTTATTAAACTTTCCAACATTTCATTGTCAGAAATTTCATAATAATCATGGAATATAGATTGTAGTCTCTGAGGTTGTAAAATGTCCTCATTTGCAAGGAGGTTATCTACTGCTTGTACACATTGCAGTAGTTCTTGGTCCCAAGTTTCATCCATAAATTCAATCTCATTTGGATCAATGATTTCTGTGTTGGACTCTGGAAGGACAATTTCAAATGAAATGTTTTGTTCACTTTCCATTTTCCCTGAAATTTGCATAAAAAAAATATATATTAGTAGAGGTAGGGCACTGTTGGGATTAATTTTAGATAGGCAGTTTTTAACAGAGAATTTATCTTTGGGCAGTGTATAGTATCAGAGTGGAAGTAGGAATATAAAAAAGTGTATCTAAATTTATAAGTACTACAGAGGGATAGTATATAACTAACAGAAAAAGTTTGCCATATTAACTTAAAGTGCACAATATACTTCAGTTTTAAAAATAACAACTTACCTTTAAAAAGAAGTTGAAGTTATTAATGAAAATCCTATTGAAATGTACACCAGGAAGTAGTAGTCAAAATGGCTGTGTTTCCTTCTCTTCCTTTATATATATTCGGGTACATAACCAATCAAATGTGAGGTAAAAAAAGTAGAAAATGAAAGTAACATTTTAATTGGTTGTCAATTCCAACATTTCAGATGTGTTTTGTGAAGTAATTTACCTCACGGTATTTAGAGAGGTCTACAGGCTAAATGGCTAAATGGAATTCCAATCAAATTTGTGAAAATGGTAGGGATTGGTATGTAGTATGAGCTAATCTATATTTGGTGAAATTGTCTCCAGTGGCTTTTCTGTGAACTACTTTCCCACCTTTTTTGATGGTGCGCTTCCCAGGGAGCGACCCGGTACGCGAACCGTTGAGCGCCCCGGTTCGCGTACCTTAAGCGTTCCGGGAGTCCACCATTTTGTGTTTCGGTCGAATTAAGATACAAGATGGAGGGCAAATAATGTTCAGAATGGGTAGAAGGGGGCACGGTAGACTTATCTTGACCCCCTAGGTTTTCTGAGGGTGGCTGAGGAGGTTTATATGTGCGAAAAAAAACATTTTTTTAAAAAATTTCGCGAGGTTAGCTCCCGGTACGCGTACCGGGTAGCGCCCCAGGGAGTGTACTTTGTTGAAAATTAGTGAAAAAAGTTAGAGTAAAATAATAATTGTGAGTGATTAGATGTAGGGTAGCTCTGAGAAGAGCTTTTGGGTTTATGGTACATTTTGGTACTTATAAGTAGGTACCAATGCACATTTTTAAATTCAGAGTGAAAACTCTGTTGCCCTCATCTGAGAAGTGAACTCCATCTCCTCTGTAGATATCTTGCATGTAGTAACGCAAGTTATTGTTGTACAGGGAGCCCATTCCATGGTCTCTCATGTAAGCTGAAACAGATTTGTTTACATGCTTCCTCGACTTCTCAATTTGTGGACAAAATTGGTTTGACCACCTCCATTTCTGTCTTTGGCATATATTTGAATATACCAAGGCAGTCTGAGGAAAAAGTGCCATTAATTGCTCAAAGGTGTCCTTTAAAAGCATTTCCAGACCTACACCAGTCAAAGTGCCCAAGTCATTACCTCCACAGTGCACAATTAACAGGTCAGGTTTTGGCAAATGCATAAAGGTTTTCACCAATGGTATCAATTGGTGACATTTTAATCCTCTGTGGCCAAACCACTTAATTTCCACATCTTGTAAATTGAGGTTAGGTAAATTCCTGCTTTCAACGTACCTTTGAGCCCAGTGAATATAACTATGACCAACAATCCAGACAGAAAACATGGTGAGAGAAGGTTCTCCTGCAGTCAGATGAAGTGTGGCAATGAAATGGCAGTTGAAAAAATGAGAGTTTGAAATGAAAAAAACTGTGGAGTTTCTGTGTTCATGAAGTAGTAACAGTGATTGGTGGATTTTGATTGATGAAAACAGAAAGTTAGGGTGTACAGATGTGTTGTTTGAAAGATGTATTTTGAGTGGTCAATAAAAAATCATTAAATGAAAGAAAGCACTGGATATGCAGGTGCACTGAGAGTTCAGAGTTCAATTGCAACATTGTTGTGTGAATTTGCAAACACCAGAGTTTCTCCAAGAGGTGGTTGCTATGGAAAATAGGCAGAAAGGGCAGAGGGGGAAGGGTTTTAATTTGAAAAAAAGTGAGGGAAGAGTTTTGATTGGGTGACATGAGAAATATGTGTGAAGAATTACACCATTTCTGTGCTTTTGATAGCTGCAGACTCTGGAGTGCATACCTTTTGCTCTGCTGAAGACAAATTGGTGTGTTTCTTAGACTGTTTTCAAACTCAAAGTATTTGCTAAGGTGAGAAAATATTTCTTTACTTTAGATAGAGAATAGTGTGCTTTAAGGAGAAAATTATGATTTATGTGGCGCAAATTGCTTGTAAATATGCTCTCACATGTGCATGGAAAATTTTGATTTTGAATGTTTGTGTTACATAGCCATGTTAAAAGTGACGCAACCATGCTGAAAAGCCAATCAAAAAATGATTTCATGTGTTTTAATGACATTTTAAGTCATTTTCTGATGTGCAGTGTTTAGAAATTATGATTTGAAAATCGTTTTTGTGGAAAAGGAATTGTTTTTAAATTCATGACAAGGATATAATGGTGTATGGTTCTTTATAAGGCAATTGACTGTCCTTGATGTTATTTTTCTCATTTTAGTGTAAGACCTTTCTCTGTGGCGCAAATTGCTTGTAAATATGCTCTCACATGTGCATGGAAAATTTAGATTTTGAATGTTTGTGTTAAATAGCCATGTTAAAAGTGACCAAACCATGCTGGGAAGGCAATCAAAAAACGCTTTCATGTGTTTTAATGACATTTTAAGTCATTTTCCCATGTGCAGTGTTTAGAAATTATGATTTTAAAATCGTTTTTGGGGAAAAGGAATTGTTTATAAAATCATGACAAGGACATAATGGTGTATGGTTCTTTATAAGGCAATTGACTGTTCCTGATGTTATTTTTCTCATTTTAGTGTAAGACCTTTCTCTGTGGCGCAAATTGCTTGTAAATATGCTCTTACATGTGCATGAAAATTTTAATTATCAATGTTTGTGTTACATAGCCATGATAAAAGTGAACCAACCATGCAGGAAAGCCAATCAAAAAACGTTTTCATGTGTTTCAATGACATTTTAAGTCATTTTCTCATGTGCAGTGTTTTGAAATTATGATTTGAAAATCGTTTTTGGGAAAAAGGAATTGTTTTTAAATTCATGAGAAGGACATAATGGTGTATGGTTCTTTATAAGGCAATTGACTGTCCCTGATGTTATTTTTCCCATTTTAATGTCAGACCTTTCTTTGTGGCGCAAATTGCTTGTAAATATGCTCCCACCTGTACATGGAAAATTTTGATTTTGAATGTTTATGTTACATAGCCATGTTAAAAGTGACCCTACCATGCAGGAAAGCCAATCAAAAAACGCTTTTATGTGTCTTAAGGACAATTTAAGTAATTTTCCCATGTGTAGTGTTTTGAAGTTATGATTTGAAAATCGTTGTTAAAATTTATGTGCGCCATATGCCCCCAAATTTCTTTTTCAGGGTTGCAGCAGGGTGTTCTTGAGACACCCCTGCACCTTTGGAATAAATTCCTAATTTGTGATGAGCAAATTGTTAATCGCAAATTGCACCTTCATTTATATGAGCCTCCTAGCTCATGGAAATGAATGGGTAATTTGCAATTAGCAATTTTCTCAAACAAATTTGGAATGGTAAAGAATCGCTATTTATTCCTTAAAATTCGCTTTTTTGGAAATGCAAAATAGTTATATGATACATATGGCGGTTGATGTCTAACAAGATAAGAAGCTTATGGATACATTTATGATGACTGGTGCAATGAAGTAGAAATCACTTACTTCATTGGTAGGCCTTTACAATAAATTATCTCCTCTGTATTCTTCATCAAGCGTAACTTTAATCTGCAATCCTGAGTAGGCCTCACCTTAAACAAACCTCTGGATAGGCCACATCTTATTGTCATCCTGATTTAATCATTTATAATGCTAGGGACAGATTTATGATAGGTGTATACCTCTTTTGTGCCACTTAGAAAACATTGTCCATGGGGAAATGACTTAAAATGTCATTAAGACACATGAATGTGTTTTTTTAAAACGTTTGCAATTTTTTTGGGTCACTTTCAACATGGCTATGTGTCTGAAACAGTCAAAATCTAAATTTGCAATGCACAGGTGGGAGCATATTTACAAGGAATGTGCTTCATGGGGAAAGGTCTTATAATGTAATATGGGAAAAATGACATTAGAGATACTGAAATGCCTTATAGAGAAGCATACACCATTATGTCCTTGTCATAAATTTGCAAACCATTACTTTTCCCCAAAAACGATTTTCAAATTATATTTTGAAAACACTGCACATGTGGAAATTACTTAAAATGTCAATAATTCAAAATTTGTGATTCCTTAAATGCAATGTATCAAAAAAAAAATATGTAAAAAATGATATTAAGGATTTGGAAACTACCACCAACTTCTAGTTTGTGGTAATTTGCGAATTCTTTTCAAAAAGCATTTTAAAAAAAAAAAAAAAAAAAAAGGTCCCATATGACGCCCATACATGCCATTAGGGCATGTAGGTGTGCCATGTGCTCCCAAATTTCTTTTTCAGGGGTGCAGCAGGGTGTTCTTGAGATACCCCTGCACGCTTGAAAAAAATCCTATTTTGTGATGAGCTAATTGCTAATCACAAATTGCAACATTAATTCCTATGAGCCTCCTAGCCTATGGAAATGAATGGGTAATTTGCAATTAGCAATTTGCTCATTGCAAATTAGGAATAGTAAAGAATCGCTATTTATTCCTTAAAATTCGCTATTTATAATATGTAAAATATTTTGATGATACATATGGCAGTTCATCTGTAACAAGATAAGAAGCTTAGGGATAGATTTATGATGAGTGGCGCATCACCAGGGATGTGACAGTCATCCTGCGCCACTGTTCCGCCACCCATGTTGTGCTGCATTTACAATGCGGCGCAGCATGGGGCAAAAACGGCACAGATGCGTGACGCATCTGTGCCGTAAAGGTGGCGCATTGCTGGAGTTGTATCGTAAGTGCGATGCAGCTCCAGCAAGGCTCAGGGGTGCCCCATCTCTACAATGCTGCGTCAAGACCTATGCCAGCTTCAAGCAGGCGCAGGGTTTTGAAGCAGCTTTCTCCTATCTGATTGTAAATGCGGCACACCATGGGTGGTAAAGCAGTGGTGCACATTAACTGGTGCATGCCTGGGGATGTGCCATTTAATATAAATCTGCACTTTAACATTTGAGTATGTGCAGGGGACACAGAGTCGTTGAGGCTTATCCAAGGTTAAGAACAGATGAGTCCTGTTCAGTGAAAAATTAGACATAGGCTTCACCTGCTCAGCATCGCTGGACATGGCTAAATAATAGCTGCAAAATGTTACTCTTGTTAAATAATTTTACTATTATAATCTGTGAGATTTGTCTCTTACTCTGCAAAATCTCATTGTTGTTATCTTTCTTTAAAGATAAAGACAACCTCAACATGAGCGACAATCTGCAATCAGTTGATTTTGACCTCATCATTGAACTTGTAATTGAAACATCAGTGGATGTTGATCCATTGGATGATTTAAATCCTGAGGATGAAGAAGAGCGTGATGAGGATGCAGATTTGTCCGAATTATATGATATAGGATGGGAAGCTGACCTGCTTGAGCCTTTGGAATTATAAACATTTATTTTTAAAATTTATAATCAATAAAAAGTAAAAAGGTAAACCGTTTAATTTAAAAATAAAGACACCTTCAAAAACAGGTTATGTGTAGTGTCTTCAATAAAATATTAAAATATGCTCATAAAATTAGATCAGATTCACATATAAAATAGCATAGGTAACATAAATATAAATGTCATTTCTTTTCTGGTATTTCTGTATTGTAAAAATGGCAATGACTAAAAAATCTTCAAATTAAAATGTCAAGTAGTGTGTTATGTTTTTGATCACTATTACTGATTTACTGTTTGATAATAATGTTTATTAACATTTTTTATTATATTTTTCCTCAGATTCAACTGCAGATCATTTAAAGATTTCAATATGCCTACAAAAATAAGAGAGATAAAGGCTGCAAAACGTCAAAGACAGCAGGAGAAAAAAAAAACGCAGCAGTCCTCTAACAAAAAGATTTCTCAAGCCATGAAGAAAGCACCGGGTAAGAGCTCTAAATATTTCATAAGAAATATTTCTAATAAAAAAAATATTAGTACAGAAAATGTTTCAATCCATAACACGAGAAGTAAATCAAATGGAAAGAAAAGGACAAATGAAAATGTTACTGCTAGAGCAAGAGATAAATCTGTGCATGATAGTAGAAGGAAACAACAGTTTAGGGAGATTCGTAAACGAATGTTCCGTAACAGGATAATTGGCAATTTGTTAAAAAATATTAAGAAAGGTCAACAGAAATTAGTTTTTTATAAGAGAAAAAAAAAAGTTGAGAAAGTTATTGATCAGGCTTTTGAAATTAAACGTAAGTTATTTATTTTGATAATCAATAGAATTAGGAAGCTAAACAAGGCAATTTTTGATTTCAAAAGAAATAGTAGATGGAAGAGAATAGTTAATCGTAGTAATTTTTGTGAAGTTTTTTCTGGAGAATGGATACATAGTTCAAGCTGTGAGGCATTTTTTAATGAAGAGAGTTATTTCCAGGATAATGATTTGGTGCATGCAGTTGACATCAGTGGTCGTGCTTATGAAGTGAAAGATGGTTGTCCAGTTGAAAAAGAAAAACTTGTGACAACAGAGGCAGAAGAGTTGTTAGGTAATGAGGTTTTAGGAAGACGTGCTAAGGGTCCTGTGTACACTTGGAAGTGTAGTAGTATTTGCAGTGTGCGACAGGATTCCATCAATTTGCTTTGTGATTTTGTACGGACATTTAACAAGAAAAGTTTGAAACAGAAAATAAGGTTGTTGCAAGAATTAGATCCTTGCAGAGTGAGAGAAGTGATAGGTTTGCATGGTCATTCACTGGCTTGTCTTTCCAGGAGAGTATGCCAGAGTGTTTTTCATCATTTCAGGATGCTAGCAGTGCATCATAACAAAGTGAGGAAGTTAGTTAGACTGTTGTATTATGCTAAGAGTCCAGCAATTATGCTGAAACAATTATGCGCTGCTCTTTTGCATGGTTCTGAAATAGATGTGAAGAATATATGTGAAGAAATTGAGTTTTGTTACTTTGGAAGTAAAGAGGAGAATGTTGAAATTGAGCAAGAAGTAGAGGGTCATTTGGAAGATAGTGTACATGTTTCCAGTACAGATAATTTCCAGAGGGAAATTGCGACGTTTGACATGAAATCAAGTGAGAGGCCTAATTTCACTTGTGTGTGTTGTAGACGCACTTATTATAAGAATCAGACTAAGTTAGTGGATTTATATGCAAAAAGTGAAAGGGAAAATAATAGTGAATGGAAGGATTTTGCAACATACTTGATGGTAGAAAATTGTTTTGATTTGGGATTGGATCAACGTGTGTGTACTTATTGTTGTAACAAATTAAAACAAAACCAGATGCCTGCTAGAGCAGTTCATAATAATCTGGAATTGGTTGAGATTCCTTCTGAATTGAAGGACTTAAATACTTATGAATCTATTTTGATTCAAAGTATCCATCCCTTTCAGGCTATTGTAAGAATGGAGCCAAAGACAGGGAAATTGCCTCCATCAGATTTACAGAGAGGATTAAAGGGAAGAGTTGTTTATTTGCCTCTAGATTTCAAGAAAAACATTAACACAATTGGAGTAGAAAAAGTGGAAGAGGAACCTCTGGTTATCTTAGTTAATGGGGTTCCGACAAAGAATAAGAAAATATGGCAAGATTTAGTAGATGTTAGGAAAGTTAAAAAGGCAACATTGTATTTGAAAAAAAATAATAAATACTATAAGAATGTATATGTTGCAGAAGAGGAAGTAAGTGAGGAAGAGGATAGCGATTTGTGTGCTGGTCAAATTGAGAAAGTAGAACCCTCTACTAGTGAGGAAATATATGAACATTATAGTGTTCATCCTTTGCATTCAAAGGAAGTCATGGGGAATGCTATTGAGTTGTTTCAAATGAAACAAGCCAAAGGGAGTCCCATTAGTGTTTGGGAGGAAAGTTTGGAAGCTCGGTGTTTCCCACAGCTTTTTCCAACAGGTCAGGGAGGAAGATATGATGAGCGACCTCATCAAATTCCTGCTTCTGAATACCGGACTTTGCGATTGTATGCAGGAGATGCTAGGTTTCGACAATGCATTCCTTATTTGTTTCATCTCCTGTTTGAAAGCGATCTGTCTGGACTGTCATATGCAGTGAACCACATCTTGAAAAGTGGTATACACATGCAAAACATCTCGGCAAGTGATTTTATGGATAAAGTGAATGTCCAAGATAGTATTTTGGATTCTCACCTGATTAATCTCATGGCGTGTCAGCGTGGTACTAATGAGTACTGGTACCGTCGTCATGGTGATTTAAAATGTATGCTGAGGAACTTAGGTACTCCCACATGGTTCCTCACTCTGAGTTGTGCCGAGTATGGCTGGGAAGACTTACTTCAATTTCTACGAGAGGCAAATGCTAACGTAGAAAACATCGAATTCAAGACACCCGGAGAACTGTGCTCTTTGGATCCAGTCAATGTATGTAGGTACTTCAATCATAGATTTGAAGCTATGATGTCTTTCATCATGAATAAGAAGAATCCACCTCTTGGAGAGGTGTTGGATTTCTTCTGGAGAAAGGAGTACCAAGCAAGAGGTGCTCCTCATATACATATGTTGCTGTGGATCAAGGATGCACCTAAATTTGGAACGGATCCAGAAGACTCAGTGATGAGTTTCATCCAACAGTATTCTACGTGTGCTGTTCCAAACGCAAAGGAGAAGAAAAGCCTAAGAGAAAAAGTTCTGCGTTTCCAAAGCCATCGATGTGGAAAGTACTGCCGTCGTAAATTCCGAAACAAAGACAAGTTCTACACCAAATGTCGTTTCGGCTTTCCACGACCGGTGATTTCTAAAGGAAGAGTAAACAGTTTGATGTCTTCGCTGCAACATAATGTGATGAAGAAATCACCTAAAACCACTTACAATTTGAAGAGGAACGAAGAGTCCAAGTACATCAACGACTACAACCCGGTGATTTTGTCCATGTGGAATGCTAACATGGATATACAGTTTGTGGCTGATAACTGTATGGCTGTGGCTCGGTATGTGACGTCTTACATCACCAAAAAAGAGAAGACAGAATTGAAGGATATGTGGGAGGACATTTCCCATGAAAAGAGCCTCAGCAAGAAGTTGTACAGTTTCAGTCTGAAGATGTTGTCGCATCGAGAAATCGGAGCGTACGAATGTTCTGACCGGTTGTCTTCAGCAAGTCTCTATGCCAAGTCCAGGAGTATCGTTTGGGCGAGTCTTGGTCTTGCTGCAACGCGTAATCGAGTTCTCAAACCTGTGCGGGAAATTGAGTATTTGGCGGAAAAGGAGCCAAACAGTACCGACATTTTGAAGACAAACATGTTGGATACATATTATCCAAATCGAAGCAGTCACCTAGAGAATGTTTGTCTGTATGAGGTTCTGCAAAATTACATGTTCAAGAGGAACATCAAAGAAGATACTGAGAAAGGAGTGTATGCTGTAATAGGAAGTGAGGGATGTCTGGTCAAGCAAAGAAAATGCCACTTGATAAACCATCGAAAATTGAGTGGCGAATCTCCTGAAAAAAAGGAGTTTTTCTATTTAGCACTTTTGCAACTTTTCAAGCCTTGGCGTGCAGAAGAGGAACTGCTTGGAGATTTCCTCTGTTACGAAGACTCTTTCAATGCCGCCAAGGAGACCATAGAATGTCCTGCTTTTCCCAAATATGTAGAAATGTTGAATGCGGAAATTGAGCAGGAAGCAACGATTGCAGCCGAGATTGCCAGAGACAGTTCTCAGGACAGTCAGAGTTCTGCTTCATTGAGTCAGGATCCACTAGGAGGACCTCTTATTGAAAATGAAGCTGCCACTGCTATGAATGAGGTGGAAAGAGCCATGGCACATGCTCAAGAGGATGCGGTTAACTTAGAAGAGTTGGAAAGGCAACTCAACGTTGAGCAGAGGAAAATATATGACGAAGTTACCATGCAAATTGATCATGGATTAAGTCATGATAAGAAAGAGTGCTCATGTACGTCGTTGAAGCCTGTCCGACTGTACGTGAGTGGAGAAGCGGGAACTGGAAAAAGTTTCCTCATTAAAGCAATTTCATGCTATTTGCAGGAAAGGACAGAGTCATCGCTGTCTTGTGTTGTCACTGCTCCAACTGGACTGGCAGCACATAATATTAAAGGGATTACTTTACATCGTTTACTGATGCTGCCAGTGGAGCATGACAACAAATTAGAATATCACAAGCTATCTGGAGATGCTTGTTTTGAAGTTTCAAGAATCTTGAGGAAAATGAAACTTCTTATCATTGACGAAGTAAGCATGGTTTCCAATGTCATGCTTGCCTTTGTGCATTTGAGGATGCAAGAAGTTCTCAAAACAGAGTATGATGTGTTATTTGGTGGCAAACACATCATTGTTTTCGGAGATCTTCTGCAGCTGACACCAGTGAAAGGGCAACCTGTGTTCAAAATGCTCACGCATGAAGATACCAGGAAGTGCCTAGGCAGCATTGGCAACGTCAATATATGGTTAAACTTCAATTATGCTGAACTGCATGAAAATATGCGTCAGGCGAAGGATGAAGTTTACAAGACTATTCTACAAGATGTTAGAATTGGAAAAGTGACCGAGCATGGGAAAGAAGCTTTACATGCACGATTACTGTCAAATTTATATCCAGAACAAGATGTTGTGCCTGAGAATATTTTTCAGAAAATTACTGATAAGAAATCTGGAATATGTTTGATGCCAACTCTTGCAGAATGTGCCAAATTTAACAACAAAATGTTGCATTTAGAAAAGCAAGAGATTGTGAAAGTGGAAGCTATTGATAGAGTAGAGCATATGGGATCAACAATTATTTTGTCTGAGAATCTGAAAACAAAATTGGATTCATTAGAGAAGAGTATATCTAAAACTGCAGGTTTTGAAAAGACTCTGAATGTGTGCTTGAACTGCCGTATAATTTTAAGAAGGAATTTACATGTTGAAAGAGGTCTGGTAAATGGATCAATGGGTAATGTTGTTGATTTTGTGAAATACAGAAATAGAGATGGAATTGAATTTTTAAAAATTAAATTTGATGGCATTGAGGAAGTACAGCTAATTGCTCGTTGTTCTGCTAGATTTTTGCTTGTAAAAGACTTATATGTTCGCCGTAAGCAGTTCCCTGTTTGCTTGGCATATGCGGTGACAATTCATAAATCGCAAGGTTTAAGTGTAGACACTGCATTGGTGAATATTGGCAGTTCTGTGTTCAAGGAGGGTATGGCATATGTGGCATTGTCACGAGTTAGAACTTTATCGGGATTGTACTTGATTGAGTGTGATGTCAGAAACATTTGTGCAGATCTAGATTGTGTTAAGGAATACAATAGGTTAAGAAGAGAGTATGCGCCACATTTGCCTCAGTTTCCTTTGTTTGAGAAACGTCTGGTAGGCCGGAAACGAAGAAATGAGAACAATACTGGGGAGGTTGTAGCAAAAAGACAAAAAGTGAATGAACCTAAAATTACAAGCAGAAACAAAGAGGATTCTGTTGAAGATGTTGTTGGTTTTCAGTTTGAAAACAGTTCTGGTGTCAACTGCTATGCTAATGTAGTAATTAATGTTTTGTTTTCTCTAAAAAATGTAAAAGAAGAGATTGTGGTCAATTCTGATCAAAGATTTTGCAGTTTGTTAAATTCTGTGTTAGAGAAATGTACCACTGATAGAAGAAACATAGAAAGTGTGTCTGAAATTAGAAATCTGTTAGATAGATGTTCAGGCCAAACACAATTCTCTCAAAATATTCAGCAAGATTGTCAGGAGTTTTTAATGTATATGCTTGATGTATTACATGCTGAAGGTGTAGATGTAGATCAGCTGTTTGGGCTTTCTTATCAATGGCAGCATGACTGCGAGAACTGTATGGTATCAAGTACTACTAGTGTAGACTCAGAAAGATTTATATATTTAACTTTGCCAGACAGTAAATCAGTCTCCTTTAATAAGCTAGTAAAAGCTGCTAATCACAACATGGAGTGTAGCCAATGTAAATCTGAAATGATGTCCACATTATTTATACGAACATATGGCCAGTACGTCATTTTAATGTTCCAACGATGTAGGCCTGATGGAACAAAATTGACAACTTTAATAAAAAATTTTGTAGCTTCGCAGTTGTCAATATCAGGAAGGACTTTTGTAACTACAGCAATTATATATCATGACGGCCCTTCAATATCATCAGGACATTACACAGCTTATTTAAAGTCTAGAAATGGCTGGTCATTCTGCAATGATTCTGTTTTAATTTTCAAAAAAAAATTGCCGTATGACCTTAAAAACTCTTACCTGGTGTTTTTAAAACCAAAATTTTAGGAAAATAATCTCGGGATATGATCTGTGGAATTTCAAGAAGTTCTAATGGCTCCTACACAATTTGGCCTTGAGGATAAGTGTAGTTCAGAGACATAACTTCTAATCATAGGATTGGACATCATGGAGATGTATGTGCACTTTGAATGAGTTCAGAAAAACTGTTTCTTTTCATAAGCTAATTGAAGCAGCCAATCAAAACATGGAGTAGAGGGAATGTAAGTCTGCAATGCTGTCTACTGTTTTACATTGCTTTGTGATTAAAAGTGATGTAGAGAATTAAATAATTGTAGTACTCATAGAGGTAGTGTAAGTCTGCTTCATATTAAGCAGTATCAGTGTCATAGGAAATGTAGAACATGACTGAGCAAGAAGGGGAAGATATTACTATTCCAGGATTGTGAAAATGATCTTCAACATTTTAATTCTGAAATTTGCGGAAATGCCAAATGATGGGATTGGCTTACAAGAAATCCAAGAGTTATAAATATCTCTGACTAGATTTGGCCTTGTGGAAAATAGTGGTAGAGAGCAAGAAGTCATTTATTGCATGTAACGTGTTTTTAAAAACGATGGAGGTTTTCTTTCAGAAAGTGGCGGGCTGAAAGTAATAACAGCACAAAAGAGTGTAAGCTGTTCATAGGACATCCTTGGACGTCATGGAAAGTAAGTTAACTTTAAGGAGTTCTGAATTTTAATTTCTGATGTTGTATGGGTTTTTTAAACACAATCATTTTGATTGTGTTTTTTTTTCCCCGCTGTTACATGATGAATACCTTCAAGTCACTGTTTTTAGTGAATTTTGATACATTCTGAGAACAGCAAAAATAAACCATTTAACATGTATAATTAATTCTGTACTGTTTGCATTTATGATGTATATGTAGAACTGTGTAGGAGGCATGGAGAAGGTGAGTTTTCTGTAAGTGTTAAATTTATTGTATGCAGTGCTGCACTTCTACGTATTCTTTCATATGCTGGACTACATCTGCACAATGAGATACCTAAGCAAAGGAAACACAAGTGATGTGATTGTGAAATGAGCAAAATAAATTGCACATATTTCAATTACATCACCTGTGTTTCCTATCATTACGAATCACATTGTGCAGATCAAGTTTAGGTCTGTCCAGGGAAACATAGGAGGTTTCTACTTTGTTGAAGAGTGCAGTGGACATGACTCACTTCATTAGTAGACTTTCACAGATATTATCTCCTCTGTACACTTCAACAAGTGTAAATCTCATCTTGAACTCTGAGTAGGCCTCACCTCAAACAAATCTCTGGATAGGAGACATGTTATTGGCATACTGAAGCGACACTTTTCTGAAACAAGAGCAATGCAAAAGATGCACCATGTTTTAAGATAGGCCTCACTTCATCTGCATCAAGATACTGTTAGTTTAAAATGTATATCTTTAGGATTGTGTAGAGGACCTGGAGAAGCAGAAGCTTCTGTCAGTGTCAAAGTTGTTGAAAAACTATTTGTCCTTCAATATTTTCCCTTGTCTTTTGTAATTTTTAAATACATATTTTAATTTTTTTCAAATGTTGGTTCTCTCTTTCACAGATTGAAAGTATAGAAATAAAATGTGATTAATTTAACGGCAATTACAAGGTAAATAGTTGTACTCTTTTCGTTACATTTCTATCACATTCACCTACTATTAGATCCACTGCTTCACTTCTTTAATCCTCAGTTTCCTGCCTTTGCTACTTTCCTCATTCCTTTCTCTATTACCTATTTACTCAACTCCTTCCACTCTTTTTCTCAGTCCCTCTGTTCTCATAGTTCCTCAGTCTTGTTCACTCACTCCATCTCTATTACTCTTAGTGTCTGTGAATTACTTTCCCAACTTTTTTTTTTTTGGACCGCTTCCCGGGAAGTTGCCCGGTTCGCAAACCAGCAGCGTTATGGCAGTCCACCATTTTGTGTTTCGGTCGAATCAAGATACAAGATGGAGGGCAAATAATGTTCAGAATGGGTAGAAGGGGGCACGGTAGATGTATCTTGACCCCCTTGGTTTTCTGAGGGTGGCTGAGGAGGACCATAGTTCTTCACTCTTGTTCACTCTCTCTGTTTCTATTAATGTCACTGTTTATGACTGATCAAAAAAATGTTTTTTAAAAAAGAACAGTAACTATAAGGGAAGGAAAGAGACAGTTATGTTAAAAGAAAGACAGCTATAGGGAGTAAACTAAGGATACTGTTACCTACAATCCACTGCTGTTGATGTTACTGACCATGTCATGAATGATGTAATATGTGACATCATCAGCAGTGGATTGTAGGTAACAGTATCCTTAGTTTACTCCCTAGAGCTGTCTTTCTTTTAACATAACTGTCTGTTTGCTTACCTTATACTTACTGTTCTTTTTTTTTAAAAATATTTTTTTTGGTTAGCTTCCGGTACGCGTACCGGGTAGCGCTCCGGGAGCGAACTAAGAGAAATAGAGGTTGGCAGAGTTCCAAATATTCTACCAATTTTTTTATAATGGGGAGTTAGTTCTGAAAAGAACTTTTTTTTTATGTTTTTGTTGTTTTATATTTTTTTTAGTATTTTTTGAACATTTTTTTACTTTTTTTGTATTTTCTGAACGTTTTTAAATTTTTTTTGGTTTTTTTGGGGGGGGGGAAACAAAAACGATCCATTATAAAGGGCTCAACAGGAGCAAAAAAAAAAAAAAGAATTTATTTTTTGGTGCGTTTCGTACAAACATTAATATGATTTTGAATTGCTCGCAAAATCAAAGTGATGCTACTTTCTCTGTAGCAGATGAAAGTGCCACATTCCACGCACACTTGCTTTACGTGCCCAAACAACATTTGGATGTTTGCGATCATCTCCCTCGCCTCTGGTCCCGACACCTCTGGAACCACCGATCTTCTTGCCATTGGGAGGGGATTTTGTTGTTCGTCACGTAGCTGGGCAGCACTATAATTATTTGGGTGCCACCTACTCATATGCCGATGCATAGTATGATTGCCATAACTGTATTTTTTATCAGTGCCCCTTGACAATCTATCACCGCATATACGGCAAAACACGTAGCGTGCATTCACTTTCTTTTGCCCCTCAGGAATTCTGTAGAATTGCCAGATGTAATTCTCCTTTCGATTGTACCTCCTGGGCTCCTCTGGCAAAAACTCATGCTCTTCCTCCTCTTCCTCCTCTTCCTGTTCTTCCTCTTCTTGCAAAATTACTTCTGCAGGTGGTCCTCTCTTTCTTGGATTTGGTGGAGGTGGTGGGCTAGCACCAGCTGAAGCTACTAATGAAGCCATCTCAAAGTCTCAATAAAGGGTCTTTCTCTCACCAAGATGAAAGTCAGAGTGATGAAAGAAGGAGGGGTTTTCATCATTTGGGAAAAACAAAAGTTCTAAACCAATGAAAAGTGTTCATTTTAGATCACATGACCTAGTATTACATCATTAGGAAACCAAAAGTGAAATGAACCAATGAAAAGTGTTATTACCGAGTCACATGACCTGCTATGTTTACGTTACGCGGTCGGCGCCGCGCCGCGGATCGCTTCCGGTTCGCGTACCGCTGCGCTTCCGGGTACGCGAACGTAGCACGTAATATGACGTATTACGCGAGAACGCGAAACGTCATGCTGACGCGAAGCATCACGATGTTGTTTTGTAACGCGAGAGGTGCGCAAAAGGAACGTTTACCGGTTCGCGTACCGGGTCGCGCCTCCGGATTGAGCTAACGGGAAGCTAACCGGTACGCGTACTGGGAGCGAAACAAAAAAAAATAAAAAAAATTTGTATAAAAAACATGTAAAAAATATTTTTCTTTTTAAAGAATAATACATTGTAAAGGTTTTGATATTAGCTATTAAAAAACCAATGAAATTCACTGAAAAAACCATAGGTTATAGACCATATATAGTTAGGAATTAGCATTTACAAAACCTTAAAAATTCACTGACAAAAACCATAGGTTATACACCATATATAGTTAGGAATTAGCATTTAAAAAACCTTATTTTACTCACACAAAACCAATGAAATTCCATATATAGTTAGTTGTACTAACTATATATCACGCACCCGCAATCCACTGCTGATGATGTCACATATTACATCATTCATGACATGGTCAGTGACATCACTGATGACATCACTGATGACATCTCAAATGACATCACTGATGACATCACTGATGACAACATCCAGTGACTGTATTTTTCTGTAAAGTTAAAATATGTCTTACATATTTATGAATGAGTCGATGTATAAGTGTCTGGACGAAGGATTTAGTAGGTGCATGACTGAATGTATGAGTGAGTGATTAAATGTGTCTCACTGAGTGCATGGGTTAGTGACTAAACTGTCTTAATTTGTGCATCATTATGTCTGTTGTTCTGTAAACTGCTGCATGTGTTGATCAGTAGCTATATGAGTAACTATATAGGTTATTGATTGGTTGCCCAAGCATTTGTATGGGAGACTGAGTGTGTGTGTGGGTGGCTGGGAAGTGTATGACTCTGTGCATAGATGTATGGATTCAAAAGTGCATGTTGGAAACAGCTGTATGGGCGGTTGACTGTGTGCATGACTGTATTGGTGAGTGAATAGATATCTCAGTGCTACATGTCAAATTAAGTACATATGTAAAATACAGTACATGTGAGAGTTGACATATATAAATAACTGTGCATAAGAGCCAGTGAATGTGTGAGTGGCTGTATGGATCATTGTGAACTTGTATCCAGGATTGTATAAGTGAGTAAATATGTTTTAGTATATGTTTGAATAAGTAAGGTGTGTTTAACTGTATAGTTAAGGAAACGGAGGTGTGATTGATTGTTTGCATGACTGTCTAGGTGTGTGTGTAACTTCATGGATGAGTGACAATCTGTGAGTCTGTGTTTACACTGAGTGTATCTAAGGTTATATTAGAGTCTGAAGAGGTTCATCGTATTATCACATGAATGATTTTATCAGTGATGTCATCAGTAATGTCATTTGAGATGTCATCAGTGATGTCATCAGTGATGTCATTTGAGATGTCATCAGTGATGTCATCAGTGATGTCATTTGAGATGTCATCAGTGATGTCATCAGTGATGTCACTGACCATGTCATGAATGATGTAATATGTGACATCATCAGCAGTGGATTGCGGGTGCGTGATATATAGTTAGTACAACTAACTATATATGGAATTTCATTGGTTTTGTGTGAGTAAAATAAGGTTTTTTAAATGCTAATTCCTAACTATATATGGTGTATAACCTATGGTTTTTGTCAGTGAATTTTTAAGGTTTTGTAAATGCTAATTCCTAACTATATATGGTCTATAACCTATGGTTTTTTCAGTGAATATATATATATATATAATAAATGTAGTATATATAATATATTCACTGAAAAAACCATAGGTTTCAGACCTGATATAGGGGGTCATTAGGATCGCGGATTTCCCGCATCCTCCGGGCCGGCGGAAGCCACCACCGGCCCGGAGGATGCGGGAAAACCACCGCGGATGCCTGAAAGACCCACCGCCAAATTAGGATGGCTGGTGGGTCTTAGAATCTGTCCGCCGCTTTTCCACAGTGGTCGCCTTCCGACCGCGGCGGAAAAGTATTGACATGGCTGGCGGTGTCTATCAGACACCGCCAGCCATATTATGATGGAATAGAAAGTATGCTTTTCCTCGGCTGCTTTTCCGCATACGGACCTTCACTTCGGGGGCCCGTTGCTGGCCCCTGGGTGAAGGGGGGGTGGGGGGTGCACATGGGGGGTACCTATCGTATGCCCCTGCATTTGCGTGAACAAATCGGCAGGCACCGCGCGGTGCCTGCCGCTTTGTGCACGCAAATGCCGTGCATGCATTTTTAACATTGCGGCGGTTGCAGCTTGAAGCTGCACCCGCTGCAATGTTAAAAATAGAGGATGTGACCGCCACCCTGGCGGTCACATCCTAATCTGCATGGAGGGACCGCCGCTGCCCCTGCAGACGGTCCCTCCTACTCTATGGTGGCGGACGGACTCAGGTCCGTCCGCCATCATAATCGGCCCCATAGTTAGGAATTAGCATTTAAAAAACCTTAGAAATTCACTGAAAAATCGGTAGGTTTTAGGGGTGTTATAGTTAGCTGGACATTTCACTCATACAAAACCATTGAAATTCCTACGATATAGTTAGTTGTACTAACTATATCTCGCGCGCCCGCAATCCACTGCTGATGATGTCACATATTATAACATTCATGACATGGTCAGTGACATCACTGATGACATCTCAAATGACATCACTATAACACCCCTAAAACCTACGTTTTTTTCAGTGAATTTCTAAGGTTTTTTAAATGCTAATTCCTAACTATATCAGGTCTGAACCCTATGTTTTTTCAGTGAATTTCAAAGGTTTTTTAAATGCTAATTCCTAACTATATCAGGCCTGAAACCTATGTTTTTTTAGTCAATTTCAAAGGTTTTTTAAATGCTAATTCCTAACTATATCAGGACTGGAACCTTTGTTTTTTCAGTGAGTTTCGAATGTTTTGTAAATGACAATTTTTAAATGAATTAATTGTTATTTATTTTTTTATACTGAATTACTACATTTTTTAAACTATTTATCTTTAGATATTTTATTTTTTAAATTACATTGTAATTACATTATACATTACATTACAAAATATACTTTCTCAGAAGGAATTACTTTAGTTTAAATACTTTTCAAATAGGCAACATACTTTTAAGTACAGTAGTTACAGTTGTTGCACTGGGCAACACAATTTCAAACACAATGCAACATTAACCTCAATGTGTTTTTCTAGTTAAATGCAATTAGTTACTTTATGGATTACTTTTCTAACCACAGGACTGGATCCTAGATTCAATCCTTGGGCATCTCCTGTAAACGGTTGAGTAAAAGTGTTTTAGTTACAGTAGTGATTTTTAAGGAATATTATTGTATTTTAAAAGTTGACACTTAGAAATTTTTTCACATAGAATCACCAATGTTATCCTATCGGAGGAAGTGTTATCATTACTTTTTCTAACTAAGTGGTGGATCCTGGTTCCTGCACTGGTGCATCTCCTGTAAACAGTTGAATGAATGCGTTTAAGTCATACAGGCGATTTTGAAGGAATATTTTTAGTTTGTGAAAATAGACACTTAGAATCTTTTCTGGTCAAAACCAGACAATGGATTCCTATGGAAGGAAATTCAAGTTACTGTAAGTATGGTTAGAATTACTTTTCAGGATCAGTACTGGGCTCAAAGATGCAGCACTGAGGTCTCTCCTGATAACAGTTGAGTAAATCGGAATTCATAGTTCAGCTGATTTTAGAGGAATTTTTTAAAGTTCCAAAACTCCACACTTTGAAGAATTTCCAAATGAAACCAGTCAATGTTAGCCTATGGAAGGAAATTCAAGTTACTGGTAAGTATGGTTAAAATTACTTTTCAGGATCAGTACTGGGCTGAAAGATGCAGCACTGAGGTCTCTCCTGATAACAGGTGAGTAAATCGGAATTTGTAGTTCGGCTGATTTTAGAGGAATGTTTTGAAGTTCCAAAACTCCATATTTAGAAGAATTTCCAAGTGAAACAAGTCGATAGATATGCTGTTTGCTTTCACAACTGGCTCTCACAGGAACTCACTAAACGTTGCCCACCCAATCAACAGGGTAGCACATTGAAGAAAAATAAAATCAAAGCCCCCTGGTACACGCCTGATCTAGCCTCTGCACATCTACTCTGCAGGAAAGCTGAACGCATATGGCGCAGAACCTACGATAATGGCGACCGTAGCACCTATATTCTACAGAGAAAAAACTATCTCTCCTCCATCAAATTGGCTAAAAAAACGTACTACGTAAACGCCATTAACGAAGCCAGCCAAAAGCAAAAAACTCTGTTCACTATAGTAAAAACTTTTACCCACCCCAAAGCTCTACAGCCTGAAATCCCCCCATCCCAAGAGCTATGTGACAGGATCTCCGATTATTTTGATGATAAAATCACCTCCATTCAAAAAGATTTCCCCCCACCCCCTCCAATTCATAAAATCCCCGACTCGGACCAACCGTGCAGGACCGTGAATAGTTTTAAAAACTTCACCCCTGTAACTTTGACTCAGACCAGAGAAGCCATTCTTGCGTGCAAATCTGGTTCCCCCTCTGACCCCTGCCCCCCCAAGATTTTCCACCTCATCATTAACGAGGTCAATCCTCTTATCAACGAAATAGTTAACCTGTCCCTTAGCTCCGGTTCTGTCCCTTCCGTATGGAAAAAAGGCATGGTTAAGCTACTTATGAAAAAGGCAAACAAATCCCCAATGGACTTGACCAACCTCCGTCCCATCACCCTGCTACCCGCTTTGGGTAAAATAACAGAACAGCTCGTACACAAAGAGCTTAAGACCTTTCTCGACTCACACAACCTACTCCATCCCCAGCAATCCGGGTTCCGGGCCAATCACTCAACTGAAACCGCTTTAATCGAACTGACCGATACCATAAAATCCATACAAGATCAAAGGAAGAAGGCTATTCTAATCCTTCTCGACCTTACGGCAGCTTTCGATACCATATCTCACTCCATCCTCATCAATAGACTTATCGATATCGGCATCACCAACTCAGCCCTATCATGGATCAGATCCTTCCTCAGCAATAGGTCCCAAATTGTCACCCTTGGCTCTTTTAAATCTAAGGAGAAGAAGGTTTCCTCTGGAGTCCCCCAAGGATCCATCCTAAGCCCCCTCCTCTTCAACATTTACCTCATCCCTCTTCTCAGTCTGATAGAATCATTCGGCATAACCGTAACTTCTTATGCCGATGATACTCAGCTGATCATCCCCCTCGACGACAATTCCAATATAGCTGAGCTTAACCTCAAACACTGCCTAACGGCAGTTTTCCAATGGATGGACGCGAACCATCTTCGCTGCAACTCAAATAAAACCGAGATCCTCCCCATTGGAAAGAATGCCTCCTTCTGCCCTGCCCTGTGGTGGCCTGACAACTCGGTAGCCCCCCCTCAGACGGTCTCCTCTGCCAGAAACCTTGGGGTCACCTTTGATTCTGACCTTTCGTTCGATCATCATGCCACGTCTATTGCAGGAAAATGCTTCGGCATAATTAAATCTTTGAGGAAGTTCTTTGATTTTCTCCCCCTTGAATCTAGAAAGACAGTTACAGTAGCCCTCATACTTTCACGTGTGGACTACTGTAATGGTCTTCTGGCAGGGACTAAAAAATCCACTCTTTCGAAACTTCAAAGTGTTTTACACACCGCTGCCCGCCTTGTTCTAAAACTCCCACGCAAATCATCAATATCCACAGCCCTCAAGACCTTACACTGGCTCCCCTTGCACAAGAGAATACTCTTTAAAATTCTCATTGTTGCTTTTCGAGCCTTCAACCAAACAGGTCCTGCTTATCTCATCAGGCGCTTCCCCCACTATAATCCATGTCGTTCCCTTCGATCCTCACAAGAAAACTTTATGATCCCCACCAAGTTCAACCTGAAGTCTAAAGGCGGTAAAACCCTTAGCACCCTGGCTATCAAAGCCTGGAACAGCATGCCAGGACATCTCAGACTTCAGACCCTTGAGAAACCCTTTAGGAAACTCCTTAAAACCTGGATTTTCAATCTTCCCGACGACTGGACTAAAGCGGCTATCTAGCTCCCACCCTCCTTTCACTCTGTGATTTGGGCTTTGGGATTCATAGCGCCATGATGCTCCCTCCGGAGCGAACGCCGCGCTTTATAAATACCCCTCCAAATCTCCAAATCTCCAATGTTAGGCTACAGAAGGAAATTCAAGTTACTGTAAGTATGGTTAGAATTACTTTTCAGGATCAGTAGTGGGCTGAAAGATGCAGCACTGAGGTCTCTCCTGATAACAGGTGAGTAAATTGTAATTCGTACTTCGCCTGATTTTAGAGGAATATTTTGCTCAATAGTGAAGGAAGGGAGCGGGGTCTGAGGTGACGTGTGCAAACACGCCCTGCAGTGCGATTTAAGTTGGGTAATTCATTCCTAATAAATCCTGAGGTCCCCTGTGGGCCAACTAGCCCACCAGGTACCTCCAGTATGCGCCAGCGAGCTGCGTTGCAGAGAGGAGTTCAGAGGCCACGCCCCCTTTTTAGAACACTCTGCAACGCAGCTCCATGGTGCTTACTGGAGGTACCTGGTGGGCTAGTTGGCCCTTAGGGAACCTCAGGATTGAAGAGGAATTAATTCCCCAACTTAAAACGTGCCACAGGGTATGTTTGCACACATATCACCTCAAGCCCCACCCCCTACATTCACCACTGTGCAAACACACCCCGTAGCACGTTCTTAGTTGGGGGATTAAGTCCCCTTGCATACTGGGGCTCCCTGGGGGCCAACTAGGCCACCAGGAAACTCCAGTATGCGCCAGGGGGCTGCGTTGCAGAGAGATGTAAAAAGGGGCGTGGCCTCATTACACCTCTCTGTAACGCAGCCCCCTGACATGTTTGCAGAGGGGGAACTAAATCCCCTTGAATACTGGGGGTCCCTGGGGGCCAAGTAGCCCACCAGGAACCTCCAGTATGTGCCAGGGGGCTGCGTCGCATAGAGGTGTAAAAAGGGGCATGGCCTCTTTACACATCTCTGCAAGGCAGCCCCCTGGCACATACTGGAGGTTCCTGGTGGGCTACTTGGCCCCCAGGGACCCCCAGTATTCAAGGGGAATTAGTTCCCCTCTGCAAACGCGCCAGGGGGCTTGTTTGCATAGAGATGCCTTCAATTTTTTGGGCAATGGGCAGGGAGAACAACCCGGTATGTCCAGACGGGCTGGGGGGACTCCCTTGGTGCAGTGTGGCTGCGGGACCACAGTGACTCTGCCCCTATCCCAACGTGACGGGCATAGTTACAAAAGGGGCCATTGTTTTTTCCGGATGTATGACCCCAGGGAGTCCCCCCAGCTCGTCTGGACATACCGGGCTGCTCTCTCAACGGGGTCCTCTCCTGGGTCCGGGCAACCTGGGCTGCTGCTCCGGTCCACGGGCAGGGCTCTTACTGCCTGCGGGGCTCCCGTCAGGATTCCTTCTCTGTGTTGAGACGGGGCAGGCACGGCAATGTGCCTCGCGCCCCCCCTTTTGCAGGAACAGGCTCCAGGCTCCTCTGCTGGTCACCATGGGGCTCTCCCTCACTCTTGGGAGCCCCGTGAGAGGTGCTGGCTTCTTCCCCACAGAGAAGAACAAAACTGGGCTTTGGCTTCTAAACAGTAAGGCTAAGCCAACAATACGACAAAAACTAAAGAAAGGCCAATACTGAACCTGTTATTAAACGTCTTGAAAAAAGTACCTCTATGAATGAAACATATCGGTCCGTATTTTACTAACGTCACTAGTTGTTTATTTATTTATTTAACACTAGTTATTCATTTTATTTTTGATATTTTTTTAACACTTTTTTGCATGTACGAACATTTTACAAAAATCAACAAAACTTTACATATTTACACATACATATACATAACACATCCTACCTTAACCATTCATACTCCTCTTATACCTATGTACACAAAAAACACTGTGGACTCCTGTCAAAAAGATATCTACAAGTGACTAAACACAGCTAGAACGAATTAAACTAATTTTGCAACTATTTGAATTGAATGCAAAGGAAAATAACTTCACTAGTTGTCAAATTAAATTCTAATGGTGTTTAATAAAGTTTGACAAAAGAGTCCTGTCCAACTTAAATCAAGTCAGGTCTCAGGTCGACGCGTTTCGAACTCCTGTATTTGTGGAGTTCTCATCAGGACCAATACGTTTTCTAAAAGGAAAAACCCAAACAACAAATTAATGGACACTCCAGGGATTGCACTAAGTGAAAACACAAAGGAGAAAAGGACCGCCTGTCCAAACAAATCAGCCATACCTTTACATTACGGTCTAACCACATAGACCAAGAAACTTCACAGATAACAATCTTCAATCACGTGGTGACACTAAACAGAAAAACATGGAAACACAACATGACCATCTAACTGATTAAAACTCAGGGAGGTTAATCATGAATTAAGGGCAGACACTAACCTTTTGAATGGAAGGGCAGTGCACCTAGAATGGAACAAAGGGGAAATATTTACTAGGGATTCCTGACTCGCGGCATGGCTAGAGAGTAAAGACCGGTTTAAGGGCTTACCCGACAGAGGGCGGCTTCGGGGAGAACCTCCGTCGCTTTGCTGCAATTAAATTGGACGCCTGCAAAACGAAGGGACAGAGTCAGCGGCTTGGACAAACGGGAATGGAAGTGTTCCGGGCGGGGGACGGGGAAGCTGTGCGGCTTACCGTTTCAGAGTGAATCAGTCGCGTAAACGCCAGTCGGTTGAATTGTGCGAGGATACAGAGTCCTTCTGCAGTGTTTACTGCGGAAGGAAGCGGTCACGTGATCGGGAGGAGCGATCTCTGTTTTTTTTTAAAAACTTTAAAGACGTAATCGCCGAGACAATGAGAGGTAATGACACAGAGTGTGAATCATGGTTTCTAAACAGAACTAAAGGAATGACTCAGGAATATGTTTTAAATATTTCTGAAATTTAATTTAGGCCGGAGATGGCAGTGTCGTATTTCATTATAAGCAGAGCTTCTCTCTGGCTTAGTCTTGCCTCAATGTCTCCCCCTCTTAAATCATTCTCGATTTTAGAAATGACAGTCCATTTTAATTTGTCTTCTTGATGTTGTTTCGTCTGCCAATGTAAGACAAGAGGTGCATTTTGCCTCTGAGTCCTTAAACGCGATTTGTGCTGCGTGATTCGTTGTCGGACTTCCTGAGTGGTTTTGCCAATGTAAAGTTTCGGGCAAGGGCAAATGATTCCATAAATGATGTTTTTAGTTTGACAATTAGTGAAAGTTTCATGCTTCCAATGGATACCATTAAACGTGAAAAGAGATCCTTCGATGGTTTGTGCGCAACAAGTACAATTGCCACATTTATGATGGCCGACCACTGGGGGTAAACCTAACATCCCTCTCAATGATGGTTTAGGAGTGGTGGGTAGCGCTGCCCTAACAATGTGATTGGCCAAACTCTTTTCCTTCCTAAATGCGAAAAGAGGGGGTGTGGAAAAATCATTGTGAAGATGCTTCACTAGATGCCAATTTTGCATCACCAGTTTGCGTAATTGGTGTGTCTGAGGTCCAAATGTTGTTACGCACACTGTCCTGCATTGGTCATGCCGTGTTTTCTTTTTAAGCAGTGTTTCTCTAGGGACCCACCAAGCCCTTTTCATAGAGTTTTTCAAAGGTTTTTTCGGATAGCCTCTTAAGCTTAATCGTTCTGACAATTCATTGGCATGGCGAAAAAACTCCTCTTTGTTAGAGCAATTCCGCCTTATTCTCAAATATTGGCCGAATGGCAAATTTTGTCTGAGACTTCTTGGGTGATGGCTGGAAAAATGAAGTGCTTTGTTCCGATCTGTCGGTTTGCGGAAAAGTGTGGTGCCAAGTGTTCCATCTACCGCGAAAACTTGCACGTCCAAAAAGGTAATCTGATTGTTAGAGGAGTTGAAACTGAATTGAATATCCACCATCCTTTGGTTTATCCAAATCATGAATTCATTCAGCTGCTCATTTGTGCCTGACCAGATCATAAATACATCATCGATGTATCTTAGATATTTTAAAATGTACTGAGAATAAGGGTTGGCATTGTAAATGAATTTCTCCTCATACAGTCCCATAAACAGGATGGCTAATTCTGGGGCAAATGGGCAGCCCATCGCCACTCCTTTGACCTGATAGAAAAACTGTTCATCAAAATGGAAATAATTTTTAGTCAAAGCAAATTTAGCCAATTGAACTAAAAATGTAGTAGGGACTCTAACTGGCTGTTCTCATTCATTCAAAAAATTAATGATTGTTTCCAACGCTAGATCCTGTGGAATCTGTATATATAAAGACACTACGTCCATTGTCACCAATAATTGGTTGGTGGAATCAAATTGAATAGATGAAATATGATTGAGAAAAGCTGTTGTGTCCTTCAAGTGAGCTGGTATGTCATCTATGAATGGTTTCAGAAAAAAATCAATATATTTTGAAATAGGTTCAATCAATGATGAACAGCCTGAAATGATAGGTCGACCCGGTGGGTTAACCTCGTCCTTGTGCATCTTTGGAAGGACATACATCATTGGAATCCTTGGATGTTTATTCTGGAGGAAAATAAATTCCTTAGGTCCCAATATGCCTAACTCATGTCCTTCTTGAAGGATGCCAAATAATTCCATTTGTAAATCTCGAGTTGGATCTTTATTAATCTTTTTATAACATTGTGGATCGTCAAGTTGGCGATAGACTTCCTTTTTGTAGTTGTTAACATCCCAAAGCACTATAGCTCCACCCTTATCGGCTTCTTCCCCACAGTACAGGAGAGCGGGGTGGCCTCCCGTCTGCTTCCTGTTTGGCGTACAGTACTTCTGGGTCAGCTAGGCAGCGGCCCGGAGGTGATTCTTCTCGCGGCTTGGGCCGCGGTGGTGCAACACGGGGTAGGCACCCCATTAAGAGGCAAGGTCCCTGGCGGGGTGGAACCCGCTAGGGCATCAAAAAATGGCAGACAGGCGGGGTAGGCACCCACAGGGAACGAACAGAATACAAGGTAGGCACCCGCCAATCACGAGGTGCCAAAGGCTGCAAAAACGCGGGGTAGGCTCCCGCTCGTGGGATAAAATGGCAGATGAGCAGGGTGGGCACTTGGCAGATGCAACTGGTTTTGGAGCACTCTGTTGTGCTCAGCCCCTCTCCCCATTCACAAGACAGGCTAGGGACATCAGCCACACCACAGGGCGTGAAACCAGCATTGTGGAGGGAAAGCCCAGCCCTATTCAGGTTACAGGTGCACCCCTCCCTCACATCAACATGCAGATCTCTCCATTCACCAGTGGGGCAGACCCATCCTGACTCCTGGAGCCAGGCACACCAGCCAGTCCCAGCCAATCACAAGCCAGACAGGGCATTCACCTTTACTACACAGACATGCCAACTTCTAGAAGTGGCAATTCCACACCAGACACAATAATTCCACACACATCATCGTTCAGCATTTAATCACACGAGTCCGCACATACCAAAGTCGACCCTGCTCTCCACAAGCATCAGGAACTACCATGGTCATACACATTCCCAATGCATTTCTATGGGAGGCAGGCCAATCTCGCAACATGCAATCAGAGTGCGCACACACTTTACACTGGGACACAGTGGTAAAGTGCGCAGAAGCTAAAAACAACCAACACCAGGTCACATATAACAGCAAATAAGTTCAGGGGTGAACCTGCCAAAAGGGCCAAGTCCAACACTATCCCCTTCCAGCCAAAACGCAGGTTAGACCAATCACCACCATGATGGGCTTCCCTGCTTTGGGTGATAGAACACAGGCGCGGGCCGCAACTGCAGGGACACCCTCCTGTTCTACGCCACGGTGAACCCAGGGGGTTCCTTTTAAAAACACTGTTTGGAACAACTGGGCTACCCCACTGGTACTCCCAAGCTGTCCGCGGCAAGGACCAGGCTCTGGGCCACCCAGGGGCCACTGGTCCTTGCCTATTCGCAGAGCGGGGGTAGTAACCCTTGGCACATAGTAGCCATTATCCACTCTTTCTCTCTGCAAGACAGTACCAGACTGCCACTGATTCTCCAGCCTAAGGTCTACACCCTCAGGTGGACCAGAAGTCACGGGTGAGGCTCTCCTCCACCTACCTCTCCTTCTAGGGTTCAGCCCTCTCCTTCATCGAGGGGTACCCATAGAACAGCGCTCCCTCAACCTAGGGTCTAACCCCTCAGGTTGCACCGGGGTCAGAGGCGGGGACTCCCACTCTCTGCACCCCTTTCCAGAGTTCTGCACCCTCCCAACTGGAGTGATACCCCTGGAAGAAGAACCGGTCAGGACACTGGTTACAGACATCCTACCCTTCAGGTCAAGCTGATCCTGAACCTGGACTTCCAACTTCTGGTCTAAAACCTTTGGCAGGATACTTGCCTGGCACTCCAGGACTTCTGGGGACTTACACACCATCCCCCTGAGGCTAACACATGACTCATATGTTGTGTGACTGTCTGTCTGGCGCAGAGCTCCCGTCCCCTGTCCATCTAACAGTGCGCGAAGATCCCCCAGAACAGAAGTGGTGTCACCCGGGTCCCCCCAAGGGAACGTAGCCCAACTGGCTAGTCCCTGGTCCACTGGTTCTTCCACTGGGGAACACATCCCCCATTCATTTCTTACTTCGGACTTCTGTGCCCTCCCAAGTGCAGTGGCACTGCTGGACAGATGCTCCAGGTTCCTTAGACACTAGGTGGTCCTCCTCAAATGGACTAACAGGACAGCCTGGTGTTCCCTGAAGAAACCATCCAGGTTCTGAGACAGGGCTTCGGGCATCTGGGGACTCTCGGTAACACACTCACTCCTACTCCACTGAGACAGGTCGTGAGCCCCTACACCCTCTCTCTACTCTGGGACCTAGCTGGGCTACTCTGAACCTCTTCCACCATGCTGGGCTGGAAGATACCTGAACCACTACTTTTGGAATCACTCACCAATGACTCTTCAGAACCACTGGCACTTTCCCAGCGATCTGCTTCCTCTGCAAGCACTCAAGGACAAAAGGAGTTATACCTCAATAGGTGCTGGTGCAACCCGGACAACAAACACTGAGCAACTGCTCTTTGAGAAACATTTTTACAACTCCGTCCCTCGCATCGTCCGGGTTATTCGCTAGCCAATCGATCATTGCATCCAAACAGTCATCCACAAAATACCCCCAACGCTGGTGAGGTGGTTTCCTATGGTTCCTGAAATTCAACCTGCACTCCTCCTCTTAGGAAACAGGTACCATACTCTGGGAACTGGGCATGGGACTTCCTTCACTGTAGTCTATATCGTTGCCACCAGTGGACTCAACCCTCCCTGGGGAATCCAGAAAACTATATCTGCGCTCAGGGGATAATCTATCCTCCAGAGCTAATTTCTCTGTGGTGAAGGCCGTCTCAGCCTCCTCCATCCTCTCCTGCGCTAAGACCCTATAAGTCTCTAGCTTTTGTTGTTCAAGGCCCAACGCCTTAAGACTCAATTCTTAAGCCCAAAATGCCTTTTTCTCCTCTAAGGCTAACTTCCTATTCTCCATATGCTCATAGCTATCCTTCCGGAGGTTCTCTAAAGCCAGCTGATGCTCCCTTTCTTCCCTCCTATCTTCTCACTCCGCTGGGGACAGGGAATGGGATGGGGTGCTGCTCTTGACACTGGACCCAGCAAGGGACTCCCTATCTATGGGATCTTCACTATCTACTGGCGTCCATGCAGTGTCATCTTCTTCCTCCTTTTCAGATTCCTCAGGGCTCTCCTCAGACCCACCACCCTCATGGCATGTGGCCCGGGCCCTTTCCACCTCACTGCACTCAAGATCCCCTTGATCCTTTTGCCATAAGATCAGGCTGTCCCTCAGTTTGGACTGGGTGTCTGACTCACCCACCTCTATGTCTCTCTCTTCACAGAACCTTACCAACTCCAACATACTGTATCTAAACAGAGCACAGAAATCAAAAGCAGGCTTCATTTTGGCGGACATTCTCAAGAAAAGTTTAACACTAGGAACCTAGGTTTCTGAGCTAAAACAGGAGTACCCAATTTACAAAGTATTCAACAAGCTCCCTATCTCAGAGAACTCACACCCATTTGTCCAGTGCAACACACCATTCATCCACACACACCCCCCCAGACCGGTGAGACAGTATCTACTGCCCCTGAATCTCAACCTGCACCCCTCTTACTGAGTACCAGGTATCAGACTCTGGGAACGGGACGGGGACCACATGCACTGGACACAATTATGCTGCTACCGCTGGATCCCACCCTCACTGGTGAATCCAGACACACACTATTGTTGCTTCTAGTGGATCCCACCCTACTGGTGAATCCAGAACACTCTCACTGCACTTAGGAGATGATCTACTCTATAGAGCAATTGACACCTAACTCATAGTGCACAAGAAACACATTTCCGAAGAAATGACCTTTAGAACAACTTAGAAAAAATAATCCCCTTCTATGTGACTATCTAAAATGCAGAGTTTTGTAGTGGAGCCAGTTGTTGCTGTGGTACTGCGCAAACACACGTCCTTATCCATCTGTTGCTTCCAGTGTTAGAAATGGGATTTCTGGCTGGCTGAGGCTTGCACCAAAGCGAGGCAGAAACCACCACTCTAGTTAGGGCAAGGAAGTTACACTCCAAAGATAACCCCTGCTCACCCCCTTAGCAACGTGACACAAGCAGCAAGGCTGATCCCGAAGGCAATGTAAGTTAAGTATTTGCGCACGTACCCACCAACAACAACATTCCAGGCCCCCCACAAAAGGAACTCCACACCAGGTTATATATAAAAATAGCCTTTGTATTACTATAAACACATTAGATAAAAATCACACAGGTACACTGTGCCAACTGGCTCTGGGCAGTATTTACAGGGGATTTTATATACAGGACAGGGCCACGTGGGCCACTATCAGGAATAGCACTTGGTAGAAATTAGCACTTAGAACATAGGATAATTGTAGCATAAAATAGCACTTGTAGAACACAACCAGTAATTACTGGTAAAAGGTAGGTATACACTACGCAACCCTAACCACCTTAGGCATATATTACGCAGGGACACAACCTCACTAGTATAACTATACTAGGTAAAACAACCTCCTAGGCAGGACAAACACATGTAGAGGTAAAGGCAAAAAGGTAATGCATATCATGCATAGATCACAGTAGGCAGGTAATCACATTTGCGCCAACAATCACATAACTGACCCCAGGCCAACGTTGCCTCTCAGGGGCTCACAGGCCCAATGTCAAGAATGTCTGGGCTGGCTGCGCAGGCAGCCAAAGAAGACTGCGCAAATGTTCAGGTCCTAAACATAGCAGCTGACCACTAAGTGCTGGGCAGCTCGGAAACTGAGCCTGGCACCAGCGTGCCTCCGAGCACTCCTGTGGGGCTCAATGATACAACAGTGCCCCAAAACCCCGTGGGAGCCTCGTGGGCTCTGAATACAAAATGCCCAGGAGCCTCTCAGGCTCTGGTGCCTGCAATGCGCGTGGGAGCCTCGTGGGCTCGAGATAATAATGTCCCAGACTGGGGGAGCGGCCCGCTGCCAACCGGGGCCGCTCTACCCTCCGAAACGCTCCTGGAATCATTGGAGCCTCATAAGCTCTGTAGCACCAGAAAATGCGCCCAAACCATGTAGGACCATGGGGGACTCGGAAAAAATAATGGCCCCTTTTCTAACTATACCCGTCACGTTGGGATAGGGGCAGAGTCACTGTGGTCCCACAGCCACGCTGCACCCAAGGAGTTCCTCCAGCCCGTCTGGACTTACCGGGCTCTTCTCTTGAGGGGGTCCTCTCCTGGGTCTGGGCGACCAGAGCTGCTGCTCCGGCCCATGGGCGGGGCTCTTACTGCCTGCGGGGCTCTCGTCGGGATTCCTTCTCTGTGTTGAGGCGGGTGCAGGCACGGCAATGTGCCTCGTGCCCCCCTCCGCAAGAACAGGCTGCAGGCTCCTCTGCTGGTCACCACGGGGCTCTCCCTCACTCTCGGGAGCCCCATGGGAGGTGCTGGCTTCGTCCCCACACTACAGGAGCGCGGGGTGGCCTCCCACCGGCTTCCTGTTTGGTGTACACTACTTCCGGGTCGCGCTAGTCAGCAGCCCGGAAGTGATTCTTCTTGCGGCTTGTGCCGCGGAGGTGCAACATGGGGTAGGCACCCGATTAAGAGGCAAGGTCCCTGGCGGGTTGGGCACTCACTAGGGCATCAAAAAATGCAGACAGGCGGTTTAGGCACCCGCGGGGCATGAACGGAATGCGGGGTAGGCACCCGCCAATCACGAGGTGTCAGAGGCTGCAAAAACACGGGGTAGGCTCCCGCTCATGGGATAAAAGGGCAGATGAGCGGGGTGGGCACCCGCACCGTAAATCAGCACCAGCGGGGGAATCCCTAGACAGGGGGTCTTCCTCCACACGCTGCAGCCCGGTGCTGCAGAATTTAAATATAAAGCGCTCCTCCAGGAAAGTAGAAATAAAGCTCTCCCCCGGCGCTTTGGAAACCAAAGTTACAAGTCCAGGCAAAAGTCCTTAGGAAGGCCGGGGGGGGCAAAGGCTGGGCCCAGGGGCCAGCTCACAGCTCGAGGCAGGGAGGCAGTCCCCGGTGACGGTTCCTCCTGGTGCCCAGCAGCAGCAGGCCCCCCTCAAGTTAGGATCAGGAAAGAGAACCTTTTACATGTCACAGCTAAGCATGGGCTGAAAATTCGTTCCGCTCGCGGAATTTGCGGATTTTCCGCGATTTCACGGTCCGCGAATCTCGCGAAATCGCGGTAAAATACGCGAATCAGCAGGGACAAATTTTCAGCCAAGCACTTACACGGTTACAGCAGCAGGTGCAAAAGTTGAAGCAAATTTTTTGTAACCTTTTACAAAAGGGTTACAAAGAAATTAACTTCAACTTGGGCACCTGCTGCTGTAAGCCTGTAAGCGCTTCCTGGCGCCTCATTGCCTACTTGCAACTATTCTCTGACCCTGCTCTGACCCTTGAAGCAGGGTCAGAGAATAGTTACAAGTAGGCAATGAGGCACCTGTCACGAAAATCAAACCTCAACTGGAAGCACTGACAGATATAAAAACAATGCAATAGGTCTCGCATTAGGAAAGTTTGAGCTATTGGTCTTGTAAATGACAATTTTTTTTATTTATGTGTTGGTTTTGAAAATAGCTAAATTACAGCTTTGTCATTTACAATGCCAATAGTTATACCTTTTTCAAATGTGACACCTATAGCATTTGTAATGCAACATGTTTTGTATTTACGTGACTTAGCTGTAATGATATTACAAATTCAGTGGCTTTTAATTTTTTTTAAATAATTAATACTTAAATAAAAGTGATTTTAATTTATAATGGCAATAGCTTAAACTTTTGTAAATAACTTTTGTGAAGATTATGTTCAGTGTATTTTATTGTGACGGAAATCCAAGAACAGAAGTGAAATATTAACATCTTTTTGTGACATTTGTAATAAAGTTTGAAACATTGAGAGAACATATTTGAACCAGTTGTTGTTGAATGGTTGCACAGATTGATGCTGGGGTGGTGCTGAGTGGTGCTGTGGTGGTGCTGAGTGGTGCTGTGGTGATGCTGAGTGGTGCTGTGGTGGTGCTGAGTGATACTGGGATGGTGCTGAGTGATGCTGGGGTGGTGCTGAGTGGTGATGTGGTGGTGCTGAGTGATGCTGTGGTGGTGCTGAGTGATGCTGTGGTGGTGCTGAGTGATACTGGGAGGGTAATGAGTGATGCTGGGGTGGTGCTGGGTGGTGCTGTGGTGGTGCTGAGTGATGCTGTGGTGGTGCTGAGTGATGCTGTGGTGGCGCTGAGTGGTGCTGTGGTGGTGCTGAGTGATGCTGTGGTGGTGCTGAGTGATGCTGTGGTGGTGCTGAGTGGTGCTGTGGTGGTGCTGAGTGATAATGTGGTGGTGCTGAGTGATGCTGTGGTGGCGCTGAGTGGTGCTGTGGTGGTGCTGAGTGGTGTTGTGGTGGTGCTAAGTGATGCTGTGGTGGTTCTGAGTGGTGCTGTGGTGGTGCTGAGTGATAATGTGGTGGCGCTGAGTGATGCTGTGATGGCGCTGAGTGGTGCTGTGGTGGTGCTGTGGTGGTGCTGAGGGGTGCTGTGGTGGTGCTGAGTGATGCTGTGGTGGTGCTGAGTGGTGCTGTGGTGGCAATGAGTGATGCTGTGGTGGTGCTGAGTGATGCTGGGGTGGTGCTGAGTGGTGCTCTGGGGGTGCTGAGTGATGCTGTGGTGGTGCTGAGTGATGCTGTGGTGGTGATGAGTGATACTGGGATGGTGCTGAGTGATGCTGGGGTGGTGCTGGGTGGTGCTGTGGTGGTGCTGAGTGATGCTGTGGTGGTGCTGAGTGATGCTGTGGTGGTGCTGATTGGTGCTGTGGTGGTGCTGAGTGATGTCGTGGTGGTGCTGAGTGATAATGTGGTGGCGCTGAGTGATGCTGTGGTGGCGCTGAGTGGTGCTGTGGTGGTGATGAGTGGTGTTGTGGTGGTGCTAAGTGATGCTGTGGTGGTTCTGAGTGGTGCTGTGGTGGTGCTGAGTGATCATGTGGTGGCGCTGAGTGATGCTGTGATGGTGCTGAGTGGTGCTGTGGTGGTGCTGAGGGGTGCTGTGGTGGTGCTGAGTGATGCTGTGGTGGTGCTGAGTGGTGCTGTGGTGGCAATGAGTGATGCTGTGGTGGTGCTGAGTGATGCTGTGGTGGTGCTGAGTGGTGCTGTGGTGGTGCTGAGTGATGCTGTGGTGGTGCTGAGTGATGCTGTGGTGGCACTGAGTGGTGCTGTGGTGGTGCTGAGTGGTGCTGTTGTGATGCTGAGTGATGCTGTGGTGGTGCTGAGTGATGCTGTGGTGGTGCTGAGTGGTGCTGTGGTGGTGCTGAGTGATAATGTGGTGGTGCTGAGTGATAATACGGTGGTGCTGAGTGATGCTGGGGTAGCGCTGAGTGATGATGTGGTGATGCAGAGGGCAGAAAGGCACAAAAACAGTCTAACAAAGGGCAGAAGGGCAGAAAAACAAGGGAAAAACGAGTCTAACAGAGGTCAGAAGGGCACAAAAACCAATCTAACAGAGGACAGAAGTGCCGAAAAACAAGGGAAAAACGAGTCTAACAGAGGGCAGAAGGGCACAAAAAACGAGTCTAACGGGGCAGAAAGGCACAAAAACGAGTCTAACAGAGGGCAGAAGGGCACAAAAACAAGGGAAAAGGGAGTCTAACAGAGGGCAGAAGGGCAGAAAAACAAGGGAAAAACGAGTCTAACAGAGGGCAGAAGGTCACTAAAAAACGAGTCTAACAGGGGGCAGAATGAATCCCGCCCTGCGTGTTTGTCCACGAAGATGCCACCTTTTTGTGCAATACCTCTACTCAACTGGAGTACTTTCTACTGTCTAATCAGTAAGTGCTCCCTCGTTGGCTAAATGTATAGGGGCAGATTTACAATAACTGGTGCATCCCCAGGGATGCGCCAGTTATTGTGCGCCGCAGCTCCGCCACCCATGGTGCGCCGCATTTACAATGCTAACAAAAAAAGTGAGCAACACAATGTACCCTTGAGGGTTTGGGCAATAAGTATGATAGGGTAAAGAATACCTTCAAGGGATTTCATTTATACTAGTTCACAGCACAACGGCGGATAATACTGTTTAGTGACCCGTCACAATTTAGGTCAATAGTACAACAATGTAACGATAGTTGATCAATTAATCTAGTTTTTTCTTATCTGATTGTTAGTCCAATTGTAGGAAAGAAGAAAAGCGCATACAACTGTTCCAAAGAAGTGTTTTGATTTATTCTTATGATATATGCTTCTTGTAACGTTGCTATTTATTCTGTACCCTTTTTAATATCGACAGTGTATTAAATACAAACTTTTTTCATATACGCCCGCACTATTTCTCTTCATCTTTGATCATATAGGGTGACTTACCTAGATTAATTGATCAACTACCGTTACATTGTTGTACTATTGACCTAAATTGTGACGGGTCACTAAACAGTATTATCCGCCGTTGTGCTGTGAACTAGTATAAACGAAATCCCTTGAAGGTATTCTTTACCCTATCGCATTTACAATGCGGCGCACCATGTGGCAAAAAGGGCACAGATGCGTCACGCATCTGTGCCGTAAAAGCAGCGCATTGCTGGAGCTGCGTCGCGCCTGCGACGCAGCTCCAGCAATGCTCTGGGGGGCCCTATCTCCCCAATGCTGCATCAAGCCTTGCGCCTGCTTCAAGCAGGCGCAGGGTTTTGACGCAGCATTGGCCTAAAAGTGACTGAGTGAAATCTTGCAGATTTCACTCAGCCACTTTTAGGAGGCGTTCCTGCGCAGGAACGCCCTCCCCTGCGCCGGAACGCCTCCTGTTGGCGCAGGGCTTTACAACGTGACGCATCTCTCAGATGCGTCATGTTGTTAATACCCAGCACCATGGAGCATCTTTTGTGCTGCCGCTGCATCACAAAAGGTCTCGGTAGAGGGGTGGCAGTGGTGAACCAGAGGGTGGCAGTGATGAACCAGAGGGTGACAGTGATGAACCAGAGGGTGGCAGTGATGAACAAGAAGGTGGTAGGGGTGAACCAGAGGGTGGCAGTGGTGAACCAGAGGATGACAGTGGTTAACCAAAGGGTGGCAGTGGTGAACCAGAGGTGCTGTGATGAACCAGAGGGTGGCAGTCGTGAACCAGAGGGTGGCAGTGGTGAACCAGAGGGTGACAGTGCTGCACCAGAGGGTGGCAGTGGTGAACCAGAGGGTGCTGTGATGAACCAGAGGGTGGCTGTGATGAACCAGAAGGTGGCATGGTTGAACCAGATGGTGGCAGTGGTGAACCAGAGGGTGGAAGTGCTGAACCAGAGGGTAACAGTGGTTAACCAGAGGGTGGCAGTGGTGAACCAGAGGTGCTGTGATGAACCAGAGGGTGGCAGTCGTGAACCAGAGGGTGGCAGTGGTGATCCAGAGGGTGGCAGTGGTGAACCAGAGGGTGGCAGTGATGAACCAGAGGGTGGCAGTGGTGAACCAGAGGGTGCTGTGCCCATACACGACCGCATGGGTAACTTCCCCATGCAAGCGGCCCGCGAACATGCAAAAAGCCCCGCGAACACGCAAAAAACCCCGCAAACACGCATAAAACCCCGCGAACATGCAAAAAAACAAAAATTTGCAAATTCGCACCAATTCACGGGATTTGCGGATTGCGAATTCAATTTTGAGCGAATTTGTGGAACGGGAATTCGCAAATTTCGCCCATACTTAGTCACAGCCCCTTTTTATACACATAAATCCTTTGTCTCAGGCTGCAGGGTTCAGGGAAAACCAGATGCCACTGGTTTTGGAGCACTCTGTTGTGCTCAGCCCCTATCCCCATTCACAGGACAGGCTAGGGAGATCAGACGCCTCAGAGGGGGTGGAGCCAGCATTGTGGAGGGAAAGCCCAGCCCTATTCAGGTCCCAGGTGCACCCCTCCCTCACATCAACATGTAGATCTTCACCACTGGGGCAGACCCATCCTGACTCCTGGAGCCAGGCACACCAGCCAGTCCCAGCCAATCACAAGCCTGACAGGGAATTCACCTTTACTACACAGACATGCCAACTTCTAGAAGTGGCACTTCCACACCAGAGACAATATATCCGCTCACATCATCGTGCAGTATTTAATCACAAATGTCCGCACATACCAAACTCGACCCTGCACTCCACATGCATCAGGCACTACCATGGTCATACACATACCCCATGCATTCCTATGGGAGGCAGGCCAATCTCGCAACATGCATTCAGAGTACGCACGCACTTCACACTGTGACACAGTGGTAAAGTGCGCAGAAGCCAAAAACAGCCAACTCCAGATCACATATAACAGCAAAAAAGTTCAGGTGTGAACCTGCCAAAAGGTCCAAGTCCAACAGATGGGCTGTGGTTTCACAATCCCCACGGCATCTTTTAATGATGGCAGAGGTCTGACATTATTTTGGGAAGGGGGCACGTGAATTCAGTATCCTCTGTGATTGGTACCTGGGCATTCTGCAGGACCACTCTCCCTTCATCCACCCCTCAGAAGGTGCACTAACTGTGCACCACTCCATAAGTGGCACAGTTAACGTCTGTGTGACCCAGCAACCACAGCACAGGACCAAGGACTAAGATATTCCTTTATTTACAGGGGAACACACACCTGGTGGGGCACTGCTCATACAGTATTCGGCCTGTGCAATGGGTACCAGAGAAGGGATCAAGCAATCATCTGCAGCTTCAATACTCAAGTGCCCTCAGGACCAAAATAGCTGATGTAAGCATGTGCTCCTGTGACAGGGTTGTAATTGGGGGCATCACCTGTTCCTGCCCTGGAGAAGAAAAGCACCGAACACTTCTTTATGATGATCTGAAAAAAAGTGAAAAATATGAGAACATACATGCTACTTATAATACATATGTCATTGCCACTCTTTCAGCTTAAGATATATAACACCCTGGAGATACTGAAAAGAGAACTGGCAGAGATATCAAGACTGGAAGCCCTTGAGAAACAGAGCCTCTCAGAGTTCAAGGTAAGATATGGCTGTGTGATGTTCTTTTACTTTCTTTGAATTCCTTTGTTTTTGTCTCATTTAGAATGAAATGTCTTCTGTCAGGCCTCCCAATGCTTCTTATGCCTTTTGGGAGTGAACTAAAAAACAGGCAATGCAACAACCTCGGCTATGGTAATGTTCTGTGTGTACCCTCTGCAGAACAAAAAGGCTGTGATAGCCCTGAAAAAATCTAAACTTATGGCTGAATCAACATCCCTTTTTTCTAGCTAATTCTTGTGAAGTCGAATGGAAATGTTGCAACATCCAGCATTACAGTGAAATGTGATCTGCTGGTATCTCACCTCACTTTGAATGAAGTGCCCCCCTGTGTAAAGAAGCTGACTGAGATCCCTGCAGGGTTCTCCCCAGATAGCAAGGGGGAGACATTTTTTGTCCGAAAACATCTGCCACTGGAAACTCCGGAGACGTTTTAATACAAAATGTAGACTTAGATAAAAGATTATGCATACTTGCGTAAAGTGTAAATCAAGAAATGTCATGTGAATTGTGTTTCCCGAAATTAGGGGATTTCACAAATTACACCGGTTTAATTAAAGTTTCATCCAGTCTTAATGACTAGAGGATAAATGACAGAAATAATGATTCAAAATGATTGTGCTAATTGAATATCATGGGAAAAATATGAAAGAATATAATATACAAGGTAATAATAGAGCTTAGTTTGCACTTTGGCAAAGATGGTAGTCTATCACAAAGGCAAAGGAGCATGCTCCCACCTCAGGGAAGATCTGGCCTCCTCACAGGACATCTAACCTGGGCTTCTATTGGAATTCTATAACGCATATTAGCAAGCCCATTATAGCCGTTTTAGCGGCCGTTTCCTGCCGCTAAAAGAGCAATCATTTTAACAAGGTTCTTGCTAATATGCCCCACGGTTACCTGCGTGGATTGAAAATCTAACTTAAGAGTTGAATATCTCTTGCATCCCGTTGCATCGTGAAATTGTGGTACAACTCTTTGACAAATATGCCCCATAATCTATTTATTTATGTCTTTCTTTAAGTGACAAATCGTGACTTTATGTAGGGCTTTTGTTCAGCGCTAACTTGTGATGGGAGCTGCTTCGTAGCACTATTGACGGGGGCATGAATGTCTTGGTGACCTTGTCCGTGTTGTACGACCAAGATCACAAACTTAGTTATGCAGTTAAAGCCCTTCCCCAGTTGTCAATTTGCCCACTTGAGGTCCCTGTCACTTGAGAAGGGGGGCAGTCCACCAACCCTTGTGGAGAGTTGTGAAAGCATCTTTGGGAAGTTCTGTTTTCTGTTCTTTAATGAAAACAAAACACCAAAGTGGGAGAGGGCCAAATTTATCAAAAAAGTAAAGCAGCACAGCGAGTCCCTTTGCCGCGCTGCATTACGGGGAGAGGGCAGGAATGCGCTGTATATATCCCAATATGGCACATTCCTTCTTTTGCTCAGTACTGGTTCAAAAAGTAGCTCCTAACACCAATGCAGGCACACATGCACCATGGGGCAACGGTGCTTGCGTTGCAAGCAGTATTGTTTTAGTGCAGGCAGGGGCACCTTCCTGCACAAAACAATCTACTGAGGAAATACCCTCTTTCTGCAGAATGCAGCACACAGAGAAAGAGAACGTGAAAGAGAGAGAGAGAAAGGGAAAGGGAAAGAGAGAGAGAACGTAAAAGGGAAAGAAAGAGGGGGCAGCTTTTTGTTACAGTCCAAGGTCTACCGGTAAGGGTGAGTCTGGGAAGGCACGAGTGTTGCATGGGAACACCCAGGCAATGCCCACGTAATGCCTTCCTGGGGCAGAGTAATGCAACGCAGCAAGTTGTGCTGCACTGCATTACTCCAGATTTATTAAGTCACTCGAGGACACTCAAGGGTGCGTTGCGTTTCTTGATAAATCCCATCATAGGTTTTGCGTCACTTTTGCACCACATTGTGGGGTGCAATAGTGACACAATCTCTTGATAAATATGACCCTGAGTTCTTAGAAACATGAGCGCCCGCCGCCTGACCCATCTCATTGCAGTTGGATCTGGCATCTCCATTTTTGTCTCGCAATGAAGGGGCTTATTTTGAGCCCTTTGCGTCACCATTGTGGCACCTTTTGTCAAGCTGCGGCGGCATAAAATATGCGCCACACTGCGCCATATTTACAAAGTGACGCATCAAGGAAGATGGATCATTGTCTAAAGCGTTGCCCTAAATTATACCTGCACCAGGTATGTTTGGAGGGTGGGCGTTCCCCCGCAAAAAAGGGTCACAGAAGAGGTGCAGTGAAATCTATGAGATTTCACTTTGTCACTTCTAGGACGCCACTGAATCAAAATCCTACTCCTGCTTCACAGCAGGCGTAAGCCTGACAAAGGCGCCTTTAACATTGGACTATGAAAAACCCAACAAGACCTCCAAATTTGCCCGCTGGTACACCCCGAAATTCAGGACCACCAAGTGCAACTCCCACCAACTGGAGAAACAATGGCAGACCACCAAGAACCCCATTGACAGAGCAACACACAAAACAACCTTCAGCATTTATCACAGGCACATCAAAGGAGCCAAGAAAGAAGCCATCACCACCCACATCGACTCTGCGACCAACCACACAAGCAAACTCTTCAAAATAGTCAAAGAATTCTTTAACCCGAGAGCCATAGAGAACTCGAATCCACCCTCCAAAGAACTCTGCAACACCATCTCAGACTACTTACAACAGAAGATCACCAACACCAACAACATCTTCAACCTCCAACCCACCATCCTCATCTCCACTGACCTCAACCAGCAAGCAAACATCAGCTAAACCATTACCATCTGGTCTCCTCTCACCTCCCTGACCACCTCACCAGTCATGTCTTCCATCCACTCCAGGGTGCCCAGGGACAACTACCCTCACCACCTCTACAACCTCACAATGAACCCTAGCAGCACACAGCTCACCAGCATCCTCAACACCTCCATCTCCACAGCAGCCTTCCTGGACATATTGAAACACACAGATATCGGACCCCTCCTAAAGAAAGCATCTGCTGACCCCAGTGATCTAAAACATCACTGTCCTATCTCCCTGCTCCCCTACAAAAGCCAAAGTACTCAAGAAAGTCATCAACCAGCAGCTCACTGAATTTCTAGAACAAATCCACCTACATGAAGCCCCACAATCAGGATTCTGTGCCAGCCACAGCACTGAGACCGGGCTGAATGCCACGACATCCGAACACTCCCTGGCCATGGAGAAACAGTCGCCCTGATCTTACTCAACCTTTCTGCGGCCTTCCACACCATCTTCCAGAACATCCTCATCAACAGACTCCACTACTTAGGCATACAGCAAGACACCCTCATGTTGATCGCCTCCTTCCTCACAAGATGCACACAGAGCATCTGACTGCCTCTCTTCACCTCCGGACCCAAAACCATCATCTGCGGCGTACCTCAAGCATCATCCCTCAGCCCCACCCTGTTCAACATCTACACGGCCCCCTCACATACGTCGCCAGATCCCATGGACTCATTATAATCTCCTATGCAGATGATCCTCAACTGACCCTCTCTGTCACAAGGACCCCTTCAATGCCAAAACCAACATCCATGACTCCATGTCCAATGTAGCCAAATGGATGAGAGACAACTGCTTCCAACTCAACTCTGACAAAGCTGAAGTACTGATCTTCGGGAAGAACGCTTCCACTAGGGACCACAAAACTCATACCTACTCAGACCGATCATGCATGCAACCTCAGTATCATCCTTGACAGCCATATGACCATGAAATGACCAGTCAGCGCATTAGCCTCCTCCTGCTTCCACTCACCTCACATGATCCGCAGAATCTTCAGATGGCTCCCACCCAAAAGACTCAGGCCCTCATCACCAGCCGTCTCAACTACAGCAACACCCTCTATGTCAGCATCTCTAAACAGCTCCTCAGAAGATTCCAAACAATACAGTACACTGCAGCCAGATTCACCCTTGACCTCTCAAAAGAAACCCCCATTGATACCAGTCCAGAAGAGATGCAAGTTCAAGATCCTAACACACGCCTACAAACCCCTCCTTGACCTAGGACCTGCCTACATCAACCATCGACTCAACTTCCACCAACGCTCTAGACACCTGCACTCCTCTTCACTCTACCTCACACACCCCCCGGCAACAATTACAGCTGCAGCTATAGCCACTCCTTCTCCTACATTGCTGCCAAGGCCTGGACCAACCTTACCCTCGAGCTCTGCACAGCTCCCTCGCTGGCAGACTTCAGAAAGAGACTGAAGACCTGGCTCTGTGATGGAGGCACAGCACCCAGATGCCCCTAGGGGTGACAGGGTTGCACTTTACAAATGCTGCTTGTTTGATTGATTGAACAACCTATGTGATTCACACCAATTATCTTTCAGGAAGGAATGCAGTACTGAAACAGTATTTCTTAATATAATACACAATATACATACTTCTATGGTTGCAGATAGATGCTGCCTGCTCATCCTCCTTGACCTATTAGCGGCCTTCAATATGGTGGACCACAAGTTTGTTCTGAAATCCCTGCAACAACGGGTTGGAGCTGACAGCATTGTTTTGCAGTGGTTTGCATCATTTCTGCATAACCACTCACAACAAGTAATGATTAGCAACTTGACTTCTGATATCTCTGATATCACCCAAGGTGTCCCCCAAGGGTCAGTCCTCCCACCTACACTCTTCGGAATCTACATGGGACCACTCACTGTAATACTTAAACAAGCAACTGCACCTACCACCTTTATGCAGATGACACCTATCTCTAGCTGGAAATTACCTCTCCGGATGCCATACGCCGGCTGAACGCAACTTTCACTAAAGTCCAAAACTGGCTGACGCACAACCACCTCCAACTTAATCAAGAACAGACAGATATTCTCCTTCTGCCCAACCACAGCAAGTCCCCCCAGATCCACGAGCGGCTAAATAACCTAAATGCTCTAAACTGCAAACTAATCCACACCGGCCCCAACACCACCCTCAGAGGAACACTCATCTACAGACCCCCAGGACCCCGGGCTCAGTTCAGTGACTCCATTGCCAACCTCACCAACACCCACGCACTCGCATCCATGGACTACATCCTCCTCGGGGACCTGAACTTCCACCTCGAGAACAACAACGATGCCAACTCTGCCACTCTGATCGACAAGCTCGCCAAACTCAGCCTCAGACAACTAGTAACCACACCCACCCACGCTGCCGGCCACACGCTGGACCCCGTCTTCTTCACAGGCACCCACGTCACCTTCAACCACACCACCGAACTCCACTGGACCGACCACCGCTGCATCCATTTCACCTTCAAGAAACCAACCATGCACCAACGCACCCAACAGCTGCCCACCACTGCTGGAGCAAAGTCACCGAAGACCAGCTAACCACCACCCTCGCCCAGAACCCACCCACCGACCCCATCAATCCGGACGCCGCAGCCCGCAACCTCAGACAGTGGATCGACAACTGCGCCAACACCCTCGCCCCACTCAAGAAACCCGCCCACAGCCACGCCAGCAAGAGAGCCACCTGGTTCACCGACGAGCTCCAGACCTCCAAACGCGCATGCCAGAAACTGGAGAAAATATGGCTCCACGAACGCACACCAGACAACCACGCAGCCCACAAGGATGCCAACCGCAGACATCACCACCTCATCAGATTAGCCAAGAGATCCTCCTTCGAAGATCGCTTGGATAACAACGCACACAACAGCAAAGAGCTCTTCAGCATCGTAAAGGAATTCTCCAACCCCAGCGCCAACGCCAACGACATTCCGCCCTCACAAGAACTGTGCGACTCACTAGCCAGATTCTTCCACCTCAAGATCACTGACATCCGCAACAGCTTTAACACCCCGACCACCCCTACTACGCCAGACTCCACCTCCCCTGTGAACGCCACCAGAGCCATCCGCCTGACCTCCTGGTCCAACGTCAACGATGACGAGACACGCAAGGTCATGAACACCATCCACTCAGGATCTCGGTCAGACCCGTGCCCACACCACGTATTCAACAAAGCAGATGCAGCCATCGCACCCCAGCTACAGAAGGTCATCAACATCTCCTTCGAAACAGCGACATACCTGGAAAGCTGGAAGCTCGCCAAAATTAACGCCCTCCTCAAGAATCCCAAGGCAGACCCAAGGACCTCAAGAACTTGTGGCCCATCTCCCTGCTCCCATTCCCGGCCAAGGTCATCGAGAAAATCGTCAACAGGCAATTGGCCCGCCACCTGGAAGACAACAATATCCTGTACCCATCCCAGTCCGGATTCAGACGAACCCACAGCACCGAGACAGCCACAGACGACATCAGGCGCCAACTAGACAACGGCAAAACATCAGCCCTCATCCTCCTGGACCTGTCGGCCGCCTTCGACACGGTCTGCCATCGCACTCTAAAGACACGCCTCCTAGAAGCCGGAATCCAAGAGAAGGCCCTTGGCTGGACCACGTCCTTCCTCTCTGGCAGAACCCAGAACGTCCGCCTCCCACCCTTCCAATCCAAAGGCACAGACATCATTTGCGGCGTTCCAAAGGGCTCATCCCTCAGCCCGACGCTGTTCAATGTCTACATGGCCACCCTCGCACAAGTGGCCCACCCGTACGACCTCAACATCATCTCCTACGCCGATGACACCCAGCTCATCCTCTCCCTCACCAAGGACCCACACACCGCCAAAACCAACCTCCATGAGGGAATGAAGGCCGTCGCCGACTGGATGAGGAGCAGCCGTCTGAAGCTGAACTCGGACAAGACAGAGGTACTCATCCTCGGACCCATCCCCTCAGCCTGGGACGACTCCTGGTGGCCGACCACACTGGGAACAGCACCAACACCCACCGACCATGCACGCAACCTAAGATTCATCCTCGACTCCTCCCTCTCCATGTCTAAGCAGGTCAACGCTGTCTCCTGCTACAACACACTCCACATGATTCGCAGGATCTACATGTGGATCCCGACCGAAACAAGAAGAACGGTGACAAAGGCCCTCATCAGCAGCAGACTGGACTACGCCAATGCACTCTATGCAGGAATCCCAGCCAAACACCTATGACCACTACAGCGCATCCAAAACGCCCCCCGCCCGACTGATCGTCAACGTCCCGCGCCACAGCCACATCATCCCACACGTGAGAGACCTAGACTGGCTCCCCGTCGACAAGAGGATCACCGTGAAGCTCCTCACCCATGCACACAAAGCACTCAACAACTCCGGACCAGCCTACCTGAACAGCAGACTCAGCTTCTACAACCCCACCCGCCAGCTCTGCTCCACCAGCCTTGCCCTCGCCGCTGCCCCCCGCATCCAATGAACGACCTCCGGCGGCAGATCCTTCTCCTACCTCGCCACCAAGACCTGGAACACCCTCCCTACCCACATACAGCAGAGCCAAGACCTACTTGGCTTCAGAAGACTCCTCTAAACCTGGCTCTTCAAGGAGTAGCAGCACCGCCCTCCCCTCAGCGCCTTGAGACCCTCATTGGTAAGTAGTGCTCTCTACAAGTACTCTGATTGATTGTTTGATTGATTGATTGAATGATTGATTGATTGATTGATTGAATCTTGGTGGGCTCTGTCAAACTGCTGGCAATCACCCTGGACTCCCATCTGAACATGAGCTCACCCATAATGACTACAGCAAAGTGTGCCTTCTGCAACCTAATACTCCTTAACAAAATGAAGCCTTTCCTTCTACCAAATTACCTAAAAACCACCAGACAAGCTCTGGTTCTGTCTATACTTGACTACAGGAATGCCACTCTCACAGGCACCCACTAATATTAATTAGCCCTACTGAGATCCACTCTAATTTAATCTGTAAGGATGATCGCTGGAGCAAAGAGCTATGTACCCATCTCCCACTCACTGAAAAGTCTACAATGGCTACCAATCAAAGCACGCTGTCACTTCAAAACTGCCTGTCTCACCCACAAAGTTCTTCAAAACTGCCTGTCTCACCAACAAAGCTCTTCAAAACCGCAAAGTTTTTTACCTTTCTACCTCACATCCAAACTCACAAGGCATGCCAAATGAGAAACCTAAGTATCTCTAACACACTTCTTCTCAACTGTGCCATAAAACATAAGCAAACAGCCCTCTCTTGTTCAAAAGCCCTCTCTCGTTCTTTCTCAAGGAATGTCTCCAAAATCTGGAATTCTCTCTCAATACATACCAGAACAAACCTCTCCTTCATGAGCTTCAGGGGGCAACTAAAAGAACACCTGCCTCACTCTGGAATTACTATATCGTCCCTTGAAGGTATTTCACAAGGAATCTTCAATGGCTCCACACTCGACACTTGAATTATTCTGTATCACCAAGGACTGGCAATGTCTCTGACTATTTTTAAAGTATTATTATAGACTGATATCACCTGACAATGTGTAAAACACACTAATACCCCTGGTACTAGCCAGCACGGAAAACTCTCTAAATAAAAATCAATAAATAAAAGTTTGGCACACAAATCTGTGGCAATATGAAGCTTTCAGAATGCCTCTGGATGCTGCTTCAAAGAACAAGGCTCATGCCAGATAGTTTCCAAACCCAGCCTGGGGGAAATTTTAATTATGACAGTGTAATTGGAGTAATTTCAGTAACTACATATTACTCTAGTGATGCATAATCAGTGAAATCCCCGTAAGGCGGAGCACACGTTGTTGTAACCTTTATGTCACTATATGTCTGCAGTTCACCGGTATGTTAAGTGGTGCCCTATTAGCCATTTGAATATATGGCATTCAGAAAGGGGGACCTCTATGGGGTGATCCTTAGAAAGGTTCAAGCTACAGACGATTCATAGGGGTTCCCTACTCAGCGGAGGAGGATTGTTCCCTAACACCACAGATACATAAAATAAGAACCAAGCAAGAACGTTCGTGGCGCCATGTCGTATGGTTCATTTTTTCCCAGAAAAATTGTTTGTTTGTTGGACAATATAAAATTCAAAACTGTGCAAGATTGATCCCATGCACACCATCAGGATATGGTTGCCTAATCCCTGCTAGCCCACAGTGCACTAGCTGTACCCCTAACCTTGCAAGGTAACAGATGGAATGTGCAACCTCAAAACATAACAACCCTGACTCCCCAAAGAAAATCGAGCAAACAGATCTAGAACCCTTTAATTTGGTAGCTCTTGCATACCCAAAGAGTTCCACAAGAAATTCACAACGTGGCATTTCAATATTTATTGAAGCATTTTGATTCTTGAGTAAAATGTATGCACTGCAATAATCAATAGAAGGAAACAGGCAATAGTAATCAGTATCACAAGAATGGTGAAGAGGATGTAAAAGTCAACCATTGTGCTGTCACATAGAATCTATGTTTGCATACAGGTATAGTAATATTTATGTTCCTACCTATTGCTCCCTGTCCTTATGGCCCTAGGGTGGGTCAATCTTCCAGAATCCCTGTAGGGTGGTCTAAATCCCCTGCTACTTGTGGGTGAGTGTAATCGGGGAGCCCGTCTTGGTGTAGAGCTGGACACCATCACTCTCAAGATGTAAACAGGATTCAGCAGGGCTGGAATTTTATCATCAATCAATCAATCAATCAATCAAACATGTGTAAAGCGCACTACTTAACCGTGAGGGTCTCAAGGCCCTGGGGGTGGGGGGGATGCTGCTACTGCTCGAAGAGCCCGGTCTTGAGGAGTTTTCTGAAGGTTAGCAGGTCCTGGGTTTGCTTTAGGAGGATGTGGAGGGTGTTCCAGGTCTTGGCGGCAAGGTGGGAGAACGATATGCTGCCGGAGGTTGCATTTTGGATATGGAGGACTGTGGCGAGGGCGTCGGAGCGGAGTTGGCGGTTGGGGGTGTAGAAGCTGAGTCATCTGTTGAGGTATGCTGGTCCGGTGTTGTGGAGTGCATGGTGTGCGTGGGTGAGGAGCTTGTAGGTAATCCTCTTGTTGATGGGGAGCCAGTGCAGGTCTCTCAGGTGGGGTGTGATGTGACTGTAGCGAGGGATTTCAAGGATCAGTCGTGCAGAGGCATTTTGGATGCATTGAAGACATTTCAGAAGTTTGGCCAAGGCTCCTGCATAGATAGCGTTACTGTAGTTCAAACTGCTGCTGACAATGGCCTGGGTGACTGTTATTCTTTTTTCGGTGGGAATCCACCTGTAGATATTGCGGAGCATGCTAAGGGTGTTGAAGCAGGAGGACTAGACAGCGTTGACTGCTTCGTCATCGAGAGAGTCGAGTCTAGGATGAACCCTAGGTTGCGTGCGTGGTTGGTGGGTGTTGGTGCTGTTCTCAGTGCGGTCGGCCACCAGATGTCGTTCCAGGCCGAGGGGGTGGAGCCGAGGATGAGGACTTCCGTCTTGTCCGAGTGTAGCTTCAGTTGGCTGTTCTTCATCCACTCGGCAACGTTCTTCATTCCTTCGTGAAGGTTGGTTTTGGCGGTGAGGGGGTCCTTGGTGAGGGAGAGGATCAGCTGGGTATCGTCGGCGTAAGAGATGATGTTGTGGTTGTGCAGTCGGGTGACGTGGGCGAGCAGTGCCATGTAGATTTTGAACAATGTCGGGCTGAGGGATCAGACCTAGGGGAACGCCGCAGATAATCTTGGTGGCTTTGGAGACGAAACGGGGGAGGCGAACACTCTGTGTTCTGCTGGAGAGGAAGAAGGTGGTCCAGTCCAGAGCCTTGTCTTGGATCCTGGCATAGTGGAGGCGTGTACATAGGGTGCTGTGGCAGACAGTGTTGAAGGCGGCTGACAGGTCCAGGAGGATGAGGGCCACAGTTTCTCCGTTGTCCAGCAGGGCCCTGATGTCATCGGTGGTGGCGATGAGGGTAGTTTCGGTGCTGTAGTTTCTGCGGAGGCCGGACTGGGACGGGTCCAGGATGCTGTTCTCCTTGAAGAAGCGTGTCAGTTGTCTGTTGACGGTCTTCTCGATAACCTTCGCCAGAAACGGGAGCAGGGAGATGGGCCGGAAGTTCCTGAGGTCCTTGGGGTCAGCCTTGGGTTTTTTGAGAAAGGCGTTGATCTCGGTGTGCTTCCAGCTCTCCGGGAAGGTTGCTGTCTCGAAGGAGATAATGATGGCTTTCCGGAGTTTGGGTGCGATGGTGGTGCTGGCTTTGTTGAAGATGTGGTATAGGAATGGGTCTGAAGGGGATCCGGATTAGATGGTGTTCATGATTTTGATGTTGTTGTCGTCCTTTATTTTGGTCCAGGAGAGCAGGGGGTCATTGCAGATGGTGGTCGTGGGGATGGAGGCCTCAGCGGTTGTCGCAGCAGTCATGACATCGAAGCTGTCATGGATGTTTGCGATCTTGCGATGGAAGAAGGTGACAAGGGAGTCGTAAAAGTCTTGCGAAGGTCGGATGTTGTTGGTGTTAGAGCTGGGGTTGGAGAGTTCCTTCACGAGGTTGAAGAGCTCTTTGCTGTTGTGTGCATTGTTGTCTAGATGGTCTTTGAAGGAGGCCCCTTCGGTGGATCTGATGAGGTGATGGTGTCTTCGGGTGTCGTTCTTGTGGACTGCATAGCTGTCCGGTGTCTTTACACTGTGCCATTTCTTTTCTAGCTTTCGGCAGGTTTGCTTGGAGGCCTGGAGGTCTTCATTGAACCAGCTGGCTTTGTTGCTGGTGTGTCTGTTGGAGGGTTTCTTGATTGGGGTGAGGGTGTTGGTGCAGTTGTCGATCCATTGTCTGAGGTTGCGGGTGGCAGAGTCGGGGTTGGTGGGGTTGGTGGGTGAGGGTGGTGGTTAGCGTGTCTATGGTGACTTTGCTCCAGCAGTGGCGGGGGTCTGTTGGGTGCGGTGGCGCGTGGTGGGTTTCCGGAAGGTGAAGTGGATGCAGCAATGATTGGTCCAGTGGAGTTCGGTGGTGTGGTTGAAGGAGATGTGGGAGCTTGCGGAGAAGATGGGGTCAAGTGTGTGGCCGGAGGAGTGGGTGGGTGCTGTGACGAGTTGTCTGAGTCCGAGGTTGGCAAGGTTGTTGAGCAGTGTGGTGGAGTTGCGGTCATTGTTGTTCTCGAGGTGGAAGTTCAGGTCCCCAAGAAGGATGTTGTCTGTGGAGGCGAGGACATTGCTGAATTGTGGTTGGGGTCGGTCATGGGCCAACCTCAACAGTGTCAGTGAAATGCTCCTCTAACTAAACTAAAGAGCTCTTTGCTGTTGTGTGCATTGTTGTCTAGATGGTCTTTGAAGGAGGCCCCTTCGGTGGATCTGATGAGGTGATGGTGTCTTCGGGTGTCGTTCTTGTGGACTGCATAGCTGTCCGGTGTCTTTACACTGTGCCATTTCTTTTCTAGCTTTCGGCAGGTTTGCTTGGAGGCCTGGAGGTCTTCATTGAACCAGCTGGCTTTGTTGCTGGTGTGTCTGTTGGAGGGTTTCTTGATTGGGGTGAGGGTGTTGGTGCAGTTGTCGATCCATTGTCTGAGGTTGCAGGTGGCAGAGTCGGGGTTGGTGGGTGAGGGTGGTGGTTAGCTGTGTCTGTGGAGGCGAGGACATTGCTGAATTGTGGTTGGGGTCGGTCATGGGCCAACCTCAACAGTGTCAGTGAAATGCTCCTCTAACTAAACGAAGGAGTGATGTTGTTTATGTAATACACTCCACCCAAGTAACTATGTTGAAACCCCAGTCAGGCAGCCAATATTGATTATTTTGTAACAGCTCTGTTGCAATGCGGTCAATAACAAAAAACAACATGTTTTGCAGTGAACTTAGCCATTGCAGAGAATGTTTAAAGTTCCTGATAATATGTCTATGAACAAATGTAAATGTAAGCAAAGTCATTTCATAGAATATTATCCTGTAACGGCTTGCAAGCAAATGTGTGTCAAATGTCAATGTTTAAGATAAAGATGTCAACATAAACTAAGGTAAAATGGTGATGCTCTTACCTGGGCCTCATGTCACCACATGACAAACGTGTCTCATTGTCATGTGTGACACCTTCATCTAATTCTGTCTTTTTATACCAAGTGCACTTAACTTGTGGTGTATTTGAATTCAGAGTTACAATGTTAAAATCAAAATGTTAATTCCCAAAATACAACATGATCTTTTTTAATAGGTCAGAATGGAGCTAAAGTGAAATATTTGCAACAGGGACAATTGGCGGCTATGAGTGTATCAGTGCATGTGATATTACTCTGCAATCACATCATCCTCTGTGCATGTTACCGTGCATCCTCATCACCCTCTGTGTATGTCACCTTTTACCTATGCATGTGATAATACTCTGCTGATTCATCTTATGCCCCAGCTGTATAGTAATATCTTTGCCCAGATACGGTGTGGCCACGTGGGAGAACTAACTAAACGCATCCCTATTCAGCGGGGTATACGATAAGGTTCTGTCCTTGTTCCTATGCTCTTTACCTTCTATATAAATGAGGTGGGCAATATTCTGATGAACTGCAGAAGCGATGCCCCTGTCCACAATGGCATTAAGGTACTGATGCATTTTTTTGCAGATGACTCCCTGTTCATCTCCAAGTCACAGATGGGCTCCAGCTCCTTGTTGATGAATTTACAGATTTCTGTGTGTCAAGGGGCTTGGAGCTCGATGTCAACAAGACCAAATACATTGTGCTTGGGAAGGGATTGGTCAAAAATTCAATGATACAGGCTGCTGCAGAAACATTGGAGAGGGTGAGGAGCTATGATTATCTAGGAGTTAAGGTAATGGAGAGGCTGAAGAGGAAATACCAGCTTCGTAAAAGCACTCTACTACTCAAGCACAGAGCAAATGCTACTAATAGGTTGCATAGACAGACAAGCTCTTGTGCAGTCTCACCGGCCCTGGAAGTCTATCGTGGTAAGCCGCAAGGGGTGCGTCTCTATTGAGCTGAGACCTGGGGATGGACTGATAACTCTCCACTTACTATTGCAGAAAATAGATTTGTCAGATGGCTGGTTTCAGCTCCCAGCAGCACAACCTTAATCCCTTTATTCTTTGATCAAGGATTAAAAGGATTGGCAGATCTGGCTGCTCTGAGACCACTTATCTATTGGCTTTGTTTATGGGTCACTCCTGAGCTGAGGGAATTCAGAGACTGCCTCGCTGACCTGCCTTCAGCTAGAGGTTCCAGGTCAAGCTGAGTTTGCTAATGCTATGGACCAATCCAGAAAAGATGTGCAAAGTTGATCTTACTACCTTCAAATCCAGTTACTGGATTCATACCCAAGATGACTATACTAATAAGCAGCCAACAGGCACATTGCCAAACAGATTTCTAGATATTAAACAGCTCTCCCGTTCTGAGGAATTTTAGGACTTTGTCTCTTCCCCCTTAGCCTAAAGTCTTTATATTTGTTTTCGACTTGGCACTTTACCTCTGAGGTCCTTTATCAATAAATTGCAAAAGGACCCAGCTTCCAGTATTTTTCCAGTGTGTGACTTGGGAAACGAGGATGAGATCACACGCTATTCTTCTGTCCCAGTTGTCATGGACCGCGCCGGAAATTGATTATTCCCATATGTCGTAATCTGGAGTTGACTAAACATTTAGGGGCATATCAGCAACGCTTTGCCATAACTGATACAACCCTGTGGTCATATCAGCAGAATCCACCCCCTATGTTAGGGGCGGCTATGTCAAGAATTTAGCAGACGTTAGTTTTTGGAGAAAACAGCAGTTTTCTCCAAAAACTAACGTCTGCTCAAATGCTAGGGCATCATTGCTGATATTGCGAAGCTGCGCTATTGATGTCCCGACATGTAGTGTATGTCAGGAACGCCCACTTTGCATCTCATTAGAGATGCAAAGGTAGGCATAGAGCAAAAGGGCGCTAATATGCAAATATGCATGTTAGCACCCTCTTTCTGATAGGGCGATGGTTTTATCTCCACTTTTCAGGCTTTTAAAGCCAAAAAAGGAGAGATAAAGCCCTTGCTGATATGCCCCTTAGTGACTTTTAGAATTTTAAAGAGTGATACAACCCCTGCAATTGTCATTGCTATGAGCAAATGTTTACAGGCTGTCTGGTAGAAATGTGGTAGAGTGCAGACTGTGATTTCCAGTGACTAGGTTAATTTTGAACTAATAATTAATTTGAACAATGTTTATTTTATAAAATAAAAGGATAACATGTACGTGTGTGTATGTGTTTACTGCTTAATTTGCACATAGCACTGAATGACCTTTGCTGTTTTGCAGGTAAGTAATGATCGAAGGAAAGGACTTTCGAATAACATTGCTTTTTTATTCAGCTTGAGTCGCATGATGTTTTAGAATGCATCTTGATGTGTTGATTGTAATGTCTTGCTTATGTATACTCTGATGGTACTTGGCTACCAAATAAAGCTTTCTACTACTACTCTGTAATCATGCCATCCTGCGAGCATGTTACAAGGTATCCTCATCATGCCACCTTTCCCCAGTGCGGGTGATATTATTCTGTAATCATGCCGTCCTGTGTAAATGTAAATTGTAAATTGATACTTGTATAGCGCACTACTCACCCGCAAGGGTCTCAAGGCGCTTGTACGAATACCGCTGTGGAACCCATCCTGGCTTTCCCTGTGAGGTGTCCACTCCTGGGCACCCCCAGGGTGGAGGCCAGGCATCCTTAGCGTTGTGGGGGCCGTTGTGGAGATTAAGCAAGCTATTGCCCAGAGTTGCAGAGTGGGACCCATGATTGGAATAGGCACCGAGGCGAGAATTATCAGGTCCATGGAATTTTTTGAGCCCAAGACCCGCCGAGGCGGGGAATTCAACCCTGGTCCCGGGCTAGACCTCTGCATCAGGGTCTGCCGCTCTAACCATTGAGCCACACTTCTATTCTGTGTGTATGTTACTGTGTATCCTCATCACCCTCTGTGTATGTCACATTCTTCCTGTGCATGTGATATTACTTTGAAATCAAACTATCCTGTGTGCAGTACAGCGCAATAGGCTCAAATTCCAAGATTCAAGCACTATCAGTTAACATGACATAAGTAGTCGAATGTCACCTTGTGCCTCTGCATGTAGTATTATTACACTGTAATAATATCCTCCTGTGTGCATGTTACTGTGTATCCCTATCACCCTCTGTGCATGTCACCTTGTACCTGTGCATGTCACCTTGTATCCCTATCACCCTCTGTGTATGTCAACTTGTACCTGTGTATGTTACCTCACAATCCATATCACCATCTGTGTATGTCACCTTTTACCTGTGCATGTGGTATTATTACACTGTAATCATATCATCCTGTGTTCATGGTACAGTGTATCCCTATCACCGACTGTGTATGTCACCTTGTACTGTGCATGTTACTGTGTATCCCTATCACCGCCTGTGTGTGTCACCTTGTACCTGTGCAGGTTACCTTATATCCCTATTACCCTCTGTGTATATCACCTTGTAAGTGTGCATGTCTCCTTGTATCGCTATCAACCTCTGTGTATATCACCTTGTATGTGTGCATGTCTCCTTGTATCCCTATCACCCTCTGTGTATGTCACCTTGTAAGTGTGCATGTCTCCTTGTATCCCTATTACTCTGTGTATGTCACCTTGTATCCCTGTCACCCTCTGTGCATGTTTCTGTGTTTCCTTATCACCCACCCTACGGGGTGTAGGCCCCCTGTCCATGCCTCTTTACCTCAGTCACAGGCTCCCCCTGTGTTTGTTTGAGCTTGAACAGTTAGTGTGTGGGTAACTTCAGGGTGCAGACTGCCTGGGTTCAGCATCAGAGAGGTGCACACATAAGCATCTGCAGAAAAGGAGATAACAAGGGGGTACCTTACATACAGAGGGGACCCTTTAAGGGAACCCACACCCCTCTGAGAAGCACTGCTTTAGCTGTCTATTTTTCTGTTCTATTTCCTGTTTCAATCCAGTTAGACGGCTCTGCATGCCATGTGTGGGCGTGAAGCCCAAGTGTTTATTTTTGGCTCCAACTGTCTCTGCCTGGAGCCAGGCTGCCTTGTGACTGTGAGCATTGTTTTTACCTGTTTGTCTATTTTTAGGCCTCTGCAAAGTTGACGTCATGTTTTCAGCCGAGACCCTTCCCTCCATGCCTGCTCTGGATAGGAGCAGTTCTCCCCACGGCCACTCCTTGAATTCTAACGCCTCAAAGGCTCTTTGATGCAATCCTTGAATTCTAGTGCCTCTGAGGGCTCTTTGTGTCACTCCTTGAATTCTAGCGCCTCCGAGGGCTCTTTGTGTCACTCCTTGAATTCTAGTGCCTCGGAGGGCTCTTTGTGTCACTCCTTAAATTCTAGCGCCTCAAGGGCTCTTTATGTCACTCCTTGGATTCTTGCGCCTCTGAGGGCACTTTGTGTCACTCCTTGAATTCTAGCGCCTCTGAGGGCTCTTTGTGTCACTCCTTGAATTCTAGCGCCTCTGAGTTCTCTTTGTGCCATTCCTTCAATTATAGCGCCTCAAGGGCTCTTTGTGTCACTCCTTGAATTCTAGCACCTCTGAGGGCTCTTTGTGTTACTCCTTGAATACTAGCGCCTCAATTGCTCTTTGTGACACATCTTGAATTATATTTATTTATTTATTTATATATTTGTGTATTTTATAAAGTGCACAGCTGCCCCAACGGGGCGTCCCGGCGCTGAGAACTCTGCAAACAGGAGGTACAGGATCGAGGTGCCAGATTAAGAGGAGAAGAGATGGGTTTTCATGGACTTACGGAATGCTGATTCTGTTTGGCAGGTGCGTAGAGCTACCGGGAGCTTGTTCCAACGCTGAGTGGCACAGACCTCAAAAGTTTTTCCACCTGCACGGGATCGTTTAAATCGTGGAGTTTCCAGGAAAAGTAGGGAATTGGAGTGTAATGCCCTGGATTTGACGTACGGACGCAGGTTGTTTTTCAGATGGGCCGACCCGTTGCCTTTAGACGCTCGGAAAGCCAGCGTCATTGCCTTGAAAACGCATCTTTTCGCGATGGGTAGCCAGTGCAGTTTACGGAGATGTGGAGAGATGTGATGTCTGGCAGGGATTCTCTCCACCAGCCGAGCGGCGGCATTTTGGACCGTCTGTAGTTTGTGACACAGGCCAGCCGTGATGCCAAGGTAAAGGGCATTCAAGATAGCCTGGCTGATGAGGATTATGAATCCGAAACCGGTCCCAGGATGCTTGTTTCCGGTCCAGGGAAGACATGGCTTGGCAGTTCGGGCTGGACTGTTCCCATGAGGCTCAGGGTCAAGGCTTATTTGCATATTGCCATGTCTGAACTGGGGTGGCTGAGTGAACTAAAGAATGGTGATGGATTTAACTCAGATCAGTTGACTGGGGGTGAGTGTTTGATTTGTTCAAACCCTCCGTCCATCATCCCCTTTTGTATCGCAAGGTAAAGGGCATTGGCATAATCGAGGTGGGATGTGATTAATGCCTGGATCACAGTCTTACGGCAGTCCGCCGGCAGATAATTAATGAGCCGTTTAATAGTTCTGATCTTAGCGAAACAGGAGGCTGCTACTGTTTGTACCTGAGTGTTGAAACTGAGGTGGTTGTCCCAACGTACTCCTAGGTTTCTCACCGAGTCATTGGGCGTGGGGGCTTGGCTCAAGTCTTCCGGCCACCACAGACTAGAATCAAGGGGAGAAGGTGAGTTGAAAAACAAGATCTCCGGTTTTCCTGCATTGAGACGGAGGGAGTTGGCATCCATCCAACTAGAGATGTCTCTAAGGCAGGATTTCAGTGGGTCGAAGGCAGAAGCGGAGGGGGTATCGAACGTGAAGAGTAGCTGAATGTCGTCAGCATAGGAAGTGGATTTTATCCCAGTCTGAGCAATCAGCTTGGCCAGGGGGGTGAAATAAACATTAAACAAAAGCGGGCTTAGGGAAGAACCTTGTGGGACTCCCCATTTAAGTGGTCTGGCAGAGGAAGTGAAGGGAGGGGTGAAAACTTGCTGTGTGCGGTCGGAAAGATAAGATGACAGCCATTTCAACACAGAACCGCCCAAACCTAAGTCCTCCAGCCTTCTCAGCAAGATCTTATGAGAGACGGTGTCAAATGCTGCTGAGAGATCCAGCAGCACTAACACCGCCCTCGACCCTCGGTCAAGCGTCCACCTCACCGAGTCGGCCATTTCGATAAGGGCCGACTCCGTGCTGTGGCCCGACCTAAAGCCGTGCTGGGAGTCATGAAGAAGCCCATTGGATTCGATGTAGTTCGCCAACTGAGAGTGTACCAGCTTTTCCAGGATCTTAGCTGGGGCAGGCAAAAGGGAGATAGGCCTGTAGTTCTGGGGAGGTCAGGATCCAAATTGGGCTTCTTCAGAATGGGGACTAAGGAAGCAGGTTTCCATTTGGTAGGGAAGCTGCCAGTTCTCAGGGAATCATTCCAAATGTGGTTCAGGTAGGGATTAAGTAGGGGTGCGAGTTTTTTGTATTCCTTGGCTGGCCAAGGGTCGTTTGGAGAACCTGATTTACATTTAAGTAGTTCTGTCATAGAATCGGCTTCCGATATGGCTGCAAATTCAGACAGAGTGGACGGCGGAGGTGTGAGAGAGATAGATTGCTCTTCCCCTCCTTCTCTATTGGGGGTGGGAAAGGATGAGTAAATAATCTCGATTTTAGCCTCAAAAAATTGTGAGAGTTTATCGCATAGCGCCTGTGAGGTGGGCTGGGATCGGATCAGCGCGTTGGGGTCTGTGAAGGATCTAACTATGTTGAAAATCTCCCTAGCGCCATTGCTGGCGAGTTTGATTCTCGAGGCCAGAAAATCCCGTTTATGCTCCTCGATCATTCTCCGATATTCTTTGAGGGCAGTTTTATAGATGGTTTTGCTGTCCGGGAATAGTTCTGTCTCCAGAGGCGTTCGAGAGATTTACAGGAGGCCTTTTTCTGCCGAAGCTCGTCGGAGTACCAAGGGGCTGAAGGTACCGCCCTATGGGTTTTGATGGGGTTAATTCTAGCGCTTCAAGGGCTCTTTGAGCCACTCCTTAAATTCTAGCACCTCTGAGGGCTCTTTGTGTCACTCCTTGAATTCTAGCGCCTCTGAGGGCTCTTTGTGTCACTCCTTGGATTATGTCTTTCAAAAAAGAGTTTGGCCCTTGTGGACAGAAGTGGGGTAAGGGCCCAAATACTTTATAAAAAAAGAGGGAGGAACCCACACTTCATTATATTTCACACCATTCAGTTTTGGATGAAAGGATAAACAACATTTAATATGTTTATCGTGGCGATTATTTACGCCGTTTTATTCATCAATTTTGTAAAAAAAGCAACTTTTGGTGGATATTATTTATGTCAAGAGAAATACCACTGCTTTTCACGTACTGAACATAAAAGTCGTGATGCCTAATCTTTACAACACAAAACATGAATCAAAATACATATACAATATGGAGACATATAACTAATAAATAATTTACAAAAAAGTGATAACATTTCAAAAAGAAGGGAAAGATGTCAAAGTATTTTTCAGTAACATCATTGTAAGCATTTAAGCAAACATACACTTAATCACAAAAACAATATTTGACCACAACGCAGCCTTCCACTGAGTCTGCGTGAAAACAAAACAACCTCTCGGTAGAAATGTTTTTAGGCTTTGAATTCCTAAGTATTTTATCTGTATTTCAAGACTTAGGACTTGATCCTGTTCGCCTAAGCGTTTCGAGTTTGGGAGGTTTCTTCGCAAACTCTCTTCAGGGCCAAATGAATTCTTTCCCCTGTTTCTTAAACCTAATAGTAAAAACACAAACACATTGTGGACACTCGTTATAAATTGCTCCCCTCAACCTGCTCCATCCTTCTCATATGTACAACTTTTAAAATGAGACATACCTCTGGGGACTTGAGGTAAGTTCAGTTCATCCAAAACACTTAGATGGATTTGTTAAGTCTGTGCGCTTTCTAAAAAACACACGGGATTTTTGTCAGGTACTGGTTGTCTGAAATTATTTTGCAAATTGGAGAAAAGGTAGAAAAAGACCAATTTTCTCATACCTGGATGTGAGGCAAGGAGGGAACCGGGTGTTCGCTGCGATTTTCTGTTTTGAATTATGGGTTTTTAATGTTGTGCCACTCGTGTTTCACATTCAATCACTGCAAGTAAAATGAACGTATTACTTGCTTGTGGGTAATGGATTTAACTTTGCCCCAAGGTGTTATGTGCATAGGCACACAGTCACTTACTGGAAATCTTTTGAGCCGTCCGGAGTTGTGGATATGGGCAGCTCGCAGTAGCTTCCAAACCGCCTTCGTTTCCGGAAGATCCCGGTGTGTGCCTGTTCCCCTTTTAAACTTCCATCGAATTCTGTGATTCTATCTAAAGAAACACGGGCGCTAGTTATTTAAAGCACAGTCGTTCAGTGAGCTTACGAGTGGCGCGGCGTCGCTTGTGGTGTATTCAAAGCCGAACGCTTACATCGGCTTTTAGTCATTGTGACAAAAAAAGACACGCGCGCTGGTTGCTTGAAGCATTGCCGGTTAGATTGTTTAGGAACGGCGCGGCGGCGCTTTCAAAGCCAGATTATAAAAAAAGGGGAGGCGCTGTCTAGTTTATAGATAATATGCAGCCTGATTCCCTGCTACAAAGACACAGGCGCTGTTTAATAAAGCGTTACCATTCAATCACATTCCATTGTGCAGTCGAAATGTCTGCACGTACCTTCCAATTTGGCAGCGTGTTCCACTTCCTCATTCCATCACATGGAGTGAATGGGATTCAGTTCCACCGGCCTCTCTAAGAGGCCCGCTGTTTTTTGACCAATCACAGTTGGGATATCTTGATCTCCCATAATGGTGCATTGTGGGACCTGAAGTCTAATTGGCTATGAACCAGTCTTAGAGCCTGGTGATTTCACTAATTGAATTGAGGCCAGTATTAATGGTGTCAAAACGGAGTATCAGGTAGGCCTCTTTGCGCAACAGTGCCTTCTCGACATTAGGCGATCTGTGCTGTGGGTCCATTCCAGCTAGGACTGTCCATGTGAAGTCTGTTTCTTTGTGGTTAGCAGCCAAAAAATGCTCCACCATTGGGGCATTTTGTACTTTTTTCTTTAATCGTGAACGATGTTGCGTTATCCTGACATTTACTTGCTGACATGTTTTTCCTATGTACAATCTATTGCATGCGCACAGAATCCCATAGATAACATTTTTACGTTTACAGTTTGTGTGTAAACTGTGTCTCCATTTCCTGCCATTATGGCAAAATTCATCTCCCTCTACAACATTATTGCAGGCCACACAAGTACCACATTTGTGGTGGCCTGTGATGGGTTTGAGGTTCCATTTGGCTATCAGATCACTCTTAGGTTTTTGTATGTAGCTATCAGCTCTAATGATCTGTTGGCCGACGCTCGGATTTTTCTTCATTGCAAAAATTGGCTTTTGCAAGGGAAATTCCAATCCCTCCAACAAGTGCCAATTGCGCAGTATGATTTGTCGAAATTTGTTCGTGTGGACCCCATAGGTAGTCACACAAACAAGTTTCTCCAACTTCTTTTTGTTTTTTATTTTCAGCAAATCCTCTCGGGGGGTGAAGCGTGCTCTTTTCTTAGAATGCTTTAGAAGTTTTTTGGGGTAACCCCTTTTGCTTAATTCATCACAGAAGGTGTCTGCGTGTGCATTGAACTCATCGAGTTCAGAGCAATTGCGCCTGATTCTAAGTAGTTGACCATAAGGGAGGTTCTGTTTCAAACACTGCGGATGTGCACTTTTGTAGTCTAGGATTGTGTTTTTATCTGTTGCCTTCTTAAATAAAGTAGTGGTGAACTTACCCCCCTCGGTGCAGACTGCCACGTCGAGAAATGTCATTCTTTGGTTACTGTAGTCAATGGAAAATTTCATATCAGGGTGTCTCGAATTTAGCCATTCATGAAAGGCAATGAGCTCTGCCTGGCTCCCCTGCCACAGGAGCCAGACGTCATCAATATACCTTAACCATTGTTTGATGTTTATACTGTAGGGGTTGTCTTTGTAGATACATTTTTCTTCATATTGTGACATATATAGCACTGCCATTTCCGGAGCATATGGACAACCCATAGCTGTGCCCTTGACTTGGACAAAGAAATCGTTTTCAAACTTGAAATAGTTACTTTTCAATGTAATTTGGGCCAAAGCTAGAATAAACGCGGTTGGAACTCTGTGCGGTCTTTCACGTTGTTCCAAATAGATTTCCATCACCTCAAGGGCCTCTTCTTGGGGAATTTGAGTATAAAGTGAGGTAACATCTAACGTGACCATCAGTTGCGTTTCTGAGTCAAATGTCATGTCTTGGAGTTTATTAATGAAGTCAATGGTGTCTCTTAGATACGATTTGACCTCAGACAGAAAAGGCTTCAGGAAGAAATCAATGTACTTTGAAGCAGGCTCAAGGGCTGAATCACAGCCGGAGACAATTGGTCTCCCCGGGGGTGTTGTATTGTTTTTGTGAATCTTTGGTAGAAAGTAAAGAACAGGTGTTCTTGGTGACTTCTTGTTTAAGAATTCAAATTCTTTTGGACCCAAGAAGCCATTCTCTAATGCCTCCTTGGTAATACAGGCAATTTTATCTTGGATTTCTACCACCGGGTCATCTTTGACCGCTCGGTACCATTCCAGATTGTCTACATGTGTCCATCCTTCTGATCGATACATTGGGCGGGGCCAGACCACCACCGCACCGCCCTTGTCAGCCTGTTTAATAATGATAGATGGATCTGATTTCAAATCTTTTATGGCTTTGAGCTGACCCTTACTGATGTTGTGGTGAATGAATGTTTTGCTCTTTTCCAATTTTGTTAAAGATGACAGGACTGCTTGTTCAAAAGCGTACACCTGTTTAGGTATATTGGTGGTAGGCAAAAATTTAGATTTGACCCTGAGGCCAGTAGTTTCACAGCTCGTAGTGACTTCTGCACCAGCGAAATAAGTTTTTAGTCTAATTTTCCGGCAAAAATCCAATGCCTCAAGTTTAAGTTTGGTAAAGTCCGTTCGTCGGTTTGGTACAAATTTGAGACCCAAGTTTAAGATGGTGTTTTCGTCTTCAGTGAGGATCTTATTGGAAAGGTTAACTATTGTCGTCATGTCTAATTGTTGTAATACCTGTTCCTTGTCCGCATTTCCCATGGTGTTTTGAAGCGGACGTATAAGATCCTCACTGAAGACGAAAACACCATCTTAAACTTGGGTCTCAAATTTGTACCAAACCGACGAACGGACTTTACCAAACTTAAACTTGAGGCATTGGATTTTTGCCGGAAAATTAGACTAAAAACTTATTTCGCTGGTGCAGAAGTCACTACGAGCTGTGAAACTACTGGCCTCAGGGTCAAATCTAAATTTTTGCCTACCACCAATATACCTAAACAGGTGTACGCTTTTGAACAAGCAGTCCTGTCATCTTTAACAAAATTGGAAAAGAGCAAAACATTCATTCACCACAACATCAGTAAGGGTCAGCTCAAAGCCATAAAAGATTAGAAATCAGATCCATCTATCATTATTAAACAGGCTGACAAGGGCGGTGCGGTGGTGGTCTGGCCCCGCCCAATGTATCGATCAGAAGGATGGACACATGTAGACAATCTGGAATGGTACCGAGCGGTCAAAGATGACCCGGTGGTAGAAATCCAAGATAAAATTGCCTGTATTACCAAGGAGGCATTAGAGAATGGCTTCTTGGGTCCAAAAGAATTTGAATTCTTAAACAAGAAGTCACCAAGAACACCTGTTCTTTACTTTCTACCAAAGATTCACAAAAACAATACAACACCCCCGGGGAGACCAATTGTCTCCGGCTGTGATTCAGCCCTTGAGCCTGCTTCAAAGTACATTGATTTCTTCCTGAAGCCTTTTCTGTCTGAGGTCAAATCGTATCTAAGAGACACCATTGACTTCATTAATAAACTCCAAGACATGACATTTGACTCAGAAACGCAACTGATGGTCACGTTAGATGTTACCTCACTTTATACTCAAATTCCCCAAGAAGAGGCCCTTGAGGTGATGGAAATCTATTTGGAACAACGTGAAAGACCGCACAGAGTTCCAACCGCGTTTATTCTAGCTTTGGCCCAAATTACATTGAAAAGTAACTATTTCAAGTTTGAAAACGATTTCTTTGTCCAAGTCAAGGGCACAGCTATGGGTTGTCCATATGCTCCGGAAATGGCAGTGCTATATATGTCACAATATGAAGAAAAATGTATCTACAAAGACAACCCCTACAGTATAAACATCAAACAATGGTTAAGGTATATTGATGACGTCTGGCTCCTGTGGCAGGGGAGCCAGGCAGAGCTCATTGCCTTTCATGAATGGCTAAATTCGAGACACCCTGATATGAAATTTTCCATTGACTACAGTAACCAAAGAATGACATTTCTCGACGTGGCAGTCTGCACCGAGGGGGGTAAGTTCACCACTACTTTATTTAAGAAGGCAACAGATAAAAACACAATCCTAGACTACAAAAGTGCACATCCGCAGTGTTTGAAACAGAACCTCCCTTATGGTCAACTACTTAGAATCAGGCGCAATTGCTCTGAACTCGATGAGTTCAATGCACACGCAGACACCTTCTGTGATGAATTAAGCAAAAGGGGTTACCCCAATAAACTTTTAAAGCATTCTAAGAAAAGAGCACGCTTCACCCCCTGAGAGGATTTGCTGAAAATAAAAAACAAAAAGAAGTTGGAGAAACTTGTTTGTGTGACTACCTATGGGGTCCACACGAACAAATTTCGACAAATCATACTGCGCAATTGGCACTTGTTGGAGGGATTGGAATTTCCCTTGCAAAAGCCAATTTTTGCAATGAAGAAAAATCCGAGCGTCGGCCAACAGATCATTAGAGCTGATAGCTACATACAAAAACCTAAGAGTGATCTGATAGCCAAATGGAACCTCAAACCCATCACAGGCCACCACAAATGTGGTACTTGTGTGGCCTGCAATAATGTTGTAGAGGGAGATGAATTTTGCCATAATGGCAGGAAATGGAGACACAGTTTACACACAAACTGTAAACGTAAAAATGTTATCTATGGGATTCTGTGCGCATGCAATAGATTGTACATAGGAAAAACATGTCAGCAAGTAAATGTCAGGATAACGCAACATCGTTCACGATTAAAGAAAAAAGTACAAAATGCCCCAATGGTGGTGCATTTTTTGGCTGCTAACCACAAAGAAACAGACTTCACATGGACAGTCCTAGCTGGAATGGACCCACAGCACAGATCGCCTAATGTCGAGAAGGCACTGTTGCGCAAAGAGGCCTACCTGATACTCCATTTTGACACCATTAATACTGGCCTCAATTCAATTAGTGAAATCACCAGGCTCTAAGACTGGTTCATAGCCAATTAGACTTCAGGTCCCACAATGCACCATTATGGGAGATCAAGATATCCCAACTGTGATTGGTCAAAAAACAGCGGGCCTCTTAGAGAGGCCGGTGGAACTGAATCCCATTCACTCCATGTGATGGAATGAGGAAGTGGAACACGCTGCCAAATTGGAAGGTACGTGCAGACATTTCGACTGCACAATGGAATGTGATTGAACGGTAACGCTTTATTAAACAGCGCCTGTGTCTTTGTAGCAGGGAATCAGGCTGCATATTATCTATAAACTAGACAGCGCCTCCCCTTTTTTTATAATCTGGCTTTGAAAGCGCCGCCGCGCCGTTCCTAAACAATCTAACCGGCAATGCTTCAAGCAACCAGCGCGCGTGTCTTTTTTTGTCACAATGACTAAAAGCCGATGTAAGCGTTCGGCTTTGAATACACCACAAGCGACGCCGCGCCACTCGTAAGCTCACTGAACGACTGTGCTTTAAATAACTAGCGCCCGTGTTTCTTTAGATAGAATCACAGAATTCGATGGAAGTTTAAAAGGGGAACAGGCACACACCGGGATCTTCCGGAAACGAAGGCGGTTTGGAAGCTACTGCGAGCTGCCCATATCCACAACTCCGGACGGCTCAAAAGATTTCCAGTAAGTGACTGTGTGCCTATGCACATAACACCTTGGGGCAAAGTTAAATCCATTACCCACAAGCAAGTAATACGTTCATTTTACTTGCAGTGATTGAATGTGAAACACGAGTGGCACAACATTAAAAACCCATAATTCAAAACAGAAAATCGCAGCGAATACCCGGTTCCCTCCTTGCCTCACATCCAGGTATGAGAAAATTGGTCTTTTTCTACCTTTTCTCCAATTTGCAAAATAATTTCAGACAACCAGTACCTGACAAAAATCCCGTGTGTTTTTTAGAAAGCGCACAGACTCAACAAATCCATCTAAGTGTTTTGGATGAACTGAACTTACCTCAAGTCCCCAGAGGTATGTCTCATTTTAAAAGTTGTACATATGAGAAGGATGGAGCAGGTTGAGGGGAGCAATTTATAACGAGTGTCCATAATGTGTTTGTGTTTTTACTATTAGGTTTAAGAAACAGGGGAAAGAATTCATTTGGCCCTGAAGAGAGTTTGCGAAGAAACCTCCCAAACTCGAAACGCGTAGGCGAACAGGATCAAGTCCTAAGTCTTGAAATACAGATAAAATACTTAGGAATTCAAAGCCTAAAAACATTTCTACCGAGAGGTTGTTTTGTTTTCACGCAGACTCAGTGGAAGGCTGCGTTGTGGTCAAATATTGTTTTTGTGATTAAGTGTATGTTTGCTTAAATGCTTACAATGATGTTACTGAAAAATACTTTGACATCTTTCCCTTCTTTTTGAAATGTTATCACTTTTTTGTAAATTATTTATTAGTTATATGTCTCCATATTGTATATGTATTTTGATTCATGTTTTGTGTTGTAAAGATTAGGCATCACGACTTTTATGGTCAGTACGTGAAAAGCAGTGGTATTTCTCTTGACATAAATATTATCCACCAAAAGTTGCTTTTTTTACAAAATTGATGAATAAAACGGCGTAAATAATCGCCACGATAAACATATTAAGTTTTGTTTATCCTTTCATCCAAAACTGAATGGTGTGAAATATAATGAAGTGTGGGTTCCTCCCTCTTTTTTTGATAAAACTCCTTGAATTCTAGCACCTCTGAGGGCTCTTTGTGTCACTCCTTGAATTCTAGCGCCTCGGAGGGCTCTTTGTGTCACTCCTTGAATTCTAGCGCCTCTGAGGGCTCTTTGTGTCACTCCTTGAATTCTAGCGCCTCTGATGGCTCTTTGTGTCACTCCTTGAATTCTAACGCCTCTGAGGGCTCTTTGTGTCGCTCCTTGAATTCTAGCGCCTCTGAGGGCTCTTTGTGTCACTCCTTGAATTCTAGCGCCTCTGAGGGCTCTTTGTGTCATTCCTTGAATTCTAGTGCCTCTGAGGGCTCTTTGTGTCACTCCTTGAATTCTAGCACCCTTCGAGGGCTCTTTGTGTCACTCCTTGGATTCTAGCGCCTCTGAGGGCTCTTTGTGTCACTCCTTGAATTCTAGCGCCTCCGAGGGCTCTTTGTGTCACTCCTTGAATTCTAGCGCCTCTGAGGGCTCTTTGTGTCACTCCTTGAATTCTAGCGCCTCTGATGGCTCTTTGTGTCACTCCTTGAATTCTAGCGCCTCTGAGGGCTCTTTGTGTCGCTCCTTGAATTCTAGCGCCTCTGAGGGCTCTTTGTGTCACTCCTTGAATTCTAGCGCCTCTGAGGGCTCTTTCTGTCATTCCTTGAATTCTAGCACCCTTCGAGGGCTCTTTGTGTCACTCCTTGGATTCTAGCGCCTCTGAGGGCTCTTTCTGTCATTCCTTGAATTCTAGCGCCTCTGAGGGCTCTTTGTGTCACTCCTTGAATTCTAGCACCCTTCGAGGGCTCTTTGTGTCACTCCTTGGATTCTAGCGCCTCTGAGGGCTCTTTGTGTCACTCCTTGAATTCTAGCGCCTCCGAGGGCTCTTTGTGTCACTCCTTGAATTCTAGCGCCTCTGAGGGCTCTTTGTGTCATTCCTTGAATTCTAGTGCCTCTGAGGGCTCTTTGTGTCACTCCTTGAATTCTAGCACCCTTCGAGGGCTCTTTGTGTCACTCCTTGGATTCTAGCGCCTCTGAGGGCTCTTTGTGTCACTCCTTGAATTCTAGCGCCTCTGAGGGCTCTTTGTGTCACTCCTTGAATTCTAGCGCCTCTGAGGGCTCTTTGTGTCATTCCTTGAATTCTAGCGCCTCTGAGGGCTCTTTGTGTCACTCCTTGAATTCTAGCGCCTCTGAGGGCTCTTTGTGTCACTCCTTGGATTCTAGCGCCTCTGAGGGCTCTTTCTGTCATTCCTTGAATTCTAGTGCCTCCGAGGGCTCTTTGTGTCACTCCTTGAATTCTAGCACCCTTCGAGGGCTCTTTGTGTCACTCCTTGAATTCTAGCGCCTCTGAGGGCTCTTTGTGTCACTCCTTGAATTCTAGCGCCTCTGAGGGCTCTTTGTGTCACTCCTTGAATTCTAGCGCCTCAAGGGCTCTTTGTGTCACTCCTTGGATTCTAGCGCCTCTGAGGGCTCTTTGTGTCACTCCTTGAATTCTACCGCCTCTGAGGGCTCTTTGTGTCATTCCTTGAATTCTAGCGCCTCTGAGGGCTCTTTGTGTCACTCCTTGAATTCTAGCGCCCTTCGAGGGCTCTTTGTGTCACTCCTTGAATTATAGCGCCTCAAGGGCTCTTTGTGTCACTCCTTGAATTCTAGCGCCCTTCGAGGGCTCTTTGTGTCACTCCTTGAATTCTAGCGCCTCTGAGGGCTTTTTGTGTCACTCCTTGAATTCTAGCGCCTCTGAGGGCTCTTTGTATCACTCCTTGAATTCTAGCGCCTCTGAGGGCTCTTTGTATCGCTCATTGGATTCTAGCGCCTCTGAGGGCTCTTTGTGTCACTCCTTGAATTCTAGCGCCTCTGAGGGCTCTTTGTATCGCTCATTGGATTCTAGCGCCTCTGAGGGCTCTTTGTGTCACTCCTTGAATTCTAGCGCCTCTGAGGGCTCTTTGTGTCACTCCTTGAATTCTAGCGCCTCTGATGGCTCTTTGTGTCACTCCTTGAATTCTAACGCCTCTGAGGGCTCTTTGTGTCGCTCCTTGAATTCTAGCGCCTCTGAGGGCTCTTTGTGTCACTCCTTGAATTCTAGCGCCTCTGAGGGCTCTTTGTGTCATTCCTTGAATTCTAGTGCCTCTGAGGGCTCTTTGTGTCACTCCTTGAATTCTAGCACCCTTCGAGGGCTCTTTGTGTCACTCCTTGGATTCTAGCGCCTCTGAGGGCTCTTTGTGTCACTCCTTGAATTCTAGCGCCTCCGAGGGCTCTTTGTGTCACTCCTTGAATTCTAGCGCCTCTGAGGGCTCTTTGTGTCACTCCTTGAATTCTAGCGCCTCTGATGGCTCTTTGTGTCACTCCTTGAATTCTAGCGCCTCTGAGGGCTCTTTGTGTCGCTCCTTGAATTCTAGCGCCTCTGAGGGCTCTTTGTGTCACTCCTTGAATTCTAGCGCCTCTGAGGGCTCTTTCTGTCATTCCTTGAATTCTAGCACCCTTCGAGGGCTCTTTGTGTCACTCCTTGGATTCTAGCGCCTCTGAGGGCTCTTTCTGTCATTCCTTGAATTCTAGCGCCTCTGAGGGCTCTTTGTGTCACTCCTTGAATTCTAGCACCCTTCGAGGGCTCTTTGTGTCACTCCTTGGATTCTAGCGCCTCTGAGGGCTCTTTGTGTCACTCCTTGAATTCTAGCGCCTCCGAGGGCTCTTTGTGTCACTCCTTGAATTCTAGCGCCTCTGAGGGCTCTTTGTGTCATTCCTTGAATTCTAGTGCCTCTGAGGGCTCTTTGTGTCACTCCTTGAATTCTAGCACCCTTCGAGGGCTCTTTGTGTCACTCCTTGGATTCTAGCGCCTCTGAGGGCTCTTTGTGTCACTCCTTGAATTCTAGCGCCTCTGAGGGCTCTTTGTGTCACTCCTTGAATTCTAGCGCCTCTGAGGGCTCTTTGTGTCATTCCTTGAATTCTAGCGCCTCTGAGGGCTCTTTGTGTCACTCCTTGAATTCTAGCGCCTCTGAGGGCTCTTTGTGTCACTCCTTGGATTCTAGCGCCTCTGAGGGCTCTTTCTGTCATTCCTTGAATTCTAGTGCCTCCGAGGGCTCTTTGTGTCACTCCTTGAATTCTAGCACCCTTCGAGGGCTCTTTGTGTCACTCCTTGAATTCTAGCGCCTCTGAGGGCTCTTTGTGTCACTCCTTGAATTCTAGCGCCTCTGAGGGCTCTTTGTGTCACTCCTTGAATTCTAGCGCCTCAAGGGCTCTTTGTGTCACTCCTTGGATTCTAGCGCCTCTGAGGGCTCTTTGTGTCACTCCTTGAATTCTACCGCCTCTGAGGGCTCTTTGTGTCATTCCTTGAATTCTAGCGCCTCTGAGGGCTCTTTGTGTCACTCCTTGAATTCTAGCGCCCTTCGAGGGCTCTTTGTGTCACTCCTTGAATTCTAGCGCCTCAAGGGCTCTTTGTGTCACTCCTTGAATTCTAGCGCCCTTCGAGGGCTCTTTGTGTCACTCCTTGAATTCTAGCGCCTCTGAGGGCTTTTTGTGTCACTCCTTGAATTCTAGCGCCTCTGAGGGCTCTTTGTATCACTCCTTGAATTCTAGCGCCTCTGAGGGCTCTTTGTATCGCTCATTGGATTCTAGCGCCTCTGAGGGCTCTTTGTGTCACTCCTTGAATTCTAGCGCCTCTGAGGGCTCTTTGTATCGCTCATTGGATTCTAGCGCCTCTGAGGGCTCTTTGTGTCACTCCTTGAATTCTAGCGCCTCTGAGGGCTCTTTGAGTCACTCCTTGAATTCTAGCGCCTCTGAGGGCTCTTTGTGTCACTCCTTGAATTCTAGCGCCTCTGAGGGCTCTTTGTGTCACTCCTTGAATTCTAGCACCTCTGAGGGCTCTTTGTGTCACTCCTTGGATTCTAGCACCTCCGAGGGCTCTTTGTGTCACTCCTTGAATTCTAGCGCCTCTGAGGGCTCTTTGTGTCACTCCTTGAATTCTAGCACCCTTCGAGGGCTCTTTGTGTCACTCCTTGGATTATAGCGCCTCTGAGGGCTCTTTGTGTCACTCCTTGAATTCTAGCGCCTCTGAGGGCTCTTTGTGTCGCTCATTGGATTGTTGCGCCTCTGAGGGCTCTTTGTGTCACTCCTTGAAGTCTAGCGCCTCTGCGGGCTCTTTGTGTCACTCCTTGAATTCTAGCGCCTCTGAGGGCTCTTTGTGTCACTCCTTGAATTCTAGCACCCTTCGAGGGCTCTTTGTGTCACTCCTTGGATTATAGCGCCTCTGAGGGCTCTTTGTGTCACTCCTTGAATTCTAGCGCCTCTGAGGGCTCTTTGTGTCGCTCATTGGATTGTTGCGCCTCTGAGGGCTCTTTGTGTCACTCCTTGAAGTCTAGCGCCTCTGCGGGCTCTTTGTGTCACTCCTTGAATTCTAGCACCCTTCGAGGGCTCTTTGTGTCACTCCTTGGATTATAGCGCCTCTGAGGGCTCTTTGTGTCACTCCTTGAATTCTAGCGCCTCTGAGGGCTCTTTGTGTCACTCCTTGAATTCTAGCGCCTCTGAGGGCTCTTTGTGTCACTCCTTGAAGTCTAGCGCCTCTGAGGGCTCTTTGTGTCACTCCTTGAATTCTAGCACCCTTCGAGGGCTCTTTGTGTCACTCCTTGGATTATAGCGCCTCTGAGGGCTCTTTGTGTCACTCCTTGAATTCTAGCGCCTCTGAGGGCTCTTTGTGTCACTCCTTGAATTCTAGCGCCTCAAGGGCTCTTTGTGTCACTCCTTGGATTATAGCGCCTCTGAGGTCTCTTTGTGTCACTCCTTGGATTATAGCGCCTCTGAGGGCTCTTTGTGTCATTCCTTGAATTCTAGTGCCTCTGAGGGCTCTTTGTGTCACTCCTTGAATTCTAGCGCCTCTGAGGGCTCTTTGTGTCACTCCTTGAATTCTAGCGCCTCTGAGGGCTCTTTGTGTCACTCCTTGAATTCTAGCGCCTCTGAGGGCTCTTTGTGTCACTCCTTGAATTCTAGCACCCTTCGAGGGCTCTTTGTGTCACTCCTTGGATTCTAGCGCCTCTGAGGGCTCTTTGTGTCACTCCTTGGATTATAGCGCCTCTGAGGGCTCTTTGTGTCACTCCTTGAATTCTAGCACCCTTCGAGGGCTCTTTGTGTCACTCCTTGGATTCTAGCGCCTCTGAGGGCTCTTTGTGTCACTCCTTGAATTCTAGCGCCTCTGAGGGCTCTTTGTGTCACTCCTTGAATTCTAGCGCCTCAAGGGCTCTTTGTGTCACTCCTTGGATTATAGCGCCTCTGAGGGCTCTTTGTGTTGCTCATTGGATTCTAGCGCCTCTGAGGGCTCTTTGTGTCACTCCTTGAATTCTAACACCTCTGAGGGCTCTTTGTGTCACTCCTTGGATTCTAGCGCCTCTGAGGGCTCTTTGTGTCACTCCTTGAATTCTAGCGCCTCTGAGGGCTCTTTGTGTCACTCCTTGAATTCTAGCGCCTCTGAGGGCTTTTTGTGTCACTCATTGGATTCTAGCACCCTTCGAGGGCTCTTTGTGTCACTCCTTGGATTCTAGCGCCTCTGAGGGCTCTTTGTGTCACTCCTTGAATTCTAGCGCCTCTGAGGGCTCTTTGTGTCACTCCTTGAATTCTAGCGCCTCCGAGGGCTCTTTGTGTCACTCCTTGGATTCTAGCGCCTCAAGGGCTCTTTGTGTCACTCCTTGGATTCTAGCACCTCTGAGGGCTCTTTGTGTCACTCCTTGGATTCTAGCGCCTCAAGGGCTCTTTGTGTCACTCCTTGGATTCTAGCGCCTCTGAGGGCTCTTTGTGTCACTCCTTGAATTCTAGCGCCTCCGAGGGCTCTTTGTGTCACTCCTTGGATTCTAGCGCCTCTGAGGGCTATTTGTGACACTCCTTGAATTCTAGCGCCTCTGAGGGCTCTTTGTGTCACTCCTTGGATTCTAGCGCCTCCGAGGGCTCTTTGTGACACTCCTTGAATTCTAGCACCCTTCGAGGGCTCTTTGTGTCACTCCTTGGATTCTAGCGCCTCTGAGGGCTCTTTGTGTCACTCCTTGGATTATAGCGCCTCTGAGGGCTCTTTGTGTCACTCCTTGAATTCTAGCACCCTTCGAGGGCTCTTTGTGTCACTCCTTGGATTCTAGCGCCTCTGAGGGCTCTTTGTGTCACTCCTTGAATTCTAGCGCCTCTGAGGGCTCTTTGTGTCACTCCTTGAATTCTAGCGCCTCAAGGGCTCTTTGTGTCACTCCTTGGATTATAGCGCCTCTGAGGGCTCTTTGTGTTGCTCATTGGATTCTAGCGCCTCTGAGGGCTCTTTGTGTCACTCCTTGAATTCTAACACCTCTGAGGGCTCTTTGTGTCACTCCTTGGATTCTAGCGCCTCTGAGGGCTCTTTGTGTCACTCCTTGAATTCTAGCGCCTCTGAGGGCTTTTTGTGTCACTCATTGGATTCTAGCACCCTTCGAGGGCTCTTTGTGTCACTCCTTGGATTCTAGCGCCTCTGAGGGCTCTTTGTGTCACTCCTTGAATTCTAGCGCCTCTGAGGGCTCTTTGTGTCACTCCTTGAATTCTAGCGCCTCCGAGGGCTCTTTGTGTCACTCCTTGGATTCTAGCGCCTCAAGGGCTCTTTGTGTCACTCCTTGGATTCTAGCGCCTCTGAGGGCTCTTTGTGTCACTCCTTGAATTCTAGCGCCTCCGAGGGCTCTTTGTGTCACTCCTTGGATTCTAGCGCCTCTGAGGGCTATTTGTGACACTCCTTGAATTCTAGCACCCTTCGAGGGCTCTTTGTGTCACTCCTTGAATTCTAGCGCCTCTGAGGGCTCTTTGTGTCACTCCTTGACTTCTAGCGCCTCTGAGGGCTCTTTGTGTCACTCCTTGACTTCTAGCGCCTCTGAGGGCTCTTTGTGTCATTCCTTGAATTCTAGCGCCTCTGAGGGCTCTTTGTGTCATTCCTTGAATTCTAGCGCCTCTGAGGGCTCTTTGTGTCATTCCTTGAATTCTAGCGCCTCTGAGGGCTCTTTGTGTCATTCCTTGAATTCTAGCGCCTCTGCGGGCTCTTTGTGTCACTCCTTGAATTCTAGCGCCTCTGAGGGCTCTTTGTGTCACTCCTTGAATTCTAGCGCCTCTGCGGGCTCTTTGTGTCACTCCTTGAATTCTAGCGCCTCTGAGGGCTCTTTGTGTCACTCCTTGAATTCTAGCGCCTCTGAGGGCTCTTTGTGTCACTCCTTGAATTCTAGCGCCTCTGAGGGCTCTTTGTGTCACTCCTTGAATTCTAGCGCCTCTGAGGGCTCTTTGTGTCATTCCTTGAATTCTAGCGCCTCTGCGGGCTCTTTGTGTCACTCCTTGAATTCTAGCGCCTCTGAGGGCTCTTTGTGTCACTCCTTGAATTCTAGCGCCTCTGAGGGCTCTTTGTGTCACTCCTTGAATTCTAGCGCCTCTGAGGGCTCTTTGTGTCACTCCTTGAATTCTAGCGCCTCCGAGGGCTCTTTGTGCCACTCTTTGAATTCTAGCGCCTCTGAGGGCTCTTTGTGTCATTCCTTGAATTCTAGCGCCTCTGAGGGCTCTTTGTGTCACTCCTTGAATTCTAGCACCCTTCGAGGGCTCTTTGTGTCACTCCTTGGATTCTAGCGCCTCTGAGGGCTCTTTGTGTCACTCCTTGGATTCTAGCGCCTCCGAGGGCTCTTTGTGTCACTCCTTGAATTCTAGCGCCCTTCGAGGGCTCTTTGTGTCACTCCTTGAATTCTAGCGCCTTCGAGGGCTCTTTGTGTCACTCCTTGGATTCTAGCGCCTCTGAGGGCTCTTTCTGTCATTCCTTGAATTCTAGTGCCTCTGAGGGCTCTTTGTGTCACTCCTTGAATTCTAGCGCCTCTGAGGGCTCTTTGTGTCACTCCTTGGATTCTAGCGCCTCTGAGGGCTCTTTGTGTCACTCCTTGAATTCTAGCGCCTCCGAGGGCTCTTTGTGTTACTCCTTGAATTCTAGCGCCTTCGAGGGCTCTTTGTGTCACTCCTTGGATTCTAGCGCCTCTGAGGGCTCTTTGTGTCACTCCTTGAATTCTAGCGCCTCCGAGGGCTCTTTGTGTCACTCCTTGAATTCTAGCGCCTCTGAGGGCTCTTTGTGTCATTCCTTGAATTCTAGTGCCTCTGAGGGCTCTTTGTGTCACTCCTTGAATTCTAGCGCCTCTGAGGGCTCTTTGTGTCACTCCTTGAATTCTCGCGCCTCTGAGGGCTCTTTGTGTCATTCCTTGAATTCTAGTGCCTCTGAGGGCTCTTTGTGTCACTCCTTGAATTCTAGCGCCCTTCGAGGGCTCTTTGTGTCACTCCTTGGATTCTAGCGCCTCTGAGGGCTCTTTGTGTCACTCCTTGAATTCTCGCGCCTCTGAGGGCTCTTTGTGTCATTCCTTGAATTCTAGTGCCTCTGAGGGCTCTTTGTGTCACTCCTTGAATTCTAGCGCCCTTCGAGGGCTCTTTGTGTCACTCCTTGGATTCTAGCGCCTCTGAGGGCTCTTTGTGTCACTCCTTGGATTCTAGGGCCTCTGAGGGCTCTTTGTGTCACTCCTTGAATTCTAGCGCCTCTGAGGGCTCTTTGTGTTACTCCTTGAAGACTAGCGCCTCTGAGGGCTCTTTGTGTCACTCCTTGAATTCTAGCGCCTCTGAGGGCTCTTTGTGTCATTCCTTGAATTCTAGCACCCTTCGAGGGCTCTTTGTGTCACTCCTTGAATTCTAGCGCCTCCGAGGGCTCTTTGTGTCATTCCTTGAATTCTAGCGCCTCTGAGGGCTCTTTCTGTCATTCCTTGAATTCTAGCACCCTTCGAGGGCTCTTTGTGTCACTCCTTGAATTCTAGCGCCTCCGAGGGCTCTTTGTGTCATTCCTTGAATTCTAGCGCCTCTGAGGGCTCTTTGTGTCACTCCTTGAATTATAGCGCCTCAAGGGCTCTTTGTGTCACTCCTTGGATTATAGCGCCTCTGAGGGCTCTTTGTGTCGCTCATTGGATTCTAGCGCCTCTGAGGGCTCTTTGTGTCACTCCTTGGATTCTAGCGCCTCTGAGGGCTCTTTGTGTCACTCCTTGAATTCTAGCGCCTCTGAGGGCTCTTTGTGTCACTCCTTGAATTCTAGCGCCTCTGAGGGCTCTTTGTGTCACTCCTTGAATTCTAGCGCCTCTGAGGGCTCTTTGTGTCACTCCTTCGATTCTAGTTCCTCTGAGGGCTCTTTGTGTCGCTCCTTGAATTCTAGCGCCTCTGAGGGCTCTTTGTGTCGCTCCTTGAATTCTAGCGCCTCTGAGGGCTCTTTGTGTCACTCCTTGAATTCTAGCGCCTCGAAGGGCTCTTTGTGTCACTCCTTGAATTCTAGCGCCTCTGAGGGCTCTTTGTGTCGCTCATTGGATTCTAGCGCCTCTGAGGGCTCTTTGTGTCACTCCTTGAATTCTAGCGCCTCTGAGGGCTTTTTGTGTCACTCCTTGGATTCTAGCGCCTCTGAGGGCTCTTTGTGTCACTCCTTGAATTCTAGCGCCTCTGAGGGCTCTTTCTGTCATTCCTTGAATTCTAGTGCCTCCGAGGGCTCTTTGTGTCACTCCTTGAATTCTAGCACCCTTCGAGGGCTCTTTGTGTCACTCCTTGGATTCTAGCGCCTCTGAGGGCTCTTTGTGTCACTCCTTGAATTCTAGCGCCTCCGAGGGCTCTTTGTGTCACTCCTTGAATTCTAGCGCCTCAAGGGCTCTTTGTGTCACTCCTTGGATTATAGCGCCTCTGAGGGCTCTTTGTGTTGCTCATTGGATTCTAACGCCTCTGAGGGCTCTTTGTGTCACTCCTTGAATTCTAGCGCCTCTGAGGGCTCTTTGTGTCACTCATTGGATTCTTGCACCTCTGAGGGCTCTTTGTGTCACTCCTTGAATTCTAGCGCCTCTGAGGGCTCTTTGTGTCATTCCTTGAATTCTAGTGCCTCTGAGGGCTCTTTGTGTCACTCCTTGAATTCTAGCACCCTTCGAGGGCTCTTTGTGTCACTCCTTGGATTCTAGCGCCTCTGAGGGCTCTTTGTGTCACTCCTTGGATTCTAGCGCCTCTGAGGGCTATTTGTGTCACTCCTTGAATTCTAACACCTCTGAGGGCTCTTTGTGTCACTCATTGGATTCTTGCACCTCTGAGGGCTCTTTGTGTCACTCCTTGAATTCTAGCGCCTCTGAGGGCTCTTTGTGTCGCTCATTGGATTCTAGCGCCTCTGAGGGCTCTTTGTGTCACTCCTTGAATTCTAGCGCCTCTGAGGGCTCTTTGTGTCACTCCTTGAATTCTAGCGCCTCTGAGGGCTCTTTGTGTCACTCCTTGAATTCTAGCGCCTCTGAGGGCTCTTTGTGTCACTCCTTGAATTCTAGCGCCTCTGAGGGCTCTTTGTGTCACTCCTTCGATTCTAGTTCCTCTGAGGGCTCTTTGTGTCGCTCCTTGAATTCTAGCGCCTCTGAGGGCTCTTTGTGTCACTCATTGGATTCTTGCACCTCTGAGGGCTCTTTGTGTCACTCCTTGAATTCTAGCGCCTCTGAGGGCTCTTTGTGTCGCTCATTGGATTCTAGCGCCTCTGAGGGCTCTTTGTGTCACTCCTTGAATTCTAGCGCCTCTGAGGGCTCTTTGTGTCACTCCTTGAATTCTAGCGCCTCTGAGGGCTCTTTGTGTCACTCCTTGAATTCTAGCGCCTCTGAGGGCTCTTTGTGTCACTCCTTGAATTCTAGCGCCTCTGAGGGCTCTTTGTGTCACTCCTTCGATTCTAGTTCCTCTGAGGGCTCTTTGTGTCGCTCCTTGAATTCTAGCGCCTCTGAGGGCTCTTTGTGTCGCTCCTTGAATTCTAGCGCCTCTGAGGGCTCTTTGTGTCACTCCTTGAATTCTAGCGCCTCGAAGGGCTCTTTGTGTCACTCCTTGAATTCTAGCGCCTCTGAGGGCTCTTTGTGTCGCTCATTGGATTCTAGCGCCTCTGAGGGCTCTTTGTGTCACTCCTTGAATTCTAGCGCCTCTGAGGGCTTTTTGTGTCACTCCTTGGATTCTAGCGCCTCTGAGGGCTCTTTGTGTCACTCCTTGAATTCTAGCGCCTCTGAGGGCTCTTTCTGTCATTCCTTGAATTCTAGTGCCTCCGAGGGCTCTTTGTGTCACTCCTTGAATTCTAGCACCCTTCGAGGGCTCTTTGTGTCACTCCTTGGATTCTAGCGCCTCTGAGGGCTCTTTGTGTCACTCCTTGAATTCTAGCGCCTCTGAGGGCTCTTTGTGTCATTCCTTGAATTCTAGCGCCTCTGAGGGCTCTTTGTGTCACTCCTTGAATTCTAGCGCCTCTAAGGGCTCTTTGTGTCACTCCTTGAATTCTAGCGCCTCTGAGGGCTCTTTGTGTCACTCCTTGAATTCTAGCGCCTCCGAGGGCTCTTTGTGTCACTCCTTGAATTCTAGCGCCTCAAGGGCTCTTTGTGTCACTCCTTGGATTATAGCGCCTCTGAGGGCTCTTTGTGTTGCTCATTGGATTCTAACGCCTCTGAGGGCTCTTTGTGTCACTCCTTGAATTCTAGCGCCTCTGAGGGCTCTTTGTGTCACTCATTGGATTCTTGCACCTCTGAGGGCTCTTTGTGTCACTCCTTGAATTCTAGCGCCTCTGAGGGCTTTTTGTGTCACTCATTGGATTCTAGCACCTCCGAGGGCTCTTTGTGTCACTCCTTGGATTCTAGCGCCTCTGAGGGCTCTTTGTGTCACTCCTTGAATTCTAACACCTCTGAGGGCTCTTTGTGTCACTCCTTGAATTCTAGCGCCTCTGAGGGCTTTTTGTGTCACTCATTGGATTCTTGCACCTCTGAGGGCTCTTTGTGTCACTCATTGGATTCTAGCGCCTCTGAGGGCTCTTTGTGTCACTCCTTGAATTCTAGCGCCCTTCGAGGGCTCTTTGTGTCACTCCTTGAATTCTAGCGCCTCTGAGGGCTCTTTGTGTCGCTCATTGGATTCTAGCGCCTCTGAGGGCTCTTTGTGTCACTCCTTGAATTCTAGCGCCTCTGAGGGCTTTTTGTGTCACTCCTTGGATTCTAGCGCCTCTGAGGGCTCTTTGTGTCACTCCTTGAATTCTAGCGCCTCTGAGGGCTCTTTCTGTCATTCCTTGAATTCTAGTGCCTCCGAGGGCTCTTTGTGTCACTCCTTGAATTCTAGCGCCTCTGAGGGCTTTTTGTGTCACTCCTTGGATTCTAGCGCCTCTGAGGGCTCTTTGTGTCACTCCTTGAATTCTAGCGCCTCTGAGGGCTCTTTCTGTCATTCCTTGAATTCTAGTGCCTCCGAGGGCTCTTTGTGTCACTCCTTGAATTCTAGCGCCCTTCGAGGGCTCTTTGTGTCACTCCTTGGATTCTAGCGCCTCTGAGGGCTCTTTGTGTCACTCCTTGAATTCTAGCGCCTCCGAGGGCTCTTTGTGTCACTCCTTGAATTCTAGCGCCTCAAGGGCTCTTTGTGTCACTCCTTGGATTATAGCGCCTCTGAGGGCTCTTTGTGTTGCTCATTGGATTCTAGCGCCTCTGAGGGCTCTTTGTGTCACTCCTTGAATTCTAGCGCCTCTGAGGGCTCTTTGTGTCACTCCTTGAATTCTAGCGCCTCTGAGGGCTCTTTGTGTCACTCCTTGAATTCTAGCGCCTCTGAGGGCTCTTTGTGTCACTCCTTGAATTCTAGCGCCTCTGAGGGCTCTTTGTGTCACTCCTTCGATTCTAGTTCCTCTGAGGGCTCTTTGTGTCGCTCCTTGAATTCTAGCGCCTCTGAGGGCTCTTTGTGTCGCTCCTTGAATTCTAGCGCCTCTGAGGGCTCTTTGTGTCACTCCTTGAATTCTAGCGCCTCGAAGGGCTCTTTGTGTCACTCCTTGAATTCTAGCGCCTCTGAGGGCTCTTTGTGTCGCTCATTGGATTCTAGCGCCTCTGAGGGCTCTTTGTGTCACTCCTTGAATTCTAGCGCCTCTGAGGGCTTTTTGTGTCACTCCTTGGATTCTAGCGCCTCTGAGGGCTCTTTGTGTCACTCCTTGAATTCTAGCGCCTCTGAGGGCTCTTTCTGTCATTCCTTGAATTCTAGTGCCTCCGAGGGCTCTTTGTGTCACTCCTTGAATTCTAGCACCCTTCGAGGGCTCTTTGTGTCACTCCTTGGATTCTAGCGCCTCTGAGGGCTCTTTGTGTCACTCCTTGAATTCTAGCGCCTCCGAGGGCTCTTTGTGTCACTCCTTGAATTCTAGCGCCTCAAGGGCTCTTTGTGTCACTCCTTGGATTATAGCGCCTCTGAGGGCTCTTTGTGTTGCTCATTGGATTCTAACGCCTCTGAGGGCTCTTTGTGTCACTCCTTGAATTCTAGCGCCTCTGAGGGCTCTTTGTGTCACTCATTGGATTCTTGCGCCTCTGAGGGCTCTTTGTGTCACTCCTTGAATTCTAGCGCCTCTGAGGGCTCTTTGTGTCACTCATTGGATTCTAGCACCTCTGAGGGCTCTTTGTGTCACTCCTTGAATTCTAGCACCCTTCGAGGGCTCTTTGTGTCACTCCTTGAATTCTAGCACCCTTCGAGGGCTCTTTGTGTCACTCATTGGATTCTTGCGCCTCTGAGGGCTCTTTGTGTCACTCCTTGAATTCTAGCGCCTCTGAGGGCTTTTTGTGTCACTCATTGGATTCTAGCGCCTCTGAGGGCTCTTTGTGTCACTCATTGGATTCTAGCGCCTCTGAGGGCTCTTTGTGTCACTCCTTGGATTCTAGCGCCTCTGAGGGCTCTTTGTGTCACTCCTTGAATTCTAGCGCCTCTGAGGGCTCTTTGTGTCACTCCTTCGATTCTAGTTCCTCTGAGGGCTCTTTGTGTCGCTCCTTGAATTCTAGCGCCTCTGAGGGCTCTTTGTGTCACTCCTTGAATTCTAGCGCCTCTGAGGGCTCTTTGTGTCGCTCCTTGAATTCTAGCGCCTCTGAGGGCTCTTTGTGTCACTCCTTGAATTCTAGCGCCTCTGAGGGCTCTTTGTGTCACTCCTTCGATTCTAGTTCCTCTGAGGGCTCTTTGTGTCGCTCCTTGAATTCTAGCGCCTCTGAGGGCTCTTTGTGTCACTCCTTGAATTCTAGCGCCTCTGAGGGCTCTTTGTGTCGCTCCTTGAATTCTAGCGCCTCTGAGGGCTCTTTGTGTCACTCCTTGAATTCTAGCGCCTCGAAGGGCTCTTTGTGTCACTCCTTGAATTCTAGCGCCTCTGAGGGCTCTTTGTGTCGCTCATTGGATTCTAGCGCCTCTGAGGGCTCTTTGTGTCACTCCTTGAATTCTAGCGCCTCTGAGGGCTTTTTGTGTCACTCCTTGGATTCTAGCGCCTCTGAGGGCTCTTTGTGTCACTCCTTGAATTCTAGCGCCTCTGAGGGCTCTTTCTGTCATTCCTTGAATTCTAGTGCCTCCGAGGGCTCTTTGTGTCACTCCTTGAATTCTAGCACCCTTCGAGGGCTCTTTGTGTCACTCCTTGGATTCTAGCGCCTCTGAGGGCTCTTTGTGTCACTCCTTGAATTCTAGCGCCTCTGAGGGCTCTTTGTGTCACTCCTTGAATTCTAGCGCCTCTGAGGGCTCTTTGTGTCACTCCTTGAATTCTAGCGCCTCCGAGGGCTCTTTGTGTCACTCCTTGAATTCTAGCGCCTCAAGGGCTCTTTGTGTCACTCCTTGGATTATAGCGCCTCTGAGGGCTCTTTGTGTTGCTCATTGGATTCTAACGCCTCTGAGGGCTCTTTGTGTCACTCCTTGAATTCTAGCGCCTCTGAGGGCTCTTTGTGTCACTCATTGGATTCTTGCACCTCTGAGGGCTCTTTGTGTCACTCCTTGAATTCTAGCGCCTCTGAGGGCTTTTTGTGTCACTCATTGGATTCTAGCACCCTTCGAGGGCTCTTTGTGTCACTCCTTGGATTCTAGCGCCTCTGAGGGCTCTTTGTGTCACTCCTTGGATTCTAGCGCCTCTGAGGGCTCTTTGTGTCACTCCTTGAATTCTAACACCTCTGAGGGCTCTTTGTGTCACTCATTGGATTCTTGCACCTCTGAGGGCTCTTTGTGTCACTCATTGGATTCTAGCGCCTCTGAGGGCTCTTTGTGTCGCTCATTGGATTCTAGCGCCTCTGAGGGCTCTTTGTGTCACTCCTTGAATTCTAGCACCCTTCGAGGGCTCTTTGTGTCACTCCTTGGATTCTAGCGCCTCTGAGGGCTCTTTGTGTCACTCCTTGAATTCTAGCGCCTCTGAGGGCTCTTTGTGTCACTCCTTGAATTCTAGCACCCTTCGAGGGCTCTTTGTGTCACTCCTTGGATTCTAGCGCCTCCGAGGGCTCTTTGTGTCACTCCTTGGATTCTAACGCCTCTGAGGGCTCTTTGTGTCACTCCTTGAATTCTAGCGCCTCTGAGGGCTCTTTGTGTCACTCATTGGATTCTTGCACCTCTGAGGGCTCTTTGTGTCACTCCTTGAATTCTAGCGCCTCTGAGGGCTTTTTGTGTCACTCATTGGATTCTAGCACCCTTCGAGGGCTCTTTGTGTCACTCCTTGGATTCTAGCGCCTCTGAGGGCTCTTTGTGTCACTCCTTGGATTCTAGCGCCTCTGAGGGCTCTTTGTGTCACTCCTTGAATTCTAGCACCTCTGAGGGCTCTTTGTGTCACTCATTGGATTCTTGCACCTCTGAGGGCTCTTTGTGTCACTCCTTGAATTCTAGCGCCTCTGAGGGCTTTTTGTGTCACTCCTTGAATTCTAGCGCCTCTGAGGGCTCTTTGTATCACTCCTTGAATTCTAGCGCCTCTGAGGGCTCTTTGTATCGCTCATTGGATTCTAGCGCCTCTGAGGGCTCTTTGTGTCACTCCTTGAATTCTAGCGCCTCTGAGGGCTCTTTGTATCGCTCATTGGATTCTAGCGCCTCTGAGGGCTCTTTGTGTCACTCCTTGAATTCTAGCGCCTCTGAGGGCTCTTTGTGTCACTCCTTGAATTCTAGCGCCTCTGAGGGCTCTTTGTGTCACTCCTTGAATTCTAGCGCCTCAAGGGCTCTTTGTGTCACTCCTTGGATTATAGCGCCTCTGAGGGCTCTTTGTGTCATTCCTTGAATTCTAGTGCCTCTGAGGGCTCTTTGTGTCACTCCTTGAATTATAGCGCCTCAAGGGCTCTTTGTGTCACTTCTTGGATTATAGCGCCTCTGAGGGCTCTTTGTGTCACTCCTTGAATTCTAGCGCCTCTGAGGGCTCTTTGTGTCACTCCTTGAATTCTAGCGCCTCTGAGGGCTCTTTGTGTCACTCCTTGAATTCTAGCGCCTCTGAGGGCTCTTTGTGTCACTCCTTGAATTCTAGCGCCTCTGAGGGCTCTTTGTGTCACTCCTTGAATTCTAGCACCCTTCGAGGGCTCTTTGTGTCACTCCTTGGATTCTAGCGCCTCTGAGGGCTCTTTGTGTCACTCCTTGAATTCTAGCACCCTTCGAGGGCTCTTTGTGTCACTCCTTGGATTATAGCGCCTCTGAGGGCTCTTTGTGTCACTCCTTGAATTCTAGCGCCTCTGAGGGCTCTTTGTGTCACTCCTTGAATTCTAGCGCCTCAAGGGCTCTTTGTGTCACTCCTTGGATTATAGCGCCTCTGAGGGCACTTTGTGTCACTCCTTGAATTCTAGCGCCTCTGAGGGCTCTTTGTGTCACTCCTTGAATTCTAGCGCCTCTGAGGGCTCTTTGTGTCACTCCTTGAATTCTAGCGCCTCTGAGGGCTCTTTGTGTCACTCCTTGAATTCTAACACCTCTGAGGGCTCTTTGTGTCACTCCTTGAATTCTAACACCTCTGAGGGCTCTTTGTGTCACTCATTGGATTCTTGCACCTCCGAGGGCTCTTTGTGTCACTCCTTGGATTCTAGCGCCTCTGAGGGCTCTTTGTGTCACTCCTTGGATTCTAGCGCCTCTGAGGGCTCTTTGTGTCACTCCTTGGATTCTAGCGCCTCTGAGGGCTCTTTGTGTCACTCCTTGAATTCTAGCGCCTCCGAGGGCTCTTTGTGTCACTCCTTGGATTCTAGCGCCTCAAGGGCTCTTTGTGTCACTCCTTGGATTCTAGCGCCTCTGAGGGCTCTTTGTGTCACTCCTTGAATTCTAGCGCCTCTGAGGGCTCTTTGTGTCATTCCTTGAATTCTAGCGCCTCTGAGGGCTCTTTGTGTCACTCCTTGAATTCTAGCGCCTCTGAGGGCTCTTTGTGTCACTCCTTGAATTCTAGCGCCTCAAGGGCTCTTTGTGTCACTCCTTGGATTATAGCGCCTCTGAGGGCTCTTTCTGTCATTCCTTGAATTCTAACACCTCTGAGTGCTCTTTGTGTCGCTCATTGGATTCTAGCGCCTCAAGGGCTCTTTGTGTCACTCATTGGATTCTTGCACCTCTGAGGGCTCTTTGTGTTGCTCATTGGATTCTAGCGCCTCTGAGGGCTCTTTGTGTCACTCCTTGAATTCTAACACCTCTGAGGGCTCTTTGTGTCACTCATTGGATTCTTGCACCTCCGAGGGCTCTTTGTGTCACTCCTTGGATTCTAGCGCCTCTGAGGGCTCTTTGTGTCACTCCTTGGATTCTAGCGCCTCTGAGGGCTCTTTGTGTCACTCCTTGGATTCTAGCGCCTCTGAGGGCTCTTTGTGTCACTCCTTGAATTCTAACACCTCTGAGGGCTCTTTGTGTCACTCCTTGGATTATAGCGCCTCTGAGGGCTCTTTCTGTCATTCCTTGAATTCTAGCGCCTCTGCGGGCTCTTTGTGTCATTCCTTGAATTCTTGCACCTCTGAGGGCTCTTTGTGTCACTCCTTGAATCCTAGCGCCTCTGAGGGCTCTTTGTGTCACTCCTTGAATTCTAGCGCCTCTGAGGGCTCTTTGTGTCACTCCTTGAATTCTAGCGCCTCTGAGGGCTTTTTGTGTCACTCCTTGAATTCTAGCGCCTCTGAGGGCTCTTTGTGTCACTCCTTGAATTCTAGCGCCTCTGAGGGCTCTTTGTGTCACTCCTTGAATTCTAGCGCCTCTGAGGGCTCTTTGTGTCACTCCTTGAATTCTAGCGCCTCTGAGGGCTCTTTGTGTCACTCATTGGATTCTAGCGCCTCTGAGGGCTCTTTGTGTCACTCATTGGATTCTAGCGCCTCTGAGGGCTCTTTGTGTCACTCCTTGAATTCTAGCGCCTCTGAGGGCTCTTTGTATCGCTCCTTGAATTCTAGCGCCTCTGAGGGCTCTTTGTATCGCTCATTGGATTCTAGCGCCTCTGAGGGCTCTTTGTGTCACTCATTGGATTCTTGCACCTCTGAGGGCTCTTTGTGTCACTCCTTGAATTCTAGCGCCTCTGAGGGCTTTTTGTGTCACTCCTTGAATTCTAGCGCCTCTGAGGGCTCTTTGTGACACTCCTTGAATTCTAGCGCCTCTGAGGGCTCTTTGTGTCACTCCTTGAATTCTAGCGCCTCTGAGGGCTCTTTGTGTCACTCCTTGACTTCTAGCGCCTCTGAGGGCTCTTTGTGTCACTCCTTGGATTCTAGCGCCTCTGAGGGCTCTTTGTGTCACTCCTTGGATTCTAGCGCCTCTGAGGGCTCTTTGTGTCACTCCTTGAATTCTAGCGCCTCTGAGGGCTCTTTGTGTCACTCCTTGGATTCTAGCGCCTCTGAGGGCTCTTTGTGTCACTCCTTGACTTCTAGCGCCTCTGAGGGCTCTTTGTGTCACTCCTTGGATTCTAGCGCCTCTGAGGGCTATTTGTGACACTCCTTGAATTCTAGCGCCTCTGAGGGCTCTTTGTGTCACTCCTTGGATTCTAGCGCCTCTGAGGGCTATTTGTGACGCTCCTTGAATTCTAGCGCCTCTGAGGGCTCTTTGTGTCACTCCTTGGATTCTAGCGCCTCTGAGGGCTCTTTGTGACGCTCCTTGAATTCTAGCGCCTCTGAGGGCTCTTTGTGTCGCTCCTTGAATTCTAGCGCCTCTGAGGGCTCTTTGTGTCACTCCTTGAATTCTAGCGCCTCTGAGGGCTCTTTGTGTCACTCCTTGAATTCTAGCGCCTCTGAGGGCTCTTTGTGTCATTCCTTGAATTCTAGCGCCTCTGAGGGCTCTTTGTGTCATTCCTTGAATTCTAGCGCCTCTGAGGGCTCTTTGTGTCATTCCTTGAATTCTAGCGCCTCTGAGGGCTCTTTGTGTCATTCCTTGAATTCTAGCGCCTCTGAGGGCTCTTTGTGTCACTCCTTGGATTCTAGCGCCTCTGAGGGCTCTTTGTGTCACTCCTTGAATTCTAGCGCCTCTGAGGGCTCTTTGTGTCACTCTTTGGATTCTAGCGCCTCTGAGGGCTCTTTGTGTCACTCCTTGAATTCTAGCGCCTCTGAGGGCTCTTTGTGTCACTCCTTGGATTCTAGCACCTCTGAGGGCTCTTTGTGTCACTCCTTGGATTCTAGCGCCTCTGAGGGCTCTTTGTGTCACTCCTTGGATTCTAGCGCCTCTGAGGGCTCTTTGTGTCACTCCTTGAATTCTAGCGCCTCTGAGGGCTCTTTGTGTCACTCCTTGGATTCTAGCACCTCTGAGGGCTCTTTGTGTCACTCCTTGGATTCTAGCGCCTCTGAGGGCTCTTTGTGTCACTCCTTGAATTCTAGTGCCTCCGAGGGCTCTTTGTGTCACTCCTTGAATTCTAGCGCCTCTGAGGGCTCTTTGTGTCACTCCTTGAATTCTAGCGCCTCTGAGGGCTCTTTGTGTCACTCCTTGAATTCTAGCGCCTCTCTGAGGGCTCTTTGTGTCACTCCTTGAATTCTAGCGCCTCTGAGGGCTATTTGTGACACTCCTTGAATTCTAGCGCCTCTGAGGGCTATTTGTGACACTCCTTGAATTCTAGCGCCTCTGAGGGCTCTTTGTGTCACTCCTTGAATTCTAGCGCCTCTGAGGGCTCTTTGTGTCACTCCTTGACTTCTAGCGCCTCTGAGGGCTCTTTGTGTCACTCCTTGGATTCTAGCGCCTCTGAGGGCTCTTTGTGTCACTCCTTGAATTCTAGCGCCTCTGAGGGCTCTTTGTGTCACTCCTTGACTTCTAGCGCCTCTGAGGGCTCTTTGTGTCACTCCTTGAATTCTAGCACCCTTCGAGGGCTATTTGTGACACTCCTTGAATTCTAGCGCCTCTGAGGGCTCTTTGTGTCACTCCTTGAATTCTAGCGCCTCTGAGGGCTATTTGTGACACTCCTTGAATTTTAGCGCCTCTGAGGGCTCTTTGTGTCGCTCCTTGAATTCTAGCGCCTCTGAGGGCTCTTTGTGTCACTCCTTGAATTCTAGCGCCTCTGAGGGCTCTTTGTGTCACTCCTTGAATTCTAGCGCCTCTGAGGGCTCTTTGTGTCACTCCTTGAATTCTAGCGCCTCTGAGGGCTCTTTGTGTCATTCCTTGAATTCTAGCGCCTCTGAGGGCTCTTTGTGTCATTCCTTGAATTCTAGCACCTCTGAGGGCTCTTTGTGTCACTCCTTGAATTCTAGCACCTCTGAGGGCTCTTTGTGTCACTCCTTGAATTATAGCGCCTCAAGGGCTCTTTGTGTCACTCCTTGAATTCTAGCGCCTCTGAGGGCTCTTTGTGTCGCTCCTTGAATTCTAGCACCTCTGAGGGCTCTTTGTGTCACTCCTTGAATTCTAGCGCCCTTCGAGGGCTCTTTGTGTCACTCCTTGAATTCTAGCGCCTCTGAGGGCTCTTTGTGTCGCTCCTTGAATTCTAGCGCCCTTCGAGGGCTCTTTGTGTCACTCCTTGAATTCTAGCGCCCTTCGAGGGCTCTTTGTGTCACTCCTTGAATTCTAGCGCCTCTGAGGGCTCTTTGTGTCACTCCTTGAATTCTAGCGCCTCTGAGGGCTCTTTGTGTCGCTCCTTGAATTCTAGCCCCTCTGAGGGCTCTTTGTGTCACTCCTTGAATTCTAGCGCCTCTGAGGGCTCTTTGTGTCGCTCCTTGAATTCTAGCGCCTCTGAGGGCTCTTTGTGTCGCTCCTTGAATTCTAGCACCTCTGAGGGCTCTTTGTGTCACTCCTTGGATTATAGCGCCTCTGAGGGCTCTTTGTGTCATTCCTTGAATTCTAGCGCCTCTGAGGGCTCTTTGTGTCACTCCTTGAATTCTAGCGCCCTTCGAGGGCTCTTTGTGTCATTCCTTGAATTCTAGCGCCTCTGAGGGCTCTTTGTGTCACTCCTTGGATTCTAGCGCCTCTGAGGGCTCTTTGTGTCACTCCTTGGATTCTAGCACCTCTGAGGGCTATTTGTGTCACTCCTTGGATTCTAGCGCCTCTGAGGGCTCTTTGTGTCACTCCTTGAATTCTAGCGCCTCTGAGGGCTCTTTGTGTCGCTCCTTGAATTCTAGCGCCTCTGAGGGCTCTTTGTGTCACTCCTTGCATTCTAGCGCCTCGGAGGGCTCTTTGTGTCACTCCTTGACTTCTAGCGCCTCTGAGGGCTTTTTGTGTCACTCCTTGAATTCTAGCGCCTCGGAGGGCTCTTTGTGTCACTCCTTGCATTCTAGCGCCTCGGAGGGCTCTTTGTGTCACTCCTTGACTTCTAGCGCCTCGGAGGGCTCTTTGTGTCACTCCTTGAATTCTAGCACCTCTGAGGGCTTTTTGTGTCACTCCTTGAATTCTAGCGCCTCTGAGGGCTCTTTGTGTCACTCCTTGAATTCTAGCACCTCTGAGGGCTCTTTGTGTCACTCCTTGAATTCTAGCGCCTCTGAGGGCTCTTTCTGTCATTCCTTGAATTCTAGTGCCTCCGAGGGCTCTTTGTGTCACTCCTTGAATTCTAGCGCCCTTCGAGGGCTCTTTGTGTCACTCCTTGAATTCTAGCGCCTCTGAGGGCTCTTTGTGTCACTCCTTGAATTCTAGCGCCTCTGAGGGCTCTTTGTGTCACTCCTTGGATTCTAGAGCCTCTGAGGGCTCTTTGTGTCACTCCTTGGATTCTAGCGCCTCAAGGGCTCTTTGTGTCACTCCTTGGATTCTAGCACCTCTGAGGGCTCTTTGTGTCATTCCTTGAATTCTAGCGCCTCTGAGGGCTCTTTGTGTCACTCCTTGAATTCTACCACCTCTAAGGGCTCTTTGATGCAATCCTTGAATTCTAGCGCCTCTGAGGTCTTTTTGTGTCACTCCTTGAATTCTAGCGCCTCAAGGGCTCTTTGTGTCACTCCTTGGATTCTAGCGCCGCTGAGGGCTCTTTGTGTCACTCTTTGAATTCTAGCGCCCTTCGAGGGCTCTTTGTGTCACTCCTTGAATTCTAGCGCCTCTGAGGGCTCTTTGTGTCACTCCTTGAATTCTAGCGCCTCTGAGGGCTCTTTGTGACACTCCTTGAATTCTAGCGCCTCTGAGGGCTCTTTGTGTCACTCCTTGAATTCTAGCGCCTCTGAGGGCTCTTTGTGACACTCCTTGAATTCTAGCGCCTCTGAGGGCTCTTTGTGTCACTCCTTGAATTCTAGCATCTCCGAGGGCTCTTTGTGTCACTCCTTGAATTATTTTGCCTCCGAGGGCTCTTTGTGTCATTCCTTGAATTCTAGCGCCTCTGAGGGCTCTTTCTGTCATTCCTTGAATTCTAGCGCCTCTGAGGGCTCTTTCTGTCATTCCTTGAATTCTAGCGCCCTTCGAGGGCTCTTTGTGTCACTCCTTGGATTATAGCGCCTCTGAGGGCTCTTTGTGTCACTCCTTGGATTATAGCGCCTCAAGGGCTCTTTCTGTCATTCCTTGAATTCTAGCGCCTCAAGGGCTCTTTGTGTCACTCCTTGGATTCTAGCACCTCTGAGGGCTCTTTGTGTCAATCCTTGAATTCTAGCGCCTCAAGGGCTCTTTGTGTCACTCCTTGGATTCTAGCGCCTCAAGGGCTCTTTGTGTCACTCCTTGGATTCTAGCACCTCTGAGGGCTCTTTCTGTCATTCCTTGAATTCTAGCGCCCTTCGAGGGCTCTTTGTGTCACTCCTTGGATTATAGCGCCTCTGAGGGCTCTTTGTGTCACTCCTTGGATTATAGCGCCTCAAGGGCTCTTTCTGTCATTCCTTGAATTCTAGCGCCTCAAGGGCTCTTTGTGTCACTCCTTGGATTATAGCGCCTCTGAGGGCTCTTTGTGTCACTCATTGGATTCTTGCACCTCTGAGGGCTCTTTGTGCCACTCCTTGAATTCTAACGCCTCAAGGGCTCTTTGATGCAATCCTTGAATTCTAGCGCCTCTGAGGGCTCTTTGTGCCACTCCTTGAATTCTAACGCCTCAAAGGCTCTTTGATGCAATCCTTGAATTCTAGCGCCTCTGAGGTCTTTTTGTGTCACTCCTTGAATTCTAGCGCCTCAAGGGCTCTTTGTGTCACTCCTTGGATTCTAGCGCCGCTGAGGGCTCTTTGTGTCACTCTTTGAATTCTAGCGCCTCTGAGGGCTATTTGTGTCACTCCTTGAATTCTAGCGCCTCTGAGGGCTCTTTGTGACACTCCTTGAATTCTAGCGCCTCTGAGGGCTCTTTGTGTCACTCCTTGAATTCTAGCACCTCCGAGGGCTCTTTGTGTCACTCCTTGAATTCTAGCACCTCTGAGGGCTCTTTGTGTCACTCCTTGAATTCTAGCGCCTCTGAGGGCTCTTTGTGTCACTCCTTGAATTCTAACGCCTCTGAGGGCTCTTTGTGTCGCTCATTGGATTCTAGCGCCTCTGAGGGCTCTTTGTGTCACTCCTTGGATTCTAGCGCCTCTGAGGGCTCTTTGTGTCACTCCTTGAATTCTAGCGCCTCTGAGGGCTCTTTCTGTCATTCCTTGAATTCTAGCGCCTCTGATGGCTCTTTGTGTCACTCCTTGAATTCTAGCGCCTCTGAGGGCTCTTTGTGTCACTCCTTGACTTCTAGCGCCTCTGAGGGCTCTTTGTGTCGCTCATTGGATTCTAGCGCCTCTGATGGCTCTTTGTGTCACTCCTTGAATTCTAGCGCCTCTGAGGGCTCTTTGTGTCACTCCTTGACTTCTAGCGCCTCTGAGGGCTCTTTGTGTCACTCCTTGGATTCTAGCGCCTCTGAGGGCTCTTTGTGTCGCTCATTGGATTCTAGCGCCTCTGAGGGCTCTTTGTGTCACTCCTTGGATTCTAGCGCCTCTGAGGGCTCTTTGTGTCGCTCATTGGATTCTAGCGCCTCTGAGGGCTCTTTGTGTCACTCCTTGAATTCTAGCGCCTCTGAGGGCTTTTTGTGTCACTCATTGGATTCTTGCGCCTCTGAGGGCTCTTTGTGTCACTCCTTGAATTCTAGCGCCTCTCTGAGGGCTCTTTGTGTCACTCCTTGAATTCTAGCGCCTCTGAGGGCTCTTTGTGTCACTCCTTGGATTATAGCGCCTCTGAGGGCTCTTTGTGTCGCTCATTGGATTCTAGCGCCTCTGAGGGCTCTTTGTGTCACTCCTTGAATTCTAGCGCCTCTGAGGGCTTTTTGTGTCACTCATTGGATTCTTGCGCCTCTGAGGGCTCTTTGTGTCACTCCTTGAATTCTAGCGCCTCTGAGGGCTCTTTGTGTCACTCCTTGAATTCTAGCGCCTCTGAGGGCTCTTTGTGTCACTCCTTGAATTCTAGCGCCTCTGAGGGCTCTTTGTGTCACTCCTTGAATTCTAGCGCCTCTCTGAGGGCTCTTTGTGTCATTCCTTGAATTATAGCGCCTCTGAGGGCTCTTTCTGTCATTCCTTGAATTCTAGCGCCTCTGAGGGCTCTTTGTGTCACTCCTTGAATTCTAGCGCCTCTGAGGGCTCTTTGTGTCACTCCTTGAATTCTAGCGCCTCTGAGGACTCTTTGTGTCACTCCTTGAATTCTAGCGCCCTTCGAGGGCTCTTTCTGTCATTCCTTGAATTCTAGCGCCTCTGAGGGCTCTTTGTGTCACTCCTTGAATTCTAGCGCCTCTGAGGGCTCTTTGTGTCACTCCTTGAATTCTAGCGCCTCTGAGGGCTCTTTGTGTCACTCCTTGAATTCTAGCGCCTCTGAGGGCTCTTTGTGTCACTCCTTGAATTCTAACACCTCTGAGGGCTCTTTGTGTCACTCCTTGAATTCTAGCACCCTTCGAGGGCTCTTTGTGTCACTCCTTGGATTCTAGCGCCTCTGAGGGCTCTTTGTGTCACTCCTTGAATTCTAGCACCTCTGAGGGCTCTTTGTGTCACTCCTTGAATTCTAGCGCCCTTCGAGGGCTCTTTGTGTCACTCCTTGGATTCTAGCGCCTCAAGGGCTCTTTGTGTCACTCCTTGGATTCTAGCACCTCTGAGGGCTCTTTGTGTCACTCCTTGGATTCTAGCGCCTCTGAGGGCTCTTTGTGTCACTCCTTGAATTCTAGCGCCTCTGAGGGCTCTTTGTGTCACTCCTTGGATTCTAGCGCCTCTGAGGGCTCTTTGTGTCACTCCTTGAATTCTAGCACCTCTGAGGGCTCTTTGTGTCACTCCTTGAATTCTAGCACCTCTGAGGGCTCTTTGTGTCACTCCTTGGATTCTAGCGCCTCTGAGGGCTCTTTGTGTCGCTCATTGGATTGTTGCGCCTCTGAGGGCTCTTTGTGTCACTCCTTGAAGTCTAGCGCCTCTGCGGGCTCTTTGTGTCACTCCTTGAATTCTAGCGCCTCGAAGGGCTCTTTGTGTCACTCCTTGAATTCTAGAGCCTCTGAGGGCTCTTTGTGTCACTCCTTGAATTCTAGCGCCTCGAAGGGCTCTTTGTGTCACTCCTTGAATTCTAACGCCGCTGAGGGCTCTTTGTGTCACTCCTTGAATTCTAGCGCCTCTGAGGGCTCTTTGTGTCACTCCTTGAATTCTAGCGCCTCCGAGGGCTCTTTGTGTCACTCTTTGAATTCTAGCGCCCTTTGAGGGCTCTTTGTGTCACTCCTTGAATTATAGCGCCTCAAGGGCTCTTTGTGTCACTCCTTGGATTCTAGCGCCTCTGAGGGCTCTTTGTGTCACTCCTTGAATTCTAGCGCCTCCGAGGGCTCTTTGTGTCACTCTTTGAATTCTAGCGCCCTTTGAGGGCTCTTTGTGTCACTCCTTGAATTATAGCGCCTCAAGGGCTCTTTGTGTCACTCCTTGGATTCTAGCGCCTCTGAGGGCTCTTTGTGTCACTCCTTGAATTCTAGCGCCTCAAGGGCTCTTTGTGTCACTCCTTGGATTCTAGCGCCTCTGAGGGCTCTTTGTGTCACTCCTTGAATTCTAGAGCCTCTGAGGGCTCTTTGTGTCACTCCTTGAATTCTAGCGCCTCGAAGGGCTCTTTGTGTCACTCCTTGAATTCTAGCGCCGCTGAGGGCTCTTTGTGTCACTCTTTGAATTCTAGCGCCCTTCGAGGGCTCTTTGTGTCACTCCTTGAATTATAGCGCCTCAAGGGCTCTTTGTGTCACTCCTTGGATTATAGCGCCTCTGAGGGCTCTTTGTGTCGCTCCTTGAATTCTAGCGCCTCTGAGGGCTCTTTGTGTCACTCCTTGGATTCTAGCGCCCTTCGAGGGCTCTTTGTGTCACTCCTTGAATTCTAGCGCCTCGAAGGGCTCTTTGTGTCACTCATTGGATTTTAGCGCCTCTGAGGGCTCTTTGTGTCACTCCTTGAATTCTAGCACCTCTGAGGGCTCTTTGTCTCACTCCTTGAATTCTAGAGCCTCTGAGGGCTCTTTGTGTCACTCCTTGAATTCTAGCGCCTCTGAGGGCTCTTTCTGTCATTCCTTGAATTCTAGCGCCTCTGAGGGCTCTTTGTGTCACTCCTTGAATTCTAGCGCCTCTGAGGGCTCTTTGTGTCACTCCTTGAATTCTAGCGCCTCTGAGGGCTCTTTGTGTCACTCCTTGGATTCTAGCACCTCTGAGGGCTCTTTGTGTCACTCCTTGACTTCTAGCGCCTCTGAGGGCTCTTTGTGTCACTCCTTGAATTCTAGCGCCTCTGAGGGCTCTTTGTGTCACTCCTTGAATTCTAGCGCCTCTGAGGGCTCTTTGTGTCACTCCTTGAATTCTAGCACCTCTGAGGGCTCTTTGTGTCACTCCTTGAAGTCTAGCGCCTCTGCGGGCTCTTTGTGTCACTCCTTGAATTCTAGCGCCTCGAAGGGCTCTTTGTGTCGCTCATTGGATTGTTGCGCCTCTGAGGGCTCTTTCTGTCATTCCTTGAATTCTAGCGCCTCTGAGGGCTCTTTGTGTCACTCCTTGAATTCTAGCGCCTCTGAGGGCTCTTTGTGTCACTCCTTGAATTCTAGCGCCTCTGAGGGCTCTTTGTGTCACTCCTTGGATTCTAGCGCCTCTGCGGGCTCTTTGTGTCACTCCTTGAATTCTAGCGCCTCTGAGGGCTCTTTGTGTCACTCCTTGAAGTCTAGCGCCTCTGCGGGCTCTTTGTGTCACTCCTTGAATTCTAGCGCCTCTGAGGGCTCTTTGAGTCACTCCTTGAATTCTAGCGCCTCTGAGGGCTCTGTGTGTCACTCCTTGAATTCTAGCGCCCTTCGAGGGCTCTTTGTGTCACTCCTTGAATTATAGCGCCTCAAGGGCTCTTTGTGTCACTCCTTGGATTATAGCGCCTCTGAGGGCTCTTTGTGTCACTCCTTGGATTATAGCGCCTCTGAGGGCTCTTTGTGTCACTCCTTGGATTCTAGAGCCTCTGAGGGCTCTTTGTGTCACTCCTTGAATTCTAGGGCCTCTGAGGTCTCTTTGTGTCACTCCTTGAATTCTAGCGCCTCTGAGGGCTCTTTGTGTCACTCCTTGCATTATTTTGCCTCAGAGGGCTCTTTGTGTCACTCCTTGAATTCTAGCGCCTCTGAGGGCTCTTTGTGTCACTCCTTGAATTCTAGCGCCTCTGAGGGCTCTTTGTGTCACTCATTGGATTCTTGCACCTCTGAGGGCTCTTTGTGCCACTCCTTGAATTCTAGCGCCTCTGAGGGCTCTTTGTGTCACTCCTTGAATTCTAGCGCCTCTGAGGGCTCTTTGTGTCACTCCTTGAATTCTAGAGCCTCTGAGGGCTCTTTGTGTCACTCCTTGAATTCTAGCGCCTCTGAGGGCTCTTTGTGTCACTCCTTGAATTCTAGCGCCTCTGAGGGCTCTTTGTGTCACTCCTTGAATTCTAGCGCCTCTGAGGGCTCTTTGTGTCACTCCTTGAATTCTAGCGCCTCTGAGGGCTCTTTGTGTCACTCCTTGAATTCTAGCACCTCTGAGGGCTCTTTGTGTCACTCCTTGAATTCTAGCGCCTCTGAGGGCTCTTTGTGTCACTCCTTGAATTCTAGCGCCTCTGCGGGCTCTTTGTGTCACTCCTTGAATTCTAGCGCCTCTGAGGGCTCTTTGTGTCACTCCTTGAAGTCTAGCGCCTCTGCGGGCTCTTTGTGTCACTCCTTGAATTCTAGCGCCTCTGAGGGCTCTTTGAGTCACTCCTTGAATTCTAGCGCCTCTGAGGGCTCTGTGTGTCACTCCTTGAATTCTAGCGCCCTTCGAGGGCTCTTTGTGTCACTCCTTGAATTATAGCGCCTCAAGGGCTCTTTGTGTCACTCCTTGGATTATAGCGCCTCTGAGGGCTCTTTGTGTCACTCCTTGGATTCTAGCGCCTCTGAGGGCTCTTTGTGTCACTCCTTGAATTCTAGGGCCTCTGAGGGCTCTTTGTGTCACTCCTTGAATTCTAGAGCCTCTGAGGGCTCTTTGTGTCACTCCTTGAATTCTAGCGCCTCTGAGGGCTCTTTGTGTCACTCCTTGAATTCTAGCGCCTCTGAGGGCTCTTTGTGTCATTCCTTGAATTCTAGCGCCTCCGAGGGCTCTTTGTGTCATTCCTTGAATTCTAGCGCCCTTCGAGGGCTCTTTGTGTCACTCCTTGAATTCTAGCGCCTCTGAGGGCTCTTTGTGTCACTCATTGGATTTTAGCGCCTCAAGGGCTCTTTGTGTCACTCCTTGGATTCTAGCGCCTCCGAGGGCTCTTTGTGTCACTCCTTGGATTATAGCGCCTCAAGGGCTCTTTGTGTCACTCCTTGGATTATAGCGCCTCAAGGGCTCTTTGTGTCACTCCTTGGATTATAGCGCCTCTGAGGGCTCTTTGTGTCACTCCTTGGATTCTAGCGCCTCTGAGGGCTCTTTGTGTCATTCCTTGAATTCTAGCGCCTCTGAGGTCTTTTTGTGTCACTCCTTGAATTCTAGCGCCTCCGAGGGCTCTTTGTGTCACTCCTTGGATTATAGCGCCTCAAGGGCTCTTTGTGTCACTCCTTGAATTCTAGCACCCTTCGAGGGCTCTTTGTGTCACTCCTTGAATTCTAGCGCCTCTGAGGGCTCTTTCTGTCATTCCTTAAATTCTAGCGCCTCTGAGGGCTCTTTGTGTCACTCCTTGAATTCTAGCGCCTCTGAGGGCTCTTTCTGTCATTCCTTGAATTCTAGCGCCTCTGCGGGCTCTTTGTGTCACTCCTTGAATTCTAGCGCCTCCGAGGGCTCTTTGTGTCACTCTTTGAATTCTAGCGCCCTTCGAGGGCTCTTTGTGTCACTCCTTGAATTATAGCGCCTCAAGGGCTCTTTGTGTCACTCCTTGGATTATAGCGCCTCTGAGGGCTCTTTGTGTCACTCCTTGGATTATAGCGCCTCTGAGGGCTCTTTGTGTCACTCCTTGAATTCTAGCGCCTCTGAGGGCTCTTTGTGTCACTCCTTGAATTCTAGCACCCTTCGAGGGCTCTTTGTGTCACTCCTTGAATTCTAGCGCCTCTGAGGGCTCTTTGTGTCACTCCTTGAATTCTAGCGCCTCAAGGGCTCTTTGTGTCACTCCTTGAATTCTAGCGCCTCTGAGGGCTCTTTGTGTCACTCCTTGAATTCTAGCGCCTCTGAGGGCTATTTGTGTCACTCCTTGAATTCTAGCGCCTCTGAGGGCTCTTTGTGTCACTCCTTGAATTCTAGCGCCTCAAGGGCTCTTTGTGTCACTCCTTGGATTATAGCGCCTCTGAGGGCTCTTTGTGTCACTCCTTGGATTATAGCGCCTCTGAGGGCTCTTTGTGTCACTCCTTGGATTCTAGCGCCTCTGAGGGCTCTTTGTGTCACTCCTTGGATTCTAGCGCCTCTGAGGGCTCTTTGTGTCACTCCTTGAATTCTAACACCTCTGAGGGCTCTTTGTGTCACTCATTGGATTCTAGCGCCTCTGAGGGCTCTTTGTGTCACTCCTTGAATTCTAGCGCCTCTGAGGGCTCTTTGTGTCACTCCTTGAATTCTAGCGCCTCTGAGGGCTCTTTGTGTCATTCCTTGAATTCTAGCGCCTCTGAGGGCTCTTTCTGTCATTCCTTGAATTCTAGCGCCTCTGAGGGCTCTTTGTGTCACTCCTTGAAGTCTAGCGCCTCTGAGGGCTCTTTGTGTCACTCCTTGGATTCTAGCGCCTCTGAGGGCTCTTTGTGTCATTCCTTGAATTCTAGCGCCTCTGAGGGCTCTTTGTGTCACTCCTTGGATTCTAGCGCCTCTGAGGGCTCTTTGTGTCACTCCTTGGATTCTAGGGCCTCTGAGGGCTCTTTGTGTCACTCCTTGAATTCTAGCGCCTCTGAGGGCTCTTTGTGTCACTCATTGGATTCTAGCGCCTCTGAGGGCCGTTTGTGTCACTCCTTGGATTCTAGCGCCTCTGAGGGCTCTTTGTGTCACTCCTTGAATTCTAGCGCCTCTGAGGGCTCTTTGTGTCACTCCTTGGATTCTAGCGCCTCTGAGGGCTCTTTATGTCACTCCTTGAATTCTAGCGCCCTTCGAGGGCTCTTTGTGTCACTCCTTGAATTCTAGCGCCTCTGAGGGCTCTTTGTGTCACTCCTTGAATTCTAGCACCTCTGAGGGCTCTTTGTGTCACTCCTTGAATTCTAGCGCCTCTGAGGGCTCTTTGTGTCATTCCTTGAATTCTAGCGCCTCTGAGGGCTCTTTGTGTCATTCCTTGAATTCTAGCGCCTCTGAGGGCTCTTTGTGTCACTCCTTGAATTCTAGCACCTCTGAGGGCTCTTTGTGTCACTCCTTGAATTCTAGCGCCTCTGAGGGCTCTTTGTGTCACTCCTTGAATTCTAGGGCCTCTGAGGTCTTTTTGTGTCACTCCTTGAATTCTAGCGCCGCTGAGGGCTCTTTGTGTCACTCTTTGAATTCTAGCGCCCTTCGAGGGCTCTTTGTGTCACTCCTTGAATTCTAGCTCCTCTGAGGGCTCTTTGTGTCACTCCTTGAATTCTAGCGCCTCTGAGGGCTCTTTGTGTCACTCCTTGAATTCTAGCGCCTCTGAGGGCTCTTTGTGTCACTCCTTGAATTCTAGCACCTCTGAGGGCTCTTTGTGTCACTCCTTGAATTCTAGCACCTCTGAGGGCTCTTTGTCTCACTCCTTGAATTCTAGCGCCTCTGAGGGCTCTTTGTGTCACTCCTTGAATTCTAGCGCCTCTGAGGGCTCTTTGTCTCACTCCTTGAATTCTAGCGCCTCTCTGAGGGCTCTTTGTGTCACTCCTTGAATTCTAGCACCTCTGAGGGCTCTTTGTGTCACTCCTTGAATTCTAGCACCTCTGAGGGCTCTTTGTGTCACTCCTTGAATTCTAGCGCCTCTCTGAGGGCTCTTTGTGTCACTCCTTGAATTCTAGCGCCTCTGAGGGCTCTTTGTGTCACTCCTTGAATTCTAGCACCTCTGAGGGCTCTTTGTGTCACTCCTTGAATTCTAGCGCCTCTGAGGGCTCTTTGTGTCACTCCTTGAATTCTAGCGCCTCTGAGGGCTCTTTGTCTCACTCCTTGAATTCTAGCGCCTCTGAGGGCTCTTTGTGTCACTCCTTGAATTCTAGCGCCTCTGAGGGCTCTTTGTGTCACTCCTTGAATTCTAGCACCTCAAGGGCTCTTTGTGTCACTCCTTGAATTCTAGCGCCTCAAGGGCTCTTTGTGTCACTCCTTGGATTATAGCGCCTCTGAGGGCTCTTTGTGTCACTCCTTGGATTATAGCGCCTCTGAGGGCTCTTTGTGTCACTCCTTGAATTCTAGAGCCTCTGAGGGCTCTTTGTGTCACTCCTTGAATTCTAGCGCCTCTGAGGGCTCTTTGTGTCACTCCTTGAATTCTAGCACCCTTCGAGGGCTCTTTGTGTCACTCCTTGAATTCTAGCACCCTTCGAGGGCTCTTTGTGTCACTCCTTGAATTCTAGCGCCTCTGAGGGCTCTTTGTGTCACTCCTTGAATTCTAGTGCCTCTGAGGGCTCTTTGTGTCATTCCTTGAATTCTAGCACCCTTCGAGGGCTCTTTGTGTCACTCCTTGGATTCTAGCGCCTCTGAGGGCTCTTTGTGTCATTCCTTGAATTCTAGCGCCTCTGAGGGCTCTTTCTGTCATTCCTTGAATTCTAGCGCCTCTGAGGGCTCTTTGTGTCACTCCTTGAAGTCTAGCGCCTCTGAGGGCTCTTTGTGTCACTCCTTGGATTCTAGCGCCTCTGAGGGCTCTTTGTGTCACTCCTTGGATTCTAGCGCCTCTGAGGGCTCTTTGTGTCACTCCTTGAAGTCTAGCGCCTCTGAGGGCTCTTTGTGTCACTCCTTGGATTCTAGCACCTCTGAGGGCTCTTTGTGTCACTCCTTGAAGTCTAGCGCCTCTGAGGGCTCTTTGTGTCACTCCTTGGATTCTAGCGCCTCTGAGGGCTCTTTGTGTCACTCCTTGGATTCTAGCGCCTCTGAGGGCTCTTTGTGTCATTCCTTGAATTCTAGCACCTCTGAGGGCTCTTTGTGTCACTCCTTGAATTCTAGCACCTCTGAGGGCTCTTTCTGTCATTCCTTGAATTCTAGCGCCTCTGAGGGCTCTTTGTGTCACTCCTTGAAGTCTAGCGCCTCTGAGGGCTCTTTGTGTCACTCCTTGGATTCTAGCGCCTCTGAGGGCTCTTTGTGTCATTCCTTGAATTCTAGCGCCTCTGAGGGCTCTTTGTGTCACTCCTTGGATTCTAGCGCCTCTGAGGGCTCTTTGTGTCACTCCTTGGATTCTAGGGCCTCTGAGGGCTCTTTGTGTCACTCCTTGAATTCTAGCGCCTCTGAGGGCTCTTTGTGTTACTCCTTGAATTCTAGCACCCTTCGAGGGCTCTTTGTGTCACTCCTTGAATTCTAGCGCCTCCGAGGGCTCTTTGTGTCACTCCTTGAATTCTAGCGCCTCTGAGGGCTCTTTGTGTCACTCCTTGAATTCTAGCGCCTCTGAGGGCTCTTTGTGTCACTCCTTGAATTCTAGCGCCTCTGAGGGCTCTTTGTGTCATTCCTTGAATTCTAGCACCTCCGAGGGCTCTTTGTGTCACTCTTTGAATTCTAGCGCCCTTCGAGGGCTCTTTGTGTCACTCCTTGAATTCTAGCGCCTCTGAGGGCTCTTTGTGTCACTCCTTGAATTCTAGCGCCCTTCGAGGGCTCTTTGTGTCACTCCTTGAATTCTAGCGCCTCTGAGGGCTCTTTGTGTCACTCCTTGGATTCTAACACCTCTGAGGGCTCTTTGTGTCACTCCTTGAATTCTAGCGCCTCTGAGGGCTCTTTGTGTCACTCCTTGGATTATAGCGCCTCTGAGGGCTTTTTGTGTCACTCATTGGATTCTAGCGCCTCTGAGGGCTCTTTGTGTCACTCCTTGAATTCTAGCGCCTCTGAGGGCTCTTTGTCTCACTCCTTGAATTCTAGCGCCTCTCTGAGGGCTCTTTGTGTCACTCCTTGAATTCTAGCACCTCTGAGGGCTCTTTGTGTCACTCCTTGAATTCTAGCGCCTCTCTGAGGGCTCTTTGTGTCACTCCTTGAATTCTAGCACCTCTGAGGGCTCTTTGTGTCACTCCTTGAATTCTAGCGCCTCTCTGAGGGCTCTTTGTGTCACTCCTTGAATTCTAGCGCCTCTGAGGGCTCTTTGTGTCACTCCTTGAATTCTAGCACCTCTGAGGGCTCTTTGTGTCACTCCTTGAATTCTAGCACCTCTGAGGGCTCTTTGTCTCACTCCTTGAATTCTAGCGCCTCTGAGGGCTCTTTGTGTCACTCCTTGAATTCTAGCGCCTCTGAGGGCTCTTTGTGTCACTCCTTGAATTCTAGCGCCTCAAGGGCTCTTTGTGTCACTCCTTGGATTATAGCGCCTCTGAGGGCTCTTTGTGTCACTCCTTGGATTATAGCGCCTCTGAGGGCTCTTTGTGTCACTCCTTGAATTCTAGAGCCTCTGAGGGCTCTTTGTGTCACTCCTTGAATTCTAGCGCCTCTGAGGGCTCTTTGTGTCACTCCTTGAATTCTAGCACCCTTCGAGGGCTCTTTGTGTCACTCCTTGAATTCTAGCACCCTTCGAGGGCTCTTTGTGTCACTCCTTGGATTATAGCGCCTCTGAGGGCTCTTTGTGTCACTCCTTGAATTCTAGAGCCTCTGAGGGCTCTTTGTGTCACTCCTTGAATTCTAGCACCCTTCGAGGGCTCTTTGTGTCACTCCTTGAATTCTAGCGCCTCTGAGGGCTCTTTGTGTCACTCCTTGAATTCTAGCGCCTCTGAGGGCTCTTTGTGTCATTCCTTGAATTCTAGCACCCTTCGAGGGCTCTTTGTGTCACTCCTTGGATTCTAGCGCCTCTGAGGGCTCTTTGTGTCATTCCTTGAATTCTAGCGCCTCTGAGGGCTCTTTCTGTCATTCCTTGAATTCTAGCGCCTCTGAGGGCTCTTTGTGTCACTCCTTGAAGTCTAGCGCCTCTGAGGGCTCTTTGTGTCACTCCTTGGATTCTAGCGCCTCTGAGGGCTCTTTGTGTCACTCCTTGGATTCTAGCGCCTCTGAGGGCTCTTTGTGTCACTCCTTGAAGTCTAGCGCCTCTGAGGGCTCTTTGTGTCACTCCTTGGATTCTAGCACCTCTGAGGGCTCTTTGTGTCACTCCTTGAAGTCTAACGCCTCTGAGGGCTCTTTGTGTCACTCCTTGGATTATAGCGCCTCTGAGGGCTCTTTGTGTCACTCCTTGGATTCTAGCGCCTCTGAGGGCTCTTTGTGTCACTCCTTGGATTCTAGCGCCTCTGAGGGCTCTTTGTGTCATTCCTTGAATTCTAGCACCTCTGAGGGCTCTTTGTGTCACTCCTTGAATTCTAGCACCTCTGAGGGCTCTTTCTGTCATTCCTTGAATTCTAGCGCCTCTGAGGGCTCTTTGTGTCACTCCTTGAAGTCTAGCGCCTCTGAGGGCTCTTTGTGTCACTCCTTGGATTCTAGCGCCTCTGAGGGCTCTTTGTGTCATTCCTTGAATTCTAGCGCCTCTGAGGGCTCTTTGTGTCACTCCTTGGATTCTAGCGCCTCTGAGGGCTCTTTGTGTCACTCCTTGGATTCTAGGGCCTCTGAGGGCTCTTTGTGTCACTCCTTGAATTCTAGCGCCTCTGAGGGCTCTTTGTGTTACTCCTTGAATTCTAGCACCCTTCGAGGGCTCTTTGTGTCACTCCTTGGATTCTAGCGCCTCTGAGGGCTCTTTGTGTCACTCCTTGAATTCTAGCACCCTTCGAGGGCTCTTTGTGTCACTCCTTGGATTCTAGCGCCTCTGAGGGCTCTTTGTGTCACTCCTTGAATTCTAGCGCCTCTGAGGGCTCTTTGTGTCACTCCTTGAATTCTAGCGCCTCTGAGGGCTCTTTGTGTCACTCCTTGAATTCTAGCGCCTCTGAGGGCTCTTTGTGTCACTCCTTGAATTCTAGCGCCTCTGAGGGCTCTTTGTGTCATTCCTTGAATTCTAGCACCCTTCGAGGGCTCTTTGTGTCACTCCTTGAATTCTAGCGCCTCTGAGGGCTCTTTGTGTCACTCCTTGGATTCTAACACCTCTGAGGGCTCTTTGTGTCACTCCTTGAATTCTAGCGCCTCTGAGGGCTCTTTGTGTCACTCCTTGGATTATAGCGCCTCTGAGGGCTTTTTGTGTCACTCATTGGATTCTAGCGCCTCTGAGGGCTCTTTGTGTCACTCCTTGGATTATAGCGCCTCTGAGGGCTTTTTGTGTCACTCATTGGATTCTAGCGCCTCTGAGGGCTCTTTGTGTCACTCCTTGAATTCTAGCGCCTCTGAGGGCTCTTTGTGTCACTCCTTGAATTCTAGCGCCTCTGAGGGCTCTTTGTGTTACTCCTTGAAGACTAGCGCCTCTGAGGGCTCTTTGTGTCACTCCTTGAATTCTAGCGCCTCTGAGGGCTCTTTGTGTCACTCCTTGGATTCTTGCACCTCTGAGGGCTCTTTGTGTCACTCCTTGGATTCTAGCGCCTCTGAGGGCTTTTTGTGTCACTCATTGGATTCTAGCGCCTCTGAGGGCTCTTTGTGTCACTCCTTGAATTCTAGCGCCTCTGAGGGCTCTTTGTGTCACTCCTTGAATTCTAGCGCCTCTGAGGGCTCTTTGTGTCACTCCTTGAATTCTAGCGCCTCGAAGGGCTCTTTGTGTCACTCCTTGAATTCTAGCGCCTCTGAGGGCTCTTTGTGTCACTCCTTGAATTCTAGCGCCTCTGAGGGCTCTTTGTGTTACTCCTTGAAGACTAGCGCCTCTGAGGGCTCTTTGTGTCACTCCTTGAATTCTAGCGCCTCTGAGGGCTCTTTGTGTCATTCCTTGAATTCTAGCGCCTCTGAGGGCTCTTTGTGTCGCTCCTTGAATTCTAGCGCCTCTGAGGGCTCTTTGTGTCACTCCTTGAATTCTAGCGCCTCTGAGGGCTCTTTGTGTCATTCCTTGAATTCTAGCGCCTCTGAGGGCTCTTTGTGTCGCTCCTTGAATTCTAGCGCCTCTGAGGGCTCTTTGTGTCACTCATTGGATTCTAGCACCCTTCGAGGGCTCTTTGTGTCACTCCTTGAATTCTAGCGCCTCCGAGGGCTCTTTGTGTCATTCCTTGAATTCTAGCGCCTCTGAGGGCTCTTTGTGTCACTCCTTGAATTATAGCGCCTCAAGGGCTCTTTGTGTCACTCCTTGGATTATAGCGCCTCTGAGGGCTCTTTGTGTCGCTCATTGGATTCTAGCGCCTCTGAGGGCTCTTTGTGTCACTCCTTGAATTCTAGCGCCTCTGAGGGCTCTTTGTGTCACTCCTTGAATTCTAGCGCCTCTGAGGGCTCTTTGTGTCACTCCTTGAATTCTAGCGCCTCGAAGGGCTCTTTGTGTCACTCCTTGAATTCTAGCGCCTCTGAGGGCTCTTTGTGTCGCTCATTGGATTCTAGCGCCTCTGAGGGCTCTTTGTGTCACTCCTTGAATTCTAGCGCCTCTGAGGGCTTTTTGTGTCACTCATTGGATTCTTGCACCTCTGAGGGCTTTTTGTGTCACTCCTTGAATTCTAGCGCCCTTCGAGGGCTCTTTGTGTCACTCCTTGAATTCTAGCGCCTCTGAGGGCTCTTTGTGTCACTCCTTGAATTTTAGCGCCTCAAGGGCTCTTTGTGTCACTCCTTGGATTATAGCGCCTCTGAGGGCTCTTTGTGTCGCTCATTGGATTCTAGCGCCTCTGAGGGCTCTTTGTGTCACTCCTTGAATTCTAGCGCCTCTGAGGGCTCTTTGTGTCACTCCTTGAATTCTAGCGCCTCTGAGGGCTCTTTGTGTCACTCCTTGAATTCTAGCGCCTCTGAGGGCTCTTTGTGTCACTCCTTGAATTCTAGTGCCTCTGAGGGCTCTTTGTGTCACTCCTTGAATTCTAGCTCCTCTGAGGGCTCTTTGTGTCACTCCTTGAATTCTAGCGCCTTCGAGGGCTCTTTGTGTCACTCCTTGAATTCTAGCGCCTCAAGGGCTCTTTGTGTCACTCCTTGAATTCTAGCGCCTCTGAGGGCTCTTTGTGTCACTCCTTGAATTCTAGCACCTCTGAGGGCTCTTTGTGTCACTCCTTGAAGTCTAGCGCCTCTGAGGGCTTTTTGTGTCACTCCTTGAATTCTAGCGCCTCTGAGGGCTCTTTGTGTCGCTCATTGGATTCTAGCGCCTCTGAGGGCTCTTTGTGTCACTCCTTGAATTCTAGCGCCTCTGAGGGCTCTTTGTGTCACTCCTTGGATTCTAGCGCCCTTCGAGGGCTCTTTGTGTCACTCCTTGAATTATAGCGCCTCAAGGGCTCTTTGTGTCACTCCTTGAATTCTAGCGCCTCTGAGGGCTCTTTGTGTCACTCCTTGAATTCTAGCGCCTCTGAGGGCTCTTTGTGTCGCTCATTGGATTCTAGCGCCTCTGAGGGCTCTTTGTGTCACTCATTGGATTCTAGCGCCTCTGAGGGCTCTTTGTGTCACTCCTTGAATTCTAACGCCTCTGAGGGCTCTTTGTGTCACTCCTTGAATTCTAGGGCCTCTGATGTCTTTTTGCGTCACTCATTGGATTCTAGCGCCTCTGAGGGCTCTTTGTGTCACTCCTTGGATTCTAGCGCCTCTGAGGGCTCTTTGTGTCACTCCTTGAATTCTAGCGCCCTTCGAGGGCTCTTTGTGTCACTCCTTGAATTCTAGCGCCTCTGAGGGCTCTTTGTCTCACTCCTTGAATTCTAGCGCCTCTGAGGGCTCTTTGTGTCATTCCTTGAATTCTAGCACCTCTGAGGGCTCTTTGTGTCACTCCTTGAATTCTAGCGCCTCTGAGGGCTCTTTGTGTCACTCCTTGAATTCTAGCGCCTCTGAGGGCTCTTTGTGTCACTCCTTGAATTCTAGCGCCTCTGAGGGCTCTTTGTGTCACTCCTTGAAGTCTAGCGCCTCTGCGGGCTCTTTGTGTCACTCCTTGGATTCTAGCACCCTTCGAGGGCTATTTGTGTCACTCCTTGAATTCTAGCGCCTCTGAGGGCTCTTTGTGTCACTCCTTGAATTCTAGCGCCTCTGAGGGCTCTTTGTGTCACTCCTTGAATTCTAGCGCCTCTGAGGGCTCTTTGTGTCACTCCTTGAATTCTAGCACCCTTCGAGGGCTCTTTGTGTCACTCCTTGAATTCTAGCGCCTCTGAGGGCTCTTTGTGTCACTCCTTGAATTCTAGCACCCTTCGAGGGCTCTTTGTGTCACTCCTTGAATTCTAGCGCCTCCGAGGGCTCTTTGTGTCATTCCTTGAATTCTAGCGCCTCTGAGGGCTCTTTCTGTCATTCCTTGAATTCTAGCACCCTTCGAGGGCTCTTTGTGTCACTCCTTGAATTCTAGCGCCTCCGAGGGCTCTTTGTGTCATTCCTTGAATTCTAGCGCCTCTGAGGGCTCTTTGTGTCACTCCTTGAATTCTAGCGCCTCTGAGGGCTCTTTGTGTCACTCCTTGAATTCTAGCGCCTCTGAGGGCTCTTTGTGTCACTCTTTGAATTCTAGCGCCTCAAGGGCTCTTTGTGTCACTCCTTGGATTATAGCGCCTCTGAGGGCTCTTTGTGTCGCTCATTGGATTCTAGCGCCTCTGAGGGCTCTTTGTGTCACTCCTTGAATTCTAGCGCCTCTGAGGGCTCTTTGTGTCACTCCTTGAATTCTAGCGCCTCTGAGGGCTCTTTGTGTCACTCCTTGAATTCTAGCGCCTCTGAGGGCTCTTTGTGTCACTCCTTGGATTCTAGCGCCTCTGAGGGCTCTTTGTGTCACTCCTTGAATTCTAGCGCCTCTGAGGGCTCTTTGTGTCACTCCTTGGATTCTAGCGCCTCTGAGGGCTCTTTGTATCACTCCTTGAATTCTAGCGCCTCTGAGGGCTTTTTGTGTCACTCATTGGATTCTTGCACCTCTGAGGGCTTTTTGTGTCACTCCTTGAATTCTAGCGCCTCTGAGGGCTCTTTGTGTCACTCCTTGAATTCTAGCGCCTCTGAGGGCTTTTTGTGTCACTCATTGGATTCTTGCACCTCTGAGGGCTTTTTGTGTCATTCCTTGAATTCTAGCGCCTTCGAGGGCTCTTTGTGTCACTCCTTGAATTCTAGCGCCTCTGAGGGCTCTTTGTGTCACTCCTTGAATTATAGCGCCTCAAGGGCTCTTTGTGTCACTCCTTGGATTATAGCGCCTCTGAGGGCTCTTTGTGTCACTCCTTGGATTCTAGCGCCTCTGAGGGCTCTTTGTGTCA